>NC_090927.1:1146232442-1146857442 GCF_040938575.1 Ambystoma mexicanum
GTTAGAGGATAGGTCTTCACGGGTGTTCAGGAGAGCAGTTTCCGTGCCTCCCGTGTGGAGGGTCAGTTGAGGGATGGCCAGCTTCTCCATGAGTTTGCCCTAATCATATTCCTTGAGAACAATGGGGCTCGGTGCATGCTTTATACACCAACCACAATATACTGAGGGCCCGATTCTCAAGTTGGCGCAGTGAGAGTGCTAAAGAGCATGAATCACTGCGCCAAATCAGAAAGCCCAGGCTCCACCGCATTCACGACCCTCGCCCAAAACCCCCTCTGGCAAACCCATTGGCCAGGTGGAGTCAGGACTCGGGCCTCTAGAGCCTGGCATTTTCTTCAAAAGCCCTCCTGGGGCCAGTCCTGGCACCTATGGCGCCAGGCTCATACACCATGAAAAACATGTGCTTGGGAACTACTTTATTGTGTTTGTCAGCCAACATGGAGGCATCCACATAGCTTGGTTCCTAGGAACCAAGCTATGCGGTCTAGTGTTTTGGGTGTGGTAGCCTAGGGACTACTTTACTTGGACTATTTTGTTGGGGCTATTTAAACCACACCCGAGCAAGACAACACGCTTCACGTTACTTTGCAGTTTGCAACATGACGCTCACCGTGTCCAGCTATACCCACGAACCTCGGAGAAGCAGAACCTGCAAGGAGACAAAAGGAACATCATTAGCAGCAACATCTTACCTGCAGTCTTCATCTTTAGCTACTCGCAGCTCCTGAGAACAGCTTCCTTGAATCTGCACGCCTCCCGGACTGAACGACCTGAAAGAGGAAGATAGAGGCAACATTAAAGAAAGCATAAGAGACATTGCAAATTACGAACTGCTCTAAAGCCTTACCTGGCTGGTCGCCTCTCGGCTGGCACCACTCCGGAAATTCCACATGCGCTGAAGAACATCACGACCTACAAGGAAAGAAGGAAAAAACAGGTTAGCAAAGGCAAGACATTGCAGCGCTGCGCATATCGCTTACTTACCGCATCATAGCGCTCTTAATGTGCCATCATTTACCAGCGAGGCTCAACCAAGCCAGTTCGCCGCGCTGAAGCTCCGCATAGCTAAGGGAGAAAAAGAGACATTATTAAACAAAGAAAGGCATGCAGGATAGCAACAATACTAAAGAACAGCAATAAGACCTACCTGAACGATATCAAACGGGCCGGCGTCAGTGAAGTAACAGGACCGCACACGCCCACGAAAGACAACGCGCCCCTGCAAAGAAGGCAGGGTGGAGAGCATGTCTAACTCTACCACAAGGTGAGGAGAGGACCCCAGAGGGGCTGAAATCATACGGGGGTGGAGGGAGGATACTTACCCCGGTCGGCCAGTCTTGAACACAGTCCTCCTGTATTTTCAGGCAGAACCTTCCCGGCAGACCACATCTAGGCACCACTGAGAAGTATACCAGCGAGTACCCGGCTGGGTGGTGTCCCTGTGGATACCAGGTGAGCGTAACAACCAAGTGGGCCTGGCTGTCCTCGTAGGGCACGACAGTGCACCGCGTTCATTGCGCCTGTTTTTAAGCACAATGGGTGCAATGTAAAAATCTCAGCAGTACTTTTGTAAAATAATATTGTAATCATTATTTTACGAAAATGCTGCCGAGACCCCTCCATATTCATCATGCATGACTGATGAATTTTTCAATGAATTTTGTTGACCCTTTCAATATGTGTTAATCCTTCCCTGTGGTTTTCAGGCTGGTTTTTGACTGATAGCTTTTTCAAAGTATTCTGACATGTTGGCGTGTTCTGGATCTGTTTTCTTCTTCTGTTGAACCTTTGAATACATTTGGAACCTGCCTTGTGGGGGTGAAGAGTTGTTAAAACACATCAGGATTCGGATTTCCAAAAGCACAGAAACGCAATGCAGAATGGGGGTGTAGAGTTGTTAAAAACCCACCAGGATTCGAATTTACCAAAACGCGAGGAAATCAAGTAAAGAGAAAGGATTGAAGTAAGGTATAGAAAGGCAGAAGGGCATAGGCACACAGGCACAATTGTGTGAATTAGTAAGAAGGCATAACAATGTACAGGATATGACTCGCACCCACCTGCACTGCGACCACCCACCTGCACTGCGACCGGCTTCCTGTGGCACTCCTCCACAATACAGCACCAAAATGGCACTGTATATGTGCCCCACTTTAGCACACATTTTTAAAGTGGAGGAGTGCCACAAGAATACCTGTCTTAAGTGGCAGGTAACAAATGTGGCAGTTGCTAGGTTGGTTACCCGCCCATTCTAGCAACCGCCACACATATTCCAAAAGCGGCGCATTCATACCAACTTCAGCAGGATGCGCCGAGCTTCAGAATATGTATTAAGTACCGAAAATGTCGTTAACGCTTTTAATGACCTTTTCGGTACTTAACACCCACTTGAGAATCGGGCCCTAGGTATTTTATTTTTGAATAACTCCCTTTTTTGGAGGCTTATCAAGTTATAATTGGATACAAATTATGGAAAACCAGAGATTAATTAGCTGTGAATACCTGCATGTCTCATTTTTTTTAAAGGTCTTTTTAATGTTTTGTGCAGTGTATTGAGAAATAAAGAGCACCTGTTTGTTGTTGCTGACAATACGAGGGTTGCCAATCTTGACAAATAAGCTAACACTGGACCAAAATTGACCGTCATTGATTGCCGTGCGCCCAGCTGGCTTCTGAATGAATGGTGTTGTTACGAAAATAATACATTGTAGATGTGTTTTATGACTGTGCTCCTCTTAGCTAATTGCCTTCTGGGCGTCTCACGCTAAATAGTCACAAAGGGTTCCTTATAGAGTTGAGTTGCGTAACTCTCCCGCCTCAATCACTTCCCAGGAAGAGTTTACTAGGAGCCGATAGCACTCAGATATGGTGGCCAGCTGTGCAGGGGAAAGGAAGTTGCGCAGTTCCTCCTGCCTGCTCCTACCTGTCAGCAGCGGCAAAGTGGATGACTCTGAAGCCACAGGCTCATTATCCCGCCATTTGGGATAAGAGAATCATTCGTTTTACAGAAAGACTCCATTGTTTCCAATCCCAGCGATATCTGTGGAGCCTTGATTCTTGAACTGTACTCCTGTTCGTAAAACACAAGTCAAAGACCATGGTCGGGCTCACTTGAGGATTCTCTGTCTCAGACTGACACATACCACACTAGCAAGCTCCATTCATTGGAGCTCACGCTCAATCAGCCGCGATGTCATCCTAATGCGTAAAAGTATTGTGTACGACTTTTACGTTTTAGATTTATGCCACAGCTTATTTTCATTCATTTGAGTGGCACAGAGGAGGTGGGGGTCGTAAATTACGATTCAGCCCCGCCTTCCCTCTCTGCCAGGCAAATACTCCAGCATTTGCGTCAGCATGTATTTTCATGCGGGCCCAAACCCTGTGGATTCCTATGGAAACCACCTGCTTTTTACACCAGCGAAATGCAGGTGGATACTATAAGAACCCATTGTAAACGCACTCATTCAACGCAGCCTTCATTTTACATTCACCTTTTGCAATCTGACATCTTCAAACATTAGCGCCATTGTATTTGTGTACTTGTTCATGTGCGCAAACCCTTAGAACTGTCAGGTGTACAATATACAAGAGGATGGATTTTCCGCAGAGCCTCTAGCAATTGTGGGGAAGAAATCATTTCTCCCGACTTCAAAGCTAGTTCTTTGATACCTATGCCATTTCTCTGCCAGTGCATAATTGGCATTGGGGCGCTGCCTCTCATTACGCACAGGCCGTCAATGCATATTCTATCACGCATAGCACTCTAGATGAACGCCCTGAATGACATACAATGCACCCATTGCCTGCAGGCACAGAGGCCATGAAAGCCCTCATGGGCCCCCATCTACACGTCAGACTGCGAGGCCTCTGTCCTCGTGGGCAATGAATGGTTAAAGGGAGACCACCCATGGTAGGCCATGAAGGTGTCCATTTTGATCAGGAGTACTCAGAAACATTTTCTAGGAGGTAACAATTTTTGGTTTGGGCTTTGTCTGGGTGCTCCATTGATCAATGGGCACTGATAAATGACCCCTAAAGACCCCGAAAATATGAATGCCTCCAATGTAATACAATAGGGGGTTCCAAGCCCTGAAAAAGAATGATATGAATGTTGGCATGTGCCACACTTAGTCGGAATTCATGGCTTTGGGCCTGCGCCACATCTAGAATGGGATTGTGAATGTTAGCATATGCCACCCCTGGATGGAACTTGAATGTTAGCATATGCCACATGTAGAATTGAAAACACTAGCCTGCGCCGCATCTAGATGGGATTGTAAATGTTAGCCTATGCCACACTTAGAATTTAGAACGTTAGCCGACCTCATATCTGGATGATTATTGTAAGGGTTGACGAGTGCCACACTTAGACGGAATTAGGTAGATGAGCAAGTACTACACTCAGACAGAACTGTGAATGTTAGCAGGTCAAATGCCATATAACCCACTAACCAATATAAACTCAAACTCTCTGCATACTTATCTCACTCAAAAAGCTCACACAACCATCTCTCGCACAACAATACGCACGCACTTCACCAACACATAAGCCGCACCAACAGCACACGCGGACTGACACTGATCCAATACTCGCACCAAAGCTCAGCACCCGGTTTCTATCTAGTTGAAGCTGCCAACAGTACACCACTCCTCTCACTATCCTACTCCCTCTCCACCCTACTAACTTATCTCACCTTCTCGTTTTCAGATCTGCCAGAACACCTGGGGACCAATTCCGTTGGTGAAGGTGCGCTATATAAGTACCTTTAACATAACATATTCCTAAAAGCGTGTGTCCCCGCTTTTGCACAAGCCTTTTCCTTTAATCCACCTTTGCCTAAAGTCATCCTGATGGGTGTAACGCATGCCTGTTTTGCTGTGTAACCAGGAAGCATCACTGCGGCGGGTCCATGAGGTGAAGAGGTGGATGGGGTTGAGAGTGATGGTGGGAAGAAAGGTGTTGGGGGGCATAGTGGGACGTGCAGGGGTGCCCCCCACGCTCAACAGGAGTTTGTCGAGATGGGAGAGAGTTCCTGAGATGTACTATGCAGGAGGCAGGATGACGTGTGGTGGGAACCGGGACATGGGGGATCTATGATGTGCGACAGAAAGGTCCAGGCAAGCGGGCTCTGGCAAATGTGGTTTGCAGGAATCCATTGATCCCTAAAACTACATTGAGCAAGTCATAGTAATAGGACCGGAAATGACGTAAATACCTAACCTTGTGGGATTTGGCGGTTCCACCCAAAATATTTTGGTTGCCACTTAAGCCAAATGGTGAATTTTAAAGCACAAAGGCAAGTAACATGAAAAGATACACATTTCGCTTTAAAGGGAGGACTAGGAGTCCCTCACCCTCTGCCCCCTCACCCCCACCGCGGTGAACAATTGTGAAAAAGAAAACGTAACACTGATCAAAAACCTTGTGGGATTTTATGAAAAGAAATCATTTCTCCAGAGGTTTGACAACTTCAGAAAGACATTTTCAGAAAACGGTTACAATACGATGCATTTTTAAGGCGCATTTTGGGCCGTGCCATGCATGTGAGGACTACACTGCCATCTGGTCGCCTCACTGTGGCATTTCAGGCTCTGCTTGGCCTATGATGATAGCAAATGCACGTGCGAGGCTGCATAGTACTTCACGCATGGTGCTAACTAGCTGAGCTGTCCGGGTGGATAGCTCGTGAGTAATGTGCCTGCCTGGCCCTTTCCTTTGCAAGTGCTAATCCCTCAGCAGGGTTGGTTTAGCCTTTAATCCTTTAAAGGTTGAGCACGTGAGTACAATAAAATGGGAGGTAATAATAACACCTGTTTTTGCAGTACTTCGAAGCGGGAGGAATTTGTTATGAAGAGAAAATGCAACTTACTATACAATCCATGTGAGGCATTCATTGGGGATGGTCGGTATTACTGAGGCATTTGAGACTGATTTCGGAATATGATGACACCAACTAAACACAGCAAGGCTGCGCTTCACATCTGGGGGATAAATTGTGCTTAAGGCATTAACTGGTAACACTGCGGAATTTGAGGTTGTGCGCGCCATATGATGGCAGCAACTAGACACATGAGGCTACACATTTCATCTGGTGACTAGATGATGAATGTGAGACTTTAACTAATATTGGGTGCCATTACTGGGGCATTTGAGGCAGTGTTTGCATATCACGGCAGCAGCTGCACATGCAATGTTGCACCTTTAAAATAAAAAGGTTGTGTGCATGCACGTGTGAATGCGTGTGTGTGTGTGTATCTGCTTCTGACTTCTTGCGCTTGTGTGTGTGTCTGTGTGGGGGCAGCTATAATGGGCCTCACAAGTACTGCGCTGCAGGTAAAAACGGTGGTAAAGAGGCGATAATTATGTTAGCCCTACTTTACTGCTACATTATCATGCCACCGTACTACCAGCTTTGGTGATGAAGTGGAGGATTTACCTCTGGCAAAAATCTGGAGGTAAATTGTACACTTTACTGCTAAATGTCATTAGAATTACCGCAGCAGACTTACCACTTGCAGCACTTCAGAACAAATCCTCAATGGCGCCCTAGGGAATGTGCATTTATGACACCTTGCCACCACTTGTAATTCTGTGGGACTGAGGGGTAGTAATGGTAATCGATTATGGTGTTAATTCTACACATATACCAACAAATTACTAGCAAACTCTTAATGATCCCCTGATGTGCGATACACTCCTCACCAGTAATTGCTGAATGCATCTCATGGTAATCCACAAAATGTTTTATAAGCTGTACCCCTATTGTATTATTGTACAGCATGTAAATGCATTACCTACTTGTACCTGTACCCCCTGTAACTAAGCTCCCCGCAAGTAAGAGCGCCTCGATGCCCAAGGGCTGTTTGTGCGCTATACAAATGTTAAAAAATAATAATAATAATATGTGTGTTTACAATGGTAACAATGGGAAAAGTTGGTCACCTGCGTCATGAAACTGTGTTTTATTGTGGGAATGCTTGCGTATATTGGTGGGATTTTTCACCATGAAAATATGATTTTATTGTGGCAATGCTGGCATATATTGGGCACATGCTGCACAAACATGTGTTTTTCAGATCAATACCAACATATATTGTTGGGAGCTTGTAGCCAAACTTGCATATTGTGTTGACAGGCCTCATAATCTCCTTGGGGTACACGCAGTATGAAGATGTTTGTTAGTGGTCATACTGACATGTTTTGGGCCCAAGCCACATGAAAATGTGTTTTTACAGTGGTAATGCTGACATGCACTGGGCACAGCCCGCATGAAAATTTCTTTTTACTGCAGAGAAGCTGCAATATCCTGGGCACATCAAGCATGACAGTGTAGTTTTACAGTGGTAATGCTGTCATATACTGGGCACAGCCAACATGAAAATCTGTTTAACAGTGCTAGTTCTGGCACATATTGGGTATAGCCAGCATGAAAATGTGGTTTTATAGTGGCAATGCTGGCATAGTTTGGGCATAGCAATCATGCAAATTTGATTAGGCAATTTTCACATATTTTGGGTACAGGCACCATGGTAATGGTGGTATATATTGCGCAATAACTGCATGGAAATGTGTTGTATACGGCAACTATGGCATATATTGTTTGGCACTGATCTGGCAGCATGAACGTGGGGCAATTTTGGCATATTCTGTTGACAGACGTCTTGGTCTCCTTTGGGTACAGACAGCATGAAAAGGTGTTTTTACAGTGGCAATGTTGGTATCTATTAGGCACTAGCTGTGTGAAAAAGGGTTTTACAGAACAATTCTGGCACATATTGTTGGGCACTGGGCTGGATGGATGAAAGTAGGGCAATGCTGGCATATTATGTTGCCAGGTCTCATGTCCTGCTTTGTGCACAGACAGCATGAAAACATTGACCAGTGGTTACATATATTATTTCACAGTGGGCTTACAGCATGAACGTGGTGCAGCACTGGTGTATTGTGGTGACAGGCCGGATGACATGCTTTTGGCACAGGTATCATGAAAGAATGTTGTGCATGGCAATGCTGTTTACAGAGTTGGGGCAGATCTGCAAAGTTTTTCTTTGGGTATGGCATGCATGAAAATGTGTTGAAAAAATGCTTCCCCAAAAGATATGCTTGTAAATGATATTGTTTTTTTCCTGATAAAAAAAAATCTGTATTGTAAAATGCACTATTTTACCACATTATTTAAAAACTGTTTGCAGGTTAGAGCTTCCCCATTGACACGCATGTTGCGTTTGCAGAGCCCAATTCAGGGAAAACATGCACACCCCCCCCCCCATTTACAGCGGGAGTCGTATGTGCGCATGCGTGAGCCTCGTTTGGGCTCACGCATGCGCGTTCTAAATAAACGCGTCCCGAACGGCAGTTGCCGCTGGGACTTCACCAGCACCAGACGTGTGTCCGTGTCTCACTCAGGATGCGTGCGTGTGAGTGTATGTGAGGTGGCCCGAGGCATCCGCCAGCAGTAACATTGGCGATGAGGACGGCTGCTCGAGGGAGGATCACAATTGCGCATGCAAGCAGAATTAACATCAATCCTTCCTCTGACGCGGCCCGACTCTGACGCTCAGCAGGTCGGCCATCTTGAATCTGCCCGTGGCGCTGTTGCGGCCCGCGAGGGTGCTTGTGAGCTGCCCACGGGCCAATTTCTCATCAATTTTTGGAACTTTCGTGGTTCTCCAGATAGTGTCAAGTCTCTCCCCTTCTTACCTGTCTTTCCTGTTTACTTGCGACCTTCTTTTGTGACTTCTTCCGCACGGTCCGGGATTTGTATAAGCCCGCGCGCGGGTCTTCAGATTGCAGCGTGCTTCGTTCAGATTGTCCAGGACGGAACCAGGAAGGAACAATGTCCGCGCACGGAACCCGTGGCTCGAGCGCGGGTGAAAATCCAGGAAGTTTGGGTAAGTTGAGGGATGAAAGGAAAAGGAGAAGGAATCAACGAACCGGGAATAGAGATCAGGAAAATAGCCCCGAGCGAACTCTGGCAGCACACGTCCAGCTACGGCGAGCAGTAGCATTGAGACGCGCAGTGCCACGGGGGCATGTCTGTTTTGTAGAACATAGAGCGTGTAACGTAAAGACTGGTAAGCAGCATTCCGCATCAAGCGGCCATGTAGGAAGGATTACTGAGTTCAATCCCCTATGTTCCAGGGACCACGAAGTCCAGAAGGGACGCAGATGGCGGTTCATGACAGTATGCCTCCTCTGAAGTCCAGCTCCTCCGGGTTTGCCCGGATGTATAAGATGGTATCTTCGAATCAGCCTGGGAGCATTAATGTTCGACACGGGTTCCCAGGTGCGCTCACTGGGAGGGTACCCTTTCCATTCGACCAAATATTGTAGTTGACCATGTTGGTATCTAGAGTCACAGATTCTGGAAACCTCATATTCGAGTTGGTCATTGATAATCACTGGGGTAGATCTTGGAGCAGTTCGAGATGGTTGAACATATGGTTTCAATAGAGAGGTGTGGAAGACAGGATGGATCCTTTTCCATGATTCTGGTAGCCGAAGTCGAAAGGCCACTGGGTTGACGATTTCTTTTATAGAAAAGGGGCCGTAATACCTGGGAGCCAGTTTATTTGGTCGCAGATGTCGAGGAAGGAGTTTTGAGGATAACCAGACTTTATCGCCTACTGAGTAAGAAGGCCCAGGTCTTCTTTTGGAGTCGGCATGAGGTTTAATGTCTTTTCGGGCCTTTTCTAAGTGTTACTTTGCTTCTTTGTGTACATTAATTAGGGTTTCAATCCAGGAATCAACCGTAGCAACTGGGGTAGGGTGTGGGAGAATGGAAGGTAGAACTGACGGATGAAATCCTTGACTACAGAAGAAGGGACTGGTGTTGATAGCTGAATGATCCGAATTGTTGTAGGTGAATTCGGGCACAGGTATTAAGAGTGACCAATCATCCTGGACCTTGGTGGCGAAGCAACGAAGATATTGTTCCAGAGTTTGGTTTACACGTTCAGTGGCTCCATTGGTCTGTGGGTGATAACCTGAGGACAAGGCACGTTGGATTCCCAGTATTCGACATAATTGTTTCCAGAACTGGGATATGTATTGGGGTCCTCGCTCAGAAATGATCTTGGAGGGTAGCCCATGAAGCCGGAATATGTGTTCCAGGAAGATTCCGGCGAGTTCAGATGACGATGGCAGTTTGTTTAAAGGTGTAAAATGAGCCATATGAGTGAACAAATCAATGGTAACCATGATAGTTGTGTATCCCCTGGAAGATGGTAGTTCCACGATAAAATCTGTGGCAATGAATTCCCAGGGTCTAGTTGGTATTGCTGGTTGAAGCAGTAGACCTGCCGGTTTCTTATTATCATGCTTGTTCTGATTGCAGACTGCACATGCCTGGATATGGATCCAGATATCCTTTTTCATCCTCGGCCACCAAAATTGTCTTTGTATTGAACGGAGGGTGTTGGTGATGCCACGGTGTCCTGAATGAAAAGTATCATGACATAGGCTTGTGATCTTTTGCCGTAGTCCAGGAGTGGGGATGACGAAGCGATTGTCCTTGAATAGATATCTTGAGTGTCTTGAGTTTCCATCAATTGTTTCTCTTAAACTCCTTCCAGGTTTCAGAGGACTGGGTTTGAATTCGAATATCCTCCAGGAGGGTGATTGCTTGGGCAACAAATATTGTGTGGGGAAACATCTTAGGAAAAATCAGATCTTCCAGGGTTTCGTAATCAGGACGTCTGGATAAGGCATCGGCTATTATGTTGTGTGTTCCAGGGACATGATGGATTTGAAACTGATATTGAGCAAAAAACAAGGCCCAACGGGCTTGACAACTGTTTCTACATTCCAGGGATTGCAGGACTTGAAGATTCCGATGGTCTGTGCGGACCTCTACCGGGTGTTTGGCTCCCAGGAGAAGATGACACCAATCAGTGAAAGCCTGGCGAATGGCTAGCAGTTCCTTTTCCAGGACGGAATAATGAGTTTCACTGGGAGTCAAGGTGCGAGAAAGATAGGCGATGGGGTGTTCTAACTTATCATCAAGTTCCTGTTTTAGGACTGCCCCGATGGCGTAGTTGGAGGCATCAGTTTCCACAAGAAAAGGGCGATCAATGTCGGGTTGAGCTAAGATGGGAGCTTGTGTAAACTCCGACTTCAAGCGTTGGAAAGCCGTATCTTGGGCTGAGGTCCACTGAAAGGGGGTATCCTTCTTTAGCAATGTAACAATAGGATGTACAATCTCCGAAAATGTTGGTATACATTTCCGATAGAAGTTAGCAAGCCCCAGGAAGGATTGAATTTGTTTTACAGTAGTTGGAACGGGCCAGGATAGAATGGAATCTACCTTTGAGGGTTCCATTCCAATCCTCTTAGGGCTAAGAACGAATCCGAGATAGTGAACAGTTGATACATGGAAAAGACACTTCTCATCATTCTCCCGAAACTGTGCCCCATCTAGGACCGGGAGCTGGCGTTTCCCGAACGCCGTGGAGGAGCAATAGGGCTCTCTCTGACAAGATGTTTAGCGGAGGCGCAATACATGCAGAGTCCAGTGTGAATACGACGCATCCTTTCTTGTGGGATAATGGGTCCACAGAATGCCCCCAATTGCATGGGTTCTGGATCTGAGGTCGCAGAAACTGTGGGTTCTGAGTCTGTGACAGCTTTTTGGAATGATGACTTTGACTTCTTTTTCTCTGCCTTTCTTTCCTGGATTCGAAAATCAATTTGCAAGGAAAGGTCCAAGATGGCCTGGAAGGAATTAGGGCGAGCTACCCTGGCTAGCTCGTCCTTTATTTCTTCATTCACGCCTCTGCGAAAGAGAGTGAAGCTAGCCTCTTGGGACCAATCAGCTTCCTTCATAAGTTGTTTAAAACGGGTGACATAGGTAAGCATATCCTGAGATCCTTGTCGAAAATCAAGTAGACGTTCCTGAGCACTGTAAACCTGCTCAGGACGATCAAACATGGCCTTTAGGGCTTCCAGGAATCCATTGTAATCATCCAGGAGGGTGTCGCCCGAATTGACTAGGGGAGTTGCCCAGGTTAATGCGTTGCCAGTGAGGTGTGATATCATAAACCCCACCTTTGCTCTAGGGGTGGAAAAGTAGTGGGCTTGAAGGTGAAATGCACCAAGCAAGAATCAAGGAAGGCACAAAGGGTCTTTGGAGAGCCATCATATTTGTCCACCACTCCTCCCAATAACACACTTTCCTTGGTAGTAGAATCACGAGACAATACCAGCTGCTTTAAGGCAGCGTTCTCAGCCTTAAGGTTTTGAACTTCTGTGGTGAGTTCCTGCATGCCTCGTATCAGGTCTTGAACCGCGGCTTCCATCCCTATATCCGTATTGATTTTTGGTCGTCTCAATCTGTCACAAGTCTCTCCCCTTCTCACCTGTCTTTCCTGTTTACTTGTGACCTTCTTTTGTGACTTCTTCTGCATGGTCCGGGATTTGTATAAACCTGCGCGCGGGTCTTCGGATTCCAGCGTGCTTCGTTCAGATTGTCCAGGACGGAACCGGAATGAACAATGTCTGCGCACGGAGGCACGGAACCCGTGGCTCAAGCGTGGGCGAAAATCCAGGAAGTTTGGGTAAATTGAGGGATGAAAGGAAAAGGAGGAGGAATCAAGGAACCGGGAATAGAGATCAGGAAAATGGCCTCGAGCGAACTCCGGCAGCACACGTCCAGCTACGGCGAGCAGTAGCGTTGAGATGTGCAGAGCCATGGGGGCGTGTCTGTTTTGTAGAATGTAGAGCGTGTAACCTAAAGACTGGTAAGCAGCAATCCGATCAAGCAGCCATGTTGGAAGGATTACTGAGTTCAATGCCCTATGTGTCAGGGACCACGAAGTCCAGAAGGGACGCAGACGGCGGTTCATGACAGATAGGGGAGCTGTGATTTTGGCCTGAGAGCCAGCAATCCATGCCTAAGGGCCCAGCTCAAGTGGGTCACTAAAGGAGGAGCCTGCACACCACGCAGACTAGTCATCCAGGTCAGTGGCCAACAGTGAAGGGACACTTCAGAAGAACAGGTTTGCGGCCTCAGTCATGAAGGTGAGGTGCCTGTGCGACCTGCGAAAATGAGTGACACAGATGGGGAAAATGCAGCACCTGCGCGAGTGGCACGTCGGCAGCATGGCACTCTGGCACCCATGCCGGAGTTCGACACTTCGGAGCCACCCTCCAAGTTAGGGCCCAAGTGGCTCTTATGGATTAAGAAGCTGGACATGTTCGTTAGAGCGACAGGGGAAGACGATGACGATGCGAAGGTCGCTACACTTCTGTACTCAGCAGGAACTGAGGTGCTACGCATCTATGAATCACTAAACATTCAAGTGGTAACATATGCCGCCGTCAAGACTGCTCTCGGAACCACTTTATTCCACTTTCGAATGTAGACTTTGATAGGTTCGTGATGTGTGGGGAAAGCCAACACAACGATGAATCTCTGGACCAGTTCTGTGCACGACTGCGCCAACTATCGAGCACGTGCAGTTGGGACAATGAGGAGGTGATGATAAGGAACCAGCTGATACAAGGATGCAGCTCAAGTAAGTTACATAGACAAATCCTGCAAGTACCGGGAATGACCTTAGTCCAGATCCTAGACAATGGCAGGACATACGAACTAGCAGAAAGCAGGGGGGCAAAAATGGACGCAGCTGTACGCCCCAGCAAAGGGGAGGAGGCGTTCCCTCTAGGGAAATCTGCCACGTCGAAGTCCCGATAGAGCCAAAAGCGCCAAGACACAGGTCCCGTCCAAGGATCCCCAGCTGTGTGCCAGTATTGCAGGTACGATCTACCACACGCCAAGGATTGCCCTGCCAAATCAAGGGTATGTGGGAGGTGCAACGCACCAGGCCACTATGAAAGAATGTGCCGAGCGGCAGCTCCAGTGATGACACACAGGGGTCCTGCGAGGGCGAGTGGGAGTAACCTCCGGAGGCCGCGGAGCATAGCCGCATTGGAACAAGACTCACAGAGACTTAATATTGCTGAGCAGGAAGAAGATGACAAAGACATTTTCTTCATATCTAACATTGCTTCGGGAGCCAAGAAAAGGAGGCAACCCACCTGTGTAGTGGACATTAAGGGTACCCCCACACCAGTCCTCATTGACACAGGAGCATCTGTGTGTGTTCTGACCACGGAACACTACAAGGCTATCCTAGGCCCACCGTAGCTGGACTAGTCTAATGCCCGAATTTACATGTTCGGAGGGGACACGCCCCAGCCAATACAAGGGGTATTCTTCGCCCCAGTTACCCACGGCCCCAATGCAATCAAGGCTCGTTTTTATGTAACCGACGTCAGTCCACACTCTCTCCTGAGCTGCGCAGCATCAGAGGCCCTCAACATCGTCCACTTCACGCTGGCAGTATATCAGGCAGACATTGAGCAGCTCCTGAGCAGATTTGAGAACATATTCCAAGGGGTGGGCAAACTTAAAGCGGCACCGGTTCGCCTACACATCGACGAGACTGTAAGACTTACTGCTCTTAAGCATAGAAGGATTCCCTTCCACCTCAGACCTCAAGTGGAAAAAGAACTACAGACTCTAATTGAGATGGACATCATCGAGAAAGTTGAGGGGCCCACGCCCTGGGTATCGCCAATTGTAGAAGCGCCCAAACCCAAGCAACCAGGTGCTGTCCGCATCTGTGTAGACATGCGGTTGCCTAATGCAGCGATAAAAAGGGAGCGCCACATTACTCCACCGCTGGACGATATAGTAAGTGAACTGCAAGGGGCCAAGGTCTTTTCAAAATTACACCTATGTTCCGGATACCATCAGCTTGAGCTTCACCCGGAATCTAGGGACATAACGACTTTCACCACCCACGAGGGGCTATATCAATTCAAGCGACTAAGCTTTGGCGTGTCCTCTGCTGCCGAGGTTTTTCAGAACACAATCAGGGGTGCGCTGGCTGGCTTACGTGGAGTCATCAACATGAGCGACGACATTTTGGTGTTCGCGTGGTCCGAAATGGAACATATGAAGCGACTGGAACTGACACTACACCGCAGCAAGTGCGAATTCTTTAGAGATCGCATAGAATTCTTCGGATTCATCTTTCATGCCAGGGGCCTGACCCAGAGAAAGTTTGCGACATTCGTGAGGCCCCGGCCCCTGAGTCGCCAGCAGAAGTGCGCAGCTTCCTTGGAATGGTGAACTACTGCAGCCTTTTCATAAAAGGACTGGCGTCACTCTCAGAACCCCTCCGAGATTTTACAAAGAATGATGTGCCGTGGACTTGGGACAAGAAGGAACAAGAGGCGTTCCAAGACATTAAGATAGCGCTGTCTGATCAAGACACCATGGCATACTTTGATCCCACGGTTGAGTCAGCGATTGTAGTAGATGCCAGCCCCGTGGAGTTAGGTGCTGTACTGACGCAGGCGGGCGCACAAGGAAGCATGCGTCCAATCGTGTATGCAAGCAAGGCTCTGTCAGAGACGGAAAGGAGATATTCCCAAATAGAGAGAGAGGTGCTCGCGATCTTGTGGGGCTGCCGACACTTTCGCCTCTACATCCTTGGGAAGCCGGTGGTCGTAGTTACCGACCACAAACCACTTATCCCCATTATGGATGGGGCGTCATCAAAACCTCCACCACGCATTGAACACTGGATGCTGTCACTCATAGAATATGAGGTGAAGCTCCTGTACAGGCCCAGGACAAACAACCCCGCCGACTACCTGTCCCGACACCCACACAGCAAATGGGAGCAAGGCCAAGGGGAGATCGTGGCATGTCAGGGATTAATACATAACATCGTGGATGCTGCCATGCCAGTAGCACTGTCGAGAGAGGTCGTCGCCAGGGCCTCCAACGAAGATTAAATCTTCAAACTGATCCAGTCGGCCATCCGGAGTGGAGAGTGGAAGGAGGTTCTGAACAACAACGCAAGGATGGAGGCGATAGCGCAACGGGATTTGCAGGCGCTCTGGAAGGTGAGAGATGAACTCTCGATCTCAGAGGAAGGCCTACTCCTACGGGGCAGACAAATTGTGATTCCCAGTGCACTGGTACCCAAGGTACTCGAACTTGTGCATACAGGTCATCAGGGGTCGGCGAAAACAAAGGCGAGATTGAGACCTAAGGTGTGGTTTCCCGACCTGGAAGACAGGGTGGTAGGGACATGTGCGGAGATGCTTACCATGTCAGGCCGCAAGCCCGGCTGAAAGGGCACCTCCCATCAAATCGATGGACAGACAGAAACGTACTCCCCTGGGGGACAGTGCATGCTGACTTTGGCTCAACAGGCAGAGGGATGTACTTCTTAGCCGTCGTGGACCAGTGGTTGAGGTACCCTGAAGTAGAGCTGGTAGACTCCACAGCGTGCAATCACACCATTTTGGCCCTCAAGAAAATGTTTGAGACCCATGGGTTCCCGACCGTCCTGTGCTCAGATAATGGGCCCCGTTCATGGGGAGTCCATTTGCAAAATACATGGAGGAGAGGGGGATACAACACAGAAAGATAACACCCCTATGGCTCAGGGCGAACGGGGAAGCAGAGAGGTTTATGAGGACATTGAACAAAATATTTTGGATCTCTGCGAATGGAGGGGGCGATCTAAGAAGAAACCTGTTTGAATTCTTGCGAGAATATAGAACCACTCCTCATCAATCGACGAGAGTTTCCCCAGCTGAAGCCCTATTTGGACGCTGCCCAAGAGGACTCCTCCCGGAACTAGAAGGACGAGCACCAGGTGCGATCGATGACGCCCGGGTCTGGCAGGAAAGAGTGACCAGGAATGAGAAGGAGAGTTAGAGGAGAGGCCTACAGGAAAAGGAGGTAACGGTGGGGGACACCGTGCTGGTCAAAAACCGCCACCCAGAAGGGAAACTGTCGCTCACGTATGAGCCACAACCCTGGACAGTTACTCACGTGAAAGGGTCGATGATAACAAACCGCCACCCAGAAGGGAAACTGTCGCTCACGTATGAGCCACAACCCTGGACAGTTACTCACGTGAAAGGGTTGATGATAACAGCGGCAAATGAAAGAGGGACTGTGACCTGGAACAAATCCTTTTTCAAGAAAGTGGACGCGAGTCCCATGGAAAGGGCACAGGAAGAGACTCCCGAGCCAGAAACAAGAGGAGGCATCCGTGAGGCCGACAGGCAAGAGGAACCTGTGCCAAATGAGGTTGCACCGCTGCCGACCTACGGGAGCAGCAGCCGGTACCCGACGAGACAGGGGCGACAACCCCCGGCACGATTCAAGGACTACATCATGGACTGCAGCACACTGAATTGAGCGACTCATGTTGAGTCATGGTTATTGTTCATGTTGTTTAGTGTTTTCTGTTTAAAGAAAAGGAGGGATGTTACAGCGGGAGTCGTATGTGCGCATGCGCGAGCCTCGTTTGGGCTCAAGCATGGGCGTTCTAAATAAACGCGTCTTTAACGGCAGTTGCCGCCGGGACTTCACCAGCACCACACGTGTGTCCGTGTCTCACTCAGCATGCGTGCGTGTGAGTGTATGTGAGGCGGCCCGAGGCATCCGCCGTCAGTAACACCCCCCACCCCTCGTAGGCTGACTTCTTAGCCTGGCCAATGCAATGCACACCGTTCGACTTTTCTAGAATTGGATGTAACAGATTCATGCAGAGATTATCACAAAGCCATTTGACAACAGCTGTTGAGAGCCTTTCATGCAAACGTACTGTCTCTGGTAACACACAACTACATTTGTTGTCTTATGTCATAAACCCTTTGCAGTACTTCCCTTAATAACATGGCTTCTTTCCATTAAAAATTAAGTTTTAGGGACCAATGAAGACGTGACTTTGTGGGGTCCAGTGCATCCATGCAGAGTCTACAGGCCCCACTACGAAGACAGGAGAGACCGAGATAAAGCGGGATCCTCTATTATATATGTATACATATTTGGCCTTACATTGTGATGGAAGGGATTAAATGTAGAGGGAAAATGTAACACTGACCGACATCTACACCTGGTGGTTAAAATGTACTTGCACTGCAGTGATTTAAAACAGTACCTGGTGTTTTAGACCAACAGTACCAAGAGACGTCTGTCCTCCAGTGCAGCCATTGGGCCTAGTACCGTTGCGGAAACTGTCCTATCGCTGTGTGCTGCTTTTTGAATATTTGGGTTGACGAGCCTATCAGCGTTGGCAATCCCTGCACGATAAAAGGTGTGTTGCAGCTCCTGATTTGCTGTCGCGGCCCGTGCTGTTGTAAATTCAGTGAAGCACTGAGCGCTAGCACGCTAAACGACGCTGGGTTGGTATGCTACTATCTAGCTGATGGGTATTCATTATGTGGCCCTCCATATGTTTTGGACTTCAACTTCCATCACGCCTTGCCAGGATTGTCGGTAGTTAAAAAGGGCCTGGAAGTCTGCCTGCAAGATGTGACATGTCCTCAGAAGGAGAAGCTGTGAGTGAACAAGAAAATACCAGAAGTATATTAATGTGTGTATTACTTTTTGGCTGAGACTGGAAATAAAACGTTTGATGGTCAAAGTTTAAGATAACGTAGTTGTCATTCAAAACAATCACATTTTCAATGGTGCATCGTACAGTAAGCCCACATTAAATACAATTTAATTAAATACAACATTAACATTCTGGAAATCACAGTTACAATTCGAGAATTTGAGAATTCCCAATACTTTAAATTATGTTGAACACAGTTTTAAGAAACCTTATCAGCAGGTGGCGCTCTTCAGCAGAGTCCAAGTTTCTTAATCAGTGCCTGGCTTTGAATGTTGTATTTCTCCTGCTCGGAGCCAAATGGACTTCACAAGCAGGGATCATAATTAAAAACACAAGGGACAAGAAGCCGAAGTCAGTGGACCGACTAGTGTCCTTAAAATGTCCCTTGCCCAAGCTTTAAGATTCAAGAGAAAGGTTGTTAGGCATGTTATCAGGGTCGGACTGGAGCATAAAATTGTCTCGGTCACCTACGAAAAAGTGGCCCAGTTGCAAATGGGAATTCATTCCTTTTGTGAAGATGTTTGAATAGTACCCATGGGGAGGTTTTTGATCAAATGTGATGCAAATTGTACATTTTAAAGAATATTTATTCAGCAACACTGGTCAAAATTATTAGCTGCATAGTGAAGTAACTCATCAAACTGGCCCACTTGGCCAAAAAAGTGCCCCACTTTGTACCAAAAAACTGTCCCACACAAGCATTTTGGTTTTTGGTTCAGCCCTGGGCCTCCTGCCCTATAAGCCAGTCCGAGCCTGCATCTTATGTGTCAGTCCTGTGGACACACGGGCCGTCCCGTTCAGTGTTGGCAGCACCCAGCAGGTTCTTCAGTTGCTGTGTTCACACGTCAGGCAAGAGTTTCAGGAGGCAACCAGGCTTTCAATGTTGCCGTGAGCACACGACTGGACAGTGGCTTGGGGGCACCCGGGCGGCACACACAGATCTGGGATCACCCACATCAGCAAGGGGCTGCAGTACTGTGGTCACACAGGGTCAACCTGCAGGCCAAAGGAGACACAGAGACAGAGTGCCAGGCATGGAGTCTGCCGCTGTACTGCTGCACGAGCCGGCTGAGGCTCCTTTTATTTGGATCCAGTCATTCATGACTCACAATCTTAAAGGGGACAATCACCACACTCGTCCTTTTTCATAACAAACAAAAATAAAGACAACATCAATGAACATTAAATAAATCAACAGTTAGGAACAGCAATACTTGGTCCACTTGGGAACCGTGGGGTAAAACAATAACCACATACATTAAGACTGCTCAGTTACAAACATCAAAACACCCACAACTACTATTAGACCTCGCTTTACTTAGTTTGCGGGGGATGGTCGGGGTTGGTGGACTGCTGGTGGCAGATAGGCAGTTCTTACCCTGCCTGTTGACACGCCCATTTGAAGCCTGTTGACACGCTATGTTACTGGGCCCATTTGAAGCCTGTTGACACGCTATGTTAATAGGCCCATTTGAAGCCTGTTGACACGCTAGGTTACTGGGCCCATTTGAAGCCTGTTGACACGCTATGTTACTGGGCCCATTTGAAGCCTGTTGACACGCTAGGTTACTGGGTCCATTTGAAGCCTGTTGACACGCTACGTTACTGGGCCCATTTGAAGCCTGTTGACACGGTAGGTTACTGGGCCCATTTGAAGCCTGTTGACACGGTAGGTTATTGGGCCCATTTGAAGCCTGTTGACACGCTAGGTTACTGGGCCCATTTGAAGCCTGTTGACACGGTAGGTTACTGGGCCCATTTGAAGCCTGTTGACACGCTAGGTTACTGGGCCCATTTGAAGCCTGTTGACACGGTAGGTTACTGAGCCCATTTGAAGCCTGTTGACACGCTAGGTTACTGGGCCCATTTTAAGCCTGTTGACACGGTAGGTTACTGGGCCCATTTTAAGCATGGGGACATGCAGGCTAGCACTGTTCCTTGGGTCCTATAATATCCGCATTAACTTGCCAGTTCCTTTATTAGTACAGTGTCATGCAGGCCGGAGGGTGCACCCTCAGCTGGCAGGCAAAGCCGCACCCAGTGATGCCGGAGGCCACATCTGCAGTGTGGGCAGGTACAGCACAGAAACCTGTGGCCCTTCGCAGCAGATTTTCCTCTGTCCCATGCATTATTTTCTCTTTTCCTTCTCCCATGCTTGGCTTGCGGGGCCTCCGATGCTGTGTGCCCACACTGTATATGCTGCTAGGCGGGCACACCATCACTCCCAGGGAGCCGCAACCCTCTTCTCCCCTGCCATTAAGTACACCAGTGCACACATTTCTCCTTTTCAGCAGCTCTGATCCCAGAGTACACAGCATGGCACCTTCCTCTCCCCCAGGCAGGAGCTGCTTTTATTTGTTGCACCTGCTCCCAATGTCCTTATTATGCAGGCCCAACCAGGGAGCGCAAAGTATTCACTTCCTTGTTTTTCTATTGGTTTTTAAATCTGTTCACGGAGCATGTTGACTCCCTTTTGGAACGCACACCCTTTCTCTCCCGCAGTCAGGTGCTATACCCTCAATGGCTGTAGCGGCGGCCACACCTCACACCTGTCCTCCATGCAAGAGATTGCTCATTTCTTCTACTCATTCTCCGAGCACAGAGCACATTCAAGGCGCCCCTTCTATGCGTAGTCTTCAGCTCCGACCATGGAGCACCTACTTCACCGCTCTCGTGGCCCAGGAACACTAGGGGGCCCTTTCCCGCCTCGTCTATGGAGAATATGCACCGTTTTCCATGATCCTGACCACGCAGCGTCCACGATTCACCGTCTGAGGCCCGGTAACAATGTAGGAGGACTTCTTTGCCCCTTTTTTTTGCGGTCCGGGAACACCAAGGGCAGAGCGCCTCTGCTGTGGACGAGTCTGCTGCAGCCACAAGGGGCTCCCTCCGCCAGATCTGCGGGTGCTGATGAGCACCAAGAACAAGGCTATGTCGGCGGCATTGGGACTCCGGGCCACTGACTTCGTCACAGTGGGGCTTCCAAACCCTTCATCGCCATTGTTATGAGGCAGTCCCGTGGATACATGGGCTGTCCCAATCAGTGCTGGGAGTGCCCAGCAGAATCTTCGGTTGCCGTGTTCACACGTCGTGCAACAGTCACCGGGGGCACCTGGGCTTTCAATATAGCCGTGAGCAGACAGCTTGACAGAGGCCTGAGGGCACCCAGACTACACACACAGATCCTGGATCACCCAGATCAGCAGGAGGATGCAGTACTGTGGTCACACAGCGTCAACCTGCATGCCAAAGGAGACACAGAGACAGAAGTGCCAGGCCTGAAGTCTGCTGCCATACTGCTGCACATGCCGCTTGAGGCTCCTTTTATTTGGAGACAGTCTTGACTCACAACCTTAAAGGGGACATCACTGCAAGGCAAACAATGATTTTGCAAGCAGTGATCATGCAAGTGCAGCCTGTTCAGTTTCTCCGGGATTGTTGTTTTGATCTTTTCCTCAATTATGTCAATCAGTCTAGAAGATGCCTCTTGGACTTAAATTGTTCTAACAAAAGAGATCAGTATAGACTGTGACGGGCAGAGTAACACAAGCTTGAGTGTGTACTTCAGCCATAACAGATAGATACATTCCTCAGAGTTTATGCTCCATGGCCCCAAACTCCAAGACGAAACCAGCTATTGGGGTGCTTGGTGCAAGTTATCAGAGAACTCGTCCAAATGTATCTTCAAAGATGTTTGAGTAATCTATGGTAGCAATCAACGCCTAATGGCTTTGTTGCCTCGATGGTCCAGTATAATGCTTTTGATGCAATTTTTGCATTGTACATTTTTAAGGAGGGTGCAAAAGGTGACCCAACAAGCGAGTGATTGAGTTTCACACTCACTCGGACAGAGGCTACTGGTGAGCTTTTTGAAAACCAGGCCTAGATTTTTACGTTTGGAGAGTGTTTCGATTCTTTTATTATTCAGGTGCCATTTCCCTTTGTTTATCGCATCTGAAGACCATAGTCTTTGTTTTTGGGCTTCAATGTTAGTCCGTTTTCTATTGCATACTTATGGACCACATTAATCTGTTCCTTAAGGCCTATCTGTGTTTGGGAAGCAGGACGGCATGATCAGTATATATTAGTGAGGGTTACACTATTGCATGATTCAGGTAGGGATACCATCAACTTCCCTCAGGAAACAGTCTGTCGTAGGCCTTTCATAATAGTTTTTTGTGGCTGCATTCTGTGCCATTTCCTAATCAGACTATAGTTCAATTGTCACAATAGAATTCAAGGACACAGTTGAATACATTCTCATTCTTGTATTGAGTGTGGAGTTTTTGCCACAGTCGTTCGCTGCAGACGGGAGTCAAAAGTCAATGTGTAACAATGTGTGTTAGTTGTTGACTAGGCCACATGCAGAGTTTTGTTCCCAAAACTGCCCAAGCATGTAGAAAAATGTTTTGGTTCTATGACCCATGCTTCAAGGTAAATTGAAAGAAATATAGTCAACAACTTCCCACTATTATCTAGTAGTAGGAAAATTGAACAGCATGACATTGAGACAGCATTGAGTACCAGTTGCTCTGCCCACCTCCCGTTTTTGCACCTTCCAAGCCTTTACTAAGGACTGTAGGCCAGCTGCAGTCAGACAGCATTGAGTAGGCTGCTGGTCACGTGACCAGGCCTTGCCACTCAGTTGCTCCGCCCACCTCCAGTTTCGCACCTTCCAAGCCTCTACTTAAGGACTGTAACCCTGCTCCAGGCAGACAGCATTGAGTAGGCTGCTGGTCATGTGATCAGGGACTCGCGCTCAGTTGCTCCGCCCACTATCTATTTCATCAGTCCTCCTTAGGCATCCACATCGCTGGCGTCCTCAGCAAAGGACGTTCAAATACAAGGACCTCAGCTGTGTGTTTGGGTTTGATAGAGCCAAGGGCCTGACCCGCTATCCTGCATTTCACCTACAAACTAATCGCTCCAGTACAACGTTGTTACATCGCCAGGCTTTATTTTGCTGAGTTTTTTGCCGAAACATTTTGGCCAGAAAAAAACAAATGGAAAAATATGGGGTTGGAGGGTGGGTTATAGGTAAGCGAATGTAAGGGGTATCGGGTGTAGGGAATAGGGAATAGATAATAGGGAAGAAGGAATTTGGGGAAACCCCCCAAATAAAAAAAATGTAGATGAGTATTTTCACCATTCGTCTCCTTCCTCCACAGCCTATCCCCACTCTCACTAGGGCTCGAATGGCCAAGTGCCCTGGGCAGTCCAGGCAAGCTACCCTAGCGAACCTCATCAATATTGCTCTTACCCCCATCCAACACCCATTGACCACATGCACACGCCCTCTCATGTTGATCAATGCTCGCTCAGCAGTCGTTCACGCTGCAGAGATCACAGCATATTGTACAACAACCTTGATACCCTGTTCATCACTTAAACATGGTTCACCCCTTCCTCCCCACATGTTTTCGATGTCCTCCTACCCCAAGGCTATTGCATCCAACATAATGACTGGTCAGGAAGGGCAGGAGGCGGAGTGGCAATCATCCACAGGAGCGATTGGCCATGCTCAATCATCCTCTCTTCCAGAACAAGCTTGTTTGAATCACTCAACTGCCGGTTGCCTCTATCACACTAGGAATCTATCACCTTCACCTCAACTACAGACCACCTCACAGAAGCGACTATTTCATTGCAGACATATCCAACCCACTCTCCTCTGCCAAATTAGTACATTCAAATCATGCCTTTCTCAGTGATTTTAACATTCCTGAGTTACAGGCTGACAACCACACTCGAAGCATGCTATTCACACTGACCGCTTCCATGGACCTTAAGCAAATTGTGCTCTCACGACGCACAACAAAGGCAACACCCTACACTTAGTCTTCACATCATCACCTGTGCCTACTATATCCCACTTGGCTGGTCTGACCACACAGCCATCCCATTATTAGTTAGCCACTCGACTAAGGCTCACAAAGGTCAAGCTATATGCCCCCACACTCTGTGCACTCATTCAAAATCTTGCTTGTCAATGAGCTAGAAGCAAACTTTTGCAGACTTCCCCACCACAGGGGATGCCTCGGGCCTCCCGGAATTATTCAGCAAATGCTATGAAACTGGTGGACACTCATGCCCCCCTAAAATCTAGCCGGGCTAAGACCAGCAACTCAAGAAAAATGCGACATCATCAACACATTTCTTATTGAAAGAATAGAGAAAATACGAGACGCCATCAAATCAAACTCTCAGAGCATTAGCACTCCCTGCTCCCTGGCATGCATACTAACCCTCTGGACTGAATTCTCTCCTCTCTTTCCCCTGGAACTCCTAAAAATGATTGCCTCCCTCAAACATACTTCTTACTCTGACGATATAATTCTGGCCTCCATCATTAAACAATTGACGGGCCCAGCGCTCAAAGCGTTCCTCCGCATCATCAATGCCTCCCTTGCAGAAGGATCATTCTCGGACACCCTCAAGACTGGTCTCATACAACTTCTTTTGAAAAAAACAACCCTAGATCGAGACGACCTGGCCAACTACAGGCCTATTACGAACTTCCC
Source organism: Ambystoma mexicanum (assembly GCF_040938575.1). NCBI lineage: Eukaryota > Metazoa > Chordata > Amphibia > Caudata > Ambystomatidae > Ambystoma > Ambystoma mexicanum. The sequence goes on from NC_090927.1 coordinate 1,146,257,402, forward strand.
GTTTATTGGTAGAATCTTGGAAAAAGTAGTTGCAACACAACTACTCGCCGGGATTGAACACCTCCACCTCCTAAATGACTATCAGGGTTCCGCCCAAAGTGTAGCATCGAGACAGCCACCATCCAGGTGGTGGATGATACTCTCCAAATCATGGCTAAAGGAGACTCTTTGCCTCCTCGTCCTTGACCCCTGGTCTGCATTCAACACCATCAACCACTGCATCTTTTCCTCCCTCCTTGCTGGGAGGATGGGATTCTTTGGCACTATCCTGAGTTGGTTTACCTCCTACCTCTCATGCAGTCACTAGACTGTCTAGATGGACTTGTTGCATTCTAACCGACTCCAGATCTCCTGCAGAGTACCCCAAGGCTCCATCCTCTCACCAACCTCTACAGTCAGTCAAACAAACTTTTATTCGGCGTAAAAACCTTTAACTACAAAAACACACATTTAACAATTTTCATAAAACATACCATATATAAAAAAGATGATGTTACCAATTATTCTAAAGTGCCATTGACATAAAAACAAGTACAAAAGGGCACATTTAACGTTTTTCATAAAACATATCATATATAAAAAAAAAAGTTTGTTGCAGATTGTTCTAAAATACAGATGTTAGGATTAGTCGGGATTTGTTGTATACCACACATTAAAAAGTCAATTGATCAAAAGGCAGATAAAAGGCTGGTTCATACTATGGCAGGTACATTATACTACTCCCAGGTTTTCTCCACATAATTGTAGATCACAAAATCATTCTTGCCAGGAGAGCATTGCCTGCAGCCTCGGAAGAAATGTCCGTAATTCTACAAAATTACAAAGGCCCCCTGATAACATGCATTGCATGTGTAGGGACATCTTCATCTATTGCCTTTTTTGTGGTGAGTTCCGTTTAAGAGCCCTCATTCTTTGCAACCATGCCCTATGTATATATTGCACCATTTCAAAGATAACCAGGGGCCGCATAGACTGTCTTAAAAACTTAACAGCCTCACCTGCTTCCCTTAAAACTGGTTTAAAATAAGAGCGTCTCAGGTTTAAACCTTTACATGGAGCCACTGGGCACTCTCCTCTAAAATCCCAATATAGCCATCCACCAATACGCAGAACATACTCATTTGCACATGAGAGAAAATTGCATGCAGGGCATCATTCATCTTTGCAATTACCTAGCCATCATCCACTCCTGGATGGTGGCTGCCTGCCTCAAACTAAACCCATCCAACATAGAATTCATGCTGATCGGACCCCCCGCTAAAAAGCAGTTAAATTTGAGGATATTGAGAATGCTTCTTGAAGCAGCTAAGATTTTAAAGAGAGCCCTACAAACTTGTGAAAAATGGAAATTCCCTGGAAGTTTTGAAGAAGTGAAATTGGCAGATGTTGTTCCAAAGGAAGTTGCTCTTTTTTTACAAGTGGTGCTGTCAAGGACTGATGCAAATGAAAAGTAATTCAGAAAAGCAGGATACCACTGTACCGAACAGGGTTCACAAAATGTCACAGATGTTAATATATGAAATGCTATCATTACGATAAGCTTCCTATGCGAGCACTTCTACCACACGGCATACTCACGAAATGCCCTTGAAAGTGGCAGTTGGGCTTCCAACACACACAGCTACTCGCAGACAATTCATCATTCGATTTCTGCGTAGGATGGGAACTTCTGTAGATTATGCCAGAGTCCTTCGGTTTGAGACACAGAAAGCCACTGAGGTAATAAAACACATGCATGAGTGTGGAGGATCTTACATTCCCTCGGAGTTGGTCAGAGGTAGATCTGTCTATTGTGCTGCTGACATTTACCTCCTTGGGGATACTCTGTATGGTACAGGAACTTTGCATGGTACAGTTATGGTGGCCCATCAGAAGGAGAGTCAGATGTCCTAAGCCCAATTGAAATATCAGGACCAACATCACTTTGATCACTGCAGAAGATTCCTCAGTACCTGCCTGAGGTCATGTCTAACAACATTCCCAAAGGGTGTAGACCACAGAATCATATATTCAGTCAAATACTCTGATTATAAAGAGAGCAGTAAGGTTATTTTAGATTCCAAAAGGCTTGAGGACCTACTTTGGATGATGGCAGAAGTCTTGCCGTTGAGTGATTTTCAAGAATGTTTCGAAGAATAGTTGCTAGATACACATTGTAATCTCACTGAAGAAACCAAGACAGATGAATGTGAGACAGAGTCAGAACCACTCACTACAGTTCCGACTTAGTCAGTTTACAACCCAATTAAAAGTGATCCTTCAACTAACAAAACTGCGGTCTGTGTACTCCCACTCAAAGAGGCCAGTCCAACAAGCACACAAACACAGCTCGCATTCATGAAGAAGTAGGAGAAGATTACATCAGTTCTGACAGAAGAATCAAAAACAGTTGTAACATTTGATCTAGGCCTTTACAAGCATGTTTTAAAATTAGCTATGGCTAAAAAAGACTTGTCAAAGAACTGGATGCTTAGACCAGGGGACCTACATATAGTAATGGGGATGTTTTTAGCTATTGGTTCTTTCTTGGATGGTACATGCATTGAGGCCACCTTAACTGTACTTTATGGCGCAGATGTTGGGTCGAAGATTCTATCAGGGAAGTGCTAAGGAAAGCAATTAAAGCACACACGTCACTAAGGCTTGCACTTTTCAAATGCGTCAGTGATGAATTCTACAAAGAGCATGTTGAAATCAAGAAAAGGATGGAACCTGAGCTTAAGAAGGTACTTAAAAATGTACAAGCGGATGATTCCCCAGAAACAAAACCAGTCCATAATTACGTTGTGACAGTTCTGAAAATTGTGACAGTGATGGCCAAAATGGAAGCATTTGAAGCTAAAGAATCTCAAGAAAAACCAACACTCAGAGTTGGTCTTCATTAAATTCATATGGTGGACACAATGCTGTTATTTATCAGATCCGTCTGAACTGCAAACTGGGATTTACACATTGCATCACTTGACAAGTTTTTAAAGTACTTTTCACCCTCGATTTGATCAACTACGCAAGTAGGATAGCATGGTACCTAGAAGAAATTAAACAGCTTGAAAGCAAACACCCAGACGTGTGGAGTGAGTTTCAGAAAAGCAATTGGGTAGTAAGCAAGACAAAAGTACCCTTTTGGGCTTTAGGTTCAGATAAAGTTCTGGAACATCAAAACAGGGCAATGAAAGTACTTAGTGGTGTGGTTAATATTACTGAAAAGAAACAGGCTCTAGGACAGTTATTTTTATCCTCTCCTTAGCTGTTAAGGCTGTCTACAAAAGCAAAGAAAATTGTAGGAATCACAGATTACAAACAGTCAAAACATTGCCACGAGCATCCAGGGCAACATGCCAAAGAGAAGATGTTCAACAGATATACAACTCGTCATGGTATTGACTAATCCAGTGATTTATGATGGAAAAGAACTCATCAATATCTCGATAAATGCAGTTTTTGATGAAAAGATTCAGAAGGACACATCGCGAAAAGGGTAGCCAAATGTACAACAACTTTAAAGAAGAGCAGATTGAATCGGACCGATTTAGCCCTGTGGGCACCAATGAAGAAAGAGAAGCTTATGGTGTGTAAAAGTGCACGCAAAGTTGTTAAAACAACAGTATCAGACACCATAGTGCAGTTGAAGGCAATCGTTCATTGTTCACACGTTTGCTGATTGCATCAAACTGACATTTAACTACAGGAAATGCTTCAGTAATTATGAATTCTCTGCAGTACCTCTTTCAATATTCAATTTAGATGGTACAATGATCCCCAGCTTCACCACCGTCTACCCGCACCAAAGAAGAAACCTGGTGCTCAGACATCCAAACAGCTCTATTAGATAACATTGACACCGTAAACATGAAAATTCTTCTTCACGAAAGCCAAATTCCACAAGGACCTCAAATCCACAGACACCAGCATCACACCCACCACCCACAATGTCTCCAACCCCCAGTTCATCGTCAAAGACCTATCAGAAACAGAGGTCCTAAACGTAATTAAAAGTCTGAAATCCTCAAAATGCAAAGGAGATATATGCCCAGCATCCCTCATCAAAGGCTGTGCTTAAATACTGGCCACCTTCATCACTGCCTTCATACATGCCTCCCTCGACAAAAGTACCATTGCAGCCAGCCTCAAAGAAGCTTGGGTTCTCCCACTCCTAAAAAAACATAATTAGATCCAGCTATTCCCTCCAAATACAGGCCAATCGCCACTGTCCCCTTCCTACTAAAAAATCTGGATCAGGCAGCCTACCTGCAAGTTCAGCAGTTCATTGAAGCTAACCAAATCCTAGGAATCGAGCAGTACGGCTTCTGCCCCGGGCATGGCACCGAATCTGCCCTTCTCGACCTAAAACATCAGCTAGACGAGATCAGGGATGAGGGAAACTCTGCTCTTCTCCTCATAGACCTATCTGCAGCATTTGACCTGTTTGACCAACAAATCATTTGCCACCACTTCACCACCTCTGCCAGTTTTTCCCCATCAGCCACTGCCTGGGTTGCATCTTTCCTGGAAGGAAGAGTCATGAGGGTTTTTTCAGAGACAACCAATGCCTCACTGTCCCCATCCCATGTGGGGTACCGCAAGCATCATGCCCTGACCCTCTACAACATCTTCACCAAACCCCTCTTCAATATTCTGGACGCTTGCGGCATAGCCTCCAGCAACTATGCCGACAACACCCAAATTCTAATCCCACTCACAGGCAACTATGCAGATGACTCAGACACCCTCAACGACATCTACTCCATAATACAGGCCTGGATGGCAGCCAATCACCTTTGCCTAAACAGCAGTAAAACTGGAAATTCTAATTGTCGGCCCACCAAGTGCCCTAAAAAAATCTTAACAACCAACAGCCTTCCAGATTGACAACTGCTCAATTCCCGTCTCAGCTACAGTAGAAATGTTAGGAGTTTATCTCAACGCTTCACTCACCATGTCCAGAAAAGTGATCGTCATTGCCTCTTCAGCAGCCTACACCACCTAGGTCCTAAACACGGCCAGACCGTTCCTTTCAAAAATAGTTGCCTAACTGTTGCCATTGGCTCTATGATCGATTACTGAAATGCACTATTTGCAGGCATCTCCTCTGGTAACATCCCAAACTCCAAGCCATCCAAAATAACGCCCTCAGAGCAGCCCTTAACATCCCTAAATGAGAACACATCTCTAAAGCAAGGAGAGAAGCATATTGGCTCCCCATCCAGGAGCGCATCACTGTCAAAACCCTGTCCATTGGCCACAAATGCCTCTCCAACACCTTATCCGTACATTTCACTGAATCCATTTTCACCTAATGTGATATCTTCTAATAGCTTTTTCTTCAAATTTGTTTGGGTAAGTAGGTACATTTTAAAACATAGATGGGATGGGTTAAGGGGATATGATAATGTTGGGGGAAAGGACAGGGGGGGGGGTCCCCACACATAATAAAAATAAATTTGAAGAAAATAAATTTGAAGATTTCACCTTTAGGTCAAGTAAATTCGGTGAAATCACAGACATCCCTCCAACACAGCTCCCCGTACCTCTTTCAAAGAATTGCCAAAGCTCACTCCTCAAGACCCACTAGGACTCCCTACATTTACCATCTAATCATATCCAAAGTAAAGAGAACCAAAGGCAACGGTTCAAGATTCCCATACTTAGCCGCAAAATTATGGAACGCCCTCCCCCCAAAAATCCTATTGGGTGTTCTGCAAAGCCCTCAAAACTCAGCTCTTCTCCTAACCTCTAACACTCTCTGACCCTATTCGCACCTTACCAGAAAGACTGACCCTGCTACAACACTGTATGACAATGCCACTGTGACAACATGTACCTGTGTTACCCTATTGTATTGTTTGACAACATCATTGTGTGGACATGCTCCTGTAACAGTGCCTCAATGCCTCTAGGTTGTATGTGTGCTATACAAATGAAATAAATAAATAAATAAATTTTAGCTGCAAACAAAAGCAAACTGATGACGATACTGGAAGAGGAACAACACACAGAAGTGTTAGGCAGAAACCTGTGCAGTTCCCTTAGGGACCACTGCAAAAGATTTAGGACTACAGGTGGTTGGCAGTAAACCCAATTGGTAGCAGTCTGTACCAGCCAGATTTACCTGGTAGATGTGGCTGAGCAGTTAGACTTCTCTCAAGATGAGTTAGGCAGTATATAGAGCATACAAGATAGGTACCCAAAATACAGTAGTACAATCAAACACTGCCCAGAGCTTTGGTAACAAAGTATATAATTATTTATTTAAAGACACACTCAGAAACACTCCAGCACTATTACTATAAGCAAGTTCAAAAACACAGTCACTATTATTTTATATACATCCCTTATTCCTTATTAGACAAGTCTTAGTTAACACCACTTATTTCCAGACAGAGGTGAGCGCTTAACTAAAGATGGCACTCCAATAAGTTTAAGAAAAAGGGAGGGAAAAGGCAGAAATTAGGAACAGCACACAACACACTACTTTAGAAGCACCAAGCAAGGCAAAATAGACAAAGTCTACTTGTGAGCAAAAAGTTCAGAGGACAGGCTCCCTCTTGGAGAGTGCAGAACACCACTGTGCCCAAGATCACCAAAGTTTAAAAGTCTTGCAGGGAGTTCAGAAAGAATTAGTTCAGTGTAGAAAAGTTCAGTTAGCCAGCCTAGGGCCAACCCAAGTAGTAAGTGGAGGCTTTAAGAGTCACCCCACACAGACTGTTGCGAGGGAGGCCAGGCGGACACAGTACCTTCAAAGTGGAGAGGATCCTCCAGCGGGGGCAGTTGTTCCTGGCAGTGGGTGCAAGACACGGCGTCGTCCAGAGGAAGAGATGGTCTCGACGTGGAGGAAAGCTGAAGGTCGTTGCACTGCCAGGGAAGAAACCAGCCGCGGAGTTCTCCGGTGAAAAGGTACTACCCTTTTATTCGCAGTAGTGGAAAAACCGTGGTATCCCGGTTGCCGGGGTGCTTGGCACAGGCAAGGCGGCCACGAGATGATCCGGGAAGGCAAAAAGACGGGCTAACTGGTTATCCCCACCAGTCAAAGGAAAAAAACTCTCCGGATTGAAGATCTCCTCTGTCGTTGGAAGAAGTGGTGAGACGGTTCAGCAGGGCTCCACCGGTGGTGTCGTCGTTGCAGGTCGGCTCAGCTTCTCCCTCTTCGGATTCTTAGGTCCTGTGGTGACTTCTGAAGTTCCAGTGCCCAAAGCCCTGCTTTTATGCAGCAAACCCCCATTCATTCAGCCTAGCTGTCAATCAAACATGCTAAGTGGTGAGCCGGGCGGCTCACCACTTGGGCCAATCACACAAGAGTGCGACTTGAGTTGCCAAGGCAACTCCGTCCAGGGTGTCTAAACCCCCTCCCACACCCCCTGTGGTACCCAGACAGAGTGGCACCACTTTGGAGGGCTTCTGTGGAGAAGCCCGCCAAAAGTGGAACAAAGGGCTCGACTTGGGTTGGAGTCACAGAAGCGAACACAAATGCCATTTTGGCATCGAGTTCTGGCAAAAAATCCCGACCGGTGAATTAATATTAATTAAATAAATCGGCGGTATGTTCGAGGCTATATTAATTATTTATTAAAAATGGTAGCCTCGAACAATGGGAAAATCCCATAGGAAAATATTTGCGGTCAAATATAAAAAGTAGTATCCACTGCCACCAGCCAAAACTCAATCAGGGGGGACGGAGACGTGCCCCCTCGACCAACAGAACCCGGGGCAATCGAATTGCCCCGGCCAGTGCGTCCACAATATGATGGTTTGTACTGGTTTCTGTTCATAATGTGGGACTAGTAAAGCCAATGGTGACTTTACATGCCCTGGGAGACAGTAGTCAGTCCCAGGGTATGGAGTCTATGTTGGGGGGTCACTATGACTCCCCTGGGTTACTGCACTGAGGGTGCTGTGTAACCCACCTTCCAAAAACACATGAGGCCCTATGGAGTAAAAGACCCATAGCCCATAAAACACGTTTCAAAGTCAAGGGATATCTCAAATCATGCCTGAGAGTGGGAGAAAAAGAGTCTCACTCTTAGCAGGAGAAAAAAATAAACCCCAAAAATCCAGCAAAACTGCTGGGGGACTCACTAGGTTTGGGAAATTAGCCTATACAGAGAATTCTCCCTAACACTTGCCCCCCCCCCAGACTAAGGGACAGGAGGATTTAATCCACTCCTGGATGAATCTCATACCTCTAGTCGATGATATACATCCTAGAGAGACCATCAGCATTTTGATGGTGACATCCTGACCTGTGCTCAATGGTGAAATCAAACCCTTGCAGGCAGATTGACCATCTCAATAGATTTGGATTTTCCCTCTTCATTTGCATTAACCATCTCAAGGGTTGGTGGTCAGTCTGAATGACAAAAGTAGAACCACACAAGTATGGCCTAAACTTCTTCAGTGCCCACACAATAGCAAAGCATTCTCTTTCGATTGTTGCCCACCTTGTCTCAGGATCCTTCAGTTTTCTACTGATGAAGCAAATGGGGTGCTCCCTACCTTTCTCATCCAGTTGGCTAAGAACTGCACCTATACCTACATTGGAAGCATCAGTTTGTACAATGAAAGTTTGGTGGTAGTCAGGAGCTCTGAGTACTGAAGCTTGGCAAAGAGCTTTCTTTAGGTTTTCAAAGGCCTGATTGCATTCCTCATTCCATTTGACCTTCTTGGGGAATTTTGGAGAGGAGATCACATTCAGTGGAGAAGCTATGGTCCCATTGTTCTCTATGAAATTCCTATAGTACCCAGTGAGGCCTAGGAAGGCTCTCACTTGGGTTTGAGTAGTAGGCAAAGGCCTTATTTCTCCACCTCCTACCTCATGCCCAAGGTAGACCACCTTACTCTGTCCAATCTGGTATTTACTTGGCTTTATGGTCAGATTGGCCTGTCAGGAGCCTGCAAAACATGTCCTAAGTGGTTCACATGTTCTTCCCAGGTTTGGCTGAATACTGCAATGTCATCCAAGTATGCCATGCAGAAGTCCTCCATCCCATTCAGAACCTGGTTCACCATCCTTTGGAATGTAGCAGGTGCATTTTTCAGTCCAAAAGGCATAACCTTAAATTGGTATAGGCCAACTGGGGTAGGAAATGCAGTTTTCTCCTTGGCATGGTCTGTCAGGGCTATTTGCCAATAGCCTGACGTGAGGTCAAATGTGCTGAGGAACTTGGCTGAACCAGGTCTATCCACCAACTCATCTGTCCTTGGCAAAGGGTGGTACTAACACAACTGGGCTAGACCATGGACCAGTAGAGGGCTCTATTACCCCGAGATCAAGCATCTTCTTGACCTCCCCTTTGATGTGGGTTCTAACATTCTCTGACATTCTGTATCCTCTGCTTTTGACTGGCAGACAGTCACCAGTGAGAATATCATGTTGTCCCCAAGGGGTCAAGCCTGGTGAAAGTGAAAACAGGGAGGCAAACTGATTTAACATAGACTTGCACTCCTCTTGTTGTTCAGGTGTCAGATCTGAAGAGAGATTTACTCCTTCAATCTTTTCGTCCAAAGGTAAGCCTCTGAGAAGATCGGGAAGAGCTTCACTTTCTTCTTCCTCTTCTGATGAAGCTAGAAGCAAGGCTCCTACTTCAAGGCCCTCTGCCTTGTTGGGAGCATAACTAGAACTAGGCGGTCTTGAGTGAACTCAACCATGTTAGCCTTTTGGTCATGCCAATGCTTGACCAAAGCTTGTCCAGCTTTCAGGTTATCACTAGCTTCTGCCATCATGTGTGGCATTCTCCTCCGGAGACCTATCACATAGTCAGTCACTCTGACTGGCTTGAGGGAAGGAGCACTCTCCAACCCTTCCTTAATCAGGGCCAATGGACCTCTGACTGGATGGAGACATAGAGAAGTTCAAAGGGAGAATAGCCTACTCCCTCCTGAGGGACTACCCTATAAGCAAAGAGAAGTCATGGCAATAGAAGGTGCCACTTTCTTTTAAGGGGTTCCTCTAAAGCACCTATCATGCTCTTCATGGTTCTGTTAAACCTTTCTACCAACCCATTTGTCTGAGGGTGGTATGCAGTTGAGAACTTGTAAGTAACTCCACAGGTTTTCCACATGGCTTTCATGTAGTTGGACATAAAGTTTGATCCCCTGTCAGAGATTACTTCCTTAGGAAACCCAAACCTGGTAAAAATACGAAGGAGGGCCTTAGCCACAGCCGGAGCTGTAACAGTCCTCATAGGAATTGCCTCAGGGTACCTAGTAGCATGGTCTACTACAACAAGGATAAACCTGTTGCCTGAGGAGGTTGGAGGATCAAGGGGACCAACAATGTCAATCCCTACCCTCTCAAATGGGACTCCCACTACTGGGAGAGGCACTAAAGGTGCCACATTCTTGGAGCCAACCTTACCAGAAGTTTGGCAGGTATGGCAGCTCTTGCAAAACTTATCTACTTCAGCACCCATTTGTGGCCAATAGAAGTAGAGTGAGAGCCTTTCCTTAGTCTTCTTGAAACTCAAGTGACCAGACAAAGGAATCTCATGGGCTACGTGCAAGAACTGTTGTCTGTTTTCTTTTGGTACAACAAGCCGCTTGTTGTCTCCAGGTTCAGACTCAGTTGGTTCACTGTAGAAGAGGCCATCTTCCCAGTGTAACCTGTACTTCCCAGGCTCTTGCCCATCAGCCTGAGAAGCTGCCTGGTGGCGGAGACTTTCCAGAGTTAGACATTCTCTTTGTCCCTTACGAAAAGCTGCCCGGCTAGGTCCACCTTCTGCCAGTAAAGACTGCAGCTCAGGATGGTCAGCAGGGTCCAGATCTCCAATAAGTTCTTGGCCTCCTACTAGCTCCTCTTCAGAGTCTAGTTCAACCACACAGGGTTGTACCTCCCTCTCAGCCTCAGCTGGAGGTGGAGTTACAGGTGTACTTTTGGACAACCTAGGGGAAGTCCTTGTTGGAAGCAATGGAGTGCTTGCTGCTGGGTTTTTCCTGGGAGTCTTGGGTTGCCCCTTTGCTCCTGATCTGGTAGAGACTGCAGTAGTTTTCTCCAGTGGTGAAGGAGTGATATCTGTCATCATCTCCTGAGAAAAATCTCTCATGGTTTTCTCTCTTGCAGGTCTAGTGAGCTCCTGTAACCTTTTACTAGGAGGTCTGGGGGTATGGGACACAACTCCAAGAGCTTTTAGGTCATTACCCAACAGAACCCTACCTGGTACTTCACATTGTATACTGACAGGTATCTTCATAGCCATAACATTACACTGGATGAGAACTGGTAACTGGGGACACATCTGCACAGGCCCTCCAGCCTACTTGGTGAGGCATTTGGGTGCCTTAGCAACATCCTCTGCCTTGAAAAATGATTCATCCACCACAGTTATGCTGGCCCCAGTGTCCCGGATGGCAGGGGGTCCTGACCATTCACCTGGACACTGTCCTTATAATAAATACTCTTTAGTATTATCTGGGATAGAATTATACACATCTAAATTCTGTTGTTCCCACAACCCCAGAGAAACTAAAGAAACACTGGCTGAGACTCCAAGGGGTTCATCAGCCAGTAGTAGAACGTTTCCACTTGTCATAGGGACTTCCTCCTCTGGAGCGAAGGCTAAGGAGACAAGTTGGACCCCTGAAGGTTTACCCTTACATCTGGGATCTCCTTTCAGGATAGTTACAAACATAGCATTTACCAAATGCTTTCTGGAATGGTGGCTTGCTCTGACCTCCTTCTGGTTTTCCACCAAAAGGTACACTACTCTGATTTGGCTTCCCTTGTGGCTTACCCTTATTGTTTTGTTTGTGGCCCTCTTTGGGATTGAAATTATTAGAATTCTCTTTGGAGTCCTTTTTAGACTGTTTCCCCTCATCCTTTTTCTGAGTAGCCCCAGAATCCTTGTGAGTAGCCCTGTTGGCAACCCACAAGTCAGCAGCCCTAGCTAGCTTCCTGGAATCTAATTCCCTTGAATCAGCCAAGTGCTGTCTGAGCTCAGGAGAGTAGGCATCATAAATTGACTCCATCATCACAAGATTCTTCATTCCCTCATAAGTGTTCACCTTGTAACCCTTAATCCATCCCTCTAAGTTTTTCAAACTTTCACTCGCCCAGGTAGCCCAAGGGGTACCATCATGCTTTTTGAGGGTCCTAAACCTATTAAGGTACTGGGAAGGGGTCAGCCCAAATCTAGCTATTAAAGCTAGTTTCACACATTCATAATCCTTCTTATGCTCCTCCCCCAACTCCATTACCACATCACTTGCAACAGGGGGGAGCCTAGAGAACAACCAGGAAAGTAACTCATTTCCTGTGAGGTTCTGGAGCCCATGATTATACTCAAACATAGACAACCAATCCAACACATCCAACTTGGGGTCATACATACCAATCAGTTCTTTAGGCATCCGGGGTCTTTTGGGACTGGAACTTCTAGAGGAGCCAGAGAGAGAAGCATTCTCAACAGACAATTTCTTCATTTCTAGCTCATGCTTGAGCTCCATTTCTCGAAGCCTTAGTTCTGCTTGGGTGTTAATTCTCCTAAACTCCAAGTCAAGTTTCATTTTCTCTAGCTCAAGATATTGAGGACTAAATGTGAGACCTGGTAAGGGTCCAGTAGGTACAGCTGGCAGGGTAAGTAGAGGCTCAGGGGAGACAACTTCATCATCTTCACCCTCCTCTTCTGCTTCTGACCCAAGTTTATCAATATTAGCATCAACATCAATATCATTGCTGTTATCTACATTTGCTGGAGTGGTAGGTTCCTCTGAACCCCCATCCAGACTTTGGTTTGCTAACAACCTTTCTATTAGCTCCATTTTCTTGCCTTTAGTCAGGAGATTCTTATGCTTACAGAGAACTCTTAAACAATCAGCAGTTTTTGTAGCAAGGGACTCTTGACTATAACTTTCAATAGTTGACAGGTTTAGAAAATAACTTTTTACTGCTAAGCTTTGTGGTTAGTTGCACTAAGGTATCCTATAAGCACACTAAAATGTATACTCAATACAAATCCCACCGCTGTACACCAGTGTTAGGCAGAATCCTGTGCAGTTCCCTTAGGGACCACTGCAAAAGATTTAGGACTGCAGGTGGTTGGCAGTAAACCCAATTGGTAGCAGTCTGTACCACCCAGATTTACCTGGTAGCTGTGGCTGAGCAGTCAGACTTCTCTCAAGATGAGTTAGGCAGTATATAGAGCATACACGATAGGTACCCAAAATACAGTAGTACAAGCAAACACTGACCAGAGCTTTGGAAACAAAGTATATAATTATTTATTTAAAGACACACTCAGAAACACTCCAGCACTATTACTATAAGCAAGTTCAAAAACACAGTCACTATTATTATATATACATCCCTTATTCCTTATTAGACAAGTCTTAGTTAACACCACTTATTTCCAGACAGAGGTGAGCGCTTAACTAAAGATGGCACTCCAATAAGTTTAAGAAAAAGGGAGGGAAAAGGCAGAAATTAGGAACAGCACACAACACACTACTTTAGAAGCACCAAGCAAGGCAGAAAAGACAAAGTCTACTTGTGAGCAAAAAGTTCAGAGGTCAGGCTCCCTCTTGGAGAGAGCAGAACACCACTGTGCCCAAGATCACCAAAGTTTAAAAGTCTTGCAGGGAGTTCAGAAAGAATTAGTTCAGTGTAGAAAAGTTCAGTTAGCCAGCCTAGGGCCAACCCAACTAGTAAGTGGAGGCTTTAAGAGTCACCCCACACAGACTATTGCGAGGGAGGCCAGGCGGACACAGTACCTTCAAAGTGGAGAGGATCCTCCAGCGGGGGCAGTTGTTCCTGGCAGTGGGTCCAAGTCACGGTGTCGTCCAGAGGAAGAGATGGTCTCGACGTGGAGGAAAGCTGAAGGTCGTTGCACTGCCAGGGAAGAAACCAGCCGCGGAGTTCTCCGGTGAAAAGGTACTACCCTTTTATTCGCGGTAGTGGAAAAACCGTGGTATCCCGGTTGCCGGGGTGCTTGGCACAGGCAAGGCGGCCACGAGATGATCCGGGAAGGCGAAAAGACGGGCAAACTGGTTATCCCCACCAGTCAAAGGAAGAAGACTCTCCGGATTGAAGATCTCCTCTGTCGTTGGAAGAAGTGGTGAGACGGTTCAGCAGGGCTCCACCGGTGGTGTCGTCGTTGCAGGTCGGCTCAGCTTCTCCCTCTTCGGATTCTTAGGTCCTGTGGTGACTTCTGAAGTTCCAGTGTCCAAAGCCCTGCTTTTATGCAGCAAACCCCCATTCATTCAGCCTAGCTGTCAATCAAACATGCTAAGTGGTGAGCCGGGCGGCTCACCACTTGGGCCAATCACACAAGAGTGCGACTTGAGTTGCCAAGGCAACTCAGTCCAGGGTGTCTAAACCCCCTCCCTCATCCCCTGTGGTACCCAGACAGAGTGGCACCACTTTGGAGGGCTTCTCTGGAGAAGCCCGCCAAAAGTGGAACAAAGAGCTCGACTTGGGTTGGAGTCACAGAAGCGAACAAGACGGCATTTTGGCATCGAGTTCTGGCAAAAAATCCCAACCGGTGAATTAATATTAATTAAATAAACCGGCGGTATGTTCGAGGCTATATTAATTATTTATTAAAAATGGTAGCCTCAAACAATGGGAAAATCCCATAGGAAAATATTCGCGGCCGAATATAAAAAGTAGTATGCACTGCCACCAGCCAAAACTCGATCAGGGGGGACGGAGACGTGCCCCCTCGACCAACAGACCCCGGGCAATCGAATTGCCCTGGACAGTACGTCCACAATATGATGGTTTGTACTGGTTTCTGTTCATAATTTGGGACTAGTAAAGCCAATGGTGACTTTACATTCCCTGGGAGACAGTAGTCAGTCCCAGAGTATGGAGTCTATGTTTGGGGGTCACTATGACACCCCTGGGTTACTGCTCTGAGGGTGCTGTGTAACCCACCTTCCAAAAACACATGAGGCCCTATGGAATAAAAGACCCCATTGCCCATAAAACACATTTCAAAGTCAAAGGATATCTCAAATCATGCCTAAGAGTGGGAGAAAAAGAGTCTCACTCTTAGCAGGAGAAAAAAATAAACGCCAAAAATCCAGCAAAGCTGCTGGGGGACTCACTAGGTTTGGGAAATTAGCCTATACAGAGAATTCTCCCTAACAAGAGATTTCTAACAACATGACATTGGTCTCTTCATTTGTTACTGAGGAAAGATTATTTGTACCAAAGCAAACATATTCAGCAGCTGTCCTTGACACAATGGCAGAATTGCAAGCACTGCAGAAACCGTCATATGTGAAGACATGCCATGTCCTTGCAATTGAATTCATCAAGAAAATAGAACCTTATCTGCTCAAGTATGATGAAACTCATTTAGTATTTGATACCTACCTAGAAATTCCACTCAAGAACTCCATGCGAAGGAAAAGAGAAGGAACAGCAATACCTGTTGAGTACAAAACCATGGATTCTACAAATACTGACATTTTTTCCATGAGAACCCTCCTATTGCAGTTTAAAATTAAAGATAAGCTAACAGCTTCCCTCTCAAATAAAGCAATTCTGCATGCGCAGAGGATAAAAGAAACCTGGTAGCCAGTTGGCAAAATGAAGTCATCAGATGGAAATGATGTTGGAGACATTGAAAGCAAACCCGGGTGGCAGACACAACAATAATTCTTCACTCCCTTTATATATTATGTTGTCATGCTACTGCCCTCGACATCTTTTCAAATGATACTGATATTTTTGTCCTTTCATTGTGGTGGTCACTGTTTTGCCCATCAGAAAGCATGTTTGTCACAGGAGTTGGAACTAACAGAAGATGTATAGATCTCAAACGTGTGTGCTCCTGCATAGGGCCTCCAAATGTGCAGGCATTACTAGGCCTTCATGCTCTTTCAAGGTGTGATGTTACCAGGTGCTTTACGAAGAAATTAAAACTATCTTTCTGGAAACTTTTCAAGATTATAGAAAAAAGAAATCCTTGAAGCTTTGGGAAGACTTGGATGTATAGAGGAATTTTAGAAGGAAGTTGAACGAATGATAGAGAGATTCATTTGTCAAGTCTACTCGCCAGGAACAAAGATTTCAGACATTGGTCAACTGCGCTGGTAGATGTTCACAAAACAAGAGATGCAAAGTGAAAATCTGCCACCAACAAAATCCTTTCTAATACCATCCATACAACATAAGAACTCATTAGCAGGTTATGGAGTGACGACGTGCTGATCAACAACACCTGACTCTCTCAGAGCCATTAAAATGTGGGTGTGAGAAGGCAGATAATCAATATTCTCCTACTATGTGTATGCTTCCATCTGCACCACAATCAATCATACAGCTGTTACTGTGTACATTTGTCAAATGACGATGTGCTCTGCATTGCAAATGCCGAGCTCAGTCACTAAAGTGCACAGAAATGTATACGTTAGGTTGCGATGAAGAGTTCTGTGATAACGATTTTGTAGATGATATAAAGGAACTCTTGGACTCAATAGATGACCTGTAAAACCTTACTTTCTCTCTTCAAATGTAAATAGCTATTGTAGTTTTAATAAATAGTATATTTCACCACAAAAGATGCAAAGTATTTAAAACTTTCTAATTTAGTGCACATACAGTTGAATATTGGTGATGAAGTAGTAATAATTTACGAGGCTAGATATCAGAAATGGTCAAAGATATCAACAAAATTTCATATATGAACTTTTCTATTCCTTTGATCATGTTTAACAAAAAACAATTAAGCACATTTTTCATAGAACCACCCTTAAAGCAGTAACAGCTCAAAAACTAAATTAGTATCTGTAACGGTGGCCATCTTGGATTAATGACATCACACAGGCCGTCTGCCACACATTCAGACAAAATCACTGGGTAGTACATGATTGTAAGGTTCAATTTCAATGCATCCCCAAATCCCCAGTAGGCATACCTTCGCTTCATTCAAAATCCCATGGACTAGGTTATTGTAACAGATGCCCCTCAGCTATAAGAGAAGGTTGCTGAGGACTGCAAGAGAAAGCTAATGGCCTGAGGGCATCAGCAAAGGCAGACTATAAAGTTTGTGCGGCATAAACCTGCCAACATGGGTGAGCCACTCGGCACCCCCCAGAGCTCAGCACCCATTTAAAGTGAAAGAATTGAAAGGCCCTGATGCCATCCCCCTGGCCATCCTGTCTAGTCCACAAGTCCTTAGGCTTTTGGCACCTATGATTACATCTTTTATCAGGGACTGTGAGCTCTTTTGAGATTATAATGTTCTTTAGTACCATCATTTTAGGATCTCTGAATCAGCTGGGTTTTTAATGCTACAACAAAAAAAGCAGGCTGTGGCATTCCCATTGTTATTATTATTATTATTTTTTTTATTGGAGGCTGCCCTTCCCATAACTCACTTCACTCCCCCTCTCTGACCCTCTAGGCTCCTTACCATTACTGCCCCTGTACGGTGGGGTAAGCAGGAGTGCTGGTGCTGGCATAAATAAGTGGCAAAGAGAGAGACCCAAATCGGTCACGGACCACTTTATGTTGGTTCGCAATAAAGAGCTACCATAGTTTTCCAATTATTACGTTTATCGGTACACTTAGGCCACCTAGCACCTACCAGTTTGCTAGCCAAAGGTTTCTGCTATCCATACCTTTTGCTGCTGCTTGGAATTGAACACAGTTGGTATTTTCGTTTTTAGCTTCATCAAAGCTCGATGCTTTATTCTTAACTGTCTGCCACAGGTATCACTTTTAGTGTCTCTCCAAACGGGCCACACGATTTCACTAATCTCGTCCCAGGGCCCCGTCACGAGTTGGGCTTCAGCCCTTAAATGCGGCGGTGGCGCTATTACTGTTGCGTTGGTCCAATCATGAGTTGGGTGGTAAGTTGGAGTTTTACATCCAGCTTTTACCTGGAGGTAAAAATCTCCACTTACTGCCTTTTTTTAATGCTATTACCACATCTGCAATTACTGCTGGCGGTAATAGTGCCCCCTAGCCCCATTGGATCCTATGGACCCAATGGGGAATGGGGATTTACCTCCCACCCGCAATTCGGGATCTGTCGCAAATTGTGCCGGACTGAGTTGCGGTAACGCAAATTGCGTTGAGTGGTATCCCGGCTCAATTAGCGCCAGGCCCATGTCATGATGAGGCCCTGAGTCCTTGCTGTACGAAGCCCTTGTGTTATACTATGGTGCTTGATATTTGTATGGTGCTTTTGGCTTGTCGTTGAAGAGCTGTGAGGGCGATTGGCCCTTCAGTAGATCATAGCCTGCACAAACATACAATAAAACGAGCATTACATTGCATGCAGATAGGCTTTATGATTTCAAGTGACTGTTCAATTATTAGCACAGAAGACTTGGGTAGGGACATTATAATAGCCGTAGCATGAGGAGTGTCCATGTGCGTCATGGCTTGCTTTGTCAGTGACTATGTGTGAACAGCTCGGCCACATTCTTCAACTGAGCTATGGAACAGGAGCAGAGAACGGACTGGGGAGGAACTAAAGGGTACGACATTCACTTACTTTTAAGGGAAACCCGCTATCACACGAAACACTGTTCCCGGACGGACACATTTCTTTTTAAAACATCTCCCCTATTGGATATTCGAACCAAGGGCACTTTTTTTTGTAAATATACATTTGCCCTACTCGAAATTTGAACCAAGAGCCTGCTAGTAGCAATCTAGTGTCAGACCTCACTACGCTATCTCGCAGGAGCTGGATTGAGTTGGTTTATATGAATAGAATGCTTGGGACATAACGCCCATTGGCAGCCGAAAAACCCTGCTCGGCAGTGATCTTCCTTTGTCTTCTGCAATTGCAAATCAATTACTGCAGGCACGGGTTTGTGCAGTTAATTGGAAGGGTGCATGTAGCTATACATAGCCATGTCCCTTCAGAGGTAGGTGTGAATGGTGGGTGGGTGCATAAACCTGCATGCCATGGGGGGCAATGACTGACCCTAATGGTGGCCATTTAAATGCATTGTATTTCACTGTGTTTCCTTTAGTCTTGATGAACTGTTGTAAAACATAGATTTGTGAGGTGCTCCTCTACTTTTTAAAAATTAAGTTTTACTGTCTTTCCCGGTATCTCCCGACTGCGCCATAATGCCTTTGGTGACAGCACACTATAGAAGAAACGGATTGATTGATTGACTGTTCCTATACTTTCATTTTAAAAAGAAACCTCTCTGGAATGGTTTTGGAACACGGTGGGAGAGGAAGATGGGAACATAGTTCCACTACTTTTTTATTTACACTTCGACCACTGAATGGGAGTAGTATAAATCCGTCTATCTACCTGAATGGCAAATGTCTACAGTTGAGGGCAGGGGCGTTGCTAGGGGAGGGCTAAGGGGGCTATAGCCCCTGATCTTTTGGTTGTAGCCCCGGATAGAATCTCAGGAGCTACAGCCAAAAGACTAGCTAGCCCCCAGGCCCGACAGTTCTGACATCAGCTTAGCCCCAGGTCATTTCCAGACCTAGCAACTCCCCTGATTGAGGGCCTTGTTATACTTTACATGCAGAACACATGCACAATAAATAACCATCACATGCAAATGACATGTATCTTTGTCAGGTATGTCAAAGGTAAATTCAGCGCATGTCCACTTGTGAGGCGTGTTTGAGAATGACCAGACCTATAAGAAATTTAAGGGGCAGGTGACTGGCATTAGCAGTGCATGCCTGCAGTATGATATAATCATGAGTACATAATTGAGCTTATATGATACACGGAATCACCATTGTGGTGGTCCCAAAGCGCCCAATGTCTGCACTTTAGCGCATATTGTGTCCCTGCCCTGGGATCACCAATCCTTACTCTACTGGAGGAAAACGAAAATAAGGGAAGGAAAATGGAAGAGTAAAGATGTGACCAGAAAGGAGGAAAAGAGAAATCGATGGAAACCTCAAATGTCCACGTGAATGGAAAGGATGCAAATGGCGACACGTGGATGCATTGAAATGTGCATTTAAATCTACAGCAAGGACACTGCGACTGAAATTATGCTTTTGAAGTATGCATTTTTGAGGGCTCAAGTCTTTTTTAAAAAAAGTTGGATGACTGGCAAGCATTTGGAAGTGAATCTCACGGGACGTTAACGTGACATATGCAAATTTCATTCAGGCTTGTCTTTCAAGATTGAAAAAAAACACACACGACAAAAAAGCATTTGCCAAGGGAACACATTTTCTTATTACCTTGCTGCTTAAGTATAAAATGAATGCACCTTTTAAATCTGAGCCTCCATAACAAAAACATGTCCATATAAAATATGAGATATTTTGCAGCTTTACTTCCAACGATTGCAGCCGCCTTGTGGTTAAGGGTCTCCTTTCATAGAGGGGGTATGGGGGGGACAGGGTTTGCTTACTGTTCGAAACAGGCCACAGGACTGCAGCCTATTGTTATTATTTCTTTACTTTTTTTTATTTCTTTAAAACGGTGGGAGGATAGCATCCGCCCTCTCAAAAAAGTGGGCGGAAGCCGTCCACCCACATGCTCCGTCAACTTGAGCTCTGCATTTTTGTGGTTGGTCTTAAGAAGTGCTGGAAATAGACACAGTTTACTGGGGGAATCATCTCTTTGGAGGGACGGGGCTTGTGATGTCCCAGGTTAGCATGGCGCATGTGCGGGCCTCGGTTGGGACCGCGCATGCGCAGTTGAATAAACGGCGTCCGTGCGGCAGTTGCCTCCGGGACGCGTAACAGGCAGCCTCGTGTCCTGCGCCTCTCTGTGTGAGTGCGTGTATGCATGCATGCGTGTGGGCCGCCCGAGGCACGGGTGGCCACATAACAACTGGCGACGAGGCGGGACGCCACCGGAGCGTTCGCTCGATGCACACGGCATGTTGAACATCAGCAACGTTACGACGTGGTGAGTCACGGACCCGGCAGGAGCATGCCTTTGATGTTCTAGCAGCTGTTATACCGCAGTAGCGGCCTGAAAAGGTGCTTGTGCGCTGCTTTTACCACCTCATAAACAATTTTTGGGAACTTTTGGCTGTCCTCAACACCCAGAGGACGGCCCACTTCTGACAGACACTAAGCGCCAGAAAGGGAGCAGTAATTGGAGGTACGTGCACTGCCCACCCAAGTCAGGTTTGCGGCCTCTAAGCCACAAGGAGGTGCCTGTGCGACCTGTAAACATGGCAGGAAGCGACGGAGAGGCGGAAGCTGCGGCAGTGGTGGTGAAAACACAACAGGGGTCTTTACTGCCGATGCAAGAGTTTGATGTGTCAGGTCCCCCTTCGAAATTGGGCCCAAGATGGTTGCTATGGATGAAAAAACTTGATATGTACTTTACAGCGACCGGGATAACCGATGATGATGCAAAGAGAGCCGCCCTGTTGTATTCGGCGGGTTTGGAGGTCATACGCATATATGAGTCCCTTAACCTGCAGGTAGTCACCTATGCTGCAGTCAAGACTGCTTTGGAAAAGTACTTTATACCGCTCTCCAATGTTGATTACGAGAGATTTCTCTTCTGTGGGGAAAAACAGCAGGAAGAGGAGTCACTTGATCAGTTTTGTGCTCGACTGCGATTGATGGCCACCACTTGTCGATGGGACAATGATGAATCTATGATAAGGAATCAAGTTCTCCAAGGGTGTACATCTGGCAAGTTACAGAGGCAAGTGTTGAGGGAACCGGGCTGGACCCTGCAGCAAATCCTGGACAGTGTCAGAACATACAAACTGGCGGAGTCGAGAGGCGCTAAAATGGATGCAGCAGTGCGTCCGGGGACATCTGAGGATGCGTTTGCTGTCGGGAAACGGGCTACGTCGAAAGACAAGTGGGGGCAGAGAAGGCAAGAGACTCGCCCTCCAACGGGGTCTGACTCTATCTGCCAGTACTGCGGATATGACTTGCCCCACTCCGAGGAGTGTCCAGCCAAGTCGAGGTCATGTGGCCGATGCAATGGACCCGGACACTACGCCCGGATGTGTCGCGCCCCTGCTCCTGTGTCGGTGCAGAGGGGCCCGACCAGGGCACGGGGTGGTGGTTTGAGGAGGCAGAGGAACATCGCGGCCTTGGAGCAAGAAATGTAGAGACTGCAGTTAGCTGAAGAGGAAGAGGAGGAAGGCGTTTTCTTCATCTCGAGCATCGCCTCAGGGGCAAGGAGTAAGAGGCAGCCCAAATGTGTTGTGGACATTCAGGGAGTGCCGACACAAGTACTCATCGACACAGGGGCCTCAGTCTGTATGCTTGCCTCGGATCATTACCAGCGAATCCCGGGGCCTCCTGCGCTAGACGTTTCAACTGCAAAGATCTTCACGTTTGGCGGGGACACTCCACTTCCTATCAGGGCGTGTTCGTAGCGCCTGTGTCCAGGGGCGGGAAAACCATAAAGGCCCGATTCTTCGTCACAGATGTGAGTCCCCATTCCCTACTCAACTGTGCGGCATCCGAAGCCCTGAGCCTGGTTCACTTTGCAATGGAGGTCTATCAAGTGGACATTGAAATGCTGCTGGACAGGTTTGCAGGTATTTTTGAAGGGGTCGGGAAGCTGAAGGCACCCCTGGTGCGTCTACACATTGACGACACGATCAGGCCAACGGCCCTCAATCATAGGCGGATCCCATTCCATCTTTGTGAAAAGGTGGAGGAGGAGCTTCGCTAGCTTGTCAGCATGGATATTATCGAGAGGGTGGAAGGGCCGACGCCGAAGCCGGGGGCGGTGAGAATTTGTGTAGACATGCGCCTCCCTAATGCCGCAATTAAGAGGGAGAGACACCTAACGCCGACCCTCGATGATATCATAGGGGAGTTGCAGGGGGCGAAAGTCTTCTCGAAATTGGATCTACGAGCGGGCTATCACCAGCTTGAGCTCCACCCAGACTCTAGATTCATCACGACTTTCACGACACACGAAGGTCTTTACCAATTTAAGCGCCTGAGTTTTGGCATTTCAACAGCTGCCGAAGTATTCCAGAACACCATAAGAGGGGCGCTCGCAGGCCTAATGGGCTTTTTGAACATGAGTGATGACATTTTGGTATTCGCCGACTCGGAAGCAGAGCACATGAAGAGGCTCGGGAACACGCTGAAAAGGCTGAACAATCTGGTTCTTACCCTGCACCGTCAAAAGTGTGAATTCTTTAAAGACCGGATTGGGTTTTTCGGATTCATTTTTCACGCAGCGGGTGTGTCACCTGACCCGGCAAAGATCAGAGACATTCGTGAAGCAGCGGCACCATCGTCCCCCACGGAGGTAAGGAGCTTCCTGGGGATGTTGAATTACTGTGGGTTTGGCTTCCTTATCTGAGCCCCTAAGGGCATTGACCAGGAATGATGCCGTGTGGAAGTGGGAAAGCAGAGAACAGGAGGCGTTCCAGGCCCTCAAGAATGCCCTGTCTGATGGGGACACTATGGCGTACTTTAACCCTGCCGTGGAATCGGAGATTGTGGTCGATGCCAGTCCCGTGGATGTTGGGGCAGTACTCTTGCAGCCAGATGAAAGAGGGGACATGCGGCCCATCGCGTATGCGAGCAAGGCTCTCTCCAACACCGAGAGGCGATATTCACAAATTGAGAGGGAGGCACTGGCCATCCTGTGGGGCTGTCACCATTTTCGCCTCTACATCCTGGGCAAGCCCGTTGTAGTGGTGACAGACCACAAGCCACTGCTGCCCATCCTGGTGGGCGTGTCTTCGAAGCCACCACCCAGGATTGAGAGGTGGATGCTGGCCCTGATGGAGTATGCGGTTTCACTGATATACAGACCGGGCACCAACAACCCGGCGGACTATCTCTCACGTCACCCGAATTCGGAGAACATCGACAAGGACAGCGGTGTGTCGGACTGCCAAGGGCTGGCTGCTCTGTCATGTGATAGATGGGGCGCTACCAGTGGCGCTGACGAGGCTAGCTATTGCGACTGAGTCCTCCAAGGATGAGGTCTTCGGCATAATCAAAGCAGCAGTAAAGAGTGGAGATTGGAGAGAGGTGCTGCGCAATGACTCCCGACGTCAGCCGGAGGCCGAAAGGGATCTTCAGGCACTCTGGAGGGTGAGGGATGAGCGCTCGATTTCGGCGATGGACTGATCCTCAGAGGGCGGCAAATCGTGATCCCCCAGGCTTTAAGGATGCGGGTGTTGGAGCTGGCGCACATCGGGCATCAAGGGGTTGTCAAGACCAAAGCGAGACTACGGCCCAAGGTGTGGTTTCCGGATTTGGAGGGGATGGTTGAGAGTTTCATGAGAAGGTGCCTGGCATGTCAGGCGGCGACCCCAGGAGACAAAGCCCCGCCGATAAGCTCGATGGAGTGAAGTGAGAAGCCGTGGGGAACTGTCCACGTGGATTTTGGCTCGACTGGTCGTGGCATGTATATCCTGGTGGCAGTGGATCAATGGTCTAGGTACCGGAGGTGGATGTGGTGGAGTCGATGGTGACTGAGTTTACCACGAGAGCCCTGGACAAAATGTTCGCGACACATGGCTTTCCGGAGATACTTTGCTCTGATAATGGACCCCCATTTACCGACAGCCAGTTTGCCCAATATCTCCAGGAAAGGGGGATACATCACCGCAAGGTATCCCCACTATGGCCCCGCGCCAACGGAGAGGCCGAAAGGCTGATGCGTACTTTAAACAAAGTACTCAGGATTTCCGCCAATGGGGGTGACGACCTTTCCGAAGAAGCTTGTGGAATTTTTGCGAGAGTACCGGACCGCGCCCCACCAGTCCACGGGGGTTGCCCCTGCGGAGGCGCTGTTTGGGCGCTGCCCTCAGGGAATGATCCCGGAAATTGAGGGGAGGAGTCCAGGTGTCATAGACAATGAGAAGGTTCGAGAAGAGCGCGCTGCGCGCAATCAGAAGGAAAGCGAGAGACGAGGTCTGCAAGACAAGGAAGTGTGCGTGGGGGACTCTGTGCTCGTTCGGAACCGACACCCTCTGGGCAAGCTATCTTTACCATATGAACCTCGCCCGTGGAAAGTCACCCATGTGAAAGGGACCATGGTGATGGCGGCCTGTGAAAGCGGCACGGTCACCCGCAACAGATCCTTTTTCAAAAAAGTGGACACGGCAACAGAGACCGTGGGTAAGGAGGATGGGCCTAGCCAGGAGGCAGTCCCAGAGGGTCCGACTGATGATCCCACTAGTGCCGTCGCCCCTTCTGGGGACAGGGCCCCTGGAACACCAACGGTCACGGCAAGGTATCCCATGCGCAGTGGCCGGAGACTGCCTGCTCATCTCAAGGACTATGTCATGGACTCAGGAGACTGAGCCGAGATCGCAATGGACCGTCAACAGTGACGGGTGGGATCCCGTTCATGTTTTACCAGTTATGTTTGGTGCTACACCATAATGTTATGCTGTTTTGTTGTTAAAAAAGAAGAGATGTGATGTCCCAGTTTAGCATGGCGCATGCGCGGGCCTCGGTTGGGACCGCGCATGCGCAGTTGAATAAACGGCATCCGTGCGGGCAGTTGCCGCCGGGACGCGTAACAGGCAGCCTCGCGTCCTGCGCCTCTCTGTGTGAGTGCGTATATGCATGCATGCGTGTGGGCCGCCCGTGGCACGGGTGGCCACATAACAGGGCTGTTGGAAGGAGGGGGCGTGGTCAGGGGGTGTTGTCCCCCACCAGATTGTGCAACACAGATTCTGGCGAGTTTGTATAAAAGTCAAGAGCATTATGGGAACATCATAATATCCACAAGTTTAACATGTTTAACATGTCTTATAGTGATTCAGTAAGAAACCCTTTTCAGCTAATAAAGGACTCTTCGTTTTGATTGGTCACAATATTCACCCTATCAAAGAGATGTCTGTAAATTGCAGGACATATATAGCAGTTTGGACAGCTGCAACACCGTATGTGAGGCTTTGGCAGTTTTTGCCTGCAGTCTCCAGTGCTGAGTCTTCTGAAAGCTGGTTGAAGAACGTGCTACTTGTGCGTGCAATGCATAATACAGCTTCAGAACAGATGTGGTTGGTAGTTTCTGTGCTAACCCCTGCAGCGGGTGCTCTGTGGAGTTATATATAGCACACCTGAACAACTGGGCTTCAATGAGCAGACAAAGCAGCGCTCGGATGTATGTGGGAACAGCTGCCACTGAGTCGGCGAAGAAGAGGTTCCCGAGGGATTGCCTAGACTTAAATAGTGACAAATTCGCAAGTCATGGGATAGAAAATGCAAGGCATATATGCCTGCCATAGGTGGGGACGTCCTACTCAAAAGAAAAACATTTCATGCACAAATTCACAGTGGTTCAAAGAAGGGTCAATCGCCTGGGCAAAGGAGCGTCTTGTGACGTGTGTAAGTGTAAGGTACACGCAAGATGAAATTGTAAACAAACAAATCTGGGTCTTTTGGGGGCAAAGGAATGGCATTTCTGTTAATCGGTTATTAAACTGTGCATCTTGCTAGCTGCTGCATATAGATACATGTCTGCTTGGTCAAGAACAATTCAACAATGATAGAAAACCCCAACAACTCAACTAAACAAACAACTAAATAAATAAAGGCGTGACATACAATATAAATGCATTCCGGATACACACGATGATGTGGTACACATATGGGAAATGGTACACCACAAAGGTTGCAAGAGCTTTGGCAACCACTAGACTTCTTCTCCCGAACATTCTGTCGTAATTATCTGACAAGAGACAAAGTCGCGATTGTTTGCAATAAGGTACAATTTGAAACACAGCCATTTTATACCACCTCCCTAAACCCACATGTAAAAAAACAGTATGTTTCAGGAAGTGCTCGGCAGACCGTGCGCTGCTGCGCAGGGGAGGAACAAATGTATCATTGTTTTAGGGAAAATGACAAGATGGCAAACTCTGCCTATTTCTCACCGTCATGCGATCACTGCTTCGCCAATAACCCAGTCTCCTGATGCTTGTGGTTACTGCAGGGGCGGCGTGAAGGGAATGTATCAAGGTCCACTGTTCTTTCATCAAAGAATAGGATCCGAAATATATTGTAGGCCAGCGGCACCAAGGGTACCCCGTCTGTGTTCCCAAGAGCATGTTTTCTGCAGTTGGTTGGGCATCTTTTTGTCAAGTGAACGTGTCTTGGTTTCTGACTTGACTGAGACTCAGCAGGGGGGTATATAAGTATCCAGAGGGGGCCTCCTGTGTCCTCACATTTGGATCTGGGACCATTGGGCCAAGATGGCGAACTTGCTGTACTCAAGGGCATACTTAGTATTCAGTGATAACTCTAGCCTGGCATCCTTGAAACTTCTCTCATAATTGTTAAAACGTTGAGTCAGAGGGCTTCTGAAGGGAACTGCTGTGCCGTTGTCTTGTCCCACGAGGAACCTGCTTTCACTCAACAATGCAGCACTGAAGTTGGCTCCAGAAAGAAACGCGACTCCAACAGGCATTGTGTTTCTATCCCGGCGCATAGCTCTCAACCATTTATGTCGCAAAAGCGGGTGAAAACACCCGATTTTACTTTTGGCGGGTGAGAGGCATCAGCAAAATCTGCCCTAGCATGTGGTCACCCAGTTCCATTTACCAATGAAGCCAATTGACACGCTGAAAGTCACTATCAGAAACCCCATATTATCAAAGGCACCCTGACTGTGATCAGGAGTCACAGATAGGGGCAGAGGACAAAACAGGTCGCAGGCAGGGCAGATTAGTGCATGGTCCCAAGTATGGAGAAAAGTTCAGCAGCAAATAACACCTATTTCTTATATTGAGCTACACGCCCATGGGTCTCCGAGCACTGAAATGAGTGATGACATTATTATCATACAGAGTGGTACTCAATGTATCAATCTCGGAAGAACGAAAGGCTGATTTGACCGTGCCAGCATTCGAACTTGCCATTGCAGGCTGAACACAGATATTGAGGGCGAGTATGCTGTGCTATCTGACTGGCTGAAATGAACAATATTTTTGGACATTATGAAATATCTCATGCTCATAAACCTATGTTTGGATATGGAGCACCCAGTTTCCATCAAGATGGGTCCCTGCTGTGGCACACTAGCCACTAGCCGGCCATCCTTCCAATTCACCAGAGGATTCATTTCTTCTAGGCCAGGTGGATACACAAATAGACTGTAAAATAAATCATGCAGAAGGGACTTGTTCTATTCTAGCGGCGGCCTACGCAGTTCCTGAGGTCGTAGAACTGTGCGAAGAATGATCAGGAATGTTAGCGGCAATGGAATTGAAGGACCAACTGCTGTCGAATGTCACCCTTGGTGGCCTGTAAGCCTCAGCAGCTGTTACATGATTAAGCAAATACACAGCTCTCCGAGGTGAGAACACAGGCATTGAAGTGAAGGTAGAGGCAGAGGACAGAAGCCTGCCATGTGGATATCAGTAGATCCCTCCCCCACCCCCATGTTGCAGCTAAAGGCTGAACTGCTGGCTCAGCTTTTGCATGGCCCAAGCTTTCAATAATTACCATTAACAAACAAAAAGTGTGTTGGTCTGCATGCAGGGATTGTATGTATGCATGCATGTATGAATGTATGCATTCATGCATGTGAGGGAATGTGCAAGTGGGTGTATGTTTGCATGCTAGGGGTTGTCTGCAAGTGCACACCTATGAATGAATGCAGTGTTAATGAGTGCACAGTCTAAATGTTATGGGTGCTCCTGTGAATGACAGATCCGCTGTGTGGGTGTGTGACTGGTGGGTGAATGTGTTTGATGTCTCTGTGTGTATGCGTGCTGCGACCCGGGGAGGGACACTGGAGCATGAACATTTTTTGACAAGAGCATGGCATGTTTTACTGCCGTCTTTGGGCAAAGGAAAGCCAACTTGAGTGTTTTTATGTGATGGTGGTGTTGGAGGGGGCCCTAGGGGAAATACTACAGTGGGGCTGGCCTGACTGGGTCTTACTGTGGCATGGAATGTTATATTTGCATTAAAGGCAAAGCCAACATCAGTGTTCTTACATGGGGAGGGGATGTTTCCTTATTTTGACTTGGATTTTTATTTGACTGGTCTTAGGGTCAAAGGCAACATAAATATGCTTACATGGGGGGCGTGGCTAACTGCCATGTAGAGCGGACGTGTCTCCTGTGAGCTCCGCGCCGATGTGCCATCATAAGCTGTTTTTCATGTATTTCTGCTAACTTTTAAACATTGCAACTTGCGCCATTCGTCGCCGGATCCCATCCGCAATCGTTTGATCCGTCTTTCAGACGGTTGGGGACAACTAACGCCGTCATACGCCGAGTGAGCAGTGCCGGAGCTGAGAACTAAAATGGCGGCTCCCGCGTCCTGAGTCTCGAGGGACCGGAGCGCACCTGCACCGCAGAGGACGTCGCCCACCGGAGCGCACAGGGGAGCCAGAGCAGCCAGCCTGCACCGGGGTCGAGGGAGAGGAGCGGAACAACTGTGCTCGCAGACGGAGCGGGCCGGCCCCTGGGCCTTCATCCAGCAGCGTCCTGCCCGTGGAGCACGGCGGAGCCTCGCGGAGCCCAGTGGTGCCCTGACAGGACCAGCGGCCGGCCAGTGCCGCAAAGGTAAGCGGGGCGGGGGGTAACCAGCCCTTGCTCTTGCTTCGGGAGCGGAGCGATAGAGGACCCGCGGTCGCATAGTGCTCCGTCCCCCTGCTGCGGGGCTGGCCTCCCCGAGTTGTTGGGACCTCGGCCCCCCCCGCCAACGCATATCTACATCAGGGAGTGTTGCAGGAGTGGATCCCAGTAGTCCCCCGTCACCTGGAACCGCCTTGCGCCCTGCAGTCGACACCGAGGGTGGCCCAAGCCCGACGCACTGTGCACCCACAAGAACTGGTGAGCCCACAGGCGGCCAAAGCTGACCCGCCACCCAACATTGACTACACCCACAGGACGGGGTGTGGGCACTGCGCAACTCCCTGACCCCGCCACCTCGGATGTACGGAGCCCCACCGTGGCACCCAGAAATCACCGCCTAAAGGCCCCACTGCTCACTCACCACAGAAAGGGGGTGCCAAACAATTGTAACACGGCGAGGGATCGGAGCATAACCACCTTCGAGCAGCCTGCGTATTACCCCTTCCTTGACATCTGAAACGGGCGCTGTCTCCCGCCTCACTGGGCTGAAGCTTCTCCCCCCTCTACAGCGACCCCTGGGTCCCCTTGGGACACCCGAGCAGCCTCACACCTTCACCTCGGCCCCTGCAGCAACAGTGAAAAGCACCCCTCCATGACTGTGACTAGCGGCCTACCACCTGCGCCCCAGGCGCCCTCGGCGTGAGTGGACTGTGTGCTCACAAGATGGCTGGTAAAAACGGCAGGCCCAAGCAGCGACAGACCACCATGGACACTTACGCAGCCAGCGAATCTCCGAACCTTGAGAGCTCGAATAGAGTGACCACAGATGTTCAATCAGACCCTATGGCAACGACGGCACCCGAACCCAGTAACACCCAGCTCCTCGAAGCCATCAGATTACTCCAAACAACAATGGAACATAAAATCGATGCCGTTGCCATAGACCTGGGCCTTCTGCGCCAGGATCTCCGCTCCTTAGCCGGCAGGACTGAGGTGCTCGAAACACAAGTCAAAGAAAATACCGAATCCAAAACGCACCTCCTCCGAGACGTCGACGAGCTCCAACAAAGGGTCAAGAACTTGGAAGATAGGGCAGAGGAAGCGGAGGGAAGAGCCCATTGTAACAATATTCGTCTCCTCGGGCTGCCGGAGGGTTCTGCGGGCTCCGACCCCACTAACTATGTAGAGAACCTCCTGCAACAGGAGGTGGGAGCTGGTAAACTCTCCCAAGGCTTCACCATTGAAAGGGCCCACACATCCCTCACTAAGAAACCTCCACCGGGCGCCCCACCCAGGCCAGTGATAGCAAAAGTTCTTAACTGCAGGGACCGAGAGGTAATCCTGGCCTTTTCCCGAGCAGGTAGTCAAATCAAACGGGACTCCGCCACAATCGCTATCTACCCTGATTATACCTTCCAGGTTCAAATGAACAGAGCCCAGTTTATACACACGAAGGCCAGACTGAAGGCAGTTGGGTTGCGTTATATGCTCCTGTACCCTTCAAGACTTAAAGTGCTGCACAACAATAGGGCACACCTGTTCGACACTCCGGCACAGGCCAGTGACTGGATGGACGGACTGCAAATACCTGATGTCGAGGAAAGAAAGCGGAAACCGAGATAATGTTTCTCCCGCCATCTCGATAGGAATCATGCAGCCTCTACCCACCGCCGGCGGGCGAATTGAGCTTCCACACAGCTGATCAGATCCTAACATGGAGACACTGGAGTCAAGGTTCACTCCACCCCCTGGAAAATTACTTCCCTTTTTCTTTTGGGTGTACATACCCACCCGTAGGGCACCTGGAGACCAATGCACATCCTACGGAGCAGAAACGGGATTGTCATAACGAGGGTGACCTCTGACCTCGCTGGGCTAGTTCTATGTTTGGGTTGTTTACAGTTAATGGGGGGGGTGGGAAACAGGGAGTTATTATTACAGTTGGGAACTACAAACGGAAATTACCAAGACCACAGAAGCACTCGATTTGCATTGCTGCACTAATTAGATCCTGAGTCCTGCTGGCCCCACACGTCAGTCTACGTAACACCTATGGCTGACACAGTAAAGATCGTTACTTGGAACGTTAGAGACCTGAACAGCTTCGTCAAACAACGACGCGTCCAATCCTACTTGAAGAGATGCAGGGTCCGAATCGCCATGCTCCAAGAGACTCACCTAACTGCCAAAAAGCTAGATGCCCTGGCCAAAACCTGGCGTGGCACCCTAGTGGGTTCCGCTTACTCCTCCTATGCCAGAGGGGTCTTGATCTGGATTGCCCCCACGGTCCCCTTCAGGCTTACTAGTACTAAATCGGACAACGAGGGGAGAATGGTTGTGGTTTGTGGCTCTATCGAGGGCAAAGAGCTATGCCTAGTTAGTACTTACGCACCCAACCACGACGCAACTATCTTCTTCCACTCCCTCTATACACGGCTCACCCGATATATGGACAGAATTATGATATGGGGAGGCGACCATAACTGCACCCTTGACCCTCTACTGGATAGATCTGACAATAAACACGATCGTCCCCCTCCCGGCCAAAATTCTTTCTAAACTAGTCCAACAGTTGCAACTCAGTGATATTTTAAGGGACCAGCATCTGGAGCAACGCGAGTACTCCTTCTACTCCCCACCACATGCCGTGCATACCAGGCTAGATTATATTTTTCTCAGCCAGATACAACAGTCTGCATTTGTTGACGCGCACTATTTGCCGAGGGTACTGTCCGATCACTCTCCCCTGTTGGTCACCTGGGAGGTGTTCCTGCCAAGACCCCCCATTCCCACGTGGAGATTGAGAGCCGAAGCCCTACTTGATACAGCATTCAGAGAGCGCATAAGAGACAGTACTGAAGAATATTGGCAGAACAACCTACATAGTGTTAAATACATGAGCACCGCCTGGGAGGCATATACGGTGGTCATGAGGGGTGAGATGATCGCAGCAGTTGGGGGTGCCCAGAGATCCATCACAACCCTGTTGGAACGAGCCGAGAGAGACCTGTGTGCCCTCGAGTGCAGGGCTGACCCTTCCCCTGATCATTTACTTAAAATTACCGAACTTAGACAAACCTGCCTAACGCACTGGGAAGCCCTAGGTAAACTAAGCTACGCCAAACACACGGAAAGAGTCCATGCCCTGGGGGACAAACCCAGGAAACTCTTAGCCTGGCTCTACAAAAGGGAAACCCCCAGGCCACCCATTTGCCACATACTCACACCAGACGGCACTACCGTGCATACCCAACAGGAAATTAATTTGGTTTTCTCTAGCTACTATCACAACTTGTACTCCGAGACCCCCCCCCCTCTGACACGGGGATCGAAGACGCCCTCGACATCATCGACTTGCCTAAACTAGACTCGCATATGGCCGAGACCCTTGACGAGCCCATCACTCCCGATGAGGTCAAGGTGGTAATTAGATCGCTACCAGCTGGGAAATCCCCGGGCTCGGATGGCCACTCCGGGCAGTTCTATAAAACCTATGAGGAAACACTCGCCCCTATATTAGCTCAGGTCTATAATGAGGCCTTCGAGCGTGGCGCCCTCCCGGATTCCCTGAGCGAGGCCGTGATAATACCCCTACTCAAACCTGGGAAGGACGGGCAGATTGTGCCTCATACAGGCCCCTCTCTATGCTAAACGTAGACTGCAAGATCCTCACAGCAGTGCTCGCTAACAGACTACGCAGAGTGATCCCACTGTTGATTCACCAAGACCAAACCGGATATGTCCCCGGACGATCCATCCCTGAGAACCTGCGTAGGTTACATCACATCATTTATGGTACCGAGGGAAGACCACAGAAACTTGCGGTGGCGTCACCGGATGCCACCAAAGCTTTTGATTCCGTGAGGTGGGAATGGCTATATGCTACCATAGCAAAGATGGGACTAGGCCCTGTATTTCTGAAATGGACCCAGCTGGTTTATGCCAACCCCACTGCAAGGGTACGAACCAATAGAACCTTTTCCGCGAAATGGTCCCTACACAGAGGCACCCGTCAGGGTTGCCCTCTATCCCCCATGTTGTACATCATTGCCGCTGAGCCTGTAGCAGCCTACCTGAGACAGGAATATGGAGATGGGGGCATTAAAATAGATGGGACGACTCACCTCGTCTCTATGTACGCGGATGACACCCTCTTGTATTTACAGGACCCTGAACACCTCCTACCCTACATTCTTGAAACCCTGGGCAGCTTTCACAAGCACACCGGGATCCAGATTAATAAGAGTTAATCTTGCCTCTACCCCCTAGCTGCACTACACAGTGAATATTATGGATCTCTCCCTCCCTTAGATCTCGAATGGCAGGCGACATCGTTCAAATATTTGGGGATAACTATACATCGAAACCCCGGCACGGAACATATTCTTAACACAGTGTTAGGGCCAAAGACTCTCTCTTAAAATCCATGGAGTTTTGGGGGCGGCTCCCACTTTCAGTGGCCGGGAGGGCGGGCCTCCTTAAGATGGTCGCCCTACCCCGCCTATTGCATAACTTCACTAACATTCCCTTCTACATCCCCCCACGTCCTTTAAAGACCTCAACAAACTCTGTAGGGGCTTCCTCTGGCAGGGAGGCAGGCACAGAGTGGCATTGGAGACTCTCCAGAGACCATACGAGAGGGGTGGGCTGAAGATCCCCAATTTTGAACTCTATTTCCTTGCTAGCCAGTTAAGTCACATTGTGCGCTGGATGGCCGACGAAAGCACAACAGACACTCGCCTCCTCCAGCCGGCCCTCCCCCAGCTATTACTTAGGGATTTGCTGTGGACCAGGAAGAGTGCCCTCGAACATTGCCCTTACCTCGTTAAGCTGGAGATCCGACTCTGGAAAAGGGCCTGCAAACTGGTCGGGTCCGAGGATCCGTACTCCCCACAGATCCCCATTGCAGCACTCATGTCCAATCATTCCTGGAGGCAACTTGAGACCCGTACACAATGGGAGCCCTTTGGGGTGGCCACACTGGGGGACCTAATCCAAGAACAGGCGGTTTTGGCCTTCCCGGACCTCTGCGATGCCACGGGCCTCCCAGCCGGGCAATTTCTGTTGCACAGAGCGGTCATACAGGCCTTGATTAGCAGATGGCCTGTCGCTATCGACCAGACTGATGAAAACGAATGTATTGAAACGATACTGAACGCAGCTGAGGGGGCCACAAAACCTCACGTATCTACGAGGCCCTACTATGGGGCTCCACCAAAGATGACCTCAAATGCCGGGATAAATGGGAGACCGAATTAAATCTTGTTTTTGAAGACAAAGCCTGGGACGATATAACCCACTACCACAAAAAAATCTCCCGAAACGCCCGCTTACAGCTCATCCAACTGTATGTTATGAACAGAGCGTACCTCACCCCGGAAGCTATATCAAGATTTACCGGTGCAGGCACCCAATCATGTCCCAAATGCAGTGAGCCCAAGGTTGGTATGACCCACATGTTCTGGGGATGCCCAGTGATCAGAGAATTCTGGACACAAGTGAAGGAAAGAGTGGCTGGTGCAGACATTGACATTGAAGTGGACAAACCCTCGGCATGTATCCTGGGCGGGTATAGGCGCAGCAGGGAGAACAAACCCCTCAATAAGCTCAGAGGCCCGCTTATGCCCCTATGGTGGGGAGATCTTGCGAAGTGGATCACAGCCGAAACCGCAGCATGGGAGACGGCGATCCAAGTGCAGACACTTGATTCTAGCGAGGAGCTAAACCGTTGGGTGGCCTTAACAGTACCCCTGCTCCACCCAGAGTCGCAGGAGGTTGAGATAATCGGGGAAGTCGACCCAGGCCCGGCCATGGACTCATGATGAACATAGAACTAACCGTGGTCTTGGAAGGGGAGGGATGGGTGGAGGGGAGTTGGGGACTTTACCTTTTGATAAGCTTGACCTATTACCACTGATGCCAGTTTTTGATATCTTATGTTGTGAAATTAATAAAATATATTTAAAAAAAAATATATGCTTACATGGGGGAATATAACATCATGAGTGCAACAAAAGTGTTCTTGTATGGGGGGAATTTGTATAATGATAATATGTCATTTATATAGCGCTTTCGCCAAAGCACTATACAGAGAACAGATTTACATAAAATGTATCACCCAACCGAAGTTTGCACTCATTTAATGAGCTTTATTTATTTATTGCATTTATTGACAGCGCCCAAACCCGTAAGTATCACAACTCTGGTACAACTTGGTTATCAGGGAAAACACAGTACCGTACAGAGTAAGAGGGAGGTAACAAGGTGCAAAAAGGCGATAGTACAAGGTCCGTAGAGGAGAGTAGAGATCAGAGAGGTCACTTTGATATATGATATGATGTGGCATTCATTTATAATGAGCCTGTACACAAGTGTTTCTAGGCGCGACAAGACAAGGAGGGGGAAACAAAGAGAGGATGAAATAACAATCTTACTAGGCCTTGTGTCATTCAGATCACACAAGTGCGGGGAAGAGGGAAGGGAGAAGTGCCAGGGGGGAGGGCAAAGGGGAAGTAGAGTTAACTCACAAGTGCAGCCAGCGGGTGGCGTGCAGAGAGAACGGACTGTAGGGTTGGAGATACAGACCCTTAAGTGCTGGGGAGCCCGGAGGCAGTGCGAGAGCAACTGGACATGCAGGAGCTTGGGTCTGAGTTCAGAGGGTGATCAGGTGACCAATGCACGGAGCAGTTAGGTGCATCGGTAGGAGAGAGGAAGAGAGAAAGCGCAAGCAAAAAGGAAGGTCTTGAGTTGCTTCCGGAACCAGAGGTGGTTCTGCTCAAGTTTGAGAGGTGGGAGACTGTTCCAGAGGGAGGCCCTGGCCAAGGAGAAAGATCTGCCCCCAGCTCTCTGCTTGGAGAATCTCTGGCCCTCAGAGAGTTGGAGGTGGATGAGCCAAGGACAATTCTCCCAGTCCTGTTCTGAATAAGTTGTAAAGGTCGAAGAGTAGAGACAAGACAATTTAGAAAGAGGCTGTTGCAGTAGTCCAGCCTAGAGAGTACCAGAGCTCTGGAGACAGTGAGCTTCTAGGGGGAATTGAGAAAAGGAAGTATACCTGTGAGGAGGAGCAGCTGATAGTTTTACTTCTTAGAGACGTCAGAGATGTGAGGAGAGAAGGAGAGTGTGGAGTCGAAGATGACACCAGGATTCTTAGCCTCACAGAAAGAAGCAGGAGGAGGGAGGCCAGAGAGAGGGAGCAGGTGTCCCAATGAGGAGCATCTCAGTTTAACTTGCATTAAGGCAGAGATCATTGGCGGCACACCATTTCTGGTTGCGGCCAGACAGTCTGGTATGAGAGAAGAAGCAGAGGTGGCTAAGGGAAGCCTGAAAGAGAGCTTAGTGTCATCCGCATAACATTGAAAGTTGGAGCAGAAAATAGCAATGAAGTATGAAAGGCTGAGTTGGCCT
Organism: Ambystoma mexicanum; assembly: GCF_040938575.1. Lineage (NCBI taxonomy): Eukaryota > Metazoa > Chordata > Amphibia > Caudata > Ambystomatidae > Ambystoma > Ambystoma mexicanum. The sequence continues at coordinate 1,146,294,188 of NC_090927.1, forward strand.
TGTCAGGATATGAACCTGCGAATCACACTCAGATTACAACAGCATGTGCTCAGCCCACTGAGCTATCTTACCGGCTAGCCAGCAAGAGCATATTTTCTTACTGTGGCATTATAGTTTACTACTGGTGTTAAGGCCAAAGGCAACGTAAGTATTCTTATATTGGGGTTGGGGCTTTCGTGCAGCCTGCAAGGCAATGTTTTTTTTACTGTGGCATGACATCATTTACTGCCCTTAGGGAGAAAATACAACATGACGAGTGGGGGATTTGTGTAGCCAGCCATGAGATGTTTTCTTACTGTGGCATGGCTTTTTTCCACTGGCATTAAGGCAAAGCCAAAATGAACATGTTCGTACACGGGGATACTGGCATGTATTGGCAGAGCCAGCATAAACATGCTTTGTTTTAGTATCCTTACTGGCATTATGGACAAAGCAAACATGAATATTTTCCTATGTGGGAATAGTGGCATATATAGGTACACCAGAATGGACATGTGTGAGCACAATCGATATGAAAATGCTTTTTTACACTTGCAGAGTACTGGCATATAGTGGGCAAAGGCATTATGAAAATGTGTTTGAAAATGCTCTTGTGCATTGTTGGTGACTTGGCATCTAATGGACGTTTTATGTCTTACCCTACAAAACCGATTGTAAACTGTCCTTTTACCTAATGTATCAGAGAAAGTGCACTGAAAAATTTACTGTTTTAACCCATTATTTAAAAACTTTTCTGAAGGGGACAACCCACCCCCCCTTGATTGGTGCGCCCTCCCTCATTACTCTGTCACTCCTGTGCATTTGGCTGGGGGCAGAACAATTGCCCGTCCTTCTGCAAGTTCTTCTTAGTATGGGCCCTACTACATTAGCTCCAGCCCCCAATTGTTATAGAATCCTGGCTATGCCTCTGTTGAGTTGGATCGAAAGATTGATCTAATGGGCCAAAGGAAAGCGTAATATCTACTCAGCCTCCTGGGCTTGGGAAGGGGGCAGTAGAAGAGGGGGTTTAGGTGGAGTAATCAGTAGCACAATAGGTTTAATGTCCCGTCTCACTAACAGTTTTTCCAAACTGCCATCCAGCCCCCCCCTCAAAACGTTGAGGCTGGCTCCGCCCCTGGTTGATGTGTACTCTTGAGGCCTCCATTCAAGACAGAGATGGCTGTAAATGCTACAGCTACCTTTTACAGGAAAAACATTGTTTGGCTCCTCAGATAGAAAAGGTCCATCCAAATGCATTAGATAAAAAGACGCAAGCAAAGGTTGATTGGGGCAGAGCTAGAGAACCCTCCTGCAAGATTCCTGCTACATCCAGGTTCAGTGTAGCTGGCTAAAGCATATTTTTGTGGTAGAGCAAGAAATAGAGAGGTGTTTACAACAGCCTACAGAAAGCCACGACCTGACGCCTCTATTCCAAAAACCAGACTATGCTACCCTGAGCTACTAGACGAAGGGTGGCTGGCCGGAGTGCCTGTTGGATGTTTCAGTTGAGCATTGGTAGCCAGGAGTTTTTATATTTGCACCTTCGACATCATAAAACAAGATTACTCCATTGCATTTTTCTTTGGTCCTCCATCTTCCGTCATCTCTCCCGGAGGATACGGTGCACTGAAAGGCGTAGTTCTGTGCTGTTCAGACTCTGATTAAGAAAAAGACAATGGGGGTCATTCCAAGGCTGGAGGTAAGGGATTACCGGCACCTGTAAGGGCACCGATGGCGGTAATCCCTTACCTCCGTATTCCGAGTTCCCTTTGCTGGTCCCTCTTTACCTCCTGCTTTCAGCAGGAGTAAATTACGGGACCCGCAAAGTGACCTTGGAGTAAATTACGGCACCGTAATTTACGGTGCCGTAATTACCTCCTTCCCCATTCCGTCCAACCTTGGAATGGACCGGTAATTACTCCATTCACCATGCCGGTATTCCATGGAGTAAATAGCTCCATGGTTGCCAACCATGGAGCTATTTACTCCATGGTGTAGTCCTAACTCGGAATGAGGGCCAATGACTTACGAATCAGTGCAGGAGCAAGGTCAGTGATTTTATTCAATAGTATTCCTATTCAAGAACACCTCTTGGGTGGGGCTGAAGGCGGTTTATAGTGATAAAATCGAAAAGTAAAATCTTGAAAAAAAAAAAGTCGAATTTTTTTAATGCCGTTTTTTATTCAAAATGGGGGGGGTTCCCTCCTAACTCCCCCTTTTTTTTACCCATTTTTTTAAAATCCCGGACCCCAAAATAAATATATAATTAAAAAAAGAGTAATTCGACTTTTTTGTTTTTCGAGATTTTTTTTTCAACCTTATTGTAATTCGAGATTTTTTTTTCGAGATTTTGACCGACCACCGCTGAAGGCAGGGGGGCGTAGTGTGCACCAGAGGATGAGATGGGGCTCTCTATGTCTTGCGACCCTTGGGGTAAGGAGGGTTGGGAAGGGGAAAAGGGTAACGCGCCCTGTGTGGTGATGAACATATGAAATCTGGATTGCTACTTGTTTTGTACCTTTTATTTCTCAGGTTATTTTCTTGGACTATGTTTGTAAATATGAAACCAATAAAGTTGTTTTATAAGAAGGAAAAAAAGAACACCTCTGGGGATTGGTATGTGAAAATAGGTTTGACAGGGTAAACCGATTGTTTGATACCGACCTTTTTGAATGAAGACCTTGCAGACCATCACGCCCTGCAGTCATGCCAGGCATCCAGATACCTGCTCTGGATATAGAGTATGTATAGATGTGGCCGTGGCTCTCTAGCAGTGACCCCAATTATCAGCAGAGAACACTTGGGCCCATCAAAAACTCTACACCACAAGAATAAAAGACCCAGCCATGGGGCAACGTTACTGTCTTTTATTAGCAAACAAAAATGATAGGGATCACACCAGAAAAACAAGTATCCTCCGGAGCTCTTTTTTTATAAGCACATGTCAACCAGTTGTATCCTGGTGTGACGTCACAAATTCAGGTTCCATCCCAGAAACCTATCAGACCTTCACATTGGTCAGTTATAGGAGCTATGAGGGTTATTTCTACTATTGGATAGCCGTATCTAGTGACTCCTCCTACGAACACCTCTACTAGTATCAATCTACAATGTTGCAGGGCCGCAGAAAGACCATTGGCCCCTGCAACAAATTATATCCCCACATGAAACGTGAATCTGTACTGGGCAGAATGTGTCCTCTCATTCCTGGGACACTTGACTGTTACTAGACTGTGTGTACCTTATCAAGGCAATGGGAATGAACATGGAGGTGCAAAGTGTTCCATGATGTTGCCATCTTTGATCACCTAAGCCTGGGAGAGTGCATTTAGTTTGCAGTTCGTGGGCAACACTTGTAACTTTCCTCCTCTAGTTTCATGGCAACAGTCCTCTTTGTCTACCTCGGTTGAATGGGCATTGTCCTGGTTGGCTGGGTCACGTGTGTTGACACCACAAAATGAAGTCCTGCTTGTAATTATTAGATTTTAGCCTGATTTTCTGCAGGTGGCTCATTGTTTTTGTAACTGGAATCTTCCCGTCCCCACGAGTCCTTGGCTGGGTGCCTTCTTCTGCACGCCACTGGTTGTGGCAAAGCCTGCCTCTCCTTCTCTGTTCGCTCCATAGGCCTATAGCTTCCCTATGATTCCTTATGGCTTCTCTATGTTAGTAGCAGTCAAGCATGTGCAAGCTAAATATATGAATACTTTGCATCTCATGCAGTTTCAGCTTTGGCAAAGGATGTGAATATAGAGATATGTATGTGTGTCCATCCTCTAGCTAAGTGGGTCATAAGCATGTGCTTCGTGCCTGTATGTAATAAACTAGGGCATGTTTGTGTAACTTCATGAATGGTTGAATATGTACTTCATGTATAAGTGCGGCTATGTCGTGATGTCAGTAGTGACATAATTGATTTCTGTACTTGCTCGATCAATGTCATCTCCATATTGTCCAAATCTTGGAATTGGCATGGTCTGAACGGCTGTCGAGAGAGTAACACTTATCACACCAGCTATACATCGATGAGCGCGCTGATGAGCCTAAGAGTGAGGCACATTTGTCATTTCTCTGTCTTAATGTTGCAAGTTGTGTGGGGGTCATGAGGGTCATATTCGGCCCCCGTCTACAATCGCCCCTCTGGTAGACTTGTCGAGCACACTATATATCTATGCCACTCTCTCTGTTCATCTGCAATTTCGGGAGCCAAACCTTTGTTATACCTCCAAGATGTCCAAAATATTTTGCTGGATCATCCAGGCTCCATGTCACGTAAGTGCAGTTCCCATCAAGGTTGCACTAGACCCATTTTCCACAATAGTCATGGCTGTTGTATGGGTACTGGAAAACCGTTCCTGTTGAGAACAGACGACGCTGCGTCAGTTGTGATTTCAGTGCATTCCGTGTTTATTTTTCCTTGTCTTCTTCAGTTTCTCCGTCTATCAGTACTTTCATCCCTAACGTCTTTTCCTAGAATTTTTGTCTCTGCCTCCATCTTCATGTGCAGTTCAGAGAGCCGGCTGATGGCCTCTGTCAGTTTCCCATTATCTTCGTCATTGGCAGGAATGAGTGTACAGCAAGAAGATCCGATCTTGACACAAACGCCTCCCCCCATGGCTGTGAGGAGATCTAAAATGTATCTATTCTAGAGGGCCATTAGCCTAACTGCTCACAGCTCTTCCTTGATGGCGTTGAACCCCTTGACGGTTGAGTTTATTGTCTGCATCAACTCCCAACGCATAGCCTGGAGCCATTTGGCATTTGTGCTTGCTTGTACTGCTGGAACAAGATATGCAAAGAACATCTAATTTCTGCTGAACAGCCTGCGCTCTGGTGGTATCACATCCAATGCCTTTTCAATGTCAGATGAGACATGGTTCCCTCTTTTGACCCTGGTCAACCATACAGATCTCTTCTTTCTTTTGCTTGTATCCATTTTAGGGATCCCGAGGCACCACAAGTGAACATATTCCTCCCCAGTTGGGTGGCAGCTGCAAGTATGCCTTTGACCCGTAGGCCCAATAGTCGTCCATGAGCACTGCTGTTTCAACCTTCATGCCTGGTATCTTCGAGATCTGCTTACATTCTTTGCTTACCCCAACCTCTACTTCGCCATCATTATGGAAACATAAAGCTGCTCCCTTGAGCGGTACTTTGGGCATGGGCCTATCTCTTGTTCTACCCATGTGAGCAGTTTGGCACCCGCTTCCCATTCCTTGAGGCACTTGTCATTTTCTTGATGTACTATTTCCACTGGAACTGTTAGGAGAGCATGTGCCTTGCTCCCAACCACTCCTTCTTTCGATCCATCTGTTGTGCATACTTGTCCATACACCAGCATCTGCAGTCTTTCCCAGCATCCTGTCATTCCTCCTATTTCTCTGGGTCCTGTTTTGGAACACTGTAACTCCTTCTGTGTCACTGTCTGTACTTCACTCCTTAAACTGCCCCTCTGTGATATATTCTATACTTTTATCTTTATTCCAGTAATCGTCCAACATTTTCTGAGTTTTTATGTGGTCCACTTTATATGGGAACGTCTTCTTGTACATCCACCTTAGTGTGGCATGCTTCCCTTGAAATAGTCCTCTTGTGGTGCAGAGTAATAAATGCATGAGGCATTGTGCTCTTGCCACTGGAATTTCAGTTCCCACAAATGTTCTGGATGCACTCATGGCATAGGGGAGGAAAGAGCAGACATAACAGCTCTCTTTTGTCATCTGTTTTCCCACTTTGGCCATGTGGCTTTACCACATGTTGTTTGATATACGGGCTGAGTCAGTTATATAGGTCTCTACCTTGTAAAAATCTTCTTCTGCTCCTGCACTGCGCTGTACTTTCTTTACTTCTTTAGCAGTACTTATTGCCTGCCCAGATATGGCTTCTGGAACAGCATGGATTGGGGTTACGCTAGTGAGGCTCAAAGCTTGTGCTTGGGAAAAAAACAATCACAATATTACTCATTACATTTCCCATGTTGTTATTTTTGAATGTTTCTTTGTGTTGGGCCAAAGGTTTGTGCAACTCACCTGAAAAGCCTTAGAAATGTGTTATTATTATGTTAGTAGGTGTTAAATTAAGCTCTACGTCTATAGTATTGGGCGAGTGCTGCAAAGAGCAATCAATCTCACACTATACGATTCTCAATTCACCAAGCAGAGTAATGATAGATGGATTTCCACGTGTCATCTGTGGGTAGGTGTGGGTAGCATGTATGTCATGATCTCTGCTTCCAAAAGATCAGGACTTGCCCGACTCCCTTGGAAGCAGACCCATAACCCCGGTTCCGAGTGCCAGCCAGTCCCAATTGGGACCTTTTGGACCCTGTCCTGGCGCCAGTGGCACCAGGCTCATAAAGATGCCCAGTCCCAGCGCTGGAAGCGCCGGGCTCATAATGCTTGGGTGGACTTACCTGCAGCAGACCATGCTGCTTACTTACCTGCCGGTTGAACCCCTGATCCTCTTCTGTTTGGGACTACTTTTCCTGTTGGGTGGGGCAGGAGCCACTCCCTAGGTTCAGAACACTGGAACTCTTCTGGAAAGCAGGAACTCTTTTCTTACCTAGGCGTGGCTGTGGAAGGAGACACCTAAGCACTACAGGAGGCTATTTAAACCACACCCAATGGATGAATCTTGCTTTGCGTTATTCTGCATTCTCTGCAGCAGAACGCTCATCGTGTCTTCTGCTTCTGATCCTGGGCCTAAGGGAACAAAGGCTTACCATCCTGGAATCCAGTCTTCAACAGCATCTGTAAAGACAAAGAAAGAACAGGTTAGCACTACGGTCTTCAGTGGCAGCGCATCTCTTACCTGGTCCATCGGCTGTCACCAACGCCTCGCGCTGCATTCCGGCATCTGAAAGACAAAGGCTTACCTACTCTTCGCATGCTCCGGAGGTCTTCGCACTGCATTCCGGCATCTGAAAGACAAAAGCTTACCAGCTCTTCGCACGCTCCGGAGGCCTTCGGCGCTGCATCCCGCATCTGAAAGACAAAAGAAGGTGCGTTTAAAGACATTGGGCAACTTTATTACTCACGTGCCATTACTCCTTCCCACGCCGAATCCAGTGGGTATTCCAGCACCCTTCAGCTTCTCTAAAGCTCCGAACTTGTACCTGCAAGATAAAAGGGACAGTTAGTGCGCATCGTGAAGCAGGCTACAAGCGCTTACTTACGTGCTTCCAGGCGCTTCTATTCCTCACACGGGTTCGATCCTCAACTCTCATCAGCCCGCCATCCGCCATCGCCGGAACCCTGCAAAACAAGAGATATCATTACAAAAGACTTTTAAGACATTTGAAGTGCCCAGAACTTACCGTTCGTGCAGTTAACGACGGACAGCAGTCTTCTGAGGTCAAGAGGCCTGCACCCTTATCCAGTGAAGAAACTGGTTACGGCACCCTGCCCTGAGGCAGATGGAGAGCTCGGCGTTCACTTACCTAAGGTGAGGGCGTTAACCTTTGGGGTTCTACAGGAGAAGAGAAAGGGAAGAGGAGAGAGGCACCCAATAACCCCAGTTCATTAATCCCATATTTTCTATCTGCAGACATCTTACTCTTCGAGTCAGACATACAGTGCACAGAGGTCCAGCCCAAAGAGCCAACCGTGTGTTACACATCACCTTTGAAGATACGGCATTCACCCAGTCAAGACCGGCGCCTCTGCGGGAATCAGGTGAGCGTTACAATGTAACAGAAAAGCAAGAAAGAATATCCTTGGAGGAATCATTTGTTCAGTCACCATCCATATCACGAAGTGGATAAAACATTCTTGTAAGGAGTTATGTCTATTGAAAACCACATGGCTTGGACAGTATTTACTTTCTCGATGAGTACCTATTGTATGTAAAAGAACATGTCCCTACTCTAGGTGTGTGTATTGTCCTTCCCTAACCCTCTGGCTCTGGACCCTATTATCTGCAGTTGTTGTTGTTCTTTGTCTTTGTCTTCTTCTTGCATCAAATCTTCTTCTTTGAGACGGGAAGAGGTCTCACCTCGGCAGGACTTAACGTCTCCAATGTAATTACAGAGTTGTTTCATACTCAGTTTAACTGCGCGATCTGTGGCTTTTTCTGCCACATGGGGCTCCTCGAATCTGGCCTTGAACCATTGCCTTACAAAGTTCTGCAGTAAGACGGTGTCCCACAGATAAAGTAGTGGTTTTTTGAGAAGTCCTTCACTTGTGGATGGGAGGATATCTTCCTCGCTGTTCTTCAACCTCTCCCCCTGCGCCTGCAGTTGGCGAGAAATAAAAGACTCACTAGCCATCAAGGAAGTCACATATTCGTACATTTCATTTCCAAGAAGATCAGAGATTGCAGTCTGTCGATGTACTATTGGGAGGAGCCAGTAGTAGTTGCGTGCACTGCCCTGTTACCACCTCATGGGATGTTAGGTGGTGGTCGGATCCGGGCTGATTGCGCAGTACGAACAGCGCTAAGGGCAAACAGTGGAACCATCCCTTTTTTAAAGTGGCTTTTATCTTTGCAATCATTTCTTTGAGCAGGCCATTTGCTTGTGGGTGATAGGCACAGGAGATTGTGTGCTGTATCCCAAGGTGGGTTTTGATGTGCTTAGAGGTCTCATTCATGAAATGAGGCCCATTGTCTCACCGCAGGACTCACACACCCCCCATCGTGGGAATACCTCTCTAATGAGGAATTGTGCTGCCCTGAGGGCATTAGGGTGTGAACAAGGAGCAGCTTCGATCCATCATGTAGTGATAGCCCTGGAACACCTGGATCATATCAACATAGTAAATGTCGAGATGTTGGGCGAGTATGGCTCCTCTCACTACACATAAAGTATGTCCTGCAGTAAACTTTTTACAGGTAACATAGTTTTCCATAAACGCGACTATATGCTCAGCCATATACGGACAGAACCAATCTTCCAATCTTCGTCAATGTGAGCATCAAGTACCTCTTTACTCATGTGGGTAAGATAATGCAGTTGCCTGAGTGCAATCTGCAGTAATGCTATTGGGAGTACTAGCTTGCCTGTGCTTTCCTGTCGCCACAAAGCATCCTTAGGGGTTATCGAACATCCCCTTCTCACCCATAATTCTTTCTACTCTGTCTGAGCCCTCCCCTGAAACTCCATTATCTGTGTGGCTAGTAACGTATTATAGCTTTCCTTTAGAATCATATTGCACACACGGATACATGTGTTTGCTGGGGATTCAAAGTCTGTTATTCCTGAAAAATATGCCACATGCTTTTCCTCCGCATCTGCTGCTTAATTGCCCTGGAGACTGCATCCTCCCCCTCGTGTGGGCCTGGCACTTTACGACCCCGCTATGGGTGAGGGGAGTTGTAGCGCGTCTATGAGTCTGCCCAATAGGGGCGCATGCTGCAATGGTGTGCTGTCAGCACTTCTGAGGCCCCTCCTTTGCCATCGTGACAGCCCAGAGTGCACTGTAGATGTCACGTAGGCCGAATCTAAATACACTGTAATTTCTTGGTCCCTGCATGCTTCTAATGCCATTCCGAAAGCCACTAATTCAGCTGCTTACACTAAAAAATGTGAAGGCAATCGGCTATTACTTCTGCTGTACCGTCGGCTTTTAGTCTCAACCCTGATGTTCCTGTATGTCTTTCCCCTGTTGTCTGATTTTTGTTGATGACCATTCAATATAAAGCACTTCTCCCCCCTCAAGTGGCTTCTCCCCCACTTTGGGAAGGTCATAATACTGTCCAATGTATATAGTCATGTACATAGTCTCCCTCCTCTACTGGTTCTGCTAGAAACGTCGCCGGGTTGACAGTTCCTCACCTCACTACCTTGATTGCTGGATTCAAGATAATTACCTCATATCCAGAAGCTCTCTGTGTGGTCAACGTATGTGTGGGTCTTTCAACAATTGCAAAGTGGGCATGCTCCACATAAAGTGTGGTGCTACACCCCATAGTAATACTCGCTGAATTCTATACTGTCAATGTGGCAGCAGCCAGAGTTTGCTCGCAGGGTATTGTCCACTCATTACTGAGTCTAAGGACCTCATTACACGGATGGCGGAGAACCATGGCGCTATCAGCGCCATGGTTCATGCCGGTAAAATACTGGCACCGCCTTGGCGGAAAGGGGAATTACCACCCCATTCCAAGGTTGGTGGGGCGGTAATTCCCCCTTCCACCATTGCCCTTCCCCATTCCCATTTTTGCCCCATAGGGCATAATGGGAATGGGGAAGGCGCTAATTACGGTACCGCAAATTGCGGTACCGTAATTAGCTCCCTGGGTCCCTTTGCGGGTTGGTTTTTAACGCCTGCAAAAAGCAGGCGTTAAATTCCCCAACCCACAAAGGGACCTCGTAGTAAGGCGGTAAGGATTTACCGGTACCGGTATTTTACCGGTAAATCCTTACCGCCATCCGTGTAATGAGGCCCTAAACGTCCACTATAATAAGCCAATGGCTTGTGCCCTAGGGCAGTGTTATGTGTGAGTATCCCAGTCATCACTACTACATTGGAATGTTAGAACAAATAACGTTTGTCATGATACTCTGGGATCCCTAGTACTGGAGCTGTGTATATTGCTTTCTTCAGCTCCTCCAATACTTTAGTCATTTCATGTGTCCATACAAACTTGCCATTCCCTTTCTGTGCTTCTCTGAGCCCTCTCAAGAAGGGCCTCGCATATATGCTATCGTCAAACACCCAGGCTCTGCAATAATTACAAAGGCCCAAGAATGACTGCATTTCTCTCACTGTCTTTGCATCAGCGTTCTGCCGATTGCTTAGCCCTTTCTGGATTCTCTTTTCGCCCTTCTTGTGATATCAGCTGCCCTATCTATAGCACTTCCCTCTGGCAATTTTGTAATTTTGCCTTGTCCACCTCGTAAACATTTTCTGCCAAGACTGTCAGCAAGTATACCGAGTCATTTCAACACTGCTCCTCTGACTTCCCACAAATTAAACTGTCGTCCATGTATTATATGATGTACTCGCTATCTGTATGTTGCCTAGATCCATCTGAAGGACTCTATTGAAGATGGCAGGTGAGTCATAGTCCCCTGTGGTAATCTTGTGTGTTTCTACTTCTGGTTTTTATATAGAAATGAGGTTAATGCCTGTGACTCTTCATGGCGTGGTATAGAATAGAAGGCGGTCTTCAAGTCTATTACTGTGAAGTGTGTAGCTTCCATTGGGATGATGCACAGAATTTTTGCTGGATTCGGAACTGATAGGAATTCTGCTTCAACAATTTGGTTCAAAGGGCGCAAATCCTGAATGAAACGCAACGATCCCCCTGTCACCTTTTTCACTAGAAACACTGCAGTGTTACACTGCGATTCTGAAGGTTCCAGAATGCCTTGCCTCACTAATGCAGCAATCGTCTCATAAATGCCCTCATCTGCTACCCTCGACAGGGGATATTGTCTGGTCCTTGCTAAAATAGCCCCTGGTTTAAGTTTTATCTTGACCGCTCCTATCCCTTTAAGCAGACCCACCTCATTGGGACTATTGATCCATGAAACACTGGGTACCTGCCCTAAGTCTTCCTCGAGAAATGGTGGTGTTTGCAACACAGCCATTCTCTGCAGCACTTCCCAGTAATGTATTTCCACCCAGTGTGTAATGCTTATTTCGAACACCACCTCGATGTCTGATCGATCATCTTGATATAACTCCTCATCTGTCAAATCAGTTAACTTGTATACTTCCCCGACTGTAATTACAGTCCTTTACGATCATCCTGTATCATCCATACCATGCAATACTATTCTCTCGTCTCTCACTATAACCGCCTCGAGTTATATTGGGATCACTTTTCCTTTTATTTCATCTAAGGAATATCTGGTCTGAATGGGAACTCATTGGGTATGCGTAACAGCCTACCCAGTATCCCTTGGGGCCATGCGATTAATACTTACACTCCATATGAAAACAGTTCAATCTCTACTGGCACCCCATTTTGTACTGTCTTGCCATAATAAGCTTGGATGAGTTCCCTCACATTCATATAATGAATCCCTGGCATTGAGCACACCATCCTTTGGTCTGTGAATGAAATGGTCATGTTAAGTCGGCTCATCATGGCTCTACCCATTATATTTACTGGTGTCTATCGGGAATATAAAAGTGGTATGATCAAGTCATGTTCTCCCACAGAAAGTGGTAATTTGTCAGTAAAAGGAACCAAATCTGTGGCCCCAGAGAATTCCTGCACATTCATGGCAATGCCTGACATCGGGTATCTCCCCTCCATATAATACAGGACCAAGTCGCCACTGTATCCACAAGAAAGGAAAAGGTCTTGTCATCTATAGTCACCCCTATATGTGGTTCCTCAGCTGGATAAAGTGTAACAGATAGGATTGCGCACATCAGGCCTGACTGTGGGCTGTCCTGTTGTGGATATAATGACATTCCCGTCCCTGTGAATGGAATGCCCTCCATAACAGTCGCTCTTCCCTCCATAACAGTCGCTCTTCCCAGCTTTCGTACAGGAGTCGGCATCATGGAATATGCATGTGTTGTGGTAATGATGTTCTGTTGAACATTTGCCTGCTGTGCTAGTTGTGACAGCTGCATGTGTCCCTGCATCTGTAATGCATGTGTCATGGGCTGGTACTGCTGCATTTGCATGTCATGGGTATTCGTCTGTTGTGGTACATGCATCTGTGCTTGCATGTGGTCTTGAGCATAATGGTCAGTCTGCTCCGTCTGATTTGTGGGCTGTTGTTGCATTCCCCCGTTCTGATTCATCCCGCCCTGGTATCTGCATACTCGCGATATGTGGCACACCCAACATTGTGCGGGACCCCGCATCGGTCTTTGCTGTCCATGATGAAACCCTCCTGCGTTCTTCTGCATTGGGTGTCCAAACCCTCTTCCCGAGGTATCCCTCCTCATTCCCTTGGTCACTGATTAATATCCCCTCATCCTGCAAAACCTCCCCTGCCATCTGTGGTTGGTTCTGCGCATGCTGAGCACTACTCCTTCTCCGCTTGTTAACATCGCCCCCATCATTACGAGGTTGGAGTTAGCCTTGCTGGTTTTACCGGCAAGACTACCTCCAAACTTGCATTCGGGTCTGGCACACGCGAATGGGCAATTACCAGGGAATTCCAGCCCAGCCGGTCCCAGTAATTGCCCTTTCGCGGGTGCCGGGCCCGTTAGTAACAGTACTGGTGCTACCAACATGTTCTGCTCACGGGTGCCGGTATGGCTCAAATCACAACTCCACTTGTGAGCTTCTCAAGCTCTGCCCAAATGGCACAACACTGGTTCTCAAACACAATCGGCATACTACCCACAAAGTATTTCTGCGTTTTGGACACCTCAAGTCCTATTAAGAATTTTTGATACTTGGTCTTTCAATAGATATGTCTGCTTATGAAATGTCCCAAACACAACGACAAACACAAAATAACATATACACAACCGTCTTCCTGTCTCCTAACTGGGTAAATCTATAAATGTTGTGGTCCCTCGCCTATAGCGTCGTCTTATAGGAATGCACTACAGAGAGGTAAATCAGGAAACCACCTTCCGTGATTTAAGGTAGCTTCTTCCGCTAACCAATTTACCCAGGTAAACCATTAAATAATCACCCATGAACCAAGCTAAATTGCCTAACTCACAGGAAAACCATTATATAATCATCCATGAACCAAGCTAGATTGCCTAACTCACAGGGAAACCATTATATATTTTTTCTTTTTCAAAGTGTTTTCATCCGCAAGCTAAGCTGACAACCCAAACTGACCGCCCAACGAACGGGTATCCTTACATCAAGCAAGAACTCTGACAAAAACCCCAAGCAAACCTTCCCTCCCCATATTTGCCATATAGCTGAGTCTATACTTATACTCAGTGATCCGCTGAGGTCTCTCGGAAACCGACTCTCCCACAACCTGCCACTCTGCCGTCCAGTGTGACAGGCGTCCCACGGGAAGCGGGCAGGAATTTCCTCCAAAGGTGGCTCCTGTGGCCTCTTCTCTTTTCAGAAATGCATGTTTTTAGGCATCCGATTCCGTGGGTCACCACACAGCCCCTTGGGAATGCGGCGGGACGAGTCGGTTTCTCACAGAAAAAATCCTAGTGACCCTTCTCTGCTACCACTTTGTATATATGTGGCTGGGGCTTTCTAGCCAACACCCTGTTATCAGCACAGAACACTTGGGCTCATCAAAGAATCCCCGCCACAAGAACAGAAGACTCAGCCATGGGGCAAAGTTACTGTCTTTTCTTAGCAAACAAAAATGACGGTGATCATACCAGAAAAGCAGAGCTCTCGTCTTGTAATCATGTGTTTTATCCTGTTGTGACATCACAAATTCAGGTCCCATCCCAGAAAACTATCAGACATTGATCCATTTGGGTGAGCTACATATAGGAGTTAAAAGAGTTATTTCTACTATTGGATAGCAATATCTAGTGGCTTCTCCTAGGACTACCTCTACTAGTGTCAATTTACAATGTTGCAGGGTCGCAGAGAGACCATTGGCCCTTGCAACAAATTATATCCCCACGTTAAAAGTGAATCTGGATTTGGCAAAATGTGTCCTCCCATTCCTAGGACCCTGGACAGTTACCAGACTGAGTGTACATTTTCAAGGCAATGGGAATGAACATGGAGGTGCAAACTAATGTTGCCATCTCTGATCACCTAAGCCTGGGAGAGTGCATTCAGTTAGCAGGTCGTGGCCAACACTTGTAACTTTCCTCTGGTTCGATAGAAACAGACCTCTTTGTCTACCTCGGTTGAATGAGCATTGTCCAGTTTGGATGGGTCACGTGTGTTGAGACCACAAAATGAAGCTGCCCTGTTTGTAATTAGGATTTCAGCCCAATTTTCAGCAGGTGGCTCATTGTCTTGGTAACTGGAATCCTCCTGTCCCCACTTGTCCCTGGCTGAGTGCCTTGTTTATGCACGCCTTTGGCTGTGGCTATCATGTCAGCCTTTCCATGTACCCAACGCCTGTCTCTCCTTCTCTGTTTGCTTCATAGGCCTATAGCTTCCATGTGATTCCTTATGGCTTCTCTATGTTAGCAGAAGTCAAGCATTTGCAAGCCAAATATATGAATACTTTGCATCTTGCAGTTTCAGCTTTGGCGAAGGATGTGAATATAGAGATGTGTATGTGTGTCCGTCCTCTACCTACGTGGGTCATAAGCATGTGCTTCATGCCTATACAATAAACTAGTGCATGTTTGTGTAACTTCATGAATCAATGAATATGTACTTCATCTATAAGTGCAGCTATGTCGTGAAGTCAGCTGTGACATCATTGATTTCTGACCTTGCAGTCAGTCGACTTACTCGATCAATGTAATTTCGATATCGTCCAAATCATCCATTGGGTATGGTCTGAATGGCTGTCTGAGAGACTAACGCTTCTCCCACCTGCAATACATCGATGACCGCGGTGATGGACCTAAGAGTGAGGCACATCTGTTGTTTCTCTGTCTTCACGTTCAGAGTCGTGTGGGGGTCATACGGGTCATATTTGCTCCCCATCTAGAATGCTCATCCCAATCCTATTGGCACATCAGAGATTCCTTAGATTTTAGATCCAGGATCTTCACTTCCAATACACAGTCCTTACCTTTCAGCCCCTCACACATTCACAAAGGTTCTGGCTCCCCCAGTGGGGATGGATCATACATCCACAGAGAATTCAAGTGCACCCTTATCTTTTCAACTGGTTCCTGCATGTCCCTTCTCGTCATCCGAGGATAAACTACAGGCATTCTTAAGGAGCTGTCGGTGAATGATCAATCTTGTAGAGGAGCAGGTGGAGGCATTATCCCTAACTGCCGCCCCCTCACCGCTGTCATACTGGAAGGGCCCTACATGGGACTCCATGTGTTATGCCTATACTGCATCAAGTGTACGATAGACGATATGCACTTGGACAACCGTATCGAATGTATCCTCCCTCTGAAGGAGTGGAAGCATGTCGTGCGGACAGATGTCAGCACATACCACTGGATATCATGTAGTGCTAAGAGAAATTTGACGAGGGCAGAGTGATGTCATGAAGAAGTTATGCGAGGACATACTGAAACAATATGAAAATACTGAAGAGTAACGATGTAACTGAAGTGATAAGAAAAACATGTACAAAATGATATAGTAATCATATATACAAAGGAAAATGAAGTAACTGGCTGACCAATAAGTGTAAATACACAGCAATGCAAGGTAGATGAGACACATAGACGCTTGCTATAGAGGAAAATATAACATGGCAAGTATGGCAATGATAGGAAAATGGACAAAGGCTCATGAAAAGATTCAATCCAGCACCTCAGAAACAGACCAGGGCTGCAGAGTCAGGAAACGTTGGAGAATTAGCTCTGTATAGAAAACGAAAAGGAGTCTATGTTGGCCTGCGATCAAGGATTCTATTTCAAGGAATAGCTGCAAAGCACAAAGGAAGGCAGACTGATGAGCCATGGACGTGAGACATATTTCTCTTAGATTAAGAGGAAGAACACATTTACAAGAGCAAAGTATTGGACAATTAAAAACGAATAAGGCTCCCACAAGATGGAGTGAGCAAGTCTCTAGAGACCAAGAGGAGCACTGACACCCAGCATAATTAAACCAAATAGCAGTAAGTAAGAGGTCAAAATGGACAAATTGCGGTCTCCTCACATGTGATCCAGAAGCCAAACTTAAGGGCTATTCATTAAGCTATGGGTGAAGATCGTGATGTGTTTGCACTCCCTTAAATGTCCCAGAACGGAGAGCAAGTTACAAGGTCAACGACAGACAGGAAACTTTGGCTTATGGTCAGACAGCTGAGAGATGATTGACTAATTGGGAAAGTGGGGAGTAATCTGATGTGACTCAAGCACCTGGCTTTACTTTTTCTTACGTGCTGCTTGCCGAGCAGAAAGTCCAAGGTTGTGGGAATACCAACCAATCAGTGGGTCTGTGGGGCAACCTGCTATAAAAATGTTGCATAGACCAATCCGCTGCCATTTTGTTCACTACAATCAGTATTATACGTATTTAGAGGAAGTTTGAGGCATGCCTCAAAGATAAGAGACTGCCAATGAAGTACTAACCCATTTGTTTTATATAAGAGATATGTTCCCCTAACCAATCCTTCCCGTCGATAAGTTTTACAGTTTGCCATTTAGAAGGACATCATAGATGACGCATATTGGGGTATAAACCCACTCTGTAATCAAGTTTGTGTGTGAGTGTACATGCATCAGTCCGATGTCTGTCAATTTACCCTGCTTTAGTAAATTGAGAATAAAGTAGTACTTTGCCATATTCTTTGAGTCTGTCTGGTAATTCGGTCTGAAATCTTTATTGATAATCCCATTTAGCAGAAGAGATGCTTCTAGGTGCTAGCAGGGACGTCATTTGGGGTGGCAAGGGGTCACACCTGCAACCCTTGGGGTCTCCCTAGTTACCACGGTGCTATTCCTTGCTCCCCCTAAAAAAATATTTAAAAAAAAAAGGATTTTTTCTTTTCTTTTTTTAATTGAAGCTCCTGGGCTGCTGCTCTTTGTTTCGGGAGTTGCTGGCTTTTTGTTCAGGCCTCTTAAAGAAAACAGGTGGTTCCACAAGTGTAACGCTTTAAGCATTGACCCTAAATAAGAAAGAATAGGAATAACAAATAATTTGCCTTTCTGGAATTCTATTCCGGACCGGTGCTTGGGGACGGAGGTATTCATAGACATCGCAGAATCTTGGCGTGACATCGTAAGTTGCCATTGTAGCATTTTGTTCTGCCTTGTCTCTGTTACGATCATCACAAGACATTCCATCTCTGTGTCCTCGGTCAATTGACAAAATTCTTGTGCCTAAAATCTTGTGTACATTGTAGAATTGTTTGACCATAGCACATAACGTGGCGGCCCTTAATTTCATTGTGCCATAATTAATGCTTTGTTGTATTGTGTCTACCTTTCCTATCTCCGTGGCATGCTGTTCAGGATGCTTGCATGTATGAGGTAACAAGTGCCCACAGTACGGGATGTTGTGTGATTGCGCTGCCCTGCGCTACTTTAAATTCTTTAATACACAGTTATGAACCCTCCCAATGGTATGTATTTTGCCAACCTCTGAAGCCTGAAAAGTAGATCCACGCAGGCTTGACATGTGGCCAGCATTGCACAAGACCTACAAATGAACTGGCCTGTTGAATCTCAGTTACCAGTTTAATGGTATCCACTACACAATGTAATTTGCTTTCTGACTTGGAGTACATTTAGACATGCCATTTTACTATTGCCGGTCAACTAGCTATAGCTACTCAGATAGCTCAGTGGGTTGAGCGCTTGCTGCTGAAATGTGTCTGTGATCTGCAGGTTGCAGGGTCGAATCCCGCAAAACCAACTCAGCCTTTCAGCCTTCTGAGGTTGATAAATGAGTAACAACACAGGTTGGGTGATATAGTAAGTTTATTTGTTCTATATAAAGCGCTTAAGCTTAAGTGCGATATAATAACACATCATCATCATTTTGCATTGGACGTCTGCTTGCATTCACAGTAATTTGGTAATATGGGCCTATACACACTGATAATAAGGATACATATGATTATCCATTCTTGTATGAAATGTATATCACCATATTTCTCGTAGTGTACTTAGGAACAATGCTATGTGATGCCCCTTCCTGTTTTGTCAAGGGATGAAAGGTCATCTTCCAGTGCTTCCCGTGTTGTCACTTTGGCGTGGGGGTCAAATGACAACACTTCCTGTGATGTCATCAGAGGTCAAGGGTCGTGTGATGTCACTTCCGCTAACCCTGACATTTTGTTGAAATGACTTCCCTGGGTGCTAGAGCACAATCTCAATAAATCTCGTCTTTTACCAATGCTGCATCTGGAGTTTATTGGCACAGTGATCTGCACAGATCTTGGGAACATGTTCCTCCCACCAGTGGAACACGTTCTTTCCACCAGTAAAACTGCAATCCAGGCTGTCAGCTTTGTGGAATGTCTCCTATCAATCTCCTTTCACAATGGAATCTGGCAAGTAGCACTATGAGAAGGGGGTACTCGTGATGCATCTATTTGTAATGACCAGCAGTGGTGGCTAAATCCCTCACATATCTCTACTGAGGTGAAGCTGAATCTGGATCCTCCATTGGTCCACACCACTGATGCCAGCAAGATGGGCCGGACTTGAGTTCATGAGTAGCACAAGGGAAGGAGAGTCGTTGGGACTCTGAATTCATAACATTAGAGGAAACTGGTAGTGATAGGCAGGGTCTTGATGTCCTTTGCCCTTTTAACCCAGGAATCTCTAATGTCTGTTTGCACAGTCAATAAGGTGGTGAAGACATGTCAACTCGCAGGAGGAACATGGTCGGTATCCCCGAATCCAGGCAGAGGAACATTGTAAGTCACTGTTAGCTAACTATTTACCTGGGGCAGATAACCTTTGTGCAGATTAGCTAATCCAAACCATTCCAACATCAGTAGCATTCTTCCTACAGCCTATTTGCAGAGATTTCCTGATGCATGGGATATTCTTGGTAGCATTTCTCTTGCTACTGAGCAAAAATGCGTTTATGTTAAATTAATGTGAGGAAGTTCCTCTCTTTCAGATGGCCAAAAGGCTTGCTATTTGCCTTGCTGCCAATTGCTCTGATCAAAAGGACACCAAGGAAGAGTTGATTCAACAAAGCAACAGCGATTCTGTTAGCCCCAGATTGGACCAGGATGTCCTGTTAACCATTTCTGTTGTTTGTTTACATCTAATCCATGGAGGCTCGCAGCAGTTCCATATGTCCTGCATTGACCCTTCTTCTGCATCAAATGTTGCAGTACTTGAGATTGAAGGCCTGGAAGTTGAGCGCTGAACCCTAGATTAACAAGGTTCAACACCTGGGGGGAGCATCTGGTCAATTAGACAGTACAGGACATGGCAAAACCTCCAGTATTCTCCACACCCATCTCTGCCACTCCTCTGGGTGTCATCATTTTGTACCCATCCTCCTCAGACCCCTTAAACTGCCCCTGAAGCTCTGTGACCCCTTAGCCCCACAGGGGTCACCACCCACCACTCAACCTGTGCCCCTCCGTGACCCAATTTCTGCCTCAGGCCTCTGTGCTGCAGCTCCGCCCCACCTCCATCATGCCCACCATGGAAATAGTGAAGGGACTACTTGGATGGTGAGAACAAAGTATATGGTGGGAGGCACAACAGTGTCACAAAGTGTATATTTATGTCATTTTGCAAGGATATGGTTATTATGCTTCAGGGAGTTCATATAAAGCTTCAGGTGCAGCAGGGAGAATCTCAAGGCCACTCGAGATTCAAAAAACCAAACTCCAAACACACACCAGCCGTTGCCAGCTGATTACCCTATGCTGCACTCCTAATGGGACAAAAGTCCCTGTGGTTATTTTTAGTGTCTCGTGAACCCAATCCCACTCCAGCCAAGAGAAGTTTTGAGTCATGAGAGACCACAATCTAAATTTAGTTATAATGCAACCAGCAATCACTGTCTTCATAAACTATTCATATGATCAACAAGATATGCAGAACATCTGTCTATCTGCTCGTCTACAGAGAAGCACCACAAAGCTGTGACAGAACAGTTTTATAAACAGATACAGTGTTTTTATATATGGGTTAGTCAATTTAACCAAAAATACATTCAAATTAACAACCACACCATTAATTAATAGTGTGGAAGTCATTAACAACAAAAGTAGTAGTACATTGACAATATTCTGAGGCAATGACAGTATTCTGGGCTGAATCACAGTCCTCAAAAGCACCCAAATGTACTCAGAAGATTATTCATGAAGTAACACATTAAATTAAACAGGGAATTCATATGTGGCTAAGTACAACAAATTAACCACATTGGCTCGATTGTCTATCTGGGCAGTATAATTCTTTCTGCTCAGAGTCTCCTAAAACACAACCATGTGTGCCGACGCGTTTCGGATTACGCAACAATCCTTCTTCAGGGCGGGGTGTGTAATAGTTTCAAAATTGTTCATTAATTCCTACAAAAGGAAAGGATAACCTAATTATTCCTCTATGCCAACCGAGAGATTTCATTAGTAACTCTCAAGGAAAAAGGGAATCTAACCTCGTTCCTGTGTATGTAGCAAAAACCTGAGTCAACCTGTATGGTAAAATGTGCAAGAGTGTATTGTAAAGATTTATTCTCAAACATGATTCATCTTTTCGAATAATATAGTTAGAGTTTAGTGTACTCACCCGGAAGGAAGAAAAGTGCCTCTCCCCGGGTGAAATGAATGGCGATGAGCTGGGTTTTCCAGTGGGCAATGGCTAAAGGCAAGAAGAGATCAGATGTGTGCCCTTAATGTGTTATCGAAATTGTCACCCTGCACTTGTAACAACATTCAGGTAAGTAAAATAAAGGAATTACTATATCCCTTGCCCTTGGGAGAGCCTATCGAAATGTCCCGAATCCATCATGCTACTTGGTGTTTTAATAATGTAAACTGTACTTCTGAGGGTCAAAAAGGGCATACACCGTGGTGCAGTCCATGTCTGGCTATATACACTACGTTCCTCCCCAGTTGTTAGACTGTGATTAAGCCAGTACCCCAATAGGGATACAGCCCTTACGCGGTTTTAAGATTACAAGCAAACACAAGAGCATGTTGGCGCGCAGAAGCCCTCTCTAGTGGTCCAATTCCGTAGTGCCCGTCATACTGAGCACAGGGCTATAACAACTAAGGGTATCTCGTTGAAGACACTGACCATTCAGAGATACGCAACTTCCAGTTCAACCGAGCAGCCCGTCGCTAAAGACGCGCTGCTCGTGACTGTTCTATTTACATGGTCGTCATGGAGGCGCATCTTGGTGTGGGACTCGGCGACTGCAGTGCAAGACTCGCGGAACGCCCGTCCCACATGCCTCCGCTCATTATTGTGCCCTAATCATGTCCAGGTGTGAGCAGAAATCACATTCATTGTGGAGATAAGATCTAAATGGCATGACTTGTGGCACGTCAGTATGCGAGTGTCCAACGGTGGACAGTGGGCTAAGTGTTACACCTCAGTGTTATCACAATTATATTTACAGCCGGTCCTTAAGGGAGTACAAGCTGGGAAAGTGAATGCGTAAAGCAGTGTTTATAGAGGTGAAAACCACCCTGAACGATTCAATATGGAAGGAACTGGAGAGGGGAGGGAGGGGGGGAAAAGGAGGGACTACTTGCATGGTGGCCATCTTGTTTTTTTTTCTGAGGAATTGGGAAATGTCCTGGGGTGCTAATAGCTATACACCCTCATTTGGGAGCACATAGGATTGGTATTAATGCTTATAGTGGTGAGCAGTTACTAATACAGTTCTCCCCTGAGTGCAGGCGTTATCGCTGTATCAGCTAGGAAATTGGCTGTAGAAATGCAGCATTGTTATGCAGAACATTGGACATCTTTTGCTAACTGGTGTTCTCTGAGGAAATTACAGTTGGGATCCTGCAGAGTGCAGAGATTTGGGTATTTTCCAAAGGCAGGTTTTAAGATGGGATTGTCTATGTCTACTCTTTGAGTTTATCTGGCAGCGCTTCAAGTCAAGGAGGGGCACTTCATCGAACATCTCACAAAATGAAGGTCTCACACTCACAATATTACGCTTTTGACCCCCTGCAACATCCTAGAAGATGTACCCCCTCATCTTCTTCGAGCCTTTTATTGATTTTGGAGGCTGTGAAACTTTCACATTTTAGACCTTTGGAGGACATCCCTTTGGATCACTGGTTTGTAAAAACTTTTTTTTTTTTGTGAAGCAGTGGGGAGGTGGGGACCTTGTCAAGTCGGGAACCGTATTTTAGGATCTTGAAAGATAAATTGGTTCTGCATCGTGGGACAGATTTTAACCCCAAGGCATCCTCGCCTTTCTGAGTCTGCCAGTGTCTCTGGGATGCCACCTACACTGTGTATAGGTCCATAGGGCCAGTGCAGTGTATTTGTCCAGAACACACAATGTATGCAAGTGGAATTCTCAGTTGTGTCCTTCGGAGTTGGGCATAAGGGCTTGAAAAAAGTCTAAAACGACTTTGATATTAGGCTAGTAATTGGCATGGCATACAAAGTTCAGGGATTCCAGTAAAGTCCACATAAAATATGTCTGTATCATGGGCACAATGCAAGGGATCTCCTCTCCTGGATATTTGTAAGACAGCAACCTGGCCACCTACAACTACTAAGGTGTTGCAGGCAGCATTGACATGATAGGTTATTTATAACGCGCTTAATACCCAGAGGTTTCTAAGCGCGAACACGTGGATCAAACCTGTGGTGCTCTGTGTCGTCTTGCTTCCAAGGCGAGCGTGTTGCCCCTGAGCTATCCTCCCAAGACAAGACCTGCTTGACATTCCGATACATTTATATTGAATAGCTCCATTTGGAAACCATTTCAGGTGTCAGTCTCATCTTTTTGTGTAAGTAGTTGGTGGATGGGTTACTTCTTGCTACATCAAACTTTCAGGGCGAGGAAGTTAGATGGGGTAAAACCTTTCTTATGTGAGGGTAATCCCCATTACAGGTAGTCTAATCTTTCTTGTACCAGCTCTCAGACCCCTCCAGTCCACCAATTCGGCTGAGGCATCAGACTGCCGATGTGGGAGTCAGCCCGGATCTTATTGGCTAAGGGGCATGGCAAATGGGGGGAAAAGGACATTTAGGCTACTTGAGAAATTGTGCACACGGCAGAACTCCCTTCTACTTTCAGGAATGTGATAAGCAAGATTAGCCTAGTTGTGATACAGCATTATAGACTGAGGAAGGGTCATTATCCCAAGCAAAAATGACCCCTATCACTCTGCCGGGGTCTATACGGCTATTAGCAAATGGTGGTAGTAGCAGTAAATGCTTTGGAGTTTTGGTGGTGAATTAAATAAAATTACTTTGAGTGAGTAAAATAAATAGACATAATGAGTTAGTAAATCAAATCTGGTTTTATAATATAATATTTAAATTGCACGGTTGTCTTCATAATTTAAGCATTTTATTTGCAACTTGGGACAGGTTTTACATGAGCATGAATTAGATGTCATGTAAAAGTCAACGGTTTTCCAATGTTTTAGCTTTCTCTTGTGTGTTAAATAGCATGCTGCAGCAAAAAGACAAGGGTGTCCCAGAGAGGTAGTGTCTTGTTGAAAACAATCTTGCCTAGATATTGCATTGTTGCATCTTTGTCTGCTTCTGAAGACAGAATGTTCAGAATGCAGTCAATATCAGGAGTTATTGACTGTGCTCTAAGCATTCTGATTGGCTGAGAGGCGGCCAATGACAATCTCTATATGCTAATCCTTGCTTCCATCCACCACTAGCATTCTATCGGAACATGCGAGTATATTTGGTGCCTAGTGCTATTAAAGGCACTATAAGATTGACTCAATATATGGCATAATCGAATGCTGCATTCTAAACACACCCTGTGAAAGAACAGTCTTGGCCAAAACACAGCCCTGCTCAGATAAATGGAAAAGTAACTATTGAATATGATAATAAAGACGTGGAAACTGCAAAAAAGAGGCGATAACACTGCAGTGACTTAATATAGCCTGTTACATCTGATCGCTAATGACCATCAACTCAATGTCCAAGGACGCGCCCCTTTATCTAGTTCCTTTCACATGCCTAGTATTATAAAGACCTATTGCTCACTACCAGAACCATGCGTAATTTCTTCTCTAGAGTAATCAAATCGATACACTTCCTGAAACGAGCGGGTCTACCCGCGCCCCAATCAGATAGCACACGTGCCTGCAGAACAATGATTCAGGCTATATCGATGCACTTGACACTCAGAACTCGACTTGGAAGAAAAACAAAAACGAACAACATTACCAACGAGTGGGCGGCTGCTGGAACAATGGAGGGCTTCATAATTGCAGAGCCTGAACCACAAAGTAAAGAGGAGCAAAACCAGAAACAAAGGTTTCAGTCAGAACTTGTCTTGTGCTGTTTGCCTTGTGACGCAGTACATCTATGTGCAGTGTTCGAAGGGGGCTGCGTGGCTTTTTGTTCCGGCGACGAAGTACATCTGTGGTGCGCTGTTATAAGGGGACTGGATTTTTATTCAGACCATTCGTGGCATGTCGTTGTGCCTTTTTTCACTGTGTAGCCCAACCAAACCCCGATCTAACTTTCTGTGGTGTTGCCATAATCTGCGTTCCTGTTCTGTGTGCTTCTGTAAGTGGGAGGGTTGGCTGCTTCTACTAGGTGGAGGGAAGCAGGTGTTTCAAAATAGAGCAAGGCGGTTCTGACCCACTTGAACAAAAATCGCATAACAATACATCACAATGTATATATGCAATACGAGAACTAAATTGCTCTGCGTCTAGATCCGTGAAAAGTCAACTAATGCGCTATTGTCGCATCTATTCTTTTTTTTTTTTTTTAGCATATCAGTGCCTTTGCTGTGCACTAGTGCAGCTTGCAAATTCGTCTTTCATCCATTCATACATATGTAACTGTTAGGGTCCTCATTCATGTGTAGTTTTATTTTACATATTAACTCATCCCTTTGTTCGGACTCTTGTTTCTTTAATGAGTGCCTGGAGACAGCCCTTGGGTGGTATCAGTGCGCTGTATAAATCAACATAACATAACATAACATTTGTTCAGATATTCTAAACGTTACAGAATGAGAAAATCATGTATAATAAACACTCATTTTATCCAGTCCAATCCAATTTTATTTTATAGAGCACGTGGACTACCCAGAGGGACTTCTCAGTGCTGCACGCTGTCTCTAGAAAAAAATGATAGGTAGGACGCGTTAGGTGCGACAACAAAATCTGACATAGGACAAACTAATAAGGATTCATGAAGATTACACATATATTTTGCCAAGCTATTTTTATTAAAAAGACAACATGTGACCTCATGTGAAAAGGCACCTGATTTTTATTCTTAGGGTTATGAGCGTTTTTGCTCATCGCCAAATAGTATTGTATCGGACCAGTTGTGGTCCATGATTCTGGCAGCAGAATCTATTGTAATGGCTGCGTCAGCCATGGAAACAAGGCAGTGGACTGATTTGAATTGCTCAAGAAGTATATTGGTGGCATTGACACCCATTACTTGAATAGTTAAGGCTATTGACTAAAGGTATTAATGGAAAAAGCGACATGAATGGGAGCAGAAGTTTTATACACTCATTTTTAACAAAGTAATTTTGAACAAGTATCAGGTTATTATGCAAGTCTATGCAAAAAGGACGAGCATACTCGTCCTTGGCACTCAAGGGATTAAGGTATTTAATTGAATAACAAAGATTCAATTGACAGTGCACAAATTGTTTGATGATTTTATTTGATGATCGTATTTGCAAAGTGATTTGTTAATTTTTTTATTTGCTTTAATTGCTTTCCCAATTTTTACAAATTACAATAAAAAAATAGATAAATAGATAAATCCTTCCAATCGTGGTATCTGTTTAAAACCATCTGGCATTTTAGTATCTCAAGATCAGTAAGACCACTTTATCCATAATGGTTGTCGACTCAGTGTCGGTATGGCCATGGTATCGATGATACAATTGTCTTTTCAGTATTCAGGTGTTAGGTTCAAATGTTTTTTGTATTCCCCAAGCAATAAATATAGAGTATTAGGCTTCTGTCTTCTTCTCGTCCATTGGTGTTGATGTTCCTAAACTTGCCACTCAATGGGGAACGATACTGCAAATAAAGGAGACTGTGGTTATCAGCCATGTTGTCCTTTCTCCGTTTATCAATAGGCCCCACCGTCCCTCCTCGTTGGTTGTTTGAAGATCGGTCATCAAAGGTTCCAAGAACTTTTTCCGTTCCTTGGTCAACCCGGGACAGAAAACGAACAAATGCTTGATCTTTTCGACCTGCTCCTGCGCTGCACAAAATTGACAGGTGTTTTTCTCCGATTTTCCACGTATTGCGTTTATCTCGTTGGTAGGGAGCAGGTTTACACGCATTCTTAAAAAGGTCTTTCTATATTGTCTGTTTGGGAATTTTAACAAGTACCCTCGGAGTTGGTTAAGTTTTTTGGAGTTCATAGGCAAGTCATTAGTAAGTTTACTAGAGGCTGCCTTATTTAAAGTGTAAATCCAATCCAGGTCCCTGATTTTTCTCTTTACCCTGGGGTTCGTTATCAGGTCCATTTCAGAGCAGCCAATTTCTTTCAGGTTTTCTCTGGCTTTAGTAGCCCATTCAGATAGTAGTTCACTCGATCCATTTACTAATTCTGTGTTGATGATCTGAAATATTTTTGGACTTGTCGGTAATATGATATGATTGAATGTAATGCTAAATTATTCCACTTTACCGTCCTGTACAGTGACGAGAGACTGAGTTCTCTACGTATTAATGATATCATTGTATAGTTTGGGAGGTTGAGTGTTTTCCTCCAGAATATGCCTTCAGGTCTTTGCCACAATTTACATGTAAGGTATGGCATAGCCTCTGCCCCATAGGTTAAGGCTGGCACTACCTTTGCTCTGTAGAAGTTTATGGCTGCTACTAATGAGAAACAACCATATTTTGTATGCATTAGTCTGGCTTGGGTAGCCAGTATTTTCACTTTCTCAAGCAGCACCTCCTGCATTGGTATCTCAATGGAACTATCATTCAAGTTGACTCCAAGATATTAGATTTTTTTAACTAGCTCAATCCTGTTTGTCCTCAAGAACCATTTGAAGTGCTCTCTTCGGGTGTTTCCTTTTTCCAGACACATTACTTTAGTTTTATCTTAGTTTATCTCCAAGTGGTTTTGGTCAGTGTATCTCTGGAGACTGTCCAGTTGTAGTTACAGACCGATTTCCGTTTGATCGATCAGTATGAAATCGTCTGCATATAAGAGTCTTGTTATTTTCATTTCACCGATACTCGGGGGGGGGGGGAAGATCTCAATTGCGGCTCAAAGTTCTGGATATCTGATATATATGAAAATTGTAAATCGCAGGTGCCAAGGGGCAGCCCTGCTTTACCCCTCTAGATGTTGGAATCGCTGATGATAATAAACCTGCACAATGTAGACGCACTCTTATTGAGGTGTCAGAGTGAAGGGCAATTAGAGGTTCCATGAAGTCGTTTGGGCAGGTCGTATCTACTAGCTTTTTCCTTAAAAGGTTGCAGTTCACCCGGCCAAAGGCAGAACCAGGTCAACGAATGCTATGTAGATCTTTGGTTTTCCTTTTTGTATTTTGCCCTTTAGGATGCTCAGCAGCATGATGTTAGCAGACGTTCCAACATTTTTTACGAATCCGGTTTGGAAAGGGCTGTCCAATCCTTTGTTTTTGTCCAATCTTGGAATTGCGTTAACAAAAGGGAGCCAAAGATTTTCCCAATCACACCCTCTAGATGTTGGAATCGCTGATGATAATAAACCTGCACAATGTAGACGCACTCTTATTGAGGTGTCAGAGTGAAGGGCAATTAGAGGTTCCATGAAGTCGTTTGGGCAGGTCGTATCTACTAGCTTTTTCCTTAAAAGGTTGCAGTTCACCCGGCCGAAGGCAGAACCAGGTAAACGAATGCTATGTAGATCTTTGGTTTTCCTTTTTGTATTTTGCCCTTTAGGATGCTCAGCAGCATGATGTTAGCAGACGTTCCAACATTTTTTACGAATCCGGTTTGGAAAGGGCTGTCCAATCCTTTGTTTTTGTCCAATCTTGGAATTGCGTTAACAAAAGGGAGCCAAAGATTTTCCCAATCATGTCTAACAACGCGATTGGGCAGTAGTTTTGTGGGTCTTCTTTTCTCCCTTTTTTAAAGATTGGTACTACTGAGGCTGTCTTCCTTGATGATGGAATTGTCCTGGAGTGCAATGCTTTTCTAATTACTGCTTGTATGAAGTGGGCCCATTCCTCCAGGTGTTCCTTCAGCATTGCATATGTTAAGCCATCGGGGCCCGGCGGCCTTGATGAATTCAACTTCTTTATTTTCCCCAGGATAGTTTCTACATCATATTGCAATGACCATTCTTTACTTGTTTCCAACTTTAGAGGTTGTCCAGTTGGAATTGGTTCCAGAAACAAGGTTGAAAAGTGTTTCTTCCAAGATTGGTCGCTGACTTTGTTTTGTTGTCGGTCAGAGCTTGATGTTGGATTTGTCTTAATCAATGACCAAAATTCTTTGGAACTTTTTTCCACATAATGCTTGAAGCATTTGCTCAGAATCGTGTTGTAGCATCGCATGTCTACGAGCATCTACCCAGATTTTATGGGCACAGCATGCATCCATTGCTTGCATTTTGTGGTGTTGCTAGTTCGATTTAGCTGCTGCACGCTTAGTTCATCTTCTTTCTCTTCGTCTTTCAACTAGGAGTTTATGGTATGCGTGATGGCCTTGTATTTCCATTTGTTTGCCTCATAGTTTTTTTACTCCAAAGCATTCCAATAAGGGTCTGTACTCTACGAGTGTCATGCGCCCCTTCTTTGTCAAACAATGGAACCGATGGAGACTGGGCCGCCATTGCTAGTGCCATCACGTTTGAGTCGTAATCTCTGGTTGCGGTCTAGTCTTTCTTAAGATGGCCGCCGCCGGCGTTATCAACATTCAGTTTCCCTTTGATTATTTGCGTTGCAACTGCTTCGGCTACCCTGTTGTTGCTACGCTCCTACATCATTTCTCTTGGCTCTGCTGAGCCCCCCTTTTTCTTCCCTTTCCAGGGCTCTCCTTGCCCTTGCCTCTCCTCCTCGTTCGTTCCCTCCTTGCCTCGGAGCTGCTTCCCTTCTGGTCCTTCGTTTCTCCCCTTACTCTCTCTTTCTCTCCCTTGGGTCCTCCGCTGTCTTGGCGATCCTCTCGCTAAGGTGTGCCCTTCGGATCCCCCTCTGTTGCTCCTTCGCCCAATACTACAGTGCACTCTATCTGTTGCATACTGCATCAAGACCTACCTGTGGCTGGAGTTCTGCGTCCACACGAAGAGATCTCTGGAATTCTAAGCAACGGCTGACGTTTCGTTTTCTTTTGCCTGTTCGGCTTTTTCCCCGTTGGCTATCACGGATCCGGGGCCACTGGGTTTCCGGAATCTTCGGCAACCGCGGTGGCGTCGTTCCGTGGTAGGCCGTATCTTCTAATAAAAAGGTCACCCGTCAAGGAGTGGAGCAGGAAGACGAACAAGGACATACCCTCAGGTGAGGAGGAGGGGGAGGAGTCTCTAACAGGGAGTGATCTGGACATAGCAGACAAGCCTGAAAGTTGTGACAACGAGTTTGTTCACCCTGTCGCCTCCATCAGTACTTGTAGTTACAGTGTACTTGTTGGTTAGGACTTTGATTTAATTACACTTTAATCTTAATCGGTTTCCGTTGTTGCTCACATCTACTTCTCCCTTCATTAACGGTTCAACTGGTTTTGGCGCAATCGTCCATGATGTAGTTAGCAGATTTCGGTCGCTGTTAAAAGTCCTGATCACATCGTAGGTTTCAATTTGCTGTAATAATTCTCTAGCTAGGTCGGCACACTGGGCCCCTCTTTCCCAAGTTGGGACCCCTAATATTTTTCCGAAGTTCTCAATCTTTAACCGATGTTAGTCTTGTGAGTTCATCAATATGGAACCCATCACCCCTGTCCATGCCCCGCAGGCAGCCCATCACCCCTGACCATGCCCCGCATGCAGCCTGCACCACAGGGGATCCCCCCATGACCATACCCTGCAGGCAGCCCACACCACAGGGACCCCCCTACACCACTGTCCATGCCCCGCAGGCAGCCCACACCACAGGGGACCACCCATCACCCCTGACCATGGCCTGCAGGAAGCCCAAACCACAGGGGACCCCCCCATCACCCATGACAATGCCGCCCAGGCAGCCCATCACCCGTCACCATGCCCCGCAGGCAGCCCACTCCACAGGGGGGACACTCCGACACCTGTCACCACACGCACAACACTTTCCATGCGATTTGTCTGACACAAGCAGGGTACGCTTATTGAAGGGGGTGCGCAAGGAGATTTTCAAGTGATTTGGCTGGCGGTGCAGGGTACACGTATTTGCGAGGTTACGGTAGGGCTTATTGATGCGATTTGGAGGGCCCAAGCGGGATACGTGTATTCAAGGGTGTGTGCGGGGAGATTTTCACACGTTTTGGCTGGCGTGCGCGGGGTATGCATATTCAAGGGGTGCGCGGATGCATTTTCATGCGTTTTGGCTGCCGCGAGCGGGATACGCATATTGAAGGTGATGCACGGGGAGATCTTCATGCGTTTTGGCTGGCGCGAGCGGGGTACACTCAGTTTTTCACGCGATTACGGTATAGGGGGACTGTATGCAGGTCCAGGGTTAGCACGGCCCATTGCGCCGTATTAGGGA
This sequence comes from Ambystoma mexicanum, assembly GCF_040938575.1. Classification (NCBI taxonomy): domain Eukaryota; kingdom Metazoa; phylum Chordata; class Amphibia; order Caudata; family Ambystomatidae; genus Ambystoma; species Ambystoma mexicanum. The sequence goes on from NC_090927.1 coordinate 1,146,325,370, forward strand.
TTTCTGAGCCTTTTTCTGGCACAAGGGCCGTTCTTGGGGGCGTAACTGGCGCTGCTGGATGTTCGCTGCGCCACAGCTGCAAATGGCTAGGGAAATCCATGAATACGCGGTATGCCTAAATCCTGTTTTGCGCTGCGCCTGGTGCACGCGTGGTGCACGCTCCCTTTCTGTGCTAGGCGCATGCGCTACTTCTGTGCTGAATTCTATGAATTGGCCCCTTTATATCTTTTCGATCGTAATACGGATTTGCACAACATTTTCCCGTTCGGGGTGCTCAGGCCCAAACCCGCGTTTGTAAAATTTCATCCTGATCCGTCTAACAGCTCAGCCATAGAATTTTCGTATTTCCAATGGATTATAGGTTTCACTTTTACTATAGTGCAGCATGTATATTATATACATACATACATACATGAAAACCATTGAGAAAGCATGTTATATCTGCGTCCTTATAGGAAAAGCAAAACATATACAGTGTGTATGGAAAGTGTAAATGACAGAAAGTTGGTAATATCATAGTTGAATCATACCAGAAACTGGCGAATGTTGGCTACCAAAGGCCACAATCAGGCTCTGAAGTTCTCTGGCACCTCTAGTGTAGGCTTTTTTTGCATACAGCAGTGCGGACCTGACTGGTATTTGCTACATACAGCTTGAAATCTTTCCAGAAGTTATTCTGTTTGGGAATGGCATGCACTAGAAATTGTAAAAATCTGGAAAATCTGCACAAATGTTTGTTCTAATACTACTTTTCCTGTTCTGTGCTGAAATGTATGTGGTCTTCTATAGCGAAAACTATTTTGGCGTCCATCGCTCCGCAAGAAAAACAGAGGGGTATGGTGTTAATGTGTTAGCGGGGGAGGGGCAGATGAGAAATCTGAAGTGCTGATGAGTGCAGGACAGAGGTGCCTGAGCCCTTAGTGCTGATATGTTTCTATGTGGTTCGTGGCCGCAACACTTGGGTATTTGCTTAATCTGGCAGGGAGATTTCAAGGTCTACTAGGCGACAGCGGTGGGTAATCAGGTTAGCCGCTGGTGAGTAGGGGGGTAATAGAGCTAAAGACGTGACCTTTGGATTGCTCCTGGGCTTTGATCTGGTGTTAGTAGCCAGGCGTCTGCTCGATATATGGTGGTTTGTGTGTGTCGTAGGTGGCAGGACATCGTGAGGTGAGTCTGTTAGTTGGTGGGAAGATAATAATTATTCCTCATCATTTATATAGCACTTTTAACCATAGCGATTTACATGGAACATTTGTATATACAATTATTATTAGCCAATTGCAAGTGGTACTAACTTTATCAACCTTAGAAGGATTAAATGATGAGTCGACCTTGCTGCTATATGTATATATATATATACGCGACCGCTTCCTGCATCTCTTCTCTCCCGCCCCTCCCCACTCCCATTGGTCTGTGGACATTGTTGTTTTGGCCTACCTACTAGGCTGCACTGCACCGGCTCCATTAGCATCGGAGCATGGTGAGTGTCGCCCCTTGACCACCTCACCTGCCTAAAATTCTCTGAGGCCCCCAGGCCCATTCCAAACCAGCTCCTGGCCGCCCGCGACCGCTTCCTGCATCTCTTCCCTCCCACCCCTCCCCGCCCCCATTGGTCTGTGGACCTTGTTGTTTTGGCCTACCTATGAGGCTGCACTGCACCGGCTCCATTAGCATTGGAGCACGGTGAGTGTCGCCCCTTGACCACCTCACCTGCCTAAACTTCTCTGAGGCCCCCAGGCCCTTTCCAAACCAGCTCCAGGCCGCCCGCGACCGCTTCCTGCATCTCTTCCCTCCCGCCGACCCTCCTGCCTCTCCCTGCTCCCATTGGTCCGTGGACCTTGTTGTTTTGGCCTACCTACGAGGCTGCACTGCACCGGCTCCATTAGCATCGGAGCACGGTGAGTGTCGCCCCTTGACCACCTCACCTGCCTAAACTTCTCTGAGGCCCCCAGGCCCTTTCCAAACCAGCTCCAGGCTGCTCGTGACCACTTCCTGCATCTCTTCCCTCACGCCTCCCGTCCCACCACTTCCATTGGTCCGTGGACCTTGTTGTTTTGGCCTACCTACTAGGCTGCACTGCACCAGCTCCATTAGCATCAGAGCACGGTGAGTGTCACCCCTTGACCACCTCACCTGCCTAACCCTCTTTGAGGCCCCCAGGCCCTTTCCAAACCAGCTCCAGGCCGCCTGCGACTGCTGCCTGCATCTCTTCCCTCCCGCCCCCGCCCCGCCCCTCCCCGCTCCCATTGGTCCGTGGACCTCATCACTGGTCTTCCCAGGGCAGCCCTCTGCCTGTGCAGCCCTGCGGCTAAGGGCCCAAGGCCAAGGGCGGCTCCAACAGAGGCTGCCCCAGGAAGTGTCAGCAGGTGTCTGCAGGGGAAGCAGTGGCCAGCCGTAAACCATCAACTACAAGGACCAGTAAGGTAGGAGTGGCCCTGGACTAGGAGCAGAGCATCCACTCTACACTAGAATCTGAGCCACTTAGCAAACCCATATTAAGCAAGGTGATTACTCTGCACTGCATCTCTCTCCCTCACCCTCCAACCTAGTCAATATTCTATCACTGTTTTAATATTGGCCTAATCTGACCTGCTCGCCACAGACATCCCCCCTCTGTATAGAACCATACAGGTCTCTCAAAACTTAGCAGGGGTTCTGTCTCCTAACTGCATTGTATGATATTTAGACTGCATTGATAGGCCTCTCCCCCACTATACAGGTCTCTCACAATTTAGCAGGCGTTCTGTCTCCAAATTGCATTGTGTGATGTTTAGATTGCATTGATAGGCCTCTCTCCCACTATACAGATCCCTCAAATCTAGCAGTGGTTCTGTCTCCAAATTGCATTGTATGATGTTTAGATTGCATTGATAGGCCTCTCTCCCACTATACAGGTCTCTCAAATCTAGCAGGGGTTCTGTCTCCAAATTGCATTGTATGACATTTAGATTGCATTGATAGGCCTCTCTCCCACTATACAGGTCTCTCAAATTTAGCAGGGGTTCTTTCTCCAAATTGCATTATATGACATTTAGATTACATTGATAGACCTCTCTCCCACTGTACAGATCCCTCAGATCTAGCAGGGGTTCCGTCTCCAAATTGCATTGTGTGACGTTTGGATTGCATTGATGGGTCTCTCTCCCACTGTGCAGGTCTCTCGAATTTAGCGGGGGCTCTGTCTCCAAATTGCATTGTATGACGCTTAGATTACATTGATAGGCCTCTCTCCCACTATATAGATTCCACAAATCTAGCAGGGGCTCTGTCTCCAAATTGCATTGTATGATGTTTAGATTGCATTGATAGGCCTCCCTCCCACTATACAGGTCTCTCAAATTTAGCAAGGGTTCTATCTCCAAATTGCATTGTATGACGTTTATATTGCATTGATAGGCCTCTCTCCCACTATACAGGTCTCTCAAAGTTAGCAGTGGTTCTGTCTCCAAATTGCATTGTATGATGTTTAGATTGCATTGATAGGCCTCTCCCCCACTATAAAGATCTCTCAAACTCAGCAGGGATTCTGTCTCCAAATTGCATTGTATGATGTTTAGATTGCATTGATAGGCCTCTCTCCCAGTATACAGGTCTCTCAAAGTTAGCAGGGGTTCTGTCTCCGAATTGCATTGTATGATGTTTAGATTGCATTGATAGGCCTCTCTCCCACTATGCAGGTCTCTCAAATCTAGTTGGGCTTTTGTGTCCAGATTGCATGGTAAGATATTTAGTAAGTCCTAGCTGCGCCCTCAAACTCACTCCTCAACCAGTACATGCCCCCCCCAAATCTACATGGCTAGCTCACCGCGGTGAACCCAAGGGAGACGTCCACTGTGCAGATCTAGCTGTGTTTGGTATCGTGCTCCACTGCTTCAACTGATCCTCAGATCTAGCTGTGTGTCATGCCCGTGCCATTGGCGCACGCATTGGCAACCATCATGGACTACTTGGTACTAATTTATCCTTCTAATACTCTTTGAACAACTCCTATTCACGCCTTGGTCTTTTATTTCCATTTGCTCAACTTTGGTTCTTTCTTATTTTATTCAATTAACTACATTTACCATAATGCACCTGACTACAGTCCTCAAATCCTGGCTATTCTCATTCATCGTTATTGGGACCACAATCCCCAGAAGCCCTAGCGGCCAGTGCTGCTTCCACCTGCTCAGGACCAGAGAGGAAGGAGGCAGATTGTCTTCAGGTGTGCTGCTCCAGGTGCAGTCAATTAGCCGGCCTCAAAACAGGGCAGGGCTGTATAAGCAGCTGCCTGCAGGAGCACAGTGTCTTGCATCTTGAGATCTCCCCGCTCCTGTTTGCCTTGACCCTCTACTTTGTATGCTGTTCCTGTTGCTGCATTATCCTGTTTTGATCCAGTGCCCATTCCGGGCTCCCTGCCTTGCAGCCGATCACGCTCCGCTGCCTTCTACCTACAGCCCTTGTCCTCTGGGCTTCCTGCCTTGCAGCCTACTACAGTCCTCTGCAGCCCTCTACAGTCAGCGGCCCAGCTCCTCTGGGATCACTTCTTGCTGCCCTGCTCTTCTGGGCTCTTTGCCTTGCAGCCTGCCTCACTCCGGTTGCCTACAGTCCTTGTCCTCTGGGCTCCCTGCCCTGCAGCCTGCCTCATTCTGGCTGCCTACAGTCCTTGTCCTCTGGGCTCCCTGCCCTGCAGCCTGCCTCACTCCGGCTGCCTAAAGTCCTTGTCCTCTGTGCTCCCTGCCCTGCAGCCTGCCTCACTCCGGCTGCCAACAGCCCTTGTCCTCTGGACTCCCTACCTTGCAGCTTGCAACCCTCTGCTGTCTCCAAGCCCTTGTCCCCTGGGCTCCCTACCTTGCAGCCTGCACCTCTTTGCTGCCTACAGCCCCTGTCCTCTGGGCTCCTTCCTTGCAGCCTGCTCCCTCCGCTGCCTTCAGCCCGTGTCCTCTGGGCTCCTTCCTTGCAGCCTGTCTCCCTCCGCTGCCTACAACCCTTGTCCTCTGGGCTCCCTGCCTTGCGGCTTGCTACACTCCTCTGCCTTACAGCCTGTTTTACACTTAGCTGCCTACAGCCCTGCTCCTCTGGGCTCCCTACCTCGCGGCCCTATTCTTTTGGGCTCTCTGTCTGTCGCCTACTACTAATCTCTCTCTGTCCTGTTCTTCTGAACTCCCTGCCTTGCAGCCTACTACAGTCCTCCGCAGTCCACTACAGTTTGCCTGCACCTAGTGCCACTCTTGACTGCAGACCTGCTTCCTACTTTGCAGCCCTTCTGTTTTCCTGACTGCTGCTCCCTTGTTCTCTTCCTTGAGTCCTCTGTACTCCACCTTAGGTTATCTATTTCTGTCTAACTGCCTTTCCTTCATTTCCTTCTGCTAGATTGCTCATTGACTTCCTTTTCGCTGGATATTTCTGTTCTTGTCGTCTCATGTGTCTTATGTATTCCCTTTGTACAGAGCTTGCCTGTCGGTTTCCGGCAGGCAACCTCTGCCCCTTCCCTTGTCGCGTTTTCAGTGTTACAAACACCCACTGCTGTTGTTCCCAGCCATGAGCATACAGCGTGGGCCTCTGTTATAGCAATCTGTGCAGAAGGCTGGAGTTTCCTAAGGTTCGTGGAACACTCTTTCCCATTTCAGCATACACCCCAAGAGGGAATCCAGTTTGTTTGTACCTTTATATCTTTTGCCCCTTTTGGCTCACAGCTACATTTTCCTACTCTTCTTTCTTGTAGAACTTCCTGCTGTGTGGGCTTATCTGCTACCTTACTTCAGCACAGCCACCCAAACCCTACCTGGGTACTCTGTGCCACTCTTGACAGAGTGCCATTCCTGACACTGTGCTTGGTATCAGATAGTACTACTTCAACTGACCCTCAAATACACTTGCTCAGTCTGATACCCTGTTGCTCTCCTAGGAGTGAGCCTCCTCCCTACGGTGCAGGACCCTTGAGTCTATCTGTGCTTAGTATCGTGCTCCGCTGTTTCGGCTGACCCTCAAATCCAGCTGTGTTAGGTCCAGAACTCTGTCACCTTCCTAAGTGTAAGCCTTTCTCCTATTATACAGGGCCCCTAATCTAACTGTGCTTAGTTCAGTACTCTATTAATCCCGGAAACCCATCACTACCTAGCTTAATCATGTCCCATTCCACCAGACCGTTTAATACCCTAACCCTCCCCAACAGCGCACCCTTAGGAAACACACCCTACCCACCGATAGAAACGACAGACTGAGCTAGAAAGCACCCCAGCGTATCCAGAGAAGGAAAAAACCAAGATCACTGCGCCTGCACAACACAGAATAGAGGACCAACTACCCTACTACGCCTGCACCTTAAACTGAAAAATGGCCCGACCCAGAAAAGGACGCTGAGAAAGAGAACAAGATTGTGCAACAAGAGACGCAAACACACAACACCGACAGAACCCAGAAGAAGCAGCCCCATTAGAAGGAAACACGCCTAACGCAACCATAACCGGAACAAAATCTGTAAGAGACAAATCCTTATACCTCACACCTTACCTCGCGACAACCGCGGAACACCGACGCCTCAACACGGAAACCTTGAGACATGCAAAAAATTCCCCCGAAACACCTGGAAAAAAGATGGGAGCACTCAACAAGAGAGTGGGAGGGCTCCAATCCCATCACCCCTTACATCACAAGAACAGAGGAGCACCATCAATTTCCACAACATCCCACACAATACGGCAAAGCCCCGACAACCAACAATGCTACCTCCAACCCAACAATCGGACTCAATGAAGAAGCCATCGCTGATCTTATCCGAGCAGCATCACAGCAGAAACACCACGACTGAACAGCCCTGTTATCAACCTATTGGACCGCTTCAATGAAGAAGCAGCCGTCGCCATTCTTCATCCTACTAACACCAATGCGAAAACACCACGACCAGACAACTATAAACTTGAACAACGAATAACCACAAAACAAAATCACACCTAGAGAATCCACTGTAACTTAATAAACGTAAGGTCAATGTCCAAATATTCAACGGAAATATATGACCTCCTATCAGAAGGAGGCATAGACATCCTATTTGTAACCAAAACATGGCTAGACGACAACTACAAGATCACCCTCAACAACTGCCTGCCTGAAGACTTCAAATGCATCCAAGCAACCTGGAAATCCAAAAGAGGGGGGGGTCTAGCGATCATCCACAGACTAGCGATCATCCACAAGGAACAACTGGCCATCAAATTGGAAGATCCACTAAACATAGATAAATGCGAATCCTTAATACTACGGCTATCAGTGAACCCCAAATCTAACCTGAAATTCATACTGATATGCAGACCACCAACCTACGATGCAACTTTCATAGACACATTCACGGAAGCAATCACCATCCTAGCCATCAAGTACAATCATCTGATCATCCTCGGAGACTTCAACATCTGGTTTGATGAAGAAACCATAACCACAGAAATATCCTTAACCGCCCAACTAGCAGCCATGAACCTACAACAACTAGTCAAAGGAGCGACACACTCTGCAGGGCACACACTTGACGCAATCTTCGCCAACAAGGATCTCATCACCACGGCACCCCCAATTCAAATACTCTGGAGCAACCACCTCATCATTCCATTCATAATCACAACGGCCGCTCCAACAAAAAAGCAACAAGAAAAACAACTGATCATGATGAAAAGAAACTGGAGAACCATAAAAAACTCCAACCTAACCGAGCTCCTAGAACTCAGCAAACCACAAGCATCAAACATGGAAGAAGCAGACCTAGACAAAAAAGTTGCCCTGCTCCACATCTGGATCGCAACAACTCTAGACAACATCGCCAAAGAAAAGCCCTTCACCCCATCACATAAGAAAACAACAGCAAAATGGTTCATCCCACTACTCAACGCCATGAAAAGAAAAAAACAAAAACTAGAATCTGAATGGAGGACCAACAACACCACTGCAAACAAATTGCAATTCCTGAAACAGAGCCACTCGTATAAAAAGGAAATACAAAAAGCGAAGAGGAAACATTACGACAACCGAATCTTCAGAGCACCAAACGCACAAAAAGAACTCTTCAAAATCATAAACGAAATAACAAACCCACCGGGCTGCAACAACACGCCAATTCCATCAATGAAACTTTACGATGACCTAGGAGACCACTTCAAAAACAAAATAACCTCCATCCAACACACCATACAAAACAGACCAAGCAATCACAGCTCAAACCACAGCGACACCGACGAGGAACACCCAAACAAGCTACAAAGCTTCCCAGAAATATCAGTTGAGGCTTTCGTCAAACTGGTAAACCAAAGCAACAAATCAGGCTCTCCTGAAGACCCTTGCCCCCCGGACATATACAAAACAATTCTCAAACAAGGAACCCCCATGGAATACCACAGTAATCTCCTCAACCTCTCAATCTCAACAGGTAAAGTACCACAGGCCTTCAAATCAGCGTACATCAAGCCGCTACTCAAAGACACAACAGGAAACGTAGAGGACTTATCCAACTACAGACCCATCGCCAATATACCATACATAGCCAAACTGCTAGAAACGTATGTCTATAAAATAACCCAATCATTCATAGACTCGGACAACAGCACCGCCCTGATTCTCCTTGATCTGTCTGCAGCTTTCGACACTGTCAACCACGACATTCTCATAAAGAGATTAGAAGGACTAGGGATAACAGACATCGCCTTACTATGGATCAAATCCTTCCTAACAAACAGAACCAAAACCGTATGGATGAAACCTTTTAAATCCAAACCTAGAGACTCCACGTGCGGAGTACCACAAGGATCATACTTCTCGCCGCTTCTATTCAACATCTACATGTACCTATTAATCAAACTCATCAAAAAACACAGCCTCACATGCTACAACTACAGCGACGATACTCAAATAATCTTCAACATACAAGACACCCGAGAAGAAAACACTACACTAGAGAATTGCCTTTGTGAGATATTCAACTGGATGAACCTCAACCACCTCAAAATCAACCCAGGCAAAACAGAGGTAATGATTGTTTCAAAAAAGGGAGGAGACATCAGCTACATCCCCTGGCCAAGAGAGCTCGCACCACACCAGAACCATCATCAACTGTAAAAAACCTAGGGGTCCTGATGGATAACAACCTCACTCTAGAGCCACAAGTAAACTCTCTACTCAAATGTTTCTTCCTCCTGCGAGCAGCAAAAAGGATCCTACCGTTCCTGTCGTTCGCCAACAAAACACTTACCATTATCGCTTTGATCATGTCCAGAGTAGACTACGCCAACAACCTATACCTGGGTATCCCCGAACAACTTCTAAAAAAAACTACAGCGCATACAAAATGCAGCAGCCAGACTCCTCCCTAAGGTACCCAGAAGAGAACACATCACACCCGCGCTACAAATACTACACTGGCTACCATTAAAACAGTAAATAAAGTTCAAGTCCATGTGTATAACACACAGAGCAATACACAAACAAGGCGCAGAATTCCTAAGCGATAAACTACGCCTACATCAACCAACAAGAACACTGAGATCAAGTACCGACATCCGCCTGGAACCAAAACCCTATAACAGAAGAAAACTCGGAGGATCCTCTTTCTCTCACCAGGCACCGAAAAACTGGAATGACCTACCTAAGAATATACTGAACACAACAAACCACCTAGCATTCAGGAAACTCCTCAAATCATGGCTCTTCACAGCGTAACCACAACAGCGACGCATTAGAATGCCCACCCCATTAAAACAACAACGAAAATAACACCAACCTCAGCCAATCTCAAATGGACAAACACTGAACCCAAAGAACCGACCACACGACAGACCATAAGATATCATGGGGAAAAAGCCACAAAAGGAGGCCTCCAGAGACTGATCACATACTCAGACCCAGATGAAAGCCCTAATTGACTCACACACTCCCCGCGGACGTACCATATCCAAACCGGCAGACGCACTTAGTTTGAGAGGAGTCAGCTACACCAGCCCCAGCACCCAAGGAGGAGAATAGACACCCAGCCAACATCAATCAATCCTTCAGCATTAGAACACCTACAGAGCTGGCTAGAATAGAACGGCGAGGAGCAATCAGACCACTTACAAAGCGTGTTAGAACAGCACAGGGAGTGCCCCACACAAACCAAACCCTGCGAGGCATAGTCCTTTTGCCCACCCTGATGAGAATGGGAGGACTGGGGAATACCACACTCGGACAGATTTCTGAACTTCTGTTAACCTTCATACAACCGACTAACAAAAAAACTCAGCATTTCTGCAGACTTAACTCACTCAAAAATCTCACACAACATTCTTTCGCACAACAACCCGCACGCACTTCACAACACCGCAACAACACATAAGCAACACTAACAGCACATGAGGACTGACATCGATCCAATACTCGCACCGAAGCTCAGCACCCGGTGTATACCGAGTTGAAGCTGCCAACAGAACACCATTCCTCTCACTATCCTACTCCAGCTTCACCTACTAACCCATCCCACCTTCTCATTTGCAGATCCGCCAGAGCGCCTGCGGACCAACTGCGTTGGTGACGGTGCGCGGTACAAATACCTTTAACATTTAACACTTAACATATGAACCTTGGACCTGCAGATCATGCAGTGGTCACTGTGGCATTGCAGATCTGTCTGCACTTCTGGGCATCGAAAAAGGCCACAAAATAATTAAAGGAATGGCCAAAAGTGGAAGTCTAGACAGCGGTGGCAGCTACATAGATAACAGAGCCGACTTTCGGGTTCACCAGCAATTACTTGGAGGGGACCCGCTACGTTCGCCGGGAAGATAGCTCAGGGGCTCACGCTCGCTTTAGAAGCAAGACGACATGAAGGTCGACAGATTTGATCCCCGGGTCTGCGCTTAGAAACCTCTGGGCATTAAGCGTGCTATAAATACCCAATTACAATTACAAAAGTAAAGTGCAAAAAGGTGCCATACATGCTTTTATGCCATCCTCATGCACACCACTGTGCAAAATTAATAAACGCTGCCTACCATTTACGCATGGCAGGCATTGTTTACAATGGATTCCTGTGGAACCCGCCCATTTTTCCCAGCAGTAAGAAAGCTTGCAGTTTCCATAGGAATCCACAGCATTTGTGCTGAAGTATTTGCATGACGCAGAGAAAGGGCGAGGCAAAATTATATCGCTATGTTAGCCTGACATTGAGAACTAGCGATGAGCATTTTCACTGCTGCTTCTGCAGATTTTTAGGTTTTCTCTGTGGGCTTGAACTTGGTGTCTGCAGAAATGTGAAAAAATATTTACAGATATTTTTACTCAGATTCAGACTGCCTCTAGTCATCACTTCCTGTAATTCATTTAATTTTGTCACCCTAAGGCAGCGGTATTCAAACTGTGGGGCGCGGCCTCCCAGGGGTCCGCGGGTGTATCCTTGGGGGGCCCTGAGAGCTCATTTTTTTTTGAGATTGGAAGAAATGATCAGGGGTGGTTCACATGGTCGGGCTGAAGCATGAAACTGTCTCAGGCAACAATGAAAAAGTGGCCCCCAGTTGTAAATGGATATTCATTCCTTTAATCACAGACTGGGCCTCATTACAACTATGGCGGTACGGTAACAATGGTGCCGGTAAGCTACCGGCACCGTTGCTACCGTACCGCCATAGTATGAGTTGTGCTTGAGGGTGCCTGACAGCCCGCCAGGTCTGACCGGGCAGGCCGAGCGGCACCCACAAGCACAGCTCATCGGATGCACCGGCACCGTAACGGTGCCGGTGCATCCAAGCTGCCCATTCACATTGAGCCCTACTGGGCTCAAATGGGAATGGGGATCTACCGGTACCGGCACCCGCGAAAGGGCAATTATCAGGTCCACCTAACTCGGCATGACCCGGTAATTGCCTATTCGCGGGTGCCAGACCCAAATGCAACTCTGGCGGCAGCTGTGCCTTTTTTACCGGCACAGCTACCGCCAGGGTTAGGGTTGTAATGAAGCCCACTCTTTCAATAGTAGCCAAGGGGGTTTGTGTTAAAATGTAAGTAAATTGTGATATATTCAGCTACAATGCTCAAAATTACTAACTGCATAGTAAAGTAACTCATCAAACTGGTCCACATTGGCCAAAATGGTGGCCCATTTTGACTGGCACACACTAGCATTTTACATTTTTGGTACAGGCTTTGCCCTATAGGCCAGTCGGAGCCTGGCGGCTCATCCATAATGGCGAGAGGGCGCCCACCCAGTGGCCCCTCACCCATTATGGAGGAGCTAAGGAGTCAGCCCAATGAAACAGTGAGCCCTCCCTCAGCTGCTTTTTCCAGCTGATGGAGTGCTCCTGGGCTGGCTGAACTGTCAAAGGGAAACACTGTTTCCCTTTGACAGTTCAGTTTAGTTCCCCAGCCGCACATGCTCACTGAGCCATGCAAGTGCTAGGGCGTTTTGCTTCGCCAGCATTGCATAGCTCATTGGAAATGTTGGCTGGGGCACTGTATGTCTGAATGTCCGAGGGGGAGCTCCTGCACCTCTACGCACATACGGACAGAGCAGCCTGGAGCAGGGCGTTTCAGCACCCACACGCAGGCCAATGCAGAAGCTATGTTTATGTTCATTTTTTTAATTTAAACATGTGTATGGTTGCGTGTATGCTTATGTTATGAGTGAGTGTATGGTGATGGATGCTCGTGTGAATGATAGTGATTGCTGTATGAATGTGCAGCGCCTTGCATACACACATAATCATGTTGATTGTTTTAGGCCCCGGGGACAGGGATGGTATCTTTTTACTGGACCTCTATCATAGATGTCCAGTAAAAAATGATGTCATGCCTGCCCCCTGTGCCCCTCAGCCCCAATTGCAAACTGTATGGCTATTTCCCAATTTTTTTCTTAAAAGTATGCGCTACAATGCAATATTGTAACCCATTATTTAAAAAAAATTCACAGTGGGAACCGCCCCGAGCCCCCATTTATTGGTTCGGGCTCCCTCACTATGCTCGGTCGCTATGGCATTTTTGGGGGAAAAAGTTATGCCCCTCCACTTAAAAAATCACCAGCTGCCACTGCCCCTCAGACTGTGTTGGGAACGGTATGGGGGGAACCCAGGGACTATGGTGGGAGCACAATGGGCGGGAACCATGAGATAGTGGTGGGAGCAGAGTGGGGAGAGCCCAGGGTGTGTGATGGGGTGGGGAGAGACCAGGGACTGGGTAGGAGTGGGATGAGGGAGCACAGCGGCTGTGATGGGAGCAGGTGACGACTGTCCATTTGGCATTTCTGGGGGGTCCCGGCCTGCCCAAATTTTGCTAAGGGGGGCCCCTGCCAAAAAAGTTTGAAGACCACTGCCCTAAGGTGTTAACCCACTACACAACATGTAGGTATAAACCGACAAGAATTGGAACCAAAGATATTATTTTTGCACAACACGGTCCAGATTACAGAAACTTTGCACTGGTGCAAGTTCTCAAGTTGCACAGTATTAGTACGAGGGTGAGGTTTTCCCTATTTCTAAAAATAAAAACACTGGGACATATTAGAAAACCATTGCACCATGAGAAGTGCAATTTGGCATAGTATAAGCTCTAGGGTAAAAATTGCCCCAGTGCAAAAAAGACACAGTTCAACTGCATTTTTGCACAAGGGCAAAGTGTCCCCTGAATAGTATTATCACTGGGGCAAACTTGCAAAAATGCATCGAAAATGTATCTTTTTTGCAGTAGGGCAATTTTTGCCCTGGTGCTGATACCATGCCACCCTGCCCTTGTCATGTTGCAATGGCTTTCTAATATGTCCCAATGTTTATACAAATAGGGCAAACTTAGCCCTAGTTCGAATACCGTGCAACTTTGCACTTGCATGGTGCCAGACTTCTGTAATATGGCCCCAGGATCCGAAAAACGGTTGCGTGGAACACGATTGCAACTTGGAAGAAGAAACATCAAGTCGCACCATGCTGAGAACTGTTTCATGACATGTTCCTTTTTTACAGTGGTATTATAGTATTAGATGTTATAGATGCTCCCTTTCAAAAGAACTGTTCCCAGTATGTGCCTGTGGCAAGAAATCTGTTAAAGAGCTCCTTTAATTCTCCTATTAAATGCTTTATCATGCCAGGCAAAACTGCTGAATCGCAGCGATCAGAGCAGGCGCGACCTCTGCTGCCCCCGCCTGGGATTTTCCAGCTCGCTGATGGCATTGATGTGAAATAAATCAACGCCAGTCGAGGAAGCCTTGGCTTCCACGCCCCCCGGGTTGATTGCTTGCGTGCAGCGTGCCTGCTACTGAACCCAACTTTCACAGCAACCCGGAAGCCAGGCCGGTGCGTGGATTCGTGCAGCTTCCATATGTATACCCCTAATTATTTACAAGTTAAAAGCATAACTTTGCCCTTCGACTCCATGTTCTGCGCGCCCCCACTGGGTTCCTCGACACTGCTCCCTCCAATGATCGTGCTGGGTCCAGACGAGTTTCCCTGCAAGCTCTGTCCGTGTACATGGGTTCGAAAGCTGAGTTAAAAGTTCAGATCAGTTCTTCCAACATCACTGGATGGTCATTTTAGGATGCTATAGGCCTGATATAGCTCTCAACCATTTTCTGTCGCAAAGGCAGGTGAAAACACTCGATTTTGGGCCTCATTACAAATCGCCCGGTATGGAAACACCACCGTTGTTTCCATGCCAGGCGATCACAACTCCTGCAGGCGGGAGGTGATGTTCCCGCCAGGTCAGACCTGGCGGGTTTAACACCGCCCGCCTGCAGGCGGACGAGGAAACACTGGCAGCATTACGAGATGCTGCCGATGTTTCCATGATCCCCATTCCCATTGAGTCCCATAGGACTCAATGGGAATGGGGATTAACACCACTCCGCCTCCGTGATTCCCGGAAAACCGGGGTTGTAATGCCCCGGTAATTCCGGGAATCATGGAGGTGGAATGGTAATACGAGTCCGGCGGTAACCAGGCGGTTTTACCGCCGCGGTTACCGCCGGACTCGTAATGAGGCCCTTTGTTTTTGGCGGGTGAGAGTCCATTGAAATGAATGGGCGTGCAGGAGGCTTGGCGGGTGTCTAAGCTCTTTATAAGGCGGGTGACACCCGCCAAAAGCGTGTTGAGTTGAGAGCTATGCTTCCATGAATCGGGCCCTATATGACTTATACCATGAGGGATATGTGTCAGCAAGTAGCATTTTTTCTGTGTGATAACACATTACTTTCACACTTTTTTTGGATACCACATTTCCCTCGTGCGCTCATCTTCATAAGCTCAAGTGTCCAGTTACCTCTGGGATATGTGCGCTCGATAAAAAACGAAACTAAACTATTATTTAGCGCTGTTCTGATGTCCTGCCAGCCTTTCAACATTTATGCTTTGACTCGGACAGTGGGTTTTCAAGTTATTAATTTGATGCGGGTCAATTGGCATGGTCTAGTCGTGCTTTCCTGGCAACTCTCGCTATGTACTTTGGTCTGACAAAAACACCAAGTATAGTCTCGGGGACGTGGTAGTTCACGATGCACCTCTATTTCAGTCACTGCAGGGAGTTGGCAATTTTCCGTTGTAGAATGAATTCTGATGACCTTTGAATGAGTCATTAGCACCTAAGCAGGGTTTGTTCCAATCAGAAAGAAGGCGTTATTAGCTGTACTCATTACTAGGGTTACTCCAGACCAGCGCCATGTAATGTAATATCAGACATGATGGGATATTGATCGGCTGGGGTGCGTCTAGTGACTTTTCGCTGAATGCAGTTCCCTGACAGGCGACTTTTGTCGAACAGAGGCCTGTCTGGAACAACACAGCACACCATGGAGTTGGGCAGGCGGTGGTGGCCTGAAATATGAGCTAAGGAGCTAGGGCTATGGAGGTAAGGAGGTAGGGGTATGTGTATATCTGTGTATGTGTGTGTGTGGGGTGTGTGTGTGTGTTGTGGCATACTGACATTTACAAGCGTTCTTTTTTTTCTCAAAAACGCTCTACTGGTATGAGCGAAGTTCCCTGCGTAACAAACTAAAACTAATGGTGTTCGTCAAAAAAGTCCAAAAGAAATAGTACTTAGTCCAAATCCTAATATCTAACTGACCCTACCACTTAGGACATCCTAACAATAAGAAGGAGGCCGGAGCAAAAGCCCCAGTCTTTGGCTTCTCCCTGGCCCAACACTTGGACGTTTTTTCCAAGAAGAAGGTTTTAAAGGTTCCTATGGATCTCTTTACATAAAGTTCATCAATTTCTCGCTGTGCAGTCCTCAGGCTTCTGCAGGTTCTGTATGACAAGTTTTGAAGTCTTTGCATAGACTCCATATGGTTTCCTTTTTCTCAGGAAAGACAATCATTACAAGCCTGGCTGTCCAGAAATAACGGTGCCGGTAGCTGCGTACCGGCACCCTTTCCAGACTACAAGTATGCCTGCAGGGGGCGTTGCTCCCGGCAGGTGTGACCTGCCGAGGGCACCAGCCCCTGCAGGCATGGTTTTCACAGAAGCGCCGGCACTGTTAGCAACGGTGCCGGTGCATCCGTGCCGCCATTCCCGTGGAGTCCTTTGGGATTATACGGGAATGGGGACTTACACTTTCTGCCGCCTGAAATCCTGGGCTGCCAGGACTTGTATTGTCCAGGTGGCACCGGGAGATCAGGCAGCGCAACAGTGTTACGAGTGCAGGAGTTTACCACCGAAATCGTAATGAAGCACAATGTTTTCTTAACACAACTCCACCATTTCCTTTTTGGTGCTTGACAGCATTATTGTCTTATTTTTAAACACTGGAATCCTCTAGGTGTAACGCCCTACCTGTTTTACCAGCCTCTTGGGATGTAGGGATACCGAGTTCTGATGCCTGCACTTATCCTCTTGCACAGAATTCCCCCCCGCTGGGCTGATCTGCTGTGGCAGAGCCAGTGGGGAGTGTCCAATGGAGGGATGATGGCGTAAAGTCTTCTCAGTAGCTCTACACCTGCTACTGCCCAATGGCATCAGACCTTGTTTTACTCTGGTTTTGGAGGATCTGTGTTTGTGGTGGTGGTCGCTTCGGTGCAGCTCCAGACCTTGCCCAGCAGTTATTTGGAAACAGTTTAGTGTGGGCACAGAGGTGTAGTAGAGTTATTCATCACTCTGCTGGTAGACGCACGCAGTATGGAGCTTAACTGCGCGTTGATCTGTTGCGTCAATGTTCATGATTTGCTAGGATGAGTCTTTGTAGCTTTCTGCACCGCTGACTCATTTGGTTCTTTCTTGTCCTTTCTGTTTTTTGTGCCTCTAGGAGTTGCCTGCAGGTGCGCAATGGCAGAGGAGGCCTGTAGGAGGGTACGGTGCGTCTGCTGATGTGAGTATCTGAGATTGGGCTGGGGCCTGAGCGACAAGCCTGTTCAAATAACTGAACATGTCTGTTCCTTTCTCATTGCAGGAGTGGATTTGCGGTGGTCAGCGGCAGCAGAGAGACAACCGGAACCAGAACACGGAGTAACAAAACAGTTCTGATAACTCCACACCTGTCCTTCTTTGTGCACCAAGTATCTTCTTCCATGTCTTCCTTTTCATGTTCTTTCTTCGTGGGTAGCATCTTCTTTCTCTTTTTGCTTAATTCGATCTTCCTATCCTCATTCTTTTCTTCCTGGGTGGGGTTGGCCTTGCAACGAGGGATGCAGTGCTTCCAGGCAGGCTTCCTGGAACATCTTACAAGGTTGCTGGGCATGGAGGCCTGACATAGGCTTTCTTGCAAGTTGTTGCGGGAGTTCCCTGATCTTGCAAGATCCTCTTCCGAACTCCTGGATGTCTCCAAGTGTAGGCTCTCAGTTGCCTGATCTGCCTGACCCGTATCTGTCTTTCTCCATTGCCTTATCAAGAACACCCAGGTACCCCGTCCTGACCCTAAGCATGCGGTGTGAGTGGTGCCCTCCTCCTGCGCCATGAGAGCCATGACATTAGTTCTGTTGACTATACTTCATATTTACAGGACTCCACAAAGTCCTCTGGCCCTCTGTCAGGCTTGCATTAGCAGGGTCTCAGTAGGGCGTCTGCCAGTTTGGATTTTCCGGGCTCCCATAACCCTTGCAGCTTCTTCAGCCTTAAGTGTCAATGGGCCTCATCACGACCCAGGCGGTAAGTTACCGCCTGGGCCGTGACTTTACCACCATGGCGTAAACTACGTTTACGCCATGGTGGTTCACGGACTTACCGCCCCATTCGGACCTTGGCGGGGCGGTAAGTCCCCAATCCCCATTTACCCTTCCCCATTCCCATTTTTGCCCCATAGGGCATAATGGGAGTGGGGAAGGCGTTAATTACGCCACCGTAAATTACGGTGGCGTAATTAACTCCATGGTCCCTTAGCGCCATGGATTTTAATACCTGCTAAAAGCAGGTATTAAATTCGCCATGGCGCTAAGGGACCTCGTACTCAGGCGGTAAGGGTCGGCGCTGTTTACGGCGCCGTAAACCCCTTACCGCCTGGGTCGTAATGAGGCCCAATGTCTTTGTGTTTTCCAGGGCTGCCCAAAGACCTCTGGCCCTCTGACAGTATTGGTTTATCAGAGCCTTGTTGGCCGTCTGCCCATTACGGTTTTCCAGACTCCCGTAACCATTGTGGCTTTTCCAGCATTTAATGTTAATGTCTCTTGATTTTCCAGTGCTCCCCAAAGTCCTCTGATAGACTTGCTTTATCAGGGCCTCAGCAGGGCGTCTGCCCGTTCGGGATTTCCTGACTCCCATAATCCTTATAACGCCCCAGTTTCTGGTACCACGGTCGCTTCCCTTGCTATGCCCAGCTCGG
Source organism: Ambystoma mexicanum (assembly GCF_040938575.1). Taxonomy (NCBI): domain Eukaryota; kingdom Metazoa; phylum Chordata; class Amphibia; order Caudata; family Ambystomatidae; genus Ambystoma; species Ambystoma mexicanum. The sequence continues at coordinate 1,146,344,087 of NC_090927.1, forward strand.
CCGTTGTTGCACTTCTTATGCTCAGATTGGGGATTTGACTTCTCCACTGCGGTCTGGTCTCTGCGTCAGTTAATGGGCCCTAATCCCACCACGCCTTACATGTGAGCTTCCATGTGGTCATGCCACCAGGTGAGGCAGTCACTTTACCATCTCTGTCTCTCTCCCGACATTGGCTTCTTGGTCAGTCAAGATGCCAGCCTTTTGGTGTCTTGCTAGCGATCAGCTTGCTTCCCCTGCTACTGCTTGTTCAGCGGTCTAGCATGGCTCCATCCCTCCAGGACGTCTTCCCATTCAGAGACTTGCCGCTGCGTAGGATGCTCTCTCTTCCATTCATGGATCCTTGTCATTTTATGTATATCATCGTAATTAAAGGGGGTGTGTCCTGTTTTTTTTACTGTGGAGATTAGGTGAGATTCAGCATTACCTGAAGCCAAAGAGCTTGTGTCACTATTTGTTGATACTTTATTCTTGCTGCTGTATTTCAAAGGGGTGTTTTGTTTCTCTTTAGCTGTGGAGTTCAATTGAAATCCAGTATTATCTAAAGCCAAAGAGATGGAAGCAATGTTACTATTTGTTGGATGCAAACTAGGAGTAGTCTTGGTCTTTTTATTTCCCATATATGGGAGTCCTTGTCCCTTAGATGGAGTAACTGCCAGTGAGGTCCCACTTTTCCAGACTCATAGGGAGGGTCTTGCTTAGCGGGCTCAACTCCCTAGTCTCAAACTGGGTTGGGTCCCCCCTGGAGAGAAGGGACGAATACCTTGGATTCGTCACTATTTTTGAATGAATGTGTAGCATATAGGGAACAGGAGGGTCAGTGTGGCTGGCAGGGGTGTCCCCTGTGGCTGAGAGCATAAACTGTTTTCCTGCAGCACTGTAACGGAGCTCAGCAAAACAAGTTATGAAAGAAACTGGCTACAGGGAAAGTTCATAGAACCCTGGGATAGGGATCTCGCTATATGGTACTATCCTTTTGCAAGCGGTGGTCCATTAAAGAGCATGCTTCATGGAAGGCTATAGAGGAGTTTGAAAACATGAGAGATCATGACACAACCACTCACATCATTGATTGAAGCCACCAGTTTGGGGGATGTTTATTATAAGTCTAGAGGATCTGTACAATTATGTGGACCTGAACCATGGTCATGAGGTAAAGCCCTCCAGATCAGCTTAAGGGAATTTGATACGCAATTCGAACCGCTTGATGTTATGAATGAAGTGATGGCAGAAGATAAGAGAACTGGGCTTGGGGAATCCCAAAATTAGATCTGGCTTCACTAGATGCCATCAACCTAATACTGTGTCATTAGCCTCTTAGTTTGATAGATGAGGTTTGATAGCTTTCAATGACAGATTCATAATTGAAAACCTGACTTTATCAACATATAGATTTGGTACCAGATCAGATTTAGCTACGTTGATTACATATTGGTGGAGTTATCTGATTGCCATAACATATGAGATCTTTCAGTATGTATGCGGATCGAGAGAAATCATAATGCCATGTTACTTTCTGCTAATGTCCAGTCGCTAGATGATTTTCTGGCAAACTCCTACTGGGTGTCACTGCCTTTTATTGTTTCAAAAAGCAGCAATGCTTCTACTGGCAGGGTATTGATAAGGATTTGTGGTCCCCAATACTCCCTCTCCGGTCTGATTTACCTCTGTAAACTAACATTAATATAATCACTGCAGATAGTGCTTATGATGAGCTGGTTCGTTTAGCAAGACCTTTTTTTACACAGCCATGTTCTGAAGTTAGACCTCAGCCTGCGGGTCTTCCTCCTAGTTTGTTGCAGAGTGTAGGAGGGCTAGGAAGAAGCTGTTGACAGCTCTAAGCTTGCCTGGTTACTTATTAGACATAAACTATATGATCTCTATCCAGCATAGGTTATGGGTAAGGATGTTGTGACTAGTTGTTCAAAATATCTGGAAGGCCAAATAATAAATAACCATGCAGGCTCGCACTCCAGGGGATGAGTTCCCTATTGCTAAATGATATGCTCATAACTAAGCACTAGTCAATGCAAAGAAGAAAGCTGAAGAAGGTGGATAATAGGAAACGCTGCAACAGGTGATCCCGTCCAATGAACAATAGTGGGAACCTCCAAACCCCGACACCTAGAGGTAAAGCAATACATATGAAACAAGTGGTGGTGCCGGAAACATGAGAACAACTGAAGAACAAGGCAAAGGATATTACATCAAAAAATTCATTTTATTTTGTTATAAATTGTAAAAAGTCTTTAATTAGTTCATTTTATAAAAAACATCCTATATAGCAGACATTCATACATTCATTCATACTAATACAACTCTAAAAATAGTACATTTACATTTTTTTAAAGGAAATGTGAAGCAAATGCAACAACTGTTCCATTGTTAAGATAAACATTTTTTTAGATAAAACATTTTTGTTTACACTTTCAAGAAAAACAATTAATGTGATCAAAAGAAAGCAGACAGATACAAATTCTGTATAGTGGAAATGCAAACAACACTTCCAATGTTCAGTAATAATGGTTCACTCCAGACAAAAATGATCGACTATTAGTGCCCAGACTATTGATGTCAATATAAATGAGTCTTTTTAGTCAAACAGGCTTCTTAATACATAGTTTCGACTTGGATAGTTATCTATGTCTTCATCAGGATAGGGATGAACCTAACAACATTTCTAAAAAGAAACAACAAAAAAGAAAAGAACAAAAATAAGTAATACAGTTACAATTAAATGTTAAAAACCTTAATTCACTCAGTTGCTCTCTGTGAGTACCAATAGTCCAAATATGGTGAGAGGACACATTAAGTCATACTCTGAAACCAACCCAAAATTTGGCTAAATGGAGAGGGTTAACTCCAATTCATTTAAATGTTGCCCACTAAAGGGCAGTGCATATCTAAAGGGCAGTGCATATCTCAAAGGCCTCTTGGTACTCACAGACAGCAACTGAGTGAATTAAGGTTTTTAACATTTAATTGTAACTGTATTACTTATTTTTGTTCTTTTCTTTTTTGTTGTTTCTTTTTAGAAAAGTTGTTAGGTTCATCCCTATCCTAATGAAGACATAGATAACTATCCAAGTCGAAACTATGTATTAAGAAGCCTGTTTGACTAAGAAGACTCATTTATATTGGCATCAATAGTCTGGGCACTAATAGTCGATAATTTTTGTCTGGAGTGAACCATTATTACTGAACATTGGAAGTGTTGTTTGCATTTCCACTATACAGAATTTGTATCTGTCTGCTTTCTTTTGATCACATTAATTTTTTTTCTTGAAAGTGTAAACAAAAATTTTTTATCTAACATTTTTTTTATCTTAACAATGGAACAGTTGTTGCATTTGCTTCATATTTCCTTTAAAAAAACGTAAATGTACTATTTTTAGAGTTGTATTAGTATGAATGAATGTATGAATGTCTGCTATATAGGATGTTTTTTTATAAAATGAACTAATTAAAGACTTTTTACAATTTATAACAAAATAAAATGAATTTTTTGATGTAATATCCTTTGCCTTGTTCTTCAGTTGTTCTTGTGATCCCATCCAATGGTCATCAAGCATTTTGGAAAATAGTCACATATAGTTATTGGAATAGGTCAACCCCATTAGATGTATCATTAACAGGAGAGCAGTGTTTCAAACACTTTACATGGTTCTACCAAGCAAACCCCCATACCTGCCTCCCTTCCCTGCTCCCTTCTACAAGACTTAGGAGAAAACCAAATCTTTTGAGTAATCTTAAATTCAAGTGTATCTTGAATCATAGAAGCTGGGGAATTCCCCCAGGTCTTGGCAAAGTGCCTTCAGACTTTTTTATTTTAACGCTGATCCTTCAGTATGGCTCCCTTTTTTAGGAATATGTTTTAATGCTGCTAATTTGAAACATAACCCCCTTTGCCCCCGCTGCCCGTTGACAGGCTGAGATTGTACCTATTTTTGAAACAAGGAGATAGGAGAAATCCTACAAATTACCAGCCTATTGCTTTGATAGATTGTTTGAAGGAAACCTTATCATAAGATTACATTACTATGATTGGAGCTGTGGGTCAGCGACAAAGTTAAGATGTGAGAACCATTGATCAAGCTTTCTGCCTTTTTTAATTATTCAGAAACGTGTGGCTCTTAGGAGAGTGCTTTGTCTCTATGATAACCTAAAGATGGATTTTGACATTGGCCAGAGCAACCTTATGAGAAACACTTTACAAGATAAAGATGGCCCTTACTGCTGCTAATATAAATCCAACAACTATATATGGATAATACTGTGTTGGTGAGGATGGAAGAGAGATATCAATAGCCTGTTTTGTTAATATATGTCTGTGCCCATACGCCCCTGCTTTTTTCACCCTTTGTCAATGACTTGGCATTAGATATTTTCAAATGGAAGCCAACGCACCTTTAACCAGCAGCAAAAAAGTGGAAATTATTTCATTTGTGGATAATGCAGGTCTCTTAATTATATTTTGCTCTGTGTCAGCTACAAATAATAGTTAAGAGCAGGGCACTCTGTAAGCATGTGTGCAGCTAAATCTATTCTATTTGTTTATTATATGGCTTAACATCTGTTTGTGTTTGTTGATGTTTTAAGTACTAGCGCCTTGAATATAGTTTGCTTTGTTGTTATGCTCTGCGTAATAAGTTACTTTTACTAATACTATTACTACGCTTCTCTAAATCCCCTTTAAACTTGAGGGAACACCTTTTAAGATTCATCGATTTATGTTTTAGCAAAGGGCTCCCAATAAATGTGCAAAAAAACGATAAAGTGCTGTGTTCTATAAGAAAATCCCTATAGTTCATACTTGATTCAGGCAGTGTCTTAATTGAGAATGTAACATGCTTTGATTATCTAAAGGCCAATTCCAGCTGGAATGATCAGATCCCCACATCTCACAAAAAGCATACTTATTTTTAGTTCAAGTCTGGAGGTAACGTTTAGCTTTGATAGGCGCGGTTTCCCACCATTACATCTCAGAAGATTACTTAGAGGCCCATTACATCGAATAATGTTTAACACATTTTGCCGCAAAGTATGTGGGGGTTTGGGTTAGGGTATTAATTAAGGTGGAGGGAATGCTGAGGTGGTTGTGATGGGCGTTTAAAAAACAAATCAATGTAATGTGCCTCGAAGAAACGTCTTGATAAATTCACATAGATCCGATAGGTGCTATGGTGGAAGAGGGATACCACTTACTCTAGAGGTCTACCGTGCCAAGGCACTTCCTGTCATGCTTATGGGTGCAGAAAAATAGGGTTACATAAAATTGAACTACCTATCTTTGGGTGACAACAAGTTATTTAAGCAGTTATTGTCAATGCCTATGAGCTCTCCAAGTATTACTTTTGATCTGGGATTAGGTAGGCTACTTGAGTATATTTCTGGCTTGAAAAATGCCCTGTGTTCGCTACACCAATGATCTAATTAGTGTAAGGAGTCCTTCAGAGATTATAGTGTTGCTTTGCTGGGTGTGGTGAGCACTGAGAGTTTGTCCTCCTAGCCTTGGTTCAAACATATACACTTATCTTTAAAAGCTTTGAAGTTGGACCCTGGGTGCTGACCCCTTTGCTCTAACAAAATAATCCATCGAGCAGGTTAAGGAGTCCCACCTGAGTTGGACTCTCAAGCATTTGCTGTTTATGTACAAGTGGGCCCATTGACAGCAAGATCCCTCAAAATTAAACAATATTTTGGCTTGGAACGCAATTTGAATAACATTGAGCAGTCCCATTCTAATGTTTTCCTCTTCAAGTTTCATATGGCTATTCTCCATTTTACAAGGTTTATGTCTAAATGGTGTGTGCATTAGTGTGATGCATGCAGCCATTGTTTGTCCTGTGTAGAAACAGAAACATATTTTTATTTTTGTGTGCAAAATTGAACTGGGCTCAGGAAAAATGGCTCGACTGAGCATTATGAGCATGGTACCCTCCCCAGGCTGCTGTATGCCAGCTCGCTACCCCAGCAAGCTTGGTCCGGGTGCATGTAGAATTCAAGAAGCCGAGGAGGCCCGGGAACCAGAAAGCTAAGCAGCAATTTGGGCAATGGGGCTGGAGAAACATGGATGAGGAAGGTGAGCCTGGGGTGCGGGGTGGCCATTAGAAAACGGGGGAGTAAGACACAATGAGGACAACCTGCTGTGTGTCGGCAATGAGCCGGCACACACAGACTCATAATAGATCCATAACCATTGCTACTTATGGCATATTGGATTCTAAAATGGTGGAGGTGTGGACAAAGCATAGAAATGTCTTTACATTTACAATGTTGTTAACATGTGAAAACTCTATTTAAATTCACAATCAAAGACCGAATTATGTAACAGAACCCGGGCTAAGTTTGCTGGGGTAGCGAGCAGGCATGCAGCAGCACCCTGGGGGTTACCATGCTCATAATTCTCAGTCCAGCTGTTGTTTCTTGAGCTCAGCGTATTCTGCGCACAAAAATAAAAGTATGTTTCTGTTTCTACACAGGACAAACAATGGCTGCATTTATCAACCTCAGAAAAAGAGTCATCTGGAAACAAGAGAAAACCTGGCGTCACTCCAGGACTGCATCCGACCTGGCACTCCTAAAATAACTCTGAGCAACCCGCCAACAACTAATCAACACATCCATGGCCTCCTACTATCACAAAACCATAGCAGAAGCAGACAACAAAAGCAGAGCCTTCTTCAAAGCGGTCAAGCACTGCATCAAACTGCTGCCTGACACTGCCATACCACACTCCATCAAAGAATCCACCACCCTCAACACCTTTTCATCGACAAAATCAGCAAGATTTTCCAGCGCATAGACACTAGCTCTGCATCCACAGACCCACCTAATGTCCCTCCTTGCAATTTCTCTACACCCTGGATAACATTCAAGACACTCTCTGGTAGACTCCTTGGCCACCCGCAAAGCCACATTGTATACAGATGACATCCTCCCAGCATCCATTCTCAAGACCCTCCCCACAGAAGCTCTCCTTCCCTACCTGTAGATCATCAGCAGCTCCCTAAATCAAGACACATTCTCATCGACCCGAAAGACAGGACAAATCCTGCCTCTACTGAAGAAACCCTTTCTGGATCCCTACAACCTAGGTAGCTATCGCCCCATCACTCATTTTCCCTTCCTAGGAAGGATCATAGAGTAAGCGGTAGCCACGCAACTGCAGCAACCCATCGACACCAACAATCTCCTCCAATCCTTCCAGTCTGGGTTCAGACCCAGATGAAGCATGGAGACCGCAAACATACAGGTGGCCGATGATGCGCTCAACATCCTTGACGATGGACACCTCTGCCTCCTGGTTCTACTCAACCTCTTGGCTGCTGTCGACACAGATGACCACCAGGTGCTCACTGACACCCTACATTGGTGCATGGGGATCAGCGACCTTGTGCTACGCTGGTTCAAGTTCTACCACACCAACCGCCTGCAGGTGGTTCAGATTAACTCCTCTAGATCGCCAATGCTACCCATCACATGCAGGGTTCCATCCTCTCCCCAGTGATCTTCAATCTTTACATGTAGCCGCTGGGAGCCCACCTAGTCACACACAACATCCACATGCACCAATACAGCTATACCTCAGGTTTGACTCCATCAAGGATATCCACAGGCCCAAAACCTGCCTCGCGCTGATCCAGTCTTTAATGTCCACTGCATACTGGAAGCTCAATCCCTCCAAGACTGAACTCCTACTCCTCACCAACAACACTGAACACTCAGACATACAGACCTGGCTATCAACCATGAACCCTGAGGGCTTCACAACCTCCTGCGCCAAGTCCCAACGCTTCCACGTCAACAAACGCCTCTCCTTAAAGGCACATATAGCTAGGAAAACTCAGACAGCTTGGTATAGGCTCTCCCTTCTGTGGAAAGTCAAGCCCTTCCTCCTTCCAGACAGCTTTATTTATTTATTTAATTTCATTGTTTTTTTTATAACGCGCCTAATACCATACCTGAGTTCGGTTTCTATGCACGGATCTGGGATTCAAACCTCTGTTATTCTGCGTGGTCTTGCTTCCAAGACCAGCACGTTGACCCTGTGCTATCCTTCATTCACTTTAGATCCACCGTTCAAACACTGGTACTATCCCATCTATATGGGGCAATGCCCTGCTCAAAGGCCTTCCGTCGTCCTACCTTGTGCCCCTGAGAAATGTCCTACACTTGGCCGCACGCCTCATCAAGGGTCTACGCAGATACAACCACTTCACCTCTGCCCTCATCGACCTTCACTGGCTCACACGGCATGCACAAATTGCCTTCAAGTCTTGCTGCATCATCTATAAGGTAGTTGCCCTCAAGTAACTCAGCTATCCCGCGGAAAAACTGCATCTCCGGTGGACAGCGCACCACCAGAAGCCAGGACACGGGCAGACTTGAAATCTGCTGCTGCAAAAATCAAAGGACCAGAAAACACGCCTTCTTTGCCTACACCCCAAGACTATGAAACATCCTCCCCATCAGCATCAGACTCGCCCCCACGCTCCTACAATTTCAGAAAAGAACTCAAGATCCAACTCTTCAAAGAGTCTCTTCTTCTCAACATCTAGGCCATCACTTTGCTCCCCCACGCCACCTTACTTGCTAGATGCCATTCTCTCCTCTCATCCCTGCCACCCTGTGCAGCTGTACACCTCCTCTGTGCACCTCTGTATTTAACCCCTGATATATATCGGTTCTGTTGTTAACTCTGAAAAGTGCTGTCTTATGCGTCTGCCTGTAGGATACCTTTGTAAAGTGTTCCGTTGCTTCTGAAAGCTAGGTCTGTGCTCAATAAATACAATAATAATAATAATAATGATAATGATAATGATGATAATAATTATTATTATTGAAAGAGGTGCTAGAAGATAAATGAATGTAAGGAAAGAGTCCAAAGAATGGATAAGAATTTAGAGAGATTTAAAGGAGAAATCAGATTTCGCAAACAGACAAAATGTCAAACAGTGATCTCTTGTGGAAGGCTGAATGTACTCCTTTGCAAAATCAAATGTGCCACCAAAGAACAGCCCTCACACTCTTCAGGTCAGGTGTATGCAGACTAAGCACACCCAGGTTTTCTCATACCTCAGTAGGATGACCGAATGGGAGGGTCTAAGCTCCTGAAGAGCTGGCAGCTTCGCATGGGTGTGGGTGGCAAGAGTTTGTAAGCAAACTACAGAGGTTGTGGGAGAGAGGGAGAGGAAGTGGGGCAAGGATCAGGAGGAAATGGAGGCAGAAGTGAGGAGAAGGAGAGGGGAAGCTGTAGAGAGGAGGGAGGAGACTGAGAGGCAAGACATAGAAGAGAGTGAAGAGGAACAGGGAGAGTAGAAAAAGCACAGAGGGAAAGGAGAGAAATTATCAGTATGAGAGGAGAAGTGTAGCGAAACCGTAGAGAGGAGGTCGAAGCAATGACTAGAGGCGGTTGAGAGACCATCAGCGTCAAGTTGGGAGAAAGAGACAAAAACTTCAGTAGGAGAAATATCAGTATATCAGGAAGGAAGTGGAAAGAAAAGAGGGGGAGATTCAGGAGAGACCTTCAAGAGGATGAGAATGAGAACACCAAGGAGAAGGTCATAATACAAAGGAGAAAGAGGGAGTGAGAGGCCATCAAGGAGGAAGGTCTCGGACACCAAACAGTGGTTGAAAGGGGGAGGAAGAGAGAGGTGGTGCAAGGTGTGTGGATAGAATTGGTTGGAGGGATTATATAGGGAGTAAGGAGGATGTAAGATCACATTGGAGGATTGGAGGAACATCAAAGAAGAAGAAGAAGTTGGAGAGGGTAGTAAGCAAGCAGTTGGAGATGAGCATGTAAAGGAGGATGGAGATGACGGTAGAAGATGGTTGTAACCAGGAGAAGTTGCTGATGAGAAGGAGCAGGCAAGCCCAAACCCTGTTAAGGTTTAGCATGAGAGGGGAGAAGGTAGAAGCATATGCTTTAGTGTCAGAAGACCGGAGGTTCAGGGGAGGTACCCCTAGACACAAATGTGTTGTGACCTATCAAGAAGGAAAGTGAGGGCAAAACTGTGGGGAGTATGACGAGGACCCTGATAGGTGAGATGGCAGGATGGCTGAGGAAAACATTTGGATATTCTCAGGTTACCAGCCTCTTGGTGGAAACTCTTGGATTTATCCAGTCATTATAGTGATCCAGCTCCCTCCGTCTGCATGCTAAGTGTGCAAGCGGACATGGGCCCCTGAGACCCATGGAAGGGCGTCTCGCTGAAAACAAGGACAAGAACTAGAGCACCTGAGGCTGTGAACCCAGCAGCCAAGAAGGAAGTGTGGGGGGACACTTAAACAACCTAGGACTATGAGTGACTGCACATTGATCATCCGCACTGGAAAGGCAACTCAAATTGTGATTCACAATTTAAAACTTGAACAGTTGAACCCCAGGAGAAGCCAATCCATCCTCTGGTTGCTTTAGATTGTTCTTTGTTTAAATAAAATTATCTGTGTCTAGTTAGTGTTGATCCTACTCATCTTCATGACACGTGCTAATGTTGGTGGTTGTTTGGTGTGATGTGTGATACGAAAGTGTTAGCCAGAATATATGCTATAGAGAGTTAGTAATTTCAGTAACTGTCGGTTAATGTGTTGATGCCATTTAATTTACAGTGTGATTGTGGGTGTATGTTTTGAAGTCATGTCCTAGAAGATCTATATTATTTTTATTTATTTAATTGGTTAATTGTGTGTGGTTTTAGAATGCATTATATGCTTCCCATTTGTGGTGTTTTGTTGTTGTACATTGTAAAGAAATACCTATGTGCTGATGTTCTTTTTTACTTATCATTTGTGAGGATGAGTTAAGGTTCCAACAATGTTAGTCTTATTTTATGTTTAGCGTTCAGTTGTATGTCAAACTTCACTTTTTATAACCTTATTTTTTTTCCGCTAGATATTTCCTGGCTTTATTAAGGTGACGATATATTTTCTTTTACATGCATCTGCATATACATAGAAGTTCTTACACGTTTGTGAATTGACTACTGTAAGTTGATTTACTGCTGATGTTTCATGCTGATTTCCATGCTCTTTGGCATTTACTCAGTGTAGAAGTACAAATTATTCTGAAAAGTTTGACCCCAGATAAAGTAGATCTCGCTACACAAGACTGTTATGTTCTTCCCTTTTCACCTTGTCTTCTATGTTTCGAAAGAGTGGTGGAAGCGTACTTTTCTTATGCTAGGTGAAAGTGTGAGTTTAATGAAGGATGTTTTTATATGATGTGTTTTGTGAGTTTTGAATTCGGTTTACACCCTCCTTCCTAACACTACGTGTTTGTTTTCGTACTGATGGGGTTCAGTCCGTTTTTTCAATATAGACAGTGTTGCGCAGCATTATTCTGTGCTTTGTTGTGTGTTTGTTTTATTGATGGGAGTTTTGGTTCATATTGCACCTTTTGGTAACGTTATGTAGGTGTCATTTCAATTCCAGGGAAGACTCCCTTTGACTGGGATGTCCAAATTTAATTTTCCCAGATGTCGGCGACAATAATGTCCACTGGTTGTGGAAATGAAATGATGATAAATGACGACCTGTGTTTCATAGTTTGTCCCTAGGTGGATACTTGACTATGTACATCGTTATTTATTTATTTTTTACTCGATGCACTCCACATTTTAAGAGATTAGGAACTATGTAATTCCTTTGTAGAGTTAATCCAAATATCATTGTGCTTGTGTTTGCTAAGCTCTTTTTAAATGGGATCATATGAACTTCGGTGATGTGACATGATATGACATTTTTCATTTAATGTAGGTTGGCGGTTACTTGTTTGTCAACAGCAGCAAAAAGGCACCACAGAATGGCATTGCATGAAGCAGCTCTAATAGCTCTTGAAAAGTGTAACTGTAACAGAGTGAACCTATTTGAAATGTCTGTGGAGCAGATCATCCAGTGCTACAGACTTGATGTTGATGCAATACTTTTCCTACTCAATGTCATCAAGGGCGACTTAGAACTCAACAGTAAGATGACCACAGCCATTACTCCTCTGGTGAAGTCATTATCATCTTGCCTTTCTGCGCATCTGGGTCATGCCAAAGAACAGTTGTCATTTCTGCAATTGTGCCTCAACCTGCCTTTTCCAAAATACTGTATGTAGTTTTGGCTGCATTCTTGAATCACACACAGAATTTCATTGTTTTTCCACGTGTTGCTGATGAATTGTCTATGGTTAAAGCAGGTTTCTGTGGGGTTACTGGTTTCCCAATGTGGTTCACGTGATTCCACTGAGAGCCAGAGAGCAAATGTTCCGTCACCGGAAAATACACCATTTACGAAATGTACAAATGACATGTAACGTTGATCTTAAAATTACATATTGCTTTGAAAATGTCCCTGCATATGCTCACGGAGCATTCATATTATTAATTAGTACCTGGCTATGGGGGTGTGGTGGCCTCCCCGCCAATGGGGAGGCTCAGAATGCAGGCATTACCACATGTTAATCCTGCTGCCTTGAGCCTCCTCTTGCCCGGCGGCCCGCATCTCCCCTTCCCGGGGAATCAGGTAAGTCTTCAGACACCCCCAACCTCCTGCCCCCATCCACAGCATTCCCTTCCCGCCCTCCCATCCCCACTTACCTTCTTTTTTTGTCAATTTTGAGAGCGGACCCGCTGGGAACACTTCAGTCCCCAGCACGTCCGTTCCCGATCTGTTACAGCCTGTCATGGAAAGGAAGAAGCGACTACGTGTAGTCCCTTCTCCCTTAGCATGGCAGCCATTTTGTTTGTTTACCCCCTTTTTTTTTTCAATGGCTGCCATGGAAAGGGAAAACAGACTTCGTTTTCCCTTCCCCGGTGGCCATTTTTTTGTTTCTGTTCCGAAACGCAGGAGCGTTTCAGAACAGAAAAAGAAATGCCTTTAGTACCCCGGTCTAACGGGTTGGTGTAGTAATGGCAATAAGCCCCTCGACTGCAGGCCATTACTGCATACTTTCATGTCCCCGGAGCCCCGAGGGCATTACCTTGTGCGCTAATGGCCTGTAGTCTCAGGGTTTATTGCCTAAGTAATAACCTATTCGAAGTAATGATCTCCCTACCTCACGAGTAGAGTTGATTATTGAGTAGGTGCAAAAACATGTTTGAGCAACCCTTCCATTTAACACTTGTTAAAATATTTGTAATGTAAGGAGTTACATTGTGTGATGTTTTTGCAATGCGCTTAAAAGGCTTGCAGTTACGTACAGTGCCTGTTAAGTCTGCAGTGTCTTACAGTGCCTTCCTTGCCGCTGCCATCAATGCATTACAATGCTAACTATGCCTGTAATGGGCCTAGAGTCCTACTTGGCTCACCATTGGAAAAATGTACTTGCAGACAAGTATCTGTGATGTACTTGTGCCACTGGACGTTTGAAACTTAATGTACTTTGTAAGAGGTGGCTCACTTCACAATAAATTACTTTACTTGTTCTAGTTGCTTTATTTTATGACATACGTGTTATCTATAATATGAAAGCACAGTAACAATAACATGTGATCCAAATGGAGTGATTTCACCATAAATGTGTCTCTGACATTACTGTATGTAAGGCGTACCATGTAAGTTACAATACTTAGCCAACCTAGGCATCAGTTGAACCATAACATTATCTTCAAGTGCAGGTTGGACAACCTTGTGCTAGACCATAATATTTCATGCAAGATCACAGGATACAGTTTTGTCTGCTGCCATCGCCCTCTCTGCATCCTTGGCAATATCACTCTTGTCTCCTCTGATGACGTTTCCTGCCTGCTACGGGATGGGATGACCATGGGGCTGGGTAGCGGCACCCGCTAAGTTACGCAGGACCCGGGGATGGTGTTGGGAGGATACCCTTGTCAATGCCTGGAGGCAGGGCATGCACTTGTCACTGAGCAGTACCAACACACTCCACCCCTTTTAGGGACTCTAAGAGATAAGGATCAAAGTCTGAGAATCCGGGAGACCTTCGATCAGCGACCGTACCTTTGCCATGATGAGATGAAATAATGGAGTTTGCAGATGATACACTTCGCAAGCGGGTGCTCGAATAAAATGTATTACAGTACTTGTTGGAAATATACCTTATATATGTATTAATTATCATTTGAAACACATTTCCTTCATTGCGAGTTTGTCAGTACCCTGCTGGTAATTCAGACGGGGTAGTATCAAACTGGCCCTACCATCTTTGGCGCCCGATATCCCGGTATTACCGGGATATTACAGACAGCGGAGACGACGGTAAATTCCCATTTCATGGAGTCCAACAAGACTTCATGGGATGCGTTCGCCTGAATCACTGGCACCGTAATTAACGGTGCCAGTATTTCAGGCATTTCTTTGCCAGTAGGGGCCTGGTTTACCATCTGGTCAGGCCTGCCGGGTGATCCATGGGCCCTATCAGCAAACTTGTGTTTTGCTGGTCTAGGAAAAAATGCCAGTGCCGGAATAGCCAGCATTTTTTCCATCATTTTTTCTGGATCGGCAAAATCATAATATAAGCACTTTTTCGCATATAATAGAGATAACAATTCAACAGAATGGAAATGTATATCTGAAGGAAGTCAATATGACATATAGCCGGCAATCACATAACGAATATAATGTTGATTACAAAACTCATCTCATGTCCGTACATTAATGTTTATCTCAACATCTGATAAAGAAGAGGCTTAGAACGTACCTGTAGGGTCTGCTGTAACAACCAAAAACAAAATTCACACAATCTAAAAGCGTCTCTACACCTTGATTAGACTTCTAAAGAATCGTAACTCAAACGAACTAAAAGGAAGTGAGTCTCAATGGTCTTCAAAGGAAGCCTATTGTGTAAATGCGTCACCTTACAGGGATTTATAGCTGCTAACTTCTAACTTTTAACGACAACACCATTTAGAAAGCTCCCTGACTCTGGGTTGTGGCTGCAACTACAGACAACGTGGTTGTACTAAATGGGAACCCACAGCTGTTGTAAAATTGCATCCTGAATGGTGTTGTTGCTTGTTGGAGTGTTTGCTGACTTAACCTTCACCTTCACCTGACCAGCCTTGTTTGTCTGCATTGGCGCTACTAGTCCACGATTCATGGCGACTGTCCGTTTTTTGAAAATGTGCTTGATCTTCTGAATTTGCACAGAACAATTTAAATAACAGCTACATGGTCATGAACTGGGGCATAGCCCTTAAAGACTAAGTAGCAATACTTAGAGACACATGGAGATGCAGAATATTACTCAAATATAAATAATCAAAACTGACTCAGAAAGTTTGCAAAGTGCGACTGTTTTAATGTCAATTATCTAAAACAGGGAGTTACAACGAATATTAACATGTTCGTTCGATCTTCACACTCAATTGAACACATAAAAAAAAGCATGTTATATATTAAAAATCAATGAAATGGTCCTGTTATGAGGCGATATTCTGGAGGAAAACCCTAACTCTCCCAAAACCATTCCCGATGCCAAGAATCCGATTTGAACTAGCCCTTCAGTCCATACAATCCATAGTTCTCTGGAAACAAATGGATCTCAATAGAAAAATAATCTCGGAAGATAAAATACCATTTTTGGAAATCCTCAAAGAAAAAAAAACAAGCCTTTCAGATTACAGGTCTTTTCAAAGTGGACTTCCGAGATGAAACGAATAATGCAAATAGAAGAAATCACAGAAGAAATGCTGATAAATAGACCTCAGTATGCGAAACGAAAAATTCAAACTAATGATTGGATAAGAACTATAGACGAACAAACAAGATACAAACGCCATCTCAAATGTGAAATTGAAGTAAGGGCTCTCAATGAATTACCACACTATTTGAATCAATTTCCGGATTGCAACATCTGTGATCTTTTTTTGCATTTTCGACTTAATATTCTACCGACTCGAGACTATTTATCCCTGACAGACAAAACAGATAGCTTATCCTCGGTCTGCCGGTTCTGCAAAGAGCCAAACATACAAGAAACTCTATTCCATCTGATCGTGGTCTGCCCAGCTCTTAAAGAAAAAATAAATCTATACAGAGACTTCTTCGAGATTTCTGACAAACCAATGACGACTGAAGAAAGATGGGCAAAACTGCTACAAGGAGAATATCAACGGCTTATCATTACAATAATCAAATTCTGGACTGAGATCAGTAAAGAGTCTTAAATGAATGACAGAAATGTAATGATGCAATAATACTTTTTAAATGTAACATAAGTATAAATGAAAAGTTTGTCAAATCAAACAAAACATTTTAAATAAAAAAAAAATATTAAAAACCTGTCATCATTGAAGTCAATCTACGTTGCAAACTACAAAAACCTATTAGGAATGGTGATAGGCTTCCAAAGAACCTCTAGGCATACGTTGCATACTGGTCAGGGAAGGTGATTGGGTCTCTAACATCAGGTGGGGCAACTAAGCCCTCCTCTAGTGCAGGTCACTACGAACGTCATCAAATACACAACGTCCCATTGGTTACACAAACTATGGGGCTCTCTATAACATGTTGTTACGCTCACCTGGCTCCCACAGAGGCGTTGATCGGAACTGGACAGCTGCGGTCTCCACCAATGTGACACGTAGGGCCGAGATGACGGACTGGACTCGCCCACCTAGCTTCGTTTGCTTGGCCCGTAGGAATATTCTTCTGATGGTTTGAAAAGATGAGCTCTCCATCCTACATTGAGCGCAGGGGCGCGTTGATAACCAGTTGTTTCACTGGCTCGAATGAATTGGTGAGTTCCAGAACAATATTGACTCAGAGATTCCCGGCAAGACGCCGTAAGTATAAAGTTCGTAAGAGTTCAAATGCCTAACTTTCACTCTTGTCCAATTCCTTGCAGGTTGCAGCTGGACCCTAATGAAGAGTACCTCATGGCACCCGGTAGTATTCTGGTAAGGATTTGTATTTTCCAACACAGTTCGATAAAATGATGTCAATATGTAACCTGTTGCTTTCTCCCTTATTCAGGCGCTGAGAGAAAGTATGAAGTCTCGAGGAATAATACCTCCGGCGGTAAAATCAGGTAAGTCTATTGTGGTGAGGAGGGTTCCCCTTGTTAGTCCCTTTGTTTCACCTTGCTGTCCTGTTGTTTCCCCTTAGGGGCCGGAGTTCGGCGAAGATGCAGTGGAAGCTGCGCCGACCTGTGAAGAGGAATAGTACCCCCGGTGGTCAAATCAAGTAAGTCTATGGGGGGGTAACTAATATTCCTCTGTGTATTCCCTTGGCTCACCTTGCTGTTCTTGTCTTCTCCTTAGGTGCCGGAGTGCGGTGGGAACATGCAGGAGGATGCGGTGGAATGTGAAGATGCTGCGAAGGCCGGTGAGTTCAGCGCAGCGCTGCAGCAGGCGAGGCGACGCACATAAAATAACTTCTTTCTTCCAGCTCAAAGGCGCGATGGATTGGGAATTCAGGTAAGGATCAAAGGTATTGCTCTTGTTCTAACCTTTTCTCCTTCTTTCTCCCTTTTTCTAGGAGTTCCAAACTCGAGGCGGGCGTGGCAGAAGGCTGGATGCAGACTTGCAGGCACAGTGAGTGTTACGCTGCTGGATGCAGAATAACGCGAAGCATGTGCTGCTCTTCGGGCATGGTTTAAATAGCCTCCAAAGTAGTCCCAGGTAAGTATTCCTCCCATGCGCCAAAATAGTCCCTAAGTAAAGTAGTCCCTTCCAAGCCTCTTTTGGCTTGGAGCTATTGCAGCATGGTCTGCATCAGGTAAGTTTGCAGCATGGTCTGCATCAGGTAAGTTTTAATCTATGAGCCTGGTGCCTATGGCACCAGGACTGACTCTCCATATGAGCCTGGCGCCATTGGCGCCAGGACAGGACCCAAATAGCGCCTAGCAGGGGTTGTTGGGCTTGCTTAGGATAACTTGATGCCTGCTTCCGGGTTGCTGGACTTGGTCTGGGTCCCCGGGGGTAGGCATCATGACACGTGTCCCTCTATAATTGGTTGGGACCCTTGTACCCCACTGTAATATTCCACCTACGCAAGCAGCACGCAGGCTAGCACACAGGTGCTGGTGGGCTGGCCATAACCATAGCTTCCCAGGAATTAGTCCTGGCATCCATCCTCACACTTGCAGCCTACTAGTCAATTAAGGCTTTGAACACAGCCTTGGAAATGTTCTTTGTGCTAGAGAATATGAGGGAGTATAGCATACTTTGTCTTCTTGGTTTTGATACAGTTCATCATAGTGTCTGTTTTCATCTGACCACGTGACTTTAGATCATTTTTTCGAGTTTTACTGCATTTAAAATACTACTATTTGATGAACCTCTGACGTCTTCAATGTTTTCGCCTCTCATTTAAGACAGAAGGTTTCTTCTTTTCACATGTTCTGTAATTGTTCATACACACAACCAGGCCCAAGGTGGCCTTGACTTCATGGTGTTGATCCAACCAAGCCTTTCTTTGATCCACCTCCATGGTTGAGTTTTCGATTTCTAATTGCGCCACACTGAAAACATCTTTCAGCTTTCGGAATCCGGCTCTGCTAAAGTGCGTTGTGGAATCATCCATAATCCTTTCATTTCCAACATATATACGTTGGCGCATCGCCGCAATCTATTCACTACATAGCCAGCCATAAAGAATACTTTGTCTACTTGCGTTGCTGTGACTGTACACTTATAGAATGACTGGATAACCTCTTTATTATTTCTGTAGCATGAACATCTTCATTTCGAGCCCGTAATGTTGCTCATCTTTAACACCTCCTCTTTAGAGCTTACATAATTTTTATGTTCTCTCATCTCTGCATCTCTTCTGGGTGCGTCAATTCTGCTCTTCATGACGTCACCAGTCTTCCCTTTTGCTCAGTTTTCCCACTTCTGCTGCGATTTCATTGAAATGGCCATCATATTGTCGTGTATGCATGTACGGTTTTCTCAATTGGAATCTTACTTCCAGGATTCTCTTTGGTATAGGTATTCTTACTGGCAATGCACGTGTTTCACATTCTGGCTCCCAACATATAGGCAGCATGGGGGAGGAGCTTTGGATGGGGGTACATGGCTCCATCTCTACAGTCACAAACCTTGTCTAGAGTGCTTGGAAATAGCTGAATTCATCTTCAACTGAGAAGCAATTGGAATCAGCAACTTCCACATTGTCTCATCCTTGGCTTGTTGTGCCAGGTTTCTCATGATCTTCTGCAGAGCTGTACTTTGGCACTCAATGGTAGCAATTACGTGACTTTCACCTCATCCATTTTGTACAAACAGTCCTCAAGATCTTCCATTGTAGGCATTTCATAGGCAGGAGGTGGGGGTCCCCCGAACCGCATCACTTGCGCGGAATCCATTCTAGTATCCTCTGGGATTTGCAGTCAATGATGGATAATCCACAACTTGCAGGCTAATCACTTCCTCTTAGTGATCAGTGATGTGCTTATTGACCATTGCAGTGTCACCATCATTGCTATAATCCAAAGGTTCGATGGCAATAACTTTATCTGCCTCGTTCTGTTCTCAAAATGGGAAGAAGAGGTATGGGATATGTAGACCTCACATGCACGCTGGCCAATCACAATATAATGTGAAGCATAAACAGTACACATGACCACACGTTGCTTTGTGCTTTTTCTGTGCTGTATTAAACCCTCCTAAGAATGGTGGAATCCGTTGTGGCCACCACGTTAAGTTTTATGGGCGTGTAGTTTTGCTTGTATATGGGTTCCACTTCCTGCTCCAGCAGCACATTCCTTGGCTTGCAAGCATCTTTCGTGTACACAATGTTGAATGCCATGCTATTTGCCTTTCAGTTAGTCAACTGAATGTTGTGTGGTGGACACCGAGTTCCTTTGCATACACATCTTCTTACACATGGACAGCAGTGTACTGCGGGGAAAGGCACCAAAAAGAGAAGCCCCCTCAATTTATTTTCCTCATATCGCTGTCATCGGCCATACTGCAAAATATTGGGAGAAGCCTCCTTTTCTGTATGTCAGCGTGCTAGACGCCACTGAGTGCAAATCCATTGGCCACCTGTTGCATCAGGCGCACGCAATATGGACTGCAGCACAGTGGGGAACAACAACATCAAACAACATTAACCTTGGTAGCACATTCGTACCTTATGAAAAGTAGTGAATAATGATTAAGGTGTGGATGTGAATACTTCTAGAATACACCCACTTTCTTCCTTGGTGTTGAACGACCCCACTGAGGTAGGAGACCCCATTTAGCAAAAACTAAGAACCAAACACGAGAATTGGGCCCTCAGTCACAAAAGTGGCATCGGACCCATAGATTAAGGACTTTAGATTGCAGCAACAGCATCCTCTGCCTGAGCATTAGTAGTTCTTAAAATGATCTTCATGGTAGTCTTTAGCTTCAGAGGAGCATTCTTCCTGAATTGTGTTGCTCCCACTCTCTGTGTTGTCCAGGGTGTTTTCTGAATATCTTATTGTATCAAGATAGCTCAGGGGAATGCGCTTGACTAGGGAACAAGAGGCCACCATGCAACATGCTGAACAACAGTCCAGTGCTTAGAAGCCAGAGGAGTCCAGCATAAAGCAAGCTATAAACCACCAATTAAAAAATGTATGGCAGCTTTCCTTACTACTGTTTTCAGTCAGCCGGGTCTTGGCTAACGCTTAGGTCATTCTTCCAAGTGGCTTTGGACTAGAGGATAGGGCTGACAGTCCTTGCTTTTTTCTATGATTGCCATCAGAGAGAATAGTGGAAACCTGAGAGCGTTTCATAGCTTGTTTTGTCTTCTGCGTCTTTTCAGTAAATGCTCTTTTGGTGTTGTCTTGATAACATGTATTTTTTTGGAAGATGCGTTCCAAAGGATGTGTTACTGGCATCTATGGAACCAAAGGTTTACGAAATTCAAACTGGCCTTTTTTGGAATAAAAAACGGAATCCCTTTTCACAGAAAAAAAGCAGATTTCTATTATGTGAATGTGCGTCACAAAGGCCTGGTTGCATACATTGATAAAATATAAATATAAAACTACATCTGGTTTGATATAGAGACCTATGGGATAGTCAATTCTAAATTGCCAAAGCCCATTTACTGACTTGTATTGAACTGGTTTTCCAGTGACCCATGCAACTGTCAGAGCTTTTTGTGCACTAGTGTCTGGGGCTTGGGTTCAGCCACACCAGGTTCTTGAGCCCAGCCTTAGAGGCTGCCTCTATTCTCTGCTGGGAAGACTTGATGCCTTCCCAGGTTAACAGAACATGCACCCAGATGCTGGGTTATAGACACTGGGGCTCATTACGAGTCCGGCGATAACCGTGCTGGTATTACCCGTAGGTTGCCGTCAGACCCATATTGATTTACTGGCACCTTACTTGCCAGTAACACCGGGGGATTACAACCCTGGCGGTCCGGAAAGTCAGGCACCGGTAAATTGTAAATCCTCATTCCCATAAGACTCTATGGGAATGGGGTTCACGGAAGCACCGGCACCGTTAATGACAGTGCCGGTGCTTCCGTGATGTTCTGCTTACCGTGGCCGCTGTGTCCGGCAGGGTCCGGCCCGCTGGGCACAGCGGCTCCGGCACGCAGACCTGTAACATACCGGTCTGGAAACAACGGCGCCGGTAAACTTACCGGCACCGTTGTTTCCAGACAGGTAGGCTCAGAATGAGCCCCATTGTTTAAAAGGAAGTTCATTAATCACGATGGGACAGTCACAACAGGGGGATATATATACCGGACTCTCTTTGATGTAAGGCAGGCAGGGAAACAGTAGCCTAAGAGAATAGTTGCAACCAGGAGACTGGTTCTGCAACATGGAAATTCATAGGCCACACATTAATATTATGAATTTTGGCATATTTATTGAGCGTGGACGTAGCTTTGGGAAGCAACGGAACGCTTTGCAAGTCACAGGGGGTAGGACACAGTGACAGAAGCAGAGATACTAGGGAGCAGGGCGCTTACAATGGGGGTGGGGGAAGGCAGGCAATTCGGCAGCAAGGATCAACAAGCAACCAGGTGAGGAAACAAGTGGGTAGACCTAGGTGTTGGGGAGGAGCCATTCCTTGAAGTGAAGGGTCTTGTGCTCCATCCAGAAATGTAGAAGAGTTGGGGTGAGTCGGGTGTTGATGTTGAGGATGTTCCAGAGTATGGGGGCATTGAAAGAGAAGGCTTGCCTTCTGGTTATTTCCTTCCTGCATCAGCGTAGTTGAACCTGCACATGTCCTTACTTCTGGTGCACCCTAGGCCTCCAGAGATGCTGAATTTCTCAGCTAGGTAGCTTCGGGACATCATACCAACAGCCTTTTAGATGATACAGTAAGATTTGAAGATTATATGGGCTGCGGGAGTCAGTGCAGTTGATGGGAGTCAGGGGGGATATGGACGAATTTGTTTAGTCCTTTGATATTCGTGCTGCGTAATGTAGGATACATCTCAGGACTGCCTTCCTGGGTAGTCGCTGTAAGGCCTTCCCATGCTCCCTCCCTACTTCATGCAGATAATGCACACTGGGAAGACTCTTGTTACAGCAATAAGGATTTTGGTCTTACAGGAGGATTGTAATGGAGTAAACCTCTGTAGAAAAATAACAATATAAGATGGTGCAACCCCCCCCTTTTAGTTGAAACATCGTTGGTGCATAAGAAGAAGTATTTCACTGGAACCTTAGTGGGGTACAGTCTGTCCAAAGTCCTACCTACTGAGGTCAAGATAAAGCTTTCCAAGGAGGAATGCTTCCTTCAACCACTTCAGAGGAATATTTGAAGTGAGATGCTGTTTGAAAAGATATACACGCTGCTTGGGCACTGATACCCAGGACTCTTCCTACTGCAAGTGATACTGCTCTCTGGCAACTGTGATGAATACTATGGATCCCTCACTGTACCCCTGCCTAAGGTCTCCTCCCAGGTGGCCAAGGAAAGGCAGAGACACTTCCTGATCCTGACCTTGGAGGTGGTGTGCCGCGGGAGGATCCCCTGGGAGGTCAAGGGAGCCCATGGGATGAACTACGATATCCTTCTTTGAAAGAGAATAATCTTTCATATATACCAAAACATACAATGGCTTATTGTCATTATAATATGTATGATCCCCATATTAAGTTGAGAATGGGATGCAACATCTTTAAATATCTCACTTAAGGAGGAACCCACTACACCTAATGTGATTGAACATCCCCCTTACTCACAAAGGTGTGGAAAAAGGAAATCTGTAAATGTGGCATGAGTGAACTGCCTTTCCCCACTGCGATTAAACATGATGAAGTACTTTTTAAAATCTGTAAACAAAATAGTTCAAAAGTTAAGAATAGTGAATTATTACTTGGGACTCTAAGTCCCATAATCCCAGGGGTACTGGGATTAACAAGAGGGCTGAAGAGCAGTTCAGACCTGAAGGTCAGGCAATTAGGCTTAACGGCCCACACTTGAGAGACGCTGGGACGCTTAAAAAGCTCCCTTAGGTGCAGGCCAGTAGAAGCAGTCGAGGTTGGAGAAGTAGTGGCAGTGGTAGCAGCTTGTGGGGGCAGGAGGAGGAGGCAGAAGCAAACACATTGCTGGCGAAATTCGCAGATGTGGGAGGAAAGAAGGAACGCCGGGATTTACCATCCAATTATTCTGTTTTCCAATTCTGAGTTGGTACTATTCCCCAAAGTCTGGATTTCAGCGGTTGCACAGCGGGAAGCGGGAAGTCTGAAAGCTTTCCCCCATGTGAACCTAATTGCAGAGTTTTTGCAGTGAGAAGCGTGCAGCAGACCGTGCCTGGTGGCTGGTGTGCTCCAGGGGATTGTGCTGAGTCGAACTCTGTTCATGTGGGGGAGGGGCGAAGGCAGCTTGAAGAGAGTGGTGTACTCAGTCAAGAAAACACCTGTGGTAGAAGTACTACAGCCTGTGACAGAGGCCAAAGAACTGGTGAGTGTTGCCACGCATTCTCAAGCCTTCAGGCAGTGCCGTCGGGCAACTGTAACCAGTTGCTTTTAACTCGCGAAGGAGTGAAATTGAATAAAGCTGACCGGAGAGTGTCAGACAGTAGAGTGCAACAAATGTAGTACTCGCTTATAAGCGAATCAGCTGTGAAAGGAAGTTTAAACCTTATACGATTTCAAAAAAGCTTTAACAACCTTAAGAATGGTTGTGTGCACTTAAAAGTGACTTTAAAACAAATACCAAGTCTCGGTAAAGACCTGACAACATTGTATATTGTTAAACAAGTATTAAACCTCTATAAAATGAGCAGAAAAGAACTTACAAGTATTACCTTAACTGAAGAGTTGACCAAGTATTGCCCTCAGCCAAGAGGGACTGAAATAATGGTGCCTTTGGAAATAACCATTACTACCAGAGGAAAAAGTGCTGATATAACATATTTAAGGCTAGAGTATGCGCATGAATGACTATGGCATGGAAGACCCAGCTGTTGGTCAGAAACGTATATTGTCAAAGGCAATAGAGCTTGAATTGGATGATACTTGGTTGGTGGTTGAACAGAGATAAGACTGTTTAAAAAGTAACCATAGAGGGAAGATGGTGTTAAAGAGGAGGCAAAAACTCTGCTGTCCTAACAGAGCTAAAAGGGCATTGGTGAAATTCTTGTCTTTATTATAACGGTGTATGGAAATGTTAACAGCAGTTCAAAGTGGAAGAAGTTGTGGAGTTTAAATGCATTAGAGTGTGTGGTACACACTTGAAGTAGTTAGGTCTGGCAGGAGAGTGGACCCGACAGAAGTGGAAGTAGAAGACTGGGAGTGGATCACCCCAGTGGAAGTTGAAGCTATTGGGCCTCATTACAACCCTGGCGGAAATTGAAAAACGATGGCGGAAATGCAATACCGCCATCGAATAGCGCTCGGTGCGATTATGACCCGTCACCGCAAAGTACGATGCCATTAGCGACACCGTAGTGAACGCCAAAGCTAACTGCACCAAGTACGCGCGCCATGCCAAACCGTAATTACCACCATGGCGCAACGGTACGCGAATTCTGACCCTAGCGGACATGCACCTAACGCCATCAAGCACGGCGGAAAGTACCATTCCGCCATGGTGAGAAGTACGGCATCGCGAACCAACCGTAAACGGCCCCACTGAGTGCCTGTACACCGCTCCCTGGCCACATTGTACAACTCCCCGTAGGTGCAATGAAGTCACACAATGCACCCAGTGAAATGTACTAGTCATCCATGCCTGCCAACGAACAAATGAATCTCAAGAGGGGCCAATGGGAGCTGCAGGGCACAGATGGCACGAATACAGAAGCCATACAAATGGACATGACCTCAGTCTCCCACCAAGAAACGCACGCAAACACAGGCACCTGTGACCAGCAATATTCCGATAATCACATCATTCCACCAATCCAACTGGCTGACCGGCATCTGTTACACAAAAGCTAATCCCCCGCCCCTGAGCATGACATCATCAAAACAGTCATATTGGCATCCCTTATCCCTGACCTCACTGGGCTTCGTAGGCAAACGCGCCCAGCACAGTACCACGCAACTATACTCCGAAGCTGGAACCCAATGCAGATCTCCTCACAATACATCGCTCCCCAAATAGGAATATGCCACATCACTTGCAAAGAAGAACGCTACACGGTTCATATCAGAATAGAAATTGAATGCACAACAAATTCACCAAGCCCATACAGCCATTAGGCCATGAACTCCAAAACACATTTCACCATTGTGGGCTGCATCCGCAATAAATGACCAGCTACTTCTTGTGTGACGCCCTGTTCCTTCATGGTACACAGGGGCTACATTCTCGTACGAAAAGGCAACATGGAAGCGCCTAGAACCGCAGGGCCGTCCCATTAGGTAGGCACTAGTCCAGCTGAAAGGTTGATATGTTGCTCCTAGCCACTAGTACTGCGTAAGGGCATGTGGCCCATTGGCGATCGTCCCATAAGATCGTAATGCTGCTCCACTGATTAACACGAAGCAGCAGGTGTCGGGAGTAAAATCCATCTGCAGGAGTGGCATACAGATGGCAGTGGCAAAAGGGGAGGAGATACCTGTCACCCAAATGAAATGAAAAAGAATAGTATGGCCATCAGAACTACATTTGAATTACTCACTTCAATGATCACACCAAATCCACAGCCATATGCATGCTAGCCCACTCCAAAGGATCATCACCACCCAAAAACCACTTGCGAATCATAACTATCTATATCGAGGTGAAAACACCATCACAAACGAGTGTACCTGTGCATGCGTCTGTGAAAACAGAATCCATCAGATGGGATTGGTAACGTGCATGGACACAAGTGTCTGAAGGCGCGTCGAGACAGGGAGGGCTCAACAAGGCCAGATAGACGATGGTCTCACTATGGCAGCCCTGCATCACATAGCGCAGGGGAGGCGGATAGATTCCAAGAAGCCCTGTACATGGCAAACTCTGTATCAAATCATCTGTCCATGCATCCATACATCATTCCCTCATCCCGTAATGAAAACGCCTGTTTCCATACTCACATAACATGTGAAATTTCCATTGAGTCTGTGCGTTATGCAGCCTGCAAAATCCACTGTGCCCCAGCCCGTAATTCCAGTGTTGTGAAGTAACATGTATTTGGGAACGTCCGGCCTCATCGCCCACTTCGTTATTGCGCATCCCAAACTATTCATATCAATCATTGCATCCTCGCCATGGCCCCTGTCCCAAGGACATTGAACAATAGAACGTTATATTTGCAGTCAGACCTGTGGGCATCTCCTCGCCGCTAGCTGAAAACCGAAAGCGCCGCCCTTCGAATTCCTCATTTGCAACATCACGTCGAAAAGGCATCTGTGGCCGCTTGAAATCACAAATTAATCCATCTAGTGCGGCTGTGTGTGAAAATGGCAACTGCCTTCACTCACAAATGGGAGGCCCCGCCCGTCGGTGAACCTCGGTACAGTGTTGCATGAGGGTCCACCGTTACTCGAGTACTACGTTCCACTGACCCTTCACAAGTCTGTTCGCGACTGCAAAGATAGTATGTGAAACAATGGGACCATAGCCGAATGAACATATCAACCAATGTTACACTGCCATCGGGTACAAATACATGATTGTAATAGCAAGATGCCATTCGTCGAATTGCAGCGTTGTGTGCGGGACGTGCTCGCTCAAAGGGGAGAGCAGCTTGCACAGGTGGAATGAATCACCACAGGTGGAGGCCATACAGCCTGAAAACACATAAATTGCACACCCAGTCTCCTCCCACAACCACACCCACTCCGAAATGCTACCGGCAGGACAAGCTATGTTGGCCCTGGGGGACCTGATAGCACTGCAAGTACTCCAACTTCAAGAAGAAGACGAACACCAACTACAACCGGCCGCACGGAGGAGACGCAGGAGGAGGAGGAGGGCAAGGCAGGGCCAGCAAGGGCCGCCAGCACAGCCACTACCACCACGCAGGCAGCCCGCAATCCCACGCCTCCGAGCACATCCGTTCAACCTCACTGATGAGCAGATCCACACCCTCTACCGTTTGGACCGGGACACCATAACCGCCATTGTGGACATGACACAGGCTGACCTTGTCAGCATGATAGATAGCCCAACCGCCATCCCACCCCTACTGAAGGTGGTGTCTGTACTCCACTTCCTGGCCACAGGCACCTACCAGCACACAGTCGGACAGTTGCATGGCATATCACAGCCACTGTTCTCACGGACACTATTGCAAGTGCTCGATGCCCTCCTGCAGCACGCAGACGACTACATCTCTCTACCACGCTCGGAGCAGGAAATTACCAACACAAAAGTGGGATTCCATGCAGTTGCCGGCATACCGGGTTGCATTGGTGCCATCGACTGCACCCATGTGGAATTGGTCGTCCCACATGCCATGGAGGCCCAGTACCGCAACCGAAAACAATTTCATTCTCTGAATGTACAAATGGTGTGTGACTCCAACAGGATCATTACACATTGTTGTGCCCGATTCCCTGGATCAACCCATGATTCTATGGTCTTGAGGAACTCTACAATACCACGCTACATGGAGCGACACGCAGGGAACAGATCCTGGCTACTCGGTGAGTCTCATTTCATGCATGATGATGTGGGGTATGTGATGCGGCAATGACCTGGCAGGAAGGGGGGGGGGTGCGTACGTAGCAATGGCATTCCACATAATTCGTTTATTGTCCACATACAGGTGATGCCGGGTATCCACTGAAGAGATGGCTCCTCACACCAGTCCGGAACCCACGGGACCAGCATGAGGAGGACTACAACCATGCCCACTCACGTACCCGTGTAGTCATAGAACAGGCATTCGGCCTACTGAAGACTCGTTTCCGATGCCTCAGCAGGTCTGGCGGGGCACTCCTGTACCGCCATGTGAAGGTTGCAAAGATGGTGATGGCATGTGTCATGCTACACAACATGTGCGTACGTAGAAATGTGCCCATGCCCCCTGACGCAGAACTGCAAGCACCAGAAGATGGTCATGATGAGGGTGGGGATGTGGCAGCACCTCAAGGAGTCTGCGAGGCACAGGAGGGCCGTGACATTCGTCAGCATCTCATAGATGCATGCTTCTAGCACTCACGCCTGGTGGCTGATACATGGACACGGGACTCGTGGCACTGTGTGTGTCTGGAACATGCACAATATGGACTGTACGCCTATAATGGCCTCGTACACAAAGATCAATGTCCACACATCTCATTGGATGATCGTGCATTGTTTATGGCATATGTGATATCATGTTAAACACCCTATCGACCCGCCACCCAAGTGAGCCCAACACACCCCCTCCACCCTCCTACCTCCCCCCCGAACACCAGTGTCCAAAGATGCTCATTGTCAGTGGGCAGTCGCTATTGCAAGCCCCCTCTGCGGGTATCAGGGGCACCCCTGCCTGTGGAGCGCAGGTTCCTCCCAGATCTACGTTGGGGGCTGCCCTGGACGGAACTTGCAACGGATGATGTCTCTGCCTGCTCACGTCCATGCATGTCCCTAAGGGTTTGTGAGAGCTCAGTGAGCACACGGCGCACTGCGGCAAGTTCGGCACATACGTCTTTGGACGTCGCATGCAGTTCCCCCCTCAGGCTCTCGGTGCTTCTCTCCATTTGTACTCTCAGGCTCTCGGTGCTACTCTCCATTTGTGCCCTTAGTGTCTCTGTACTTCTCTCCATTTCTGCCCTAAGTGTCTCAGTTGATGTTTCTATGTCTGCCTTAGTGCCCCCACATTCATCGGCATGGTCCTTGAGGAGCGTGGCCAGTTGCTGCTGTTGCACGATTAACTGGTCGAGGGACTGTTGCCTCTGCTGGGCCATGGCCATTTGCGGGGGTGTCACAGAGTGGCTGTTCACCTCATGTTGCCTTGCCACAGGGCTTGTGGGGGATGGCCAGTCGTCGTCTTGTGGGTGCCCCTGCGTGGTATCCTCATGGTGTACGGGATGGAACAGACAGGGGGATTGGGACAGGTCATGGATGGATCTGACTTCGACATCCCCGTTTTCTGTGTCGGAGCATGCTGCCATTAATGCAGTGTCACCTATGGTGCTGCTGCCACCAGAAGCAGTGCCTACTGTGGCATCCATTGGGGGGACCTGTGGTGGTGGTGTTGTGGGCATGCTGGCTGCTGGGGTGCCTGTTGGAGTTCCCTCCTCTGTGCTGCCACTTGATTTGTGCTGCTTCCGTGTCTTGATGCATGCAGCCGAGGTGGAGGGTCTTTGGCCGTTGGTCTTGGCCCTCTTTGCAGGTGTGCTGGTAGGGGTGTCCTGGAGCTCGTCGTTTGGATCGGACCCTGTGGTGGAGTAAAGGAGGGCGAGCGTTATTAATGGGTCTGTGGGAATTGGAATGGCAATGTATCACATGCATTGGGGTGGTACCTGAGGGTGATTTGGGTCGGGGCCTTGGAGGTGGTTTCATTTGTGTGTGGAGTGAGGGTGCAGTTGTTTTGCAGCCTGCAGTTAGGGTGTGCCTGCTGCACGTGTAGAGGGTGTTTTTAGGATTTTTAATTATTTATGTATTTGATGTGAGTTTTAAAGTGTGCTATCAGGCCTATGTATGTGGACGTTCTCCTGGACATGTGTTACTGTTGCACTATGTGGGCACGTGGTACTTCACATGATTGGACATTGTGGTTTTGGCATTGTTTTATTTGGGACACCTACCTGATTCTTCGGATGTCTGCACTCCTTTCTCCATCCCTCCGACTCCCTCTATGCTCTCCATTCCAATGGTGGAGGCACAGATTTCTTCCCAGGGGGTCAACTTGATGGGTGATTCCGATCCTCCCCCGGTAGCTGTGGCAATGTTGCGGTTGGCAGAAAGTATGCTACGGACGCGTATCCGCAGGTCGTCCCATCGCTTTCTGCATTGCTGTGGGTTGCGGGGTGCGGTCCCCACCGCACTTACCCGCTGTGCCACCAGGGCCCATATGGCCTTCTTGTTCGCAAGTGCCGTCCTGGTCATTTGCGTGGAGAAGACGGCGGCAGCATTCTCCTGGAGGGTCTCTGTGAGCACGGTGAGTTCCTCACGGGAGAAGTGGACCTGCCGCTTGCGGTCGCACGCTTTCTTCGCTACTTTTCCCATTTTTCTTGGTTTCACTAGGGTGGATGACGGGTTGGGATGTGTCTCAGGGTAGTATTTTTAATGGTTGTGTGGAATTTGTGGTTTTATAGGTGTACGGCGTGATGTTTCCCGTTCCGGGACCATGCTTTTACTTCCTTTTCCGTATATTTACGGTCACCGTACTTTCCGGTTGGCGCTCACTGCGGTGTCCGCTGAGATGGGTGGCGGTATTGCACCTAGGGCGCCGTACGGCGGCGGTGTGGGCCGTTTTGGGGTCATTTCCGCCATCGCGGACTTTGCACTTCCGCCATGGCGTGGTGCTCGTGCCCGATGGGTCGGAATGAGCCGCACTTTGCTCCATCGTGCAATGGCGGAAACGCTATTTACGCTATGGCGGTCCGGTCGGTTGATTTCCGCCAGGGTCGTAATGAGGGCCATTGTCTTTAATGGTGCTAAGAGAAAAGCACTGTGAGAAGAGTATTATGTTTCATGGTGCCACGAGAAAAGCACTGTGAGAAAACCTTTATGGTTTCGTGGGGCCAAGAGCCACTGTGAGAAGTGTCTTCTGTTTCATGGTGTCAAGGGGAAAGGATTGTGAAGAAAACCTTATGTTTCCTGGTGCCAGGAGAAAAACACTGCAAGGCAAACCTTGTGTTTCCTGGTGCTAAGAAGGAAGCACTGTGACGTTTTCAGAGGAAGCTGAGGTGTTTCATGGTGCCGAGGAGGGAGCACTGTGACCTTTTCTGAGGAAGCTGAAGTGCGTCATGGTGCTAGGGAGGAAGCACTGTGATACCTTCTAAGTCAAGAAGTGATCTTGTTACGTGGCACTGCAAGAGAAGCAGTACATATTTGTATCTAAAGAACCTCTTGAACTATATCTCCTGGAGGAGAAGGATCTTCTGTGGGTTGAACTGTGGAGTGTTGGACTTTCATTTAATGCCAATAGACTTTACCAAGAACTGTGTTGGAACCTTGGGGTTCCTTGTTGTTTTGTGTTGAACCTGACTTTGACTTAAAACCTGGGGAAGGGGAATTCACTCAGGTTATGAGCATCAAACTCAAAGGTTTTACACATACAAGTGTTTAACTTACAAATTGCCATATACTTTACTTTTTATTATTATATAAATGTGAGGGCCAGAAATTTTATGTTAGAGTGTTTTTCCTTAGTTTATTTAGTTAGGGAAATCCCTGTTAGAGTAGGGCAAGAATGGTGTTGCATTTTCCATTTTGGTTTAATACAATGGCATTGTTTGAAAAACCCTCTAAAATGGGTCTGCCTCAAATTTCTGACCCCTCACAAAATCATCCTGTGCCTCTCTCTGCATTATTGAACTGCTTTAAGTGCTTGCAAGCTACGAAGACCTGAATATCTCCTGCCTGTCCCAAGTTTCCTTGAGCCAAGTGCTGTTGCCGCTTGTTAAATTGTTCCACGTTGCTCTATCCCATCATACCGGATCAATCACCTCAAACCTGATCTGACACATCGTGAAGTGCCCAGAAGTCTGGCTTGATGCTGTCGACCCCAGAAAGAAGATATTATGGTATCGATAATGATTCTGTCCCCCTACCTTTTTTCCATGGGCATTAATGACATTTAACACCCCACTCTTTACCTTAAAAGACGTAGATCTTCATACCGAGTAGAGCTAAATAAATTGCGGAATTATCGTTACAGCGGAGCACCCTGGCAGAATTACCACTGAATCATGAGTAGAAGGATGCGCACACCATCCTTCGGCAGTCACAGTAATTCCACCAGCGGAATTACCGTTTGAAAACAGTACACCAATGGTAAAATCCCTCAATTGTTTTTTTTTTACCTATTCCCGACTCCACCGCCCCTTATATGCCCTTACCCACCCCACAATATTTTTCGATGAGTTTTTTCATTAAACAAGTTTTGGAAAAAAACATTGAAAAAAGACTGACGATGTGACAACGTTATAAATCAAAATCACCAGAAAAGGAAGGGCCATCCAACCCTACAACATGTGAAAAACATATCTGGAGAGAAAGCCAAAGAGAAAGTACCTGAAATGTGGCTAAGAAAGGCCCAATTCACTAAGCAGGAGCTCAGTGGGATTGCAGAGAAGGTGGTTGCCCATGCAGAGGAGCTGTGCGGGTCACACAACAGGGTGACGTCCTTGCAGTGGAAGAACACCATTTGGGCAGAAATCCAGGACAAGGTTTTGGCTGTAGGAAACATTCCACAGGATTGCGAGGAAATGCGTAAAATGTGTACAACCTCAAAGCCAGGGTCTGCACCCTTGTCTCGAACCACAGTGAGATAGCAGCCACTGGTGAAGGAACCGTTGAACTGCTGAAGCTCACACACTGGGAAGAGGCAGTGAGCAGCATCCTCCATATGGCGGGCCTGGAGGGCGTGAGAACGGCAGAGCTCAGAGCCAGCAGTCTGGAAGATCCTGGTGAGTACATGAGTGAATCATGGGCCCGTTGCCCAACAACACCAATAGAATGTCAACATACAGATACTTGCAGTCACTTGCAGTCACACAGCAGATACTTATACAGCCAATGCACAAGCAATCAGAGTAACACCTCAAGACTGTACATCAGGAGGCAAGGAAGGTGTGAACCTCCTAAAAGACTCACCATGGAGAAGGACGAGGCCCTCATGTAGAACATATTCAATGAAATATCAAATATCATGGACAGTTACCTAATCACATGGTACATCGTCACCACCTCTTGCCAGCATGCCAAGCACCCATATGCAGGCACATCAGCCAAATAGCTGCCACATATGTAACGTATGGGGAAAATTCAACACCTGTAGATGTCCAGCTTAAACAGACAAGTGCAACAGATCAGTAGCAGCAAGTCCTCTATGAAGAGTGTGTCCCACCTAATGTCACACTGACACCACTATAGCTAGCAGGACACCCCACAGCTGACAGTAGAACAGGATACACATACAACATTGGGTCAGCCCTACATGGTCACCCATTACCTGACACAACCGTGAACCACATGCCACCACAGTCCAGGTAAGGCACACATTCTCGGCTGTTCATATGCACACCCAACCATCAAGCCAGTAATCCATCATATTGTCTTCCACATGAAGAAGGCCCCCATGGGGCCGTATCACCCTGGGGACCAATAGTACATAGAACACTTTATGAGAGCACACCCAACAACATTCCAACAAGGTTAATAATGCACTGTTTCCCGTCTCCCAACAGGCAAACAATACACCCAAATCCCAAACAAGAAGGCTGCATTGTGTTTCAAGGACGCCAGTGACCCTCCCGCATGAAACGCTGAGTTGGGAGGCGAGGCCAAGCCTGTTGTACTAACCTTGACTCGTGAACTTAAAAACTATAAAGACCAGAAAGAAACGCACACAGCCGGTGAGTTGGCAAGCGACATGATAGACCGGTGTGTGTTAAGGAAAGGTTGAAGTTGCAACATTATATATCGCACAATTGAAGGCTGAACGTGTGTGGATGAGACGGGAGGAAAGGCAGACCCGTGAATGAACTTTGAAGTAATGCTAGATGTAAAACCAGCAATACTGAGTAACGGAGTGGTCCGGCGATAGAACCACTCAAAAGTCTCTGTAAAAGGTGACATGTTTGTAGCGTTAAAGTGAATGAACTGTAAAAGCAAAGTGATCAAAATTCACCCTGAGAAAAAGGGAGAGTAAAAAGGTGAACATTGAACTTTGGTGATTATGATAGTGAACTACCCAGACCAAGAAGCAGTGGGTCAAATAACACAAGAGTGTGATCTGAAGGGAAAGTTGAGTGGTGCTGCGGTGGTCTGTTGTAAAAGCCATGCACATTCGAAAGCCTTCAACATCAGTAAACGGTCCGAGCCGACTGAGGGAGACCGGAAGGGTAATATGTTAGGGTAAGGGAACCCCTAAAGGATACGAATTAAGCTTGGGGAAGGAACCCCTTCAAGTGTTGTGAATCTTTGCTGTGAAAGGTCTGAGCCCGACTGAGGGAGGCCAATTTGAACCTATGCTTTTAGAGGTATGAGCCCGACAGAGGGGGACCGGCGTGAACTTTTTGTTGAACTGTGTTTGTAAAGCTGGTAAGAGAGACTTTAGGGTGGAAGGCCAGGGGGCCTCGATCCACGTTTTGAACTACCTTTGTTTTAAGAACCTGAGCCAGATTGTGTCATCCTGTCTACCAGGAACACCTTACTCCGTGCTGTCTAACGTGGGAAGGAAAGCTGACTCAACCACATTCATTCTTTATATTTGAACACTTAATTTCCATTGCATACATGTTATCCTTAACACACTTTCTGTACAAGATGTAGGCCAGGCATTAGGTTTTGTTAGTATAGTCCATTTTTGATTTGACAGACTCAACTAGGACTGTTTTACCTATTATTTTGGTGGTAGAGACTACTCCCATCCTAGTTATAGGGCAACGTAGGAGTTTTTCCAAACCCAGAAACTTTATTAAAGGGCTGTGAGCTAGAGTGTTGTTTGTGTTGGGAGGTCTGTTTTCACCCCCCATTCCTTCTTGCTGTACCTGCTTTCACCAGCTTTTCACCAGTGCTCACCTTTAAAAATCCAGCCAAGTCGCAGAGCGATGCATAGTGAGCTGGAGTGTTGTCTGTGTTGCTTGTGAGGTGGGGAGCGGCTAACAGGGCAGGCTCCATCAGGTTTCTTGAGTCAAAGGTTTTTCCTGATACCAAGGACTAGACTCCAGTCTAAATCACAGGTGAGCACTGTGAGTATTGCGCTTCAAGCGTCACCCAAGTCCTGCAATCCCCCCAAATCACAGCAAGCCTTGATACCGGGAAATGAGAACCGTGGGACCAAGGGCGTGGGAGTGGGGCGCCATCTGAAAGATGCTCAGACTTGGTTCCAGGACACTTCTGACAGAACCGAAATGCTTAGGGTTATCGGACGCCATGAAGGGGAAGTGTACACCTAAATCAACTGACATTCTTTTACCCACGAGCCTTCTTTGTCCCTTTAACTCCGGCCAAAACACGGACAAGAAGAGCCCTAATGAGCTAGCAGTTCTGGACTTGACCGACGCAGAGCTTCTACAAAGTGAAGAAACCATCCCGTGACCCTGCGGGATGCTATTTCTCCAGCGCACGAATCACGATACACTTGTCCCCTTGGTGCCCAAACCTCAACGGTAAGAGAATATACTAGACATCTACCTCTCACCCCTGTCCCTGTATCCATGGCGTCTCCAAAATGCTTGTTTGAGACGATTATGGAAGAAAAGACCAGTCCTCAGTCTGTGGCCACTTTGTGGCAGCCACTTAAAGAAGAGGCTGATACCCTCCTTGATAGGAGGGACAATGAAAACTCTGCATTAAGCTCGATAACGCAAAAACACCACCCAGGCATCTTTTCCACTGGCCCTGCTGAGATGGCCATTGCCCTGTCTGATGGAGAGGCCCGCGATTCCCCGCTTTCATCTGGGTTAGCACAGCATGAACAAAACCTACGAACACAATAGCTCCCTCCCCGAAAGACAACATCCAGAGGGACTCAAGATCTTCTTATGACTATGGCACCTTTCATTCGAACGACCAACAAAGGCTTATTTTCTTTTCGACGGACCAGGGTCTTATACTCTCGCTTTACGAAGTTCTGCAGGGCACTCCCCCATGGACCACTGTTAGGCCTAAGGGCTAAAACTCAGAAGTGGTGGCTTGACACGTCGTGAAGCAATTGAATCTTTCTGACAATATACCCCTCAAGAGTACAAAAGGACAGATTGAGCTGAGTATTGCCTGAAAATATTTGGGACACCCTGGTACCCAAACAGCTGGCTGCAAAGAAAAAAACAAGGATTAATGTATTATTCAGAGCACCAAGAAAAACTAAATACTAATCGAAATTGTTACTCACAATCAAGGAATGAATGGTTTGACTAATGTATTCCAGGCTAGTATGATAAGTAATCCTGAGAAAATGGAAGCAGCAATTACTAAAGGAAAACAAAGTAAGAAAGAACTAACACTGATGCAGAAGTCAGCTTACCAATGGAAGAATGTTATGCTTCTTGGGGTGTTCTTGTAGGAATATTGCAGAGGATGAATGTTAGTTCCGGAAATCACAATGTTGATCTATTCCCGCCGGCACGAGGACGCCTAAACACAAGTACTTGATCCTTGCGCTGTTGCGCCAATGTCCCCAGAGTTCTTTGAAGGTCCAAAGCGGAAAACAGTCAGACTGTTAGATGTGTGGAACGATGAAATATTCCTAATCCTTGACAATCCAATAAGCGTTCCGAGTTGGCAACAGGTAGGAGGAGTGTGGCAGGGATAAGAGTTCACAGTCCAGTAAGCGTTCCGAATCGGCAACAGGTAAGGGCAGAGGAACAGGGAGAACCGTGACGATCCAGTAGACGTTCCGATTTGGCAACAGGTAGGTGAAGCGTAACGGGGGTAAGTGTTTGCAGTCCAATGAGCGTTCCGAGTCGGCAACAGGTAGGTGAAGCGTAATGGAGGTAATCGTTTGCAGTCCAATGAGAGTTCCATGTCAGCCAGGTAAACAATGCAGAGCAGAATCAGGAGACGAAACAAGGGTAGCCGAAATGCAGACCAAGAGTTCAAGACCAGGAAACAAGGCAGTAAAAGATGTAACAAAGCTTTCAGAACAAATTCAGAAGCAGCGCCGTGCAGGGTGGGTGGAGCTTACATTAGGAACAGCTGACTGCACGCACAACGCGCCGCTGTAATCCAGGAAGCAAACGTCTATGCAGTGGAAGCCAGCGTTTCCATGGCAACCCATAGCGTTCTTTGAAGGAACGCAAACTTCTAGATGAACGTGTTTTCTGAGGGCTTAGAATGGAAGTTTGAGTCCCCAATTCTCAGGAATAGAGGCAGATGTACTGGAGGCATGGGGATGTTTCTCTTTGTGTGTACCTAGTCCAGGACGTGATGAGGAAGAGCGGAATGGAACCCTGACAGTATCCTCCCCCAAAGAAAGATCCCCGGATCGGGAAGCAAGGAACTTGGACAAGGGAACAGGTGCATGCACATTTGATTCAGGCTCCCAGGTACGATCTTCAGGACCGTAACCCTTCCAGTCAATGAGAAAATAGTGAACCCCTCATACCATTTTAGTATCAAGAATGGCCTTAACCTCATACTCCTCGACTCCTTGGACCATAACAGGAGCTGGATGGGCCACAAGACGAGTCCCTGCAGGGCATAGTTTCAAAAGAGAGATGTGAAAGACAGGATGTTATTTCCACTGGGAAGGCAGTTCCAAATGAACCACCAAAGGGTTGAGCACTTCTTTAATAGGAAATGGTCCCACAAAACAAGGCAGCAAGCACCTGCGACTTGGTATATGGAGATTCTTAGAAGCCAACCACACCAAACTACCGGCTCGGTACTCCGGGGCAGGGGCCCGGTGTTTGTCGGCGTAGTTCTTGGCCTGCTGTTGAGCCATCTTCAGATGGCCAGTGATTTTCTCCATTAGGGTAATAAACTCACGTATGCATTTCTGAACTGCCGGATTGTCAACTGTTTGTATTACATCCAATGGAAGCGGCCTAGGGTGTAAACCATACAGAGCAAAGAAAGGAGTAGCGTTATTGGAGGAATGGATGGAATTTTATACACAAATTCTGCTGCTCCCAATACTTCTAACCAGGTTTCCTGATGTTGGGTAATTAGACAGCGTAAGTATTGTTCCATAGTGGCATGTCTGTCCATCAGTTTCAGGATGATAAGCAGTGGAATAACATCCATCAATACCAACCCAAAAAGGATTGAAGAGATTTCACAGACGTAGGGACAGACCAATTCAAAATCGCTCTAACCTTGGTATCGCTCATTTTGACGCCCTCACTGGTGATATCGTAGCCCAAGAGTTCCACTTGATCAGTGTGAAATACAAATTTTTCCAACTTAGCATAGAGGTTGCTTTTCCGCAATCTCGGTAGGATAGTAGAGATGTGCTGGACATGTTCTTTGTAGGTAGAGGAATAAATTAGAATGTCGTCAAGATAGACAACCATGAAGCGATCCAGTAAGTCCTTGAATACATCATTAATGAAATACTGGAAAGTAGCTGGGGCGTTACATAGGCGGAATGGCATGACCAAATATTCAAAAAGACCATACTTGGTCTTGAAGGCTGTCTTCCATTCATCACCTTTTCTGATCCTCACCAGATTATAGGCTCCCCTTAAATCCAACTTGGTGAAATACTTGGATGAACCGAGTTGATCGAACAGAACGGAAATCAAAGGAATAGGGTACTGGTTCCAAACTGTGATAGCATTCAGTTCCCTATAATCAATACAGGGGCGTAAGTCTCCCTCTTTTTTAGGAACAAAAAAAAGGGGAGACGCTGCTGGAGAACTCGAAGGACGAATGAATCCCATACTTAGTGCTTGATCCAAGTACTCCTTGAGAACGACATCCTCTTTTTGTGTAAGCGAGTAGACTCTGCCAGAAGGAATTTTGGCTTATGCCACTAACTCGAACGGGAAATCATAGGGACGATGCAGAGGTAATCTTTCCGCCGCCTTCTTCTCAAAAACATCCCTAAAACAATCATACTCCTTAGGGAGAACCGTTGTCGTGATAGCCCCTATAATTGAGGCTGCGTCTAGGATCCTTGTTCAGCATTGGCGGTATGACAAGACTCTTGACAAAAAAACAGAGGCAAAATCCACAGAGCGTGATACCCAGTCAATGACCGGGTTGTGTTTAGTCAACCATGGGAGACCCAGTATAAGTTTGAACTGTGGCGCAGAAATGACGTCAAAACTGATGATCTCAGAATGCATGGTACCAAATGATAGTACAAGATCAATGGTTTGTTCATTTACTAGACCAGATATCAGGGAAGTGCCATCCACTGCATTGACTAATTCTGGTATGTTCTTTGGAAGCAGTGGTATGGAATGGTCAAGAGCAAATTGGGCATCCACATGATGTTCTCTGTTTTGGCTACCTTGTCCTATCCTTCAAAAGAACCCTGGTCAGTTGAACTCATTTGTGATTCAGGTACCACAGGAAATTATGTGGACAAACCCCCAAACAGATTTGACACCTCCTCCTAGCCTGGCGAACCATCTGAACAATGGACACAATCCGCCTGATTTCAAATGATATTGTAATTTGATGGCTGCAATGACCTCCTCTCTTTCACTTTTCATCAAGCTTTACGAAACAATGAATGCGACAAGTAGAGATCAAACTACTCTGCTTGCCTTAATGCACTCAAAATTTGTATATATACAAACCTTTATTACCTCACTTCAATCAAGTGTGGAACAAGAAATCTCATGCTCTAACAGGATACAAAGAGAGATTCAGGACGCCTAAGAGCTTGAAAGAGCCGATGAAAAATATCTGCTAAACTCAGTTTTGGACCTTCCTCACTTAAAAACAGTAGTCCAAAACAGGAAGTCAACTTCAAACAGGATGATTGATGCCAACTTTCCTGAGAAAGGAACGATCAATCACTCACCAGCTCTCTCGGGCTCTCCTGATAAGCCTCCTTATAAAGCTGTTGACTCTAATTGCCCTATGCCGTTTGACTTGGCAGCAGGAAAAAACTGCTGTGCCCCTTTACCTCCCAAGGCCTCAATGATTGAAATAGAAGCAAAAAAGGTGGTTGACCTGACTGTCAACATGCAAGCGTGTAGCTCAACAGTGATGTTGAAATCCTATAATCTCTCAACCAACCCCTTTGAACCCGGGGGGTCCAACCCCTTTTCCATCTTTGGCCAGAGAAAAAAAAGGAAACTTGTCAGGAAAAAAGATGGAGATCTACCCCACGATAAGAAACCTAAACATCAGTCCACAATAAAACATCATGTGCCAAAGGTGGCCGTGTGAAAACTCTGCTCTTCTAGCCCTTGCCCCTTCCTCAAGAGACGAAAACCAACGTAACCAGAATTTGGCATCATAACTTAGCGTCCAAGCCCTTCCTAACTCCCTCGGAACCCCCACAACTAGAGAGACCAAATCCGATTACAACACTAGATGACACCCTTGACGTCTGCTTGAACTGCTCTGCTTACACCTACTATGAGACGGATTCCATAGATGAAGAACCGTTGTCTTGTCTTCTACCTAGTCCACAGCTAATTGTGCCTAGCCAAAACATTCTACCAACTTGGGACATGCCCAAGAAGTCCCAGCGGCCATGGGATATGCCTAAGAGGAGTCCACTAAAAGACATACCCACCCACTCTAGACGAACCAGACCAATGACTTTGTTTCACACCTTAGCAGAAAGACGGAAAAAGGGCATTGCAAAGTACGTTTTGCCAGTTGACTTAACCGCATGCATGAGACCAGTCAATACCGAAGTGCGGTTGGGAGCATGAGACGAAAAAGTCTTCCCAGTCGGATCCCAGGAGTAACCTAGTGCCTTCCAACAAGGGCACTCTATGGGGTCACCACCTCAAGAGACGTCCGGTATCCTCATCTATTGAAGTTGTTTTGGAACGTCTTCTACCAGCTCGTGATGGCCTGATCTTGAACCGTGCTAAAGTTATGCGTCTCTTGCACAATGTTCCCTTTTTAAGATTCTTCATAACTGAAGATATCCTGATAGTCGACTTTCCTAATGAATATTCGACTGACAGCGTCATACTACATCTACGCTCT
This sequence comes from Ambystoma mexicanum, assembly GCF_040938575.1. Lineage (NCBI taxonomy): Eukaryota > Metazoa > Chordata > Amphibia > Caudata > Ambystomatidae > Ambystoma > Ambystoma mexicanum. The sequence goes on from NC_090927.1 coordinate 1,146,385,087, forward strand.
CAAGGAGTGAAAACTTTGCTTCTAGAGTTGGCACATGTGCTACTCCCAATGGGGTTTCACTGCCGTGATCATCAGTCATTGGAGCCACGGAGACCACTGAGAGAGCCCTTGCGATCAGGCCACATTTGCCTACCAACTTTTCTGGACTTGCTCTCGGCGAGTCCGGTTGGTCCTCCAAATTGGAACAGTACCCAAAAGCTGCCTGTCCTTTGGTCAAAGATCTCCTTAAAGGTCCATCAGCATTGCCAACCAGACGTTTGGAAGGCACGTTGAAAATCACATTTAAGAACTCGGATTCTGAGGAGCGCACAATCATGAATAACATCACACCCGCCAAAACAACAGACACTGATAGAGGAACGATGTTGGCCGAGCCAACGTGAATCAGTCTAAAGACTAGCCACAAAGATCTCTGCGAAAGATGGCATTCTGGAACACGAGAGGATCAGTCCATCTTTCCAATGACAGTGATTTACATGAAGGATGACGGACATCTTATGTTTTCAGGTAACTTGGCTTCGCAAGGCCCCTTCCTTCGATGAATATTCTACCTTATTTACTTCCGCTTACGGGGGTGAAAGAGGTCACCCCTTGGCGGGCCTCGTCACCTTTGTGAAAAACGGGTCCGGGCTAACTACAGCATTCTTTGAAAGCCCATGTCTGTTCCTGCAAATAGTCTGCCTGAAAGAAACCCTTAAAAAAGGAACCTCCAAAGGCCTTGTTATCAACATCTACTGGAACCCGGCCGTTCTATCCAGCAACTACTTTCTAGACCTTGTGGTAACCTCCATTGCTGGCTGCACTTACCTTTTTGAGCCAAACTTTACCATTGGGTGGTGACCTAAAGTGTCGATGAATTGACAAAACAACGTGTCTCCCCCCACCCCAGTGGAACTTTAGAATCCCAAAGGGATGTGAGAGCTTCCGAATGGTGGAACGGGATGTTATGCCGCACCCTCCACATCCCCAACGGCCAAACAGTCAGTGACCAACCCGCCAAATCGACTATGGGCCTCATCACGAGTCTGGCGGTAACCCTTAAATGCAGCGGTAGCGCTATTACCGCTACATTTAAGGGTCCGGCAGATCATGGCCTTGGCGGATTTCCCCCCATCTGTGAGTGGGGGGGAAATCCGCAGCTAATTTGCGGATTTTCAGCACTATTACTGCCAGCGGGAAATCCGCCGGCGGTAATAGCGTGCATTTTCCCCATTGGGCCCAATGGGGAATGAGGCATTCCCGAATGGGCCCAATGGGGAATAGGGACTAACCGTTCCGCCAAACCCATGATCCGGCGCTAATAGCACCGGGGGGTTTGGCAGTAGGGCTAATAGCGCCGGCGGTAATAGCTCTGGTGTTACCGCCCAACTCGTGACGAGTCCCTATGTCTTTGTTTCCAGTCAATTAACTAAAAATATCGTATCTCTGGAAGTAATTGAGAAAGCCACATGCGCTACTAAAATGTATATGGAATGGTGGGTCCAGTCATCTGCAGGAAACCTACAGTGTGGAACTAGATCCTCCCCACTGAACCAATCGCCTCCGTATGACTGAGCGCGATACACTGTGGTTCTCCAAGAAAGCTACTGACATGCTGACGCAAGATGGAAAAATAAATTACGTTCCTTTCCTTCAGAAATTCAAACGGCCTCCAAAAATGGTTCTCTCACTGGAGACAGCACACAAGCATGTTTCTAATGAGAGAATTGCTTTTGAGGAAAAACTCCAAAATAAAGCCACTAAGATGATTGCCAAGAAGCACGAGGGTCAATACTTAATTAGAGGAAGTTGAACTCACCACAACTTGTTACTCCTCAGTTCTCATGGTTTTTCTCAATACTTAATTGAAATAAGAAAAAGGAAGCAAAGGTTTAAGAACTGGTTGTCACTATACAAAGTGGAGATGATGCAACTGGACGCCGAGCAAATGCTCGTGGTTCTCATCAACAAAGATACCAGATCAATTTGAAGATTACTAAACCGATAACAGTTGGATGATGGCGACCCCTTCTCCACACAGCTTCAGAAGAAGCCTATACTGATTTCTATAAGCACTTATTCAACCGAGAGATAGCGCCCCCATGCTCCAGTAGAGAAACAAGGCTGAGGATGGTCATTCCACCTTGACCTCCTCGATGTGGAACTTCTAATCAAAAATGCAAATCAGTCCCGAGCACCGGGGCCCGACGGGATCTCTAACTCAATGATAAAGGAAGCTATGGAGAACTGGATCCCTTTTATACATAAATTGTTTATCCAAATTATGAAGCTAGGCACGATTCCGGATTCATGGGGTTCCGCTATAATAGTTCCAATTGACAAGCAAGTCCTCAGATCCGACCCTTGGAACTACTGCCCATAGAGCTCCTGGATTCCTTGGGCAAGCTATTTGCGGCGTTTCCTCTAAAAAACCTTCAACGCAGGACGAAAGAGTCCAAAAGAGAAGATCCGAGGCAGACATTTTTTGTGAAGGGGTTTGGCACAGAACTAAACCTCTTCTTGATTAACGTACTAGAAGCCAAAGCCTTCAGCGAGAAAATAAAAATCTACGTGGCATTCATAGACATCAAAAAGGGGATGGCAATATCCGCAATATCCGACTGACCTACAGGAAGCCATACAATCCCCCTATGAGTGCACCAATGATATGATATGGCATTTAAAACGTGCCTATACACAAGTGTTTCAAGGCGTGACCAGGCAATGGAGGGGAACAGAGGGAAACAGAGACAACAATCTTACTAGGCCAAGTGACATTGAGATTGCGCAAGTGCATGGGCGGGGGAAGGGGAAAAGTGCAATACATAAGATAGACAGTAGATAAATAAAACAATAAATAGGAGGTGCGGCCAGCTGGTGGCAGGTGCAAGGTAAGTGCAGACATCAGCTGTCGAGGGCTGACAGGGGGATGTAGGGATACAGAAACAGCCCAGAGTGCAAGGGTTGCCAAAGGGCAGTGCAGGTGTGCAACCGGCGGGCAGGCGACCTGGGCCCGGGAACAGTCTCAACCAGGAGTTCAACAGAGGAGATGAGGAGAGAAAGCAGAAGCAAGAGGAAGGTCTTGAGGTGCTTCCGGAACCAGAGATGGTTCTCCTCAGTTTTCCGAGAGGCAGGGAGGCTGTTCCAGAGGGAGGATCGGGTGTGCCGATGAGGAGGATCTCAGTCTTACTGGCATTAAGGCCGAAGTCATTGGCGGCACACCACTCCTGGATAGCAGACAGACAGCAATGTCAAGATTCGCCTCGGTGCGCATGGTCTCTTATCCTGATCAATTGGCACATCCGGGGGTCTGAAACAAGGCTGTCCGTTGACAAAGAAGTCTGGTCAAAAGCAAGCCTGTTTCCTCCAAAGCTCGCCACAGAACCAGTGACGAACCTACTCTTTGCAGACGACGTTGTCCTGTTTCACCTAACCCCTATCAGTCTGCAAAGGAGCATTGATGCCTTGGATGAATACTTAATGGCAAACGAGCTTGCCATGAATCCCAGAAAGGGGTTTTCTGGTGAAAAATACTAAAACTTCCTAACCTGATCCCGACGTCTGCGATACGGTTCGAACTGGGCCTAATTTCACTAAATGCCAAAGTAACTTGGAGGTCTCTCTCGCGCTATAGAAAATGTAGGTTGATCGACATAACAAAACCTTATCAGATACTGGAAAGAGCGTTGAAGTCTAAGAAAAACATCTTTTTGATGGAATGGGAAAACTGCTGCCAAAGTTTGCTTGCCCATCAGGAGGTCAAAGTGGATGACCTGGCTACTAACCCGACAAGGGTTAAATGGAAAGTGTGGCAGGACGACTGGGTGAAGACAATCAATGAGAAAAATCTCTATAGGTTGGAAAGCGCCATGAAAGATGAACACAAGACCTGGGGCTCCCTCCCAAAATACCTATCCAAATTTCCAAACAGTTGGTATAGGACTCAATACATGCGGAGTAGGATGAATAAACACCCCACTCGCCAGATCCTATCTATTGACAACCACCATCGCACTTCAGAAGATTACAGATTTTGTCACCAAGAGGGGACACCAGAGATGTTGAGGCACCTCACACTTTCATCTACGGGATTAACAGAGAAGAGGACATTATTCTTTGGCTCCCTAATGCCATAAAGAAAAATAGACGCGGCCGAGGATCTGTAGCGCATTCTGCAGTGTGGATATTCCTTTTCTGCGATATTCGCTCTCATAAAGTTTGTGAAGCAGATTCTCCATGACGGTGAGGTCACAAACTAATCAAAGAGCCTGAAGCAACGTGGGGTGGGCTATACGAGGACAGAAAACTAGATCTCTCTTCCCTCAAATGGACAACTTGAATGATACTTGAAATGGAATTTAGGTATTTTTAAGAAGGAAACAGATGTAACAAAAGGTTTGAAATAAACCATATGTTTAATTAAAAAAAACAAAGGTTTGTGATGATCATGAACATTTCTCAAATTTGGGGTTTCTGTGTGCAGTATGCATGTCAGATTCTTTTTCTATGTCTTGTATTTCTAATACATCCATGCTGTCTTTCTGTTTATTGCACATGAAACCATGATTCAGTCTTTTCTGAATATGGTTGAATATGGCAAGGGTTTCAGTTATTGCAAAGCACAGAAGCATCTCTCACCCTCACAGGAAGAACTAGAACAGATCAGAGTATACACCGTGGCTTCACCCGTGCAAAGAAAGCTCTTTCTACTGGAATGATCCTTCCTAAAAATGTCTACCTTTTCTGAGGCTGAAGAAACCTTGTGGACGCTTAATAAGGTTAATTGTGCAGCAAAGAGGAAATATTTGATTTCTGAGTTTTGACAATCATTTCAGAGCATCTCCCTGTTTGGTGGAAGACTGGAATGGAAGAGATCGTAAGGTGGGAGTGGGGGAGAGTGAAAGAAGGAAGAGGACTGGGGGAGAGTTGTAAACCAATTAGAGTGACAGGGGTGGTAAAAGAAGATGATCCGTAGGGCTGAGGCACATTTGAGAGGGAGTCAGGGGTATATATATTGTGATGAGTCAGACATGCGAAATGGACAGATAGATGACGTTTTCTCACAATTTGCCATTTATTGAAATAATAAAGGGTGAGACAAACGTCTATCTTTCCCTAACCTAACAAAACCAAGACTAAAGTAAAATGAACTACTGTCCACAAGATGTCTGTCCCTCACACTATTACATACAAAAAAATCATACAGCAACCATTTGGCAGTTTAATTTGTATAACTCAGCATATCTTCATATATAAGGAAAACAACAGAAACTCTTATGCTCACGGTTGGAACCCCTTCCCCTGGATGAATTCAGAATAATTTAAACCAAAGTTAATTTCAGGAAAGTGATTTTCTTTTGCCCCATTCCACTTCAGGTGGAATACACAGTTTATTTTAATTCCAATATATTCTTTGCTTGGCAAATTAACTTCCCAGTTCAAAAAGGTTTCTCCTTCTTAGTTCAAAAGATTTCTTTCTGTTAGAACAGTGGCTAAAGCTTCCACTTGCCAGCTAAAAAAGGTCTGTCTCTTCACACATCAATTTGAAAAGTTAATGACAAAGAAATTATTTTTTTTCAGGAGACCAATCACTTTTCATCACATTACGTTTCTTTAAAAAAAACCAGCTTGATCAGAATAGATCATCCAAAAGTTCTACTTCAGTCAGGATGGTTGCACAACAGTTCATCAAACACAACAGTGAGACTGCCAATTATTTTCCACCACAGTTAGTTACAACCTTCTACCAAATTTACAGTATTTCAACTCTTCTTCTTCCTGGTCCACTCGCCTGCCAGAACTAACCACTATTTGTCCCTTTCCTGGCATACTCGCCTGGCAGGATACAACTCCTACCTCTAATACTATTCGTACTTTGTGGTGAGGTTTGTTTCCAAATTTCCACATTTGACTCATCAATGGGGGAAGCTAAACCAACAACAGCTTCTGGGATATGTCTTTGGACTTGTAATACCATTAGTGTATAACTTCTTTCATGCACATGCTGCATAGAAGGACAATGCTTCTTACATGCATTTAATTGTCATTAGCAATGCAGGTTACAATTTTCTCCTCCTTGAACCTTTCAACAAGGAGGGCATTTCCCCTGCTGTCTCATCTCTTTCCATAGAACCTACTGGCTATTGACAATGTGATTCACAACTCCTATGAATGCAACATTTAATCTGTTTTATAATTCTTGGCTTTGGCAAAGCAGGGAATAATGTCCCTTATTTGAATATCCTTGTTTGGGAAAACTGTATCCCTTTTGTTTTTACATTTGCCCTTATTTGGCTTGGGCAATGCAGGTTACACTATTCTCTTATTGCATCTCTCCCCTCAGACAAGTCACATTCACTCTGGGTAACAATTGCCACCTTTTGGTTTGGGAAATGTGGGTTGCAATATCTTTCTGTTTGCCCTCTCCCTTTTGGGTAATTACTTTCAATTTGCTTTCTTTCAAATGTTCGGTATTCAAAATGTGCTTTCTTTTGAAGCGTTCTGTGTTAGAACGCCCCAGGTGTTACCTAGTTCAGGATAACTCACTGGTTTCTCTTTGCATCTCATCCGGACATGCTTGTTATACTTTGATGTTCGTTGGTTATTCTCTCGTGGTGAACAGGTACCGTCAGCCTCTAGCTGTACGTGCTGTCTCCTGCTGGAGCTCACATGGCTCCACGCGCGCTCCGGTGCAGTCTTCACACAGGAATGCCCAGTCAGACACGGAGAGCGAGTCTCTCTTTCAGGACAGCTGGTCTTGTCACCGCTTCCCGCTGCACATCCTTTGCTTCCGCAGGGCACTACGAGCTACGACAACCTCTCTGAACCGCATCCCACTATCTGCAAAGCGGCAGCGGCGCCAACTTCTACATTCTCCTGCTGCTTCTGAGGTTGCTGCTGCTCTTGCTGCCAACGTGTTCCACTGACCTGCATCTGACAGGCCTTTAAATATTTAAAGGTCCTGCTCTGGTGGGTCACTAGAACAACTAGACCGCTCACAATGGTCTAGTGCCTCTGTGCCCCTCCTCCTCATCTCACTACTAAGAGCTTTGTGGAACTTAAAGTGCACAATGTTCTTAGTTGTATTAATGTCTCTTTTTAATCCACTTTGTTTATGGTTTGTATGTGACACATATTAAAGGAAGATTTTAATGGAATTACAGGTTCTCTTTTAGGTTTCTTACTTGAACATTTGGGAAGATCAATACCATACAAGGTGGTAACATTAACTCTTTGACTCTGATATATGTCATATTCATGTTTACAAAGAGGATTTTTACACCTGGTACCTTGTGTACGTCTGGGAGGGCAGGTCCTATGGTGACTATATGCCAATAAATATTCAGGCATGAATAAAATCTTCATTCTTAGAAGAGGATGGATATCGCGTCTCTCCTGGCGGAGTCACCAAATTCCCTTGAGAGCCTTCTCCTCCCATGTGATCCTTCCACCTGATACCACTCCCAGGGTTAGGATCAGGTAGGGTCTGCCTTCCCCTGCCCACATGGGAGGAGATTATAGGCTGGGATTCTGGGATGACTCCGCAGGATTCATCATAATATGTAGATAGTAGATATAGACCACAATAAAGGTCACCCTATCCAATTACCCATTTGCCTATTACCAGGCCTGCTGTAACACTTTAGACTCCACATAGAACAAATACTGATGAAGTCAACAGTTTTGGCTCATCTATAAGCATTTTATAGGCCTTGCCATCATAACTCTAGGTACTAATGCTAATTACCAGCTATTCCCATCATAAGTACAGAGCGTACCACAGTTTGTCAGGTATTGGCATAACCTGGTCTGGAACTCACACCATGTACCATATCTTGCTACTCTATACCAGATAATGACATCATACCATTGTCAGCAACTGCCATTAATGCACCGGGTTCTTGCACCATTACAATTCAATACCTAGGTACTCACTTCATTGTCAAGGCTATTCACAATTAATATAGCAGTGCCAGCCTCCACAATTAGGAGGCAGTGCCAGATTCAATGATGTCTAGCTAGCACAGCAGTGCAAGATTCCATTTCACCCAATTTGGACATTAATGGGAGGTTCCATTATGCCCACTTAGCACAGAAAGGCCTGAAACCCATATGCCAAGTTATCTTTAGTAATGGCAGATTAAAATATGCTGAGTTGTCACAGTAAATCAAGATACCAATGTGACCACCAACAGAGTAAACCCACACTTCAGTATGTCCAGTTAGTACCAAACAGCCATATTCTTTCAGGGGCTGCATGTGTTTGTGGGTAGTGTAGTGGGATGTATATGTGTGGTGTTGGGTGCAGTGTGTGTGCAGTGTAGTGGCACCTTGTGCACAGCGTGGTGATATGTGTGAAGTGAAGTCCTGAGATATATGTGCTGTACAGTGCCTCTGGGTGGCGAGTGTGCAGTACAGTGTATGGTGTCGGTACAGTAATGTGGAAGGGTGTGTGTGTCTGTGTGCAAATGCAGTGTTGGGGTGGTGTGTGTGCATGCAGGTTATTGCTGAGGCCATTTTGAAGCACTAGGGCAATGTTAGCCATGCTGGTTCTAATATGCCAAACTGCACTTGTCAAGGTGCAATTGTTTTTTAATATGTCCCAGTGTTTTTAAAAATAGGGCACATTTTGCCCTAGTGCTGATACCGTGGAAACTTTGCACTTGCAGCAATGCAATGTTTTTCTAATCTGGCCCCAGGGTGCTCAAAGGTCTGCTTTGCAAACTTTCAGGCAATCTGAAAAATCTAAGTATGCATGTTAAAAATAAATACATTGGGCCTCATTCCGAGTACGGCGCTAACCAATGGCGCTATTAACGCCTTGGTTGACGCCGTACCCGGACCGGCAGCGCCTTGGTGGATGGCGGAATCACCGCCCCATTCCAAGGTTGGCGGGGCGGTAATTCCCCATTCACCAAGGCTCTTCCCCATTCCCAAATGAGCCCCCATAGGGCTCAATGGGAATGGGGAAGATGCAAATAACGGTGACCGTTCATTACGGTCGCCGTTATTGGCTTGGAGGCCCCTTTGCGCCCTCGACTTTAACACCTGCTCAAAGCAGGCGTTAAGGGCGAGGGCGCAGAGGGAACTCGGAGTATGGCGGTAAGGGTTTACCGCCACCGGTCTCGTTACCGGTGGCCGCTATCCCTTACCGCCATACTCGGAATGAGGCCCATTGTTTTTAGCACTTCGTAGTACAATCCTGCAGCTTCTAAGCACTTTCAGCAAATGTTTCTAAGACCCAGTCAATGGCACTCATTTGATTACTTTCAGTAGGATGAAACTCGGAGTTGGCTCTGATGGGATGCAGCAGGTGGATTAGCTGCCTGAGCTATTTTACCACCTACATTGTTTCAATGTAATACATTTCTATCAAAATGGAACAATCAGACACACGTTTATTGGATGTATTTGCATTTATTTGTTGGTCACAGCAGCAAAGCTTGGTTCTGTATAATTTGGGCCAGTCTGGCAGGCTTTGAATCAGGGCTGGCTAAAGATGTGTCAGGGCTGGTGGGGATTTTCAGCATGATGTTTGGGAGCTACCCCTTGCCTTACAACTGGGAAAAACAGTCAGATGCACGAGTGGGATGTTTGAATCATACTGAAGTCAAAAGAATGCAGCAAGGTGGTTAATAGCTGCTGTCCCATAAAAGGTATTAATTGCCCAGCAGCATGCTAATGTCAGGGAAACCTGAATACACTGGCATTGAGGTGCTAAGAATGTTGCCAGAGACTTCCAGAAGGAGGTGATGGTCTGCAACACAGGTGCTGCACACGTTGAATGTCCCAAATACAAAGAGCTTGTTTCTGAGTCATAAAACTGCAATGGGGGAAGCTGCTTGGGGCTTTGCAGTGTTCAGGGGGTCAGGCAAAGTCACCCCTCTCTTAACACTGTGTCGTCCAATGACAGTTGTCACATCCGGTCTCTGTGGCAAACTGTGAAATATCAGTTTGGAACAGACTGCTTGCCAGGCCTTCAGTGTGCACTGCTAATAAATCACCCTCTTTGTTAAACTGTGATGTTTTTGAATCCCCATGGTACAAAAGCACATGTCTCCACTCCAACCCATCACATACAAAAAATAACCAGTATTGAGATCATTTTCCAATGGGTCCTAATGTAAAGGAAAGACATAAAAGCCATGCATAAGGCTTTTAAGCCTTTCATTCATGTCACGCTGGATTTGTTTGCTTGTATACAAAAGGAGAGCTGACCTACCCAAACGGGTTATTGCACACATTATTAATTTGCGTGTGATTGCTTTACTACAGATGAGGCTCATGAATAGTTGGCCTCCAAAGGCAATAAATGTAGAACCCAAGAAAATGCTCTGGATACGCCACTGAGTCTATATCTCTGGCTACCCCATTAAAAAGCAATGTCACTAATCTGGAGCAGGAAAACAATGATTCTCCGCTGCATTTGTATGGCAGAGAGGAGGGGCGTAACTTATGGTTCCGTCTGAGCCTTCCTCTCCGCCATAAAAATACTACTGCATTTGGGCTGCATGGATTTTCTCACCATAGCAAATGCTGTGGATTCCTATGGAGTCCACCGGCTTTCTACACCAGCAAAAAGCAGGCGCACTCCATAGGAATCCATTGTAAGCACCGCCTTTCATAGTTATATGGCAGGTAGCGTTTACTCAATACAAAAGTGTATGCCGCCTTTTTACCGCCCCCTTTTGCACTCTGCTGTGCAAATGAGGAAAATAAGGCGACAGGGACCTGCGTACGTGAAAGTGTAAACACAAAATGTCCCCACCGCTTTTTTATGTGAAACTTGAAAATGAGCCTCTATGTGTTTAACAGGTGAGCTATTCTCACCTTGATAAGTCTAAATAAAGCCATTTAGAGGTAAATGGTGGGCAGGTCAATCTGAAATCATTTGGTGCTCCAATGATACCCTGCCTGTGCCTTTGTCACAGATAAGTTCATGTGGGGTTTGGAAGGGCTAAATTTATTTTATTTGCTTTTAATACATTACAATATTACAGCCAATGTATTTCTATAGTAATACGTTTTAACAATGAATCATACAAAGAAAATATTACCTAGTGAGTTTGTGGGTTTAATGCTCAAATCCTTTCAGTATCTGTGAAAAGATGCTGTACAGATTGTCTTTGATTTCTTGGATTTGCCCTCCAGCCTCAGACAACAAAGTGGGGAGGGGCGTGTTGGCATCCACCACCCACTCGCCCACTCTTCTACCAGGACAATAACGTAAGTGGGCAATTCCAAGGAAGGAAAGCATGGTCTGATTACATTTCGAGCAGTTGCAAAAAGAAATGAAAGTTTCTTAAAAGACAGCTATGCTTCCCAATGGGAAAAATAAACAGCCTTTCTTTTCTCTCCCCCCAGATAGTGCAGGGGGGGGGTATAAACCATATTGTTTCCACCCGGCTTAAACTTGTGGGGGAGACTTATCATCCCTGTTCCCAACACCCAATGCTGCCTGTTAGTCTTCTTTCAAAGAAATAGGGCTGGACTAAAGGCAAGGTGTTTATGGTGCACCCTACTGTTACACAGCAAGGTTAAAGTCTTTCATCTCTTGGTGGCTAGTTGCAAAATATTTCCCTTCAACTCATGAAGATTTCTTATTGTTGCATCACCCAGTGGACATTTCAATCATAGACCCTATGCAGGAAATGCCGTCCATTGTAAGTCTATGGCGGAATCACCTTCAGGGCCAAGACTTCCACTCCCAGACACAGAGGAAATAAATGCCAATACTGTAAAATATCTCCATTTTGTATTCACGATTCTTATAAACATCAAAATGTACTGATTTCTTACACATATATGTTTATAGTTATTTATTCATAAAGCGCTTATGCCTAAACCCTAAATAATCTTAGGTAATCTTTACTACTCCTATTCCTTCTCTTCCTTGTCCCAGTATTTACTCATGAACGTTCGGCCTTCACGCCAGCGTTTCCCAAAACATCTATGTTTTTTTAATATCCATTATGGTGATTTATAAATGGCACCACTTACACATGATACTCTGGTTCCATGCCCAAGAGAAACCATTCATGTCACTGTCATTCATTCTTCTTTTGCATACACTGCCACATGTCTGCAGCGGCGATGGCACTTTCCTGAAGATAGAGCTACTTGGGTGCATCCTCCATTCGAGAGTTCAGGACAATAATACGAATGTTGTTTTTGGTAGAGCTAGTAGGTTGCTTGCTCCATCACTTCCAAGTGATGCGATGATGCCTGCAAACCCCATGTGTGGAATAGGTTGTCCGCCTAGCTCCTTAGTCCATGGGTCTTACATGCATACATCCCATAGATACAAACATCAGTTGCTTTGTGGAAGGGACTGAAGTGATTTTGTGCTGTTGTTGCCATTTACTGTTTATTAGTTTCACAGCATGTACAGCTGAATGTACTGTATAAACGTGTCAAAGGGAAAAATGACAATAATGCATCAGCTGATGTGGAAAAGCAAAAGACAACAGGAATCGCTAAATAATATCTCAAAGATTCCAAGGCAGTGCAATCCGTAGAGCTGCAATAGCATTCAATAAAAATGTAATTCTACTTAGTATATATCGATAATCCTTACAATGCTATATTATCATAATAATGTAAAGGCACGTAATCATGAGGTTTATGATGCACTCTAGGAAAATCCCATAGAGGAACAAACTGAATAAAGGGGTTCCAAACTTCCAAATATTTAGGCATCTGACCCCTCAGGAAGCCCCAGTTTTACTCTTGGCAGCTCCAAACCAAATCTTAGCGCGCCATTCTTGGATAACAGGAACAGCATTCATTTCCCAGTTTCGAGCAAACGTGAGCCGGCCACCACCAGAAAATGCGTAAGCACTTGGGAAGATTTCACATTTAGCCTGTATTGACCGCCTGGATCCTCATTACCCAGCAGAACCACCAGTGGATCCAGTGGGAGTTCAACTCCGTATATTATTTTGACTTGTGTGAGCACTTCTTTCCAAACATGTTTGGATAAGCGGAAGCAACATTTTGATTGTGTGGCTACGTACTATTTCTTACATCTTAAATGAACTGTGAACACAGGTCGAAAATACCCTGCAAAAATATCATTGAACAGGAAACACAAGAATTGGTAACATGGTGCTGTGTCCTCTGGATGAACCTGTTGAATGTTCCCAGACTTTATCGTGCAGAAACATAGTATGAGGGATACAGTACATGAGCAAATAAAGAATAATCAAGTAGTGTTTTCATCCTCAGTGTAGACAGGCTGCACTTTCCCATTAAACAGAAAAAAGTGTTATAATTGTGTTCTAATGACTTAAAGCGATTTGGCAGCACAGTAGTCTTCCAACAAGAGGACTACTTGTTTATCAAAGAGCACTTAATACAGGAAAGGGAGTGGGCGGCCCAGAGCTGTGTCTCATCTCAGCCCTCTAGGAGACATGATGTTTGTATTGTCATTTGAAAGGAGGTAAAGCTGGTCCAAGAGGTGGCTAAAAGTGTTAAACAAGGAAGGTACATCATTGTCACGGGCGTTTCAGAGAGCAAGCAAAGAGAACCAGTACAAAATGGCTTGTATTTTCTTAATGTTATCTGAGATTATGAACATGTTATTGGATTACAGTGAATATAAAATTATTCTGAGCGCCGGCAAGCAAAGGGCCTTTGTACACTTTTCCTCTACAGCCTGTGTTCTATGTCCTACTTTCAGTAACCTAAACTCCCTAGAAAATGTGTTTTTTTTTAAATATCGACAATACTGTTTATATAAAGCTTGATAGACAGTTGTTGCTGTTTCATAGAACATGTTTTAATATAACTGTAGCAACTACAAAGTACAGGTGGTACGTACTTCTGAGATACAGGGACAGGTGGTCTGTGGGCCCCCAGAGCCTGATAGGTTATTCATACTGGTGATGTGTCAGTGTGTACAGTCTGAAACTAGTCAGGCAAGGGCTGTCCTAAGAGCAGGTGGCAAAGGAACCATTTATGGTATCCTTACACAATATCCCCACCAAAAATATAGCCGTACATATGGCCGTTTGTCTCGCCATAGGCAATATTTTTTGGGGGGATAATTTGTGGGAGCGGGGGTTGCGGGGGTGTCCCCTGCACATTTTTAAATAATGATGGGTTGCAGGTTCCATGGGTCAATATCGCCGCAGAAATATGTCAATATTTTTGTATTGCGATATTTTTGCAGGGATATTAACACATGGAACCCCATTTATGTGGACAGTAATAGCTATGCTTTCATATTAGAAGAATTAGGAGAAATAGTATGGTTAAAATATATGTTGAACTATATGGACACTCTAGATTCAACAATTGGGCTCCTGGTTTGGAGCCTATTCTACCCAGGAGGGTTGCTTAGGAAACAGAAATACAATTGAATAGGTCCAAGGACAATATGCTCAAAAAATACTCCTACTTCTTGATAGTCTCTGCATGTATAAAGAAAGGAAACACTCTGCCATACTCTGTTTGTGAGACAAATCTCATTATTTATATATCAAAGGTTGTGTAAGTCAACACAAAATGGACATTTGAAGGAATATGACATCAAACGGTGTTAAACCGAAAATACAGACAAAAAACAATATTTACAAACACACAGGACCAAACATTGTTTGGCCAGAACAGGCAATATGAGTGTGTAGGTCAAACTCAAACTCTGTTGTGGTTTGCCTCTGTCAAATCCTGAGGGCCACGTGGATTAGTATACCTCCGTCCCCGAGCACCAGTACTCGCTGACCGGTTATTGGAGTCACAGATGGGGGAAACAGGAAACTCCAGGTTCCGGGTGGCTGCAAAGAAAATACCAGGTTAGCTAATGGCTACACGGTATTCACAACAAGCACAAACAAATAATAAGAAAGACCTACCCTGGAGGAGAATGATGAGTGAGTTGAACCTAGGTGAATTGTCCCCCCAAGGGTCAGATGAGTAGTGCAGAAGGGATAACGGGACCACGGGATCTGAAGGGGAGAGTAGAGGAATTGATTGTAGGTGCACAGTTCTTGACAAAGTTCCAAGAGTTCAAAAGGTAGCTGAAAGTTTATCAAGCGCCAAATCCAAAGGTCAATCCATAAACAATCCAAGAAAACAGTTCAAAGTTCAGATAATCCAGTTATACAGGTCAGAAGAAATCCAAGCGCCAAAATTTAAGGGCAATCCAGAAGAAAAACGAAGTCCAAAATCCAAGAAATTCGATAAGCATGAAGTTCAAAACACAGGAAATCGCTAAACGCCGAAAGATCAGCTGAGAAGCAATGTGTGCAAAGGCCAAGCCCCTTTTATTGCAGTCTTCCTGATTAGTTGGCCAATCGGGGACGATTTCCTGGTCACATGATCTTTCACTTGGTCACATGATCCATTTTCCTGGTCACGTGATCTTTCACTTGGTCACATGATCCAGTGGTTCATTTGGTGCCTGTTTCCTGAAAGCCATGTCACATGACCCCTTCTTCGTGGCGATCCGCGTCGAGCGGAGGACCACAGTATGGAGTGGTGATCTCCTCCGCGCTTGCAGTCTCCAAGGCAATCCCCACTGCAGGCGTGGAAATCGACGCCAGGGATGCCTCAGAGTGTAGCGTCCCACTAACGATCGAGCAGAGGTGATCGCGGGAGGGGTCCATGTTTCTCTCCGCCGCCTGCATATCACCCGGTCGTGATTGGGTGAGTCTGAAAGCATGACAGAGCCCCCCCTCAAAGGCACATGTCCTCGTGGGCTATGGGGGTTGTTCTTATGAAAGCGGGCAACTAGGAGTCGGGCATGTAATTGATCAGCGGGTTCCCAAGATCTTTCTTCCGGGCCGTAACCCAACCAGTCCACTAGATAATAAAGACGGCCCTTCGTGAGACGGGATCCAAGAATATCATTGACCTCATACTCTTCAGAAGTACCTTTCATTACAGGAGAAGGGGGTAGGATGATACGAGTGGGAAGAGGACATGGTTTGAGAAGGGAAGTGTGGAACACAGGGTGTATTCGCCAAGTGGTTGGCAGGGAAACCTTGTAGGCTACTGGATTGATGACTTTGGTAATACAATACGGTCCCACGAAGCGAGGAAGCAGTTTACGACAACCGGGTACAGGTAGGTGTCTGGTGGAAAGCCATACCCGATCCCCAACTGCATAAGTGGGGGCTGTAGTTCGTTTCTTATCAGCAGCCCGACACATAGAAGCCTGTGCTTCCTGAAGATGTAACGTGACCTGGCCATGGTTGTCTTTAAGATGCTGTACACATGAGGAAACAGAAGGAGAGAGTAGGGGAGGTACATCTGGAATAGGAAGTATGCGAGGATGCTGCCCGTACAAGGAATAAAAAGGTGAATAGCCTGTGGATGAGTGGGGTGCATTATTGTAAGCAAATGCAGCTACATGTAGTAATTTGTGCCAGGATTGTTGATGTTGTAAGGAGAGACAACGAAGATATTGCTCCATGGTTTGGTTGACACGTTCGGTCTGCCCGTCAGTTTCGGGGTGGTAAGAGGACGAGAAACGTGTGTCGATACCTAGTTGTCTCGTAAGGGACTGCCAAAATCGGGAAGTGAACTGGGAGCCCCTATCAGAAATGACAATAGCAGGTAACCCAAAAAAACAAAAGACATGGCGGAAGAAGAGGTCAGCCAGGGCAGGTGCTGTAGGTATACCGGTGCAGGGAATGAATCGGGCCATCTTCGTGAAGGAATCAATCACTACCCAAATAGTATCAAACCCACTAACTTTAGGTAAGTCAGTGACAAAATCCATCGTAATTGTATGCCAGGGTTTAACTGGGAGAGGCAATGGTTGTAATAGGCCTAGAGGACGACCTTTTCTGTTTTTGCATTGGGCACAAACCGAACAGGAAGACACATAAGCCATTGTATCTCTGTTCATGGAAGGCCACCAACACCAACGTTGGAGCAAGGCCAGTGTGCGCTTCTGGCCGGGATGACCATTTATGGGAGCATCATGAGACCGTTCTAATGCGATGGAGCGAGTATCTGGTGTTGGTAAGTATAATCTGCCCTGTATATATGGTAGGCCTTCATACAATTCTATCTCCCACTGCCGTAGTTGTTCTGGATATAACTTGACCCATTGTCGAACTAAGGTTAGTAGGTCTTTAGTTGGCGTACAGAGACAGATGATGTGTTTGCTGTCCAGAAGTGTCTCTGGAAAGACAGGCAAAGAAACGCCCCCAGGAATGCGGGAAAGAGCGTCCGCTTTGCCGCGGGCTATGCCCGGTCGGTGCTTCATGACAAAGTCATATGCTGCAAAGAATAAATGCCAGCGGACTTGGCAGCTATTAGTGCACTTGAATGTGGCCAAATCCTGAAGATTGCGATGGTCAGTATAAACCGTGACCTGATGTTTTGCCCCAAGTAAATGGTGACGCCAGACTTGGAATGCATCTTTAATGGATAGAAGTTCTTTCTCTGTGACTGTGTAATGGATTTCAGCCTGAGTGAATTTTCGAGAATGAAAGGCAACCGGATGTAGGAGACCTGTGGAGGGGCATGATTGAGACAAGACAGCTCCCAGAGCATAGGAAGAGGCATCGGCTTCAAGAATAAAGGGTAGATCGGGATTGGGATGCTGTAAAATAGGAGCTGTGGTGAAAGCCGTTTTGAGAGCTGAAAAAGCATCTTGTTGAGAAGAGGACCAAACAAACGGCATACGGGGGCTAGTGAGTTGAGTTAATGGGGAAACCAAGGCTGAAAACCCTGCAATGAATCGCCTGTAGAAGTTGGCGAAGCCAAGGAATGACTGCACTTCTTTAACAGTTTGTGGAATGGGCCAATCTGCGACTGCACGGATCTTGGTTGAATTCATAGCCAAACCGCCAGACGTGATGTGAAAACCTAGGAAGTCTACTTCCTTGGCGTGAAATAGGCATTTTTCTGGTTTAGCGTAAAGGGAGTGTGTGCGCAGCCGGTTCAGGACTTCTCGTACATGAATGACATGATCTTGGTGTGATTGAGAAAACACCAAAATATCATCCAGATATACCACCACGTAGTTATCTATGATGTCATGGAATATTTCATTCATAAACCTCTGGAAGGTTCCGGGTGCGTTACATAGCCCAAAGGGCATGACGGTATATTCGAAGAGACCATATTTGGTACAAAAAGCTGTTTTCCATTCATCCCCTTTTCGGATGCGTATGAGATTATACGCTCCTCGCAGATCGAGCTTGGTAAAAATAGTGGCATGTGTGAGACGATCTAGCAGTGGAGTGATAAGGGGTATAGGGTATCTATTCTTGATCATAATGTTGTTCAAATGGCGATAATAAATGCAGGGGCGAAGATCGCCTTCCCTCTTGGGTACAAAGAATATAGGACCAGCTGCAGGAGACTGCGAGGGTCTGATGTGGCCTAAACGTAAAGAATGGTGTATGTACTCTTTAAGAATCAGGTCTTCAGATGCTGAAAGGGAGTATATGCGTCCGTGGGGCACAGGGACCCCTGGTTCCAAATCTATCGGACAATCAAAGGGACGATGCGGGGGTAAGTGTTCAGATGATTTTTTATCAAACACTTCCAAGAAGTCATGATATTGTGAGGGTATCTGGGCCGAAACCAGACCTACCACATGCCTAGGAGGGTCAACCTCCATCTGTGATTCTTGTAAAGACAAATGAGCTAATGCCCCGAGCGCTTGTGCTGGCGTCGTTGCCTGCTCTGGGGATAACAAACAATGTTCCTGACAGTACAAGGATTCGAAAGAAATGGAGCCCAAAGACCAGTTAATGAGCGGATTATGTGTGCATAACCAGGGAATACCAAGGATAATACCGTATTGAGGGGTAGTTATTAAGTCAAAATTAAGGGTTTCCTGGTGTGTGTCCTGCAGTATGAGAGTTATGGGTGCCGTCTGTTGCCTGATAGGGCCCGAAATCAACGGAGAACCATCAACCGCTTGTACAGGTTCTGGATGCTTTTTATTTTGTAAAGGGAGATTTAGGGACGTGGCCAAAGCACTGTCCACGTAATTACCTGTTGCCCCGGAATCGATGACCAAGTGTACCTGATGTTTAACATTGTCAGAGGAAAACAAAATTGCCGGAAGAAACAAAGGGCTGGTTGAATCCGACAATGAAGGGGGTATGTACGATTGTACTGGTAGGCTCATCCGCGCCCCGTTATCTAAGGACGAGCCTTCAGAAAACCCGTTGGCTTTTGTTTGGGTCTTCGGGGACATTCCTTGACAAAATGACCTGACACTCTGCAGTAAAAACAAGCATTAGCCTGTCTGCGTCGTTCTCTCTCTAAGGGTGATATGGGACTACATATTCCCCCTATTTGCATGGGTTCGCTAGTTTGTTCTGTAGAGTTCGAGCTTAGGGAAAATACAGGATTCGTTCTCTTTGTTTCAGTGTTTCTTTCATTGAACCGGGCATCAACTTGTAAGACCAAGTCAACCAATTCAGGGTATTGAGTAGGTAAGGTAGGTATGACGGACAGGGCGTCCTTCAAACGTTCGCTGAGACCTTTGTAGAACACAACCGCCTTTTTTTCTTCTGGCCAGGCAGTTTCGACAGACAGTTGGTTGAATCGTGTTATGTATTCTATTAATGTGGTTTTTCCTTGGGTCAAATCTAGGAGTTCGAGGTCCCATGTTTGCGCTTTATGTCGTGTGTCAAAAACCTTAGTCATTTCTGCCACCAGTCTATCAAAATCATACAAAACGGGACTATTATTCTCCAACAGGGGATTCGCCCACGTAGCGGCAATGCCGCTCAAATGAGACAAAGTGAAAGCTGCCTTAGTAGTTGAATCAGGGAAGGCCTGTGGTCGACATAAAAAATGTAGCTTACACTGATTTAGGACAGTGCGAAATTTATGTGGGTCACCCTGGAATTTCTCGGGGGCTGCCAAAGGAAATGCGGTGGGGACGTAGACTGGGGCTGGTGCCACTGCCCCTACAGGTGGTGCAGCCTGTTCGGGTGCATCTCCAAACTCCTCATCTTGTGGTAAGGCGTGTCTTTCACTTTGTATGGCATCTAACCGCTGATGAATAGCCGTGTTAGCGGCTGTCATGTCAGCCCTTAAGACAGTGATTGCTTGTACAAGCACAGCCACCGGATCCCCGGCGGAGGTATCTATAATCCAGTGGTAAAAGGCTTCTCAGTCTGTCAAATCCTGAGGGCCACGTGGATTAGTATACCTCCGTCCCCGAGCACCAGTACACGCTGACCGGTTATTGGAGTCACAGATGGGGGAAACAGGAAACTCCAGGTTCCGGGTGGCTGCAAAGAAAATACCAGGTTAGCTAATGGCTACATGGTATTCACAACAATCACAAACAAATAATAAGAAAGACCTACCCTGGAGGAGAATGATAAGTGAGTTGAACCTAGGTGAATTTTCCCCCCAAGGGTCAGATGAGTAGTGCAGAAGGGATAACGGGACCACGGGATCTGAAGGGGAGAGGAGAGGAATTGATTGTAGGTGCACAGTTCTTGACAAAGTTCCAAGAGTTCAAAAGGTAGCTGAAGGTTTATCAAGTGCCAAATCCAAAGGTCAATCCATAAACAATCCAAGAAAACAGTTCAAAGTTCAGATAATCCAGTTATACAGGTCAGAAGAAATCCAAGCGCCAAAATTTAAGGGCAATCCAAAAGAAAAATTAAGTCCATAATCCAAGAAATTCGATAAGCATGAAGTTCAAAACACAGGAAATTGCTAAACGCCGAAAGATCAGCTGAGAAGCAATGTGTGCAAAGGCCAAGCCCCTTTTATTGCAGTCTTCCTGATTAGTTGGCCAATCGGGGACGATTTCCTTTTCACATGATCTTTCACTTGGTCACATGATCCAGTGGTTCATTTGGTGCCTGTTTCCTGAAAGCCATGTCACATGACCCCTTCTTCGTGGCGATCCGCGTCAAGCGGAGGACCGCAGTATGGAGTGGTGATCTCCTCCGCGCTTGCAGTCTCCAAGGCAATCCCCACTGCAGGCGTGGAAATCGACGCCAGGGATGCCTCAGAGTGTAGCGTCCCACTAACGATCGAGCAGAGGTGATCGCGGGAGGGGTCCATGTTTCTCTCCGCCGCCTGCATATCACCCGGTCGTGATTGGGTGAGTCTGAAAGCATGACAGCCACATAATTCACATAGTATAGTATACTCATAAAAATCAACTTTGTAACATCACATAAACATGTTAAAGACAAAAAATAATTTTCTTTGTGTTTAGCAGCGTCAATGTACTGCAGTTGGGCATAGTGCGTCCACACCAAGGTGTTTCCGCCGTTTCTAGGTGGGCTTGATGTGCCTCATCTTGTACACAGCCTTCATCAAGACGGGAAGCAGGGGAAGGGAGACTAATGTCAAGGAGGTATTCGAGCACATGTTATTTTAAAATGACTGAATCACATGTTGTGTTGTTTTAAGTAAAGATCAAGAAAAATACACAGCTTACCTATGGGTAAATTAATTCCACAGGCACTGTTTTTAGGAAATCCTGCTGCCTCAAGGGCTGATCTCCGTATAGTCCTGTTATGAAAAACAGAAAGGTATAAGGAGTTGCTACTAAATATTGGTGTCCCCCTAAAAGTGGTTGCAATAACCCAAACATACATGAGTGATGCATGAGTGAAAAAAGATCTTACCTCTTACTGGAGGTGAAAATCTCTATAGATTCAGCCAGTACAAAAAGTTTCTTATTTTCTTTTTGGCCCCGCAGGAGAAACCTAAAATGAACGTGGGCATCTTATTAATGCTGACGAGGTTCGCAAAAACCCAGAATCAATTCGGAGTCTGAGCGGGTTGTGCAGCCTTACCTGTGCAGCTGCAGGATTCGCAGACCGTCTGCCGCTAGAGCGTGCAGAATCTGACTCGTGAGTCACGGTGTGGTCGGCGGGGGCCTGGCTGGAAAGCGTTAGTAACGCTGTTGCCAGGTCCCCGCAGCTATTTATATGGCGCCCATCTTGGGAGGAGATCTCGAGTCATCGTGTGAGCGCTGAAATTGAAATAGAAATAAATCTATTTAAGTTATAGTCCATGGCTATATGGACCCAAAAATATAATTTAGGACCTGTTGTTTATGCATTAACTATGTGTTTATTGATTAAAATATGTGATAACATGTGTGATACTATGTTTTTAAAAAAACGTCCGTGTCATCTCTATCCATTGGTCCAACCTTGTTTTTGTAAACCCTCTATGTTTTGCCTGTGGGACCAGGGATTTAAAGCAAGTATACTCCCTTTATTTTTGAATCTGTTTAAGTACAGCCCGTGGCTGCAGGGGCACACAGAAATTGTGCGGCAATTTAGCCATATTCTTCAGAAAGGAAGGATGGAAAATGTAAATATCTTATCCTTTTCTGATGATTATTATAAGAAACTCTTAGAAGCCCCAACAACACCATTCGGAGAAACCGTGATTGGTGAAAAGGTGGCTGCAACAAATGATGTCGAAACAATTCTACAAAAAATGAAAAAATTGACTCGGACTGACCTACATGGCCAGTTTATGTTACAGTATTTAAAATCGGGAATTATCCCGGAGGGCCTACAGGTAAAAAACATCCCGAGGATATTTGTTGACAACCCCAAATTCCAAAAGGGTTGGCAACAAATGTTTGCGGGATTGTCCTGATTATTGACACAGCACAGGAGGAAACAAAGAAGCAGGGTGAGGATTTGGAAGCTCTAGAGAAAGCCTTTGTAGAAAGTACAACAGTGAAGGATGCCAAAAAACAACTAGAAGGACTGGAAGAAGAAATTAAGAAGTTTAAACAACTTAACCTAGACCATAAAATTAATAAACTACAAAAAGACATCGCCAGCTATAATGAAGAGAGAACCTATCCCTATCTGCAAAAAGGTTTTTTTAACGATCCACCGATCGGGGGTAATAATTACCAGCGAAACAACAGGTTTGCTACCTTTTCGAATACCTCAGGTTCGTCTAGTGGTTCAGACCCATCCCTCAATCAAGCCGGTCTGAACGTGAGAGCAACAGGGAGAGGACAAACCCCACAACGGGTTTTTTTCAGAGGGGGTCCAAGAGGCAGACAGCGACAGCCACAATATGGTAAGAACCACGGGATGAGAACCAGACAGTGGTACTCAAACCAGTGAGTGAAGACAACCAACTGCCAATTTTCAATCTATCCCTCTACCCTCTTGATCAATTTGACTTGACACTTCTTTCAAAAGGTCTCTCTTATGTTCCTACTACTAAAGCTGATGCCTTTAAGACAGAGCTTGAATTACAAAAATTCTTTAGGAATATACGACTCAAACATTTATTTGAGGTCTACCTTCCAGCGCAACAAAGAGAACAGAGCACTAGTTCTGATGTGATACCCAATGTGAGTGGTCTTAAGGTTAAGTCCACTTTTGTTCCTCCTTCCCATGAGTGCACACCAGAAATCCTGGCTTTTGAGAATATTGTCACACGAGAAGTCTTAGACACCATTAAAAAGAAAAATTATAAACCAGATAACTTGACCAAAGAGGAGAGAAAAAGTCTGACTCAACTATGTGGGATTGAGTTTATCACTATAAAACCCGCGGACAAGGGTGGTGGCATTGTGATTCTGGACACCATTAAATACGAAAATGAATGCATGCGTCTCTTACAAGATTCTACATCATACAAAAAGTTAGACAGAGACCCCACAATGAGACTACAGGAAGAAATTAAAAGTCTCACCAACCATGTATGTGAGGAATGGATAAGTACAGAGGAAGGCATTTTTCTGAATAAGAATGCTCCTAAAAAGGCAGCATTCTATATTTTGCCTAAGATTCATAAAAGTACCACAAAACCACCAGGGAGACCAATTGTCTCCGCCATTGACTCTTTGCTAGAACCCTTGTCTATATATTCGGAATTTTTTCTTAAACCTTTTGTATTAAAAATGCCCTCCTACATAAAAGACTCAACACATATGATCAAGATTGTCCGAGATGTTCAAATAGGGGACAACGACATACTCGTGACGATGGATGTTGAGCCCCTTTATACAGCAATTCCACAGACAAAATGTCTAAGTGTATTGGGCCAGTTTTTAAATACGAGACCTCTACCGCACCAAACCCCTGCTGAATTTATTCAGGAATGTGCGAGGCTGGCAATGACAGAAAACCTTTTTCTTTTTAAAAGACAGCTCTATAAACAAGGAAAAGGTGTTAGCATGGGGGCACTTTTGCCCCCGATGTTGCTAACCTGTATATGGCAGATTATGAAAATAAATTCATTCTCGGTATGGGGAATGCCCTTAGCGTTCACCCAACATTGAGTTTATGCCTGGGCACATGGCATCGCTATATTGACAATGTCTTTCTTGTGTGGAAAGGGTCAGTTTCTTCTCTTACTGAATTTCACGAGTGGTTGAACCAATGTGACACGAACATTAAATTCACTTTGGAATATAATCACTGTCAAGTGAGTTTTCTCGATCTTATCATCAAAAAAACAGGCAATTGTCTCACCACCTCCCTTTTTAAAAGCCAACTGATAAGAATTCACTCCTCCATTTCAATAGTTTTCATCCTTCAAGCCTACGCCAAAATCTTCCGTATGGCCAATTCTTACGAATAAGAAGGAATTGCACAGAAAAGGACGATTTCAGAATCTATGTGGAATCCTTAAAAAATAGACTCAAAATGAGAGGTTATCCGAGGCGGTTGGTGAAAGAACATTTTAAAAGAGCAGAACATACTGATCGAGAGATATGCTTAACCACCCGTGAAAAACAACAGACCAAGCGCCTAGTATGTGTAACCACATTTAATCCTATTAGCAGCAATGTGAAGAGGATCATTAATAGGCACTGGGATTTAATCAAACAACCTGGGACCCTTTCTCAGAAACCCATGTTTGCGTTTAGGAAAAACCAGAATCTGAGACAAAGACTGGTACATACTTACCTGGACCCCCCTAAAGAACAATCTATTGCTACGCAATGGGGACTCCCGCAGATTCTGGGACAATACAAATGCGGCAAATGTGTTGCCTGCCCTTTGACCGAGACCAAACGAGAATTTCACTATAATGGTCGGATATGGAAAATAAATTGCCATACCAACTGCCTTACCAAAAACGTGATTTATGTGATAACTTGCCCCGGTCAACTTCTTTATATTGGCAAAACTACACGTGAAGTGAGACAGCGTATATCAGAACACAGGAGCTGCATTTGAAATAAAGTGGCAGATAAACCCCTTGTAGAACACTTCTCTAAACTGAAACATAAGGACACAGATATGAGATGGTTTGTACTCCAACATGTTAAACCAAATATGAGAGGCGGCGATATGGGCACAATACTACACCGTATTGAACAGCCATGTATTTATACCCTTGACACTGTACGTAACGATCTAAATCTATCAGTTGAGTGGAACGCCCTTATAACAAAAAATTAGGTACTTTTGTCCACCATCTAATATAGATAGCCTCTGATTTCCTGTGACTATCTGTGACTTTATATAACTTCTTCAAGTAGCCCGTTAATATAGAGGATCTTATATTGATTGCATTTGTCCCATTTTCTTTTGCTCTATTTGCATACACTACTTTGACAGTATCTTAACTAACACTGATTCCGATTGAGTATGAGTCCTTTTTCTGTGACTGTTATGATTTTGGGATGGAGTCCCAAAATCATAACCACTATTCCGAATAAATGGGCAATAGTCCTTTGTTACTGTTGCTGATTTTCGCTGGGCTACGGTTTCATTCGTTCTCATTGTGGAAGTGATGAACACACTTTGAGGTAAGCCGAGCTGTCTTAATATATGGGTACACCAATTGTGTCATTTACGCACTCTGGGTTAAATTAATCCGAGTACGTATGTCAGTTTACTTGCATTATTCCATTCGCACGTGGGCTGACGGTATATGGGCGTTGGACATTCGCTCTGTTCACCCTGCATTAACATATGTGGGCCGTCGTTTGTGTGGCGTGTAATCCGCGTCGGTCACAGCGACTGCGCCTGCTTTGTTTAGCAAAATGTATGAATTATTGACACAGAAGAAACTCTGTGCTAGTACTCGCGGGCTGCTTGTCTGTGTGTGCGGCGTGCCATCCACGTGGGTTGCGGTGGCCACGCCTGCACTTTTAAATAAACACTTTTAAATAAATGTGTTTGTTCGTTTGGTATGCGAGAAGCTTTAGAGTACTTCTGGCTCTGCCACCTTCATTGCATCCCCCCCACCTTTACCAACCTTTTTCTGGCTGGTAATATATACAAGTACTTCTACATAAGAAGGTTGTCCACGCTTATGAGGACACAACACAATCTGTCGTAAAAATGCCAGTAGTAGTTGAAATACATCATTAGACTTCTATAGATATTGGCAGTTGGTTGTCTATGCATGGTTGTTCCTGCAGCCTGCAACCTGCACTAATTACGGTGGAGCACTGGGTGTTGAGTTAGTCGTTACACATTTTTTAACCTATTTTGACTCACTGCCACATGGCGGTGATGCAACTAATGTACATCCATTTTAATTATGTACTATTTCCAGCAGCTTCGTGCATCCAAATTACGAAGACGGTTGCTGGAGAATAGGCGGAAAGTTTTACAACTATTACACAGCCCGTAGACCCTTAATGGTGAGTGCACAGAGTTTTTTGCATAATTTCTTGCTACCTTTCTCCCAGACCATGATGAGAGAACACTATATGATATACAAGATACATTATATAATAGAATGCTCTGGCTTTTACAGGTCTGTGGAGCCAAAATCTTAAAATTCTTGATTTTTGAGAAATTTGAGTTATCCGACGGGATGCTTATCAGCGAAGAACTGTAAGTCAGATATCTTTTGACTATATCATCATGTACTATGAAAAAATTGTTTTACTGATACAGAGAACTAAGGAGAGAACTAAGGTGTTTCTCTGTTTGTTTCGCAGGGTCTTGATTATATCATTGATACCGTGAAGGATTGATTCCGCATACTTAGTCGCCTACCTGTGAATTGACACATAGGGGTGAGAAGGTAGTGGTGTTGAGATGCTATACACTTGACAATAATAGTCACTCTAATTAAAGAAATATGGGATGACAACGGACACTGATGGCATTGTATGTATATTGTTTTTTAGATTTGACAATTGGCGTAAATTGTTCCAAAACACAAGGGCAGACACAATTGCCTGCGCCTTACGTCCTGAAGAAGGTCTTAAGAATGAAAAACAGAAATTTCTGTTAAATGTGGACCGAAACACGTGTCGACGACTATACAAGATATGCTGGTTGACTGGTTGACCAGACAAATACGACACCTGAAAGCAAAAACTGGGCAGATAATACCTTGATTTATGTCTTCAGAATTATATGTATTAAGTGAACAATACATTATGTGGAAAGAGCCAAATTTGTTTTTTTAGGGAGAATTTTGTACGAATGAGTGAGCTTGGAATGAGAGAAGTATAGATGAAATATATGATGATGAATTGTGATTTATGATTTTAAAACATTGCATGTAACATTTAACAATGTCTTTATTGATTAAAATTTGTGATACTATGTTTTTAAAACAACTTCCGTGTCATCTCTATCCATTGGTCCAACCTTGTTTTTGTAAACCCTCTATAGTTGCTATGGCAACCAGTCATGTTGAAGCCTAGTTCACGATCGGATTGTTTTTTAAAAAGGAAACAAGACAAAATATTTTGGATCCATATAGCCATGGACTATAACTTAAATAGATTTATTTCTATTTCAATTTCAGGATTGAGCACATATCAGCACTTTCCAGCCAGGCCCCCGCCGACCACACCATGACTCAGCAGTCAGATTCTGCACGCTCTAGCGGCAGACGGTCTGCGAATCCTGCAGCTGCACAGGTAAGGCTTCACAGCCCGCTCAGACTCTGAATTGATTTGGGGTTTTTGCGAACCATGTCAGCATTAATTAGATGCCCACGTTCATTTTAGGTTTCTCCTGCGGGGCCAAAAAGAAAATAAGAAACTTTTTGTGCTGGCTGAATCTATAGAGATTTTCACCTTCAGTGAGAGGTAAGATCTTTTTTCACTCATGCATCACTCACGTATGTTTGGGTTATTGCAAGCACTTTTAGGGGGACACCAATATTTAGTAGCAACCCCTTATACCTTTCTGTTTTTCATAACATGACTATACAGAGATCAGCCCTTGAGGCAGCAGGTGTTCCTAAAAACAGTGCCTGTGGAATTAATTTACCCATAGGTAAGCTCTGTGTTTTTCTTGAACTTTACTTAAAACAACACAGCATGTGATTCAGTCATTTTAAAATAACATATGCTCAAATACCTCCTTTACATTAGTCTCCCTTCCCCTGCAGCACAGACATCATACTGTACAGATTCCCGTCCTGATGAAGGCCGTGTACAAGATGAGGCACATCAAGCCCACCTAGAAACGGCTGAAACACCTTGGTGTAGACTCACTATGCCCAACTGCAGTACATTGACGCTGCTAAACACAAAGAATATAATTTTTTGTCTTTAACATGTATATGTGATGTTACAAAGTTGATTTCTATGAGTATACTATACTATGTGAATTCTGTGGCAAACCACATCAGAGTTTGAGTTTGTCCTACACACACAAATTGGCTGTTGTGCCCAAAAAATGTTTAGTCCTGTGTGTTTGTAAATATTGTTTTTGTCTGTATTTTCGATTTAACACCGTTTGATGTCATATTCCTTCAAATGTCCATTTTATGTTGATTTACACAACCTTTGATATATAAATAATGAGATTTGTCTCACAAACAGAGTATGGAAAAGTGTTTCCTTTCTTTATACATGCAGAGGGTATCAAGAAGTAGGAGTGTTTTTTGATCATATTGTCCTTGGACCTATTCAGAACTATATGGGCAGCCATTTCTTTGAATGGACAGCAATGTGTTTCAATGGACAATTACTCAGAAGAGGTAGACCTTTCCTCAGCTCAGAATTCATTTCCCTTGGAGCCACCAAGTCTCCTCTGTCCTCTCCTTTGAGCTGGCATTGCCCTGTGTTTTCTTGAGGGTCAGCTCTAATGGAACTCACATTCTCCAAACCATTGGTCCTGCTCCCTGCTGTCATCCTCTACTTTACATTGAGTTGTTTTTCTGTCTTTTAGGTCACCTGGAGGAGGAGGGAGACAATGTTTGGTCACCTGGAGGAGGAGGAAGAGGGTATCCCCTCCTCTGACCTGATACTGCCTGTGAGGTGCACCTGGCATGTGTGTCTCTTTTAATTCATTCACTTCATTGTATCATAAATCACTGCGTGACTCTATTAAACATGTTAATTTTCTATTCCAGGCACTGAGGTGGCAGCGGTCCACTCTCCTCCATGTTCCCCCGAGGAAGAGGCACCAGACAAGGCTGCCTGCTTTCACCACTTCTCCTGGCACTCAACTCTCTGCTGGAATCGATTAGAAATGGTTAGAGTATTACTGGAATCCAAATCCAAAACCATCAATTCAAATTAGCTGCATATGCAGATGAGGTTATTTTTTTCTCTCTCTATTATTCTGACTCTTCCATGCAATGTGCTATGCTACACACAAAGGACTGCGTGAGAGTCCCGGGTTACAAGCTAATCAAAGAAAAAACAGAACTAATACCGTTATCAATTACATGCACAAAGGATGACCTAGATAACTTGGAACTCTGTTGGGAAAAATACAACATTAAATACCTTGGAAATTATTTCACACCAAACCTGGAAACACCCATTTCCAGAGTGCAAACCACCACAATTCCAAACATTAAGGACAAACTTGAGAAATGGCCCCCATTGTTTCTTTCATGTTGGTAGATGGGACACAATTAAAATGATGATCACTCAGATAATACTTTACCCTATTGCAATGATCCCCATGCCCTTCAACAATGAATTCTTTAGGGAAGTCCCTCCTCATAAAATTCCTTTGGAAAGGTAAACTCCTGAGAATCTCCATTTGAAAAACCTACACGCGAGAAAAAACCAGGGAGGGGTTACATTTTCCCCAACTTCCTCTACTACCATAAATACTTTGTCCCAGCCAAATCAACCAGATCACATATCACCCCCTAATGGATAGGGGAGCAAGCCCAAGATGGGCTGAACTGCAAGAAGCCTTATCTCATCCATTCCCACCGGACTGCAGTCTCATAATGAGCCCAAAGACCATGCAATACAAGCCACCTCTTCCAACATTTTTAAACAGTTCTCTAAAACGCCTGGCACAATCAAAAACAAACGGAATAAACTCTCATTATGGCATAACCCCAAGCTAACAATTAAGGAAAATATTCTAAATGTACCAACTTTCAGATGAAAATAAAACATCCACATTTGCAGAACTTCAATGCAAATACAGTCTTCCAAACCAAGAATTCGGGAATTATCTAAAACTAATCAAAGTAGCGCAAACAAAGAACCACTAAATGACAATGCAGCGGAGGGCTTTCGACGCATGAGCAAAGTATACAAGGCACGCATATTCTATAAGCCGGTCAGATAGCACAGTGAGTAGAGCGCTCGCTTTGACATCCTTGCAGAGCGTGGAGGGAGGTTCACATCCCGGCAGGGCCAAACACAGTCTTTCATCCTTCCCAAGTCGATAAATGAGCACCACACACTGTGGGTAATAATAAGCAGCGTTCAGATCCCTCAGGGTTCGTAGCGCTATATAAATGCTAAATTATTATTATTATTATTATTATTATTATTATTATTATTATTATTATTATTATAATAAAAATAGAATCTCCATTAATGCAGCAACAATAATCATCTCTACCTCCTTTAAGAAATGGGAACAAAGTGCAGGCATTGATCTCGGTATCACCCAAGGGGAACAGATTTATACAATAATTAGTATATAATTGCGAGCTGCCAGCAAATACCAAACCCTACTCTTTGTGCTACACAGCACTTTATGGTCACCAGACAGAATGCACAAGGCCAAAATCATGGACAGGACAACATGCTGGATGTGTAAAGTGCCCCAACAAGTGGGCACACTTAAGCACATGCTGTTTCTTTGCCCATGATAATCCAGTTTTTGGAAGGAAGTAGCACAGTCTGATGCATTCTACAGCTGAACCCTGGAAACACATAAAAATAATTGTGTATCAGTCCCCTGAATATAGACAATCCGCTAAACTGTAAGAACACACAGCTTCCAGACACATCATTAGCGTCTCCCATGCAATGCATCACCTCCACTGGACAAATCAAGAAGCCCCATCCCATAGACTATGGTGGAACTCCATAGGCCAGTCCCAAAGGCTAGAAAAAACTCTCTGCCAGTACCCATGTTCACTTGCGAACTTTATACAAATATGGAGCCCATTAGAAAACGGCCTAAATCACAAACAACCTAGTGTGCCAAGCAAATATCAAAATATGGATGTCCTGAAGACCCTGTAAAATGACATCCTCCACACTCATGATTGCCCCCCCCCACCCTCACTGTCAAAATAGACATAAGACAGAAAACCTTCTTACAGAAGATACTCAACCATTTGGACTCTTGTAACTCCATATTCACCAGCCTAACCACAGCTAACAATAAGAAGATGTGTTACCTAGAATGAGTACACAAACCCTCAAAACATAAGGCGAGTTCAGCCAAGGATTCAGTTCACAAGATAAAACTAGATGGACCAGAAATACCAAACCTATACTTACAAAATTACTTACAGGACACGCTCCAAAGCTCCAGTCCTTGAAACCTCAGTTGCTCTTGTAAGGAAGGCATGGTATCGAAGTGAAGACAGTGATCACAGTTCAAGGGCATTTATTAAACTGTATAATAGGTGATATAAATGCCTAATCTAAATCTAAGATGGGAGCAAGCTACGACCATCAAATAATAATAATAATACAGTCCAAGTGGAGTCTAGCCAAATAAAAAGGGCCTATACTAAAAACCTATTGACAATCCTTACCACTATGCTACAAAATAGTGTGGGATAATGTTCACAAGAAAAGAAAGAAGTGTTCTCAGAATGATAAGTCAGGATGGCATAGCTGGGGGTCTCCCTTCCCCACATTTTCAGCACGGGGCAAGGTAGGACTCCTGAGCACGGTACACTCCTGGGCCTCTTCAGCATGAGGTCACAGTTCCAGTAAATGATATCAGGATCTTCTGGGGCCAAGTCTCTTTTATGCAAAAAGTCTCTTGCCTTAGAGGGCCTGATGGACCATAAACAACCATAAACAACACACAAACAATTGTTCCTTTGGTAATCTTTTATGTTGGGCGATTCCTCTTTGCCCCTGGGATCCTCCCTCAGCCAGGCTCTGATCCTTCTTTCAACAATGGCCTCCCTCAGTCGGGTGCACTACGGCCTTTTCGTTCAAAATATCAAATGCAGCTGTTCCTTCACTGGACTTTCTTTCAAGCTCAAAAACGCACACAAGTTCTTTGTTCACAAGTTCATATAATGTTGCTGTTTGCAACCTTGGGCTGAACACAGTCTGGTTTACTATAAGCTCTCTCCGACTCACCAGCTGTGCTGAACCTATTGGCGTTTCTTGCCTCTGGAGTCATGGACGGTACCACGGTAGCAAGCGGGTCTCCTCGCCTTGGCTATAAGTGCGTGAGGGCTCCGGGCACTGTTGACATCTGATACACCACACGCCAGCTGTAGTTCCCGGTCGTATGATTCCTTTCACTCAGGCTTCGCGAGTCTGCGTTGAAAAGGGCAAGGGTACTTCCCTTCTTGTCGTCCTTTCAGGTCTCGCCGCTTTTGTTCACCTATTTGAACTGCTGTCCTGGACTAGCTGCCTCCTCGTACTTATGGCCTTGGTCAAAGTGTGCTCTCGTTCTCTGCCTTTTGTCCCTGTGGGGAAGGGAAAGGGCCGTCAGGTGTGTGTAGTTATTGTCAATTGCCTGACTCTGCCTGACCCTTGTGTTCAGACATGTCAGGAAAATGGTTCTGGTGTTAGTCCGTTGTCTTTCACGGTGCAAGTAAGTGTTTGTGTCGGAAAAGGGGAGGGGTAGAGCTTCTAAATATCCTATGGGGTAGGATGGGGAAAAGGTGCAATAAGGGAGGGGGTACCACATCTCACCCTTCGGTGTCCCACTTATACTCCCCAAAGACCCCCATCCAGGTGATCCTCCCCCACTGCTCCACCCCCAAGAACTGGTTCCAATACCGATGGCCGTATCCTGGCCATCTGAATGATAGATCTCCGGGGACTAGCGGGTGAGACACGTTCAGGTTTCTCACACTCTCCACCACTCTCTCCCCCTCTTCCTCATAACTTCTTTCTCTTTCCTCTTCTCTCCTAAACTTAACAACAAACAAGTCCCAAACCAGACCTGAATAAGGCCTACATAGGGGTGACTAGCAGGTCCTCACTTCAAATCCAACTTGAAAAACATACAGCGTCTTTGCAGAGATTGGTAATGTTTAAAATCAGCAATCCAAAACCTCTACTAAGAAAAATGCAATAGAGTTCTATTTTATAACTATAACTATATGGCTCATGTGGCCTGCTCAGGCATGTATTATATGTATTTCACCATGTAACTGTAGCACACAATGTATACGTGTCGCCCAGCCTTCTCACAGACCATATGAAAATACACTGAACAAAAGTCTGTTGGGAGCGAATACGCATGTTCTCAAATGGTTTTTCCGCCTTGCAAAACCTCAATCAACATATTTTCTAATCAAACATGTTCAGATTTACATGATTTTAATTCCAGTTTCAGTATTTTTTCCCCAGCTTTCATGTCATATTCTTTCTTTGTGATGAAAATATACAGTTATTGCCGCCTCACTGAGGGTTTGGTACTTGGTACATCATTCCTAACTGCTACCCACCGCCCTGCACCTCTCCTTGGCATGTTGCCAAACCCTGACGAAGGTGAGCTATGCCCTGGTTTGGCATGTCTATCTTACCCCTTCCATTAAAGGCTGTTGCTGCATCACTCTGTGCTTTCCAGGCTGTCTGTAAGGGAGCCTGTTCCTGGATCCAGTTGAGCTTTGAGTTAGACATCACCCTGAGAACTTGTTGCTGGGTGGTTTGCCCTATCCTGCATGTAGACTTGATTGCTGTTGTGGTAATTCAGCTGAGGTAGCTGGGTGCCATGCTGAGTCGCCACCCTCCTCAGATTGTGCGAGAGCTGTTCCATCTTCAAAATAAAAAGTACGAGAGAGGAGGGAGGGAGAAGATCCCATAAAACTGCCACTACTTCTGCGTTTCGCTGAACCTTGCCTATTGCATTGTCCAAAGACCAGAAGAGAAAGAAAGTGTCTCCCGATCACAGGGCGCCCGCTAAGTACCTTCCCTGCTCTGTGGCAAGGACCTGCGGTAGAGCCCTGCTCAAGCCCATCCTACGCTAACTAAGTGAATCCCTGGCCAAACTTGCTATGAGCACCTTAGGCATTAACCCAGCCAGTAATCCCCTCTTAAAGGAGAGGCTCTCTCAGGAGTTTTATTCGACCAATTGACAAGACATCTATTTTTCTTCAGCATATATCGATTGATGACACGTTTTCTTTCAATGCATTGTACCTTACATTTCTATCTGTGAAGCTCATGGTTCAGAAACTGCCATTTTATGAGAATGTAATCATTTTGATGAATTGTCCTGAGTCCAAATGCCCGGCAGCAGACAGCTATGCTATGCCCCCCGTCACGTGGCCCCTGTCACAACATCAGTGCACGATTTAGACACACATCCTCTGTATGCAACGTATTGAAGTGTCTCCATGGAAATCCGACCCATGCGCTCAATAAATAGCAACAAACCCTTTCTCCATGACAACATTATAATTTCTCCAGCCTTCGTTTTTATCACTTTTATTTCTGGCCTTCAAGACTGTTTGCTCTGTTCAGCTATCAACTACAATACATACAACATGAAAAAGTACTTCCACTACATCAAATGCCTTTTCAGTACATGTTCTTTGCATTTCCATAATTCCGTAATTGACCAATGTGTTTGCTAAACCAGATATAAAAACTTTTCATAAACGTTTCATAAAGTTGTTTCATGTTAAAGTGATTCCTTCGCATCTTTGTGCCTATTGCAGTTGTGTTAGCACTATGGCGAATATTATTTACTCTAAGTAATGTATTTGTTTTTAATGCACAATTGACTGCACATTGATTTTCTCAATAGAGTCGGTTGTCTTTTCGCCCTTTTTTATAAATACTATTTAGAAATGACCTATCTATATATTATTTTAATTTGAAGTCATATTTTTTCCCCACAGTTTTTGTTAACGTATTACAATCCTCGAACATTATGGCTGGTATGCAGGGTTTAATGTACGAACCGGAACACATGGATGAAGAAATGCTTGAGAGGGAAAGCCTGGATTATTTGTTGCTGAAATGACTGAAACAGGTGTCTATGATTCACAAGATCCAGAACTGAGTAGAATGGAAGACATTTCCACTTGGTGTAGATGCCCATGATGTCAATTGATGCCAACGTTGCTAGAAAACACATATTGCCATGGAAACCCTGCCTGCTGAGCCTGTGTATCCAAAAATGAACCTCCGCGTGATGGAACAACGAGATTTCAGGGCAGCCTGCCTTACACAATCTGTGAAGAGAATTAGGATGGTGCTTTTGCACAAGCTTTGTGGAACCATTCACCCTTGTGTTACCAGCAATGAGTAACTACTGTATCTATCCCTTGTATCTGAACAAACCTTGCACTATTGAATTATAAATAATTTTACAATGCTAATGGGATCTCATGATTTCAATATATTTATATTGACAAATGTATTCTACTTATGCTCAACAAATCAGTCTTGTTTTTTCTTAGTCTTCAACTTTCTTTGTCCCAAGTATAGCTTACCACAAAAAGACTTCCTATAAAGCTATTTAATTTCCTGGAAATATATTATCATTCTATTATTTCCTTAAAATTAAGCTTCTAAAAAACATTAAAGGTTTTATAAATTGTTTTTACTTACAATAACTTTAAATTGTGGTGTTTCTCAATCATTGACATTTGTGCTTTTATTTCTGAATTATTGCAAAATTATTGCTATTTACTATGAACCCACATAAATACATTTACGCCAAATGTCCGGCAGAGGGACTCCCAAGAGTCCCCTTGTTTTTTGCATATTTAAGTAACTTTGGGTCTGACCCTAAGTTACTAGGGGAATCCAGACGCGGACCCCTTGCTCACTAGTCTTAAGAAGGCACAGCTACTGATGGGGTCCAACCAGATCGAAACAAGGTGTCTGGGGTTGCTGTTGGTACTCTTGTTCAGAGGAGAATTGCTTAGCATTTCGGTGCTGGACTGCCCTAGGGCAGGACTAAGACTGACATGTGTTAGATATTTCTCCTCTGTGAAAAATAGTGAGCTAAAGACTCTGGGTAAGTCTCTCAGTAACTGGGACTAATGTCCAGCAGATGGACTCCCAGGACCCCCCTTGTTTTTTGCATATTTAAGTAACTTTTGGTCTTACCCTAAGTTACTAGGGGAATCCAGATGTGAACCCCTTGCTCACTATTCTTAGAGAGGCACAGCTCCACCCTACTGATGAGGTCCAACCAGACCGAAACATGTGTCTGGGGTTGCTGTTGGTACTCTTGTTCAGAGGTTAATTGCTTAGCATTTTGGTGCTGGACTGCCCTAGGGCACGACAAAGACTAATATGTTTTAGATATTTCTCCTCTGTAAAAGATAGTGAGCTAAAGACTCTGGATAAGTCTCTCCTAATCAGGACTAATGTCCATCAGAGGGACTCCCAGGACCCCACTTGTTTTTTGCATTTTTAAGTAACTTTGGTTCTGACCCTAAGTTACTAGGGGAATCCAGACGTGGACCCCTTGCTCACTATTCATAGAGTGGCACTGTTCTACCCTACTGATGAGGTCCAACCAGACTGAAACAAGTGTCTTGGGTTGCTGTTGGTACTGTTGTTCAGAGGAGAATTGCGGGGCTGGACTGCCATAGGGCAGGACAAAGACTGATATGTTTTAGATATTTCTCCTCCTCTGTGAAAGATAATGAGCTAAAGACACTGGATAAGTCTCACATAACCGGGACTAATGTCCGGCAGAGGGACTCCCAGGACCCTCCTTGTTTTTTACCAAAGCACAAACCTACATGTGACACGACAAACATAAACCAAATTATTTCAGTAAGAGCTCCCATTTCTTATTCATATACTTGCCTATCATGTTTTTTCTTTGCTTCAAGTACTGTATATTTTTGGGTGTTACATTTATGAATACGTAAAGGTTTGGTAGGGTAAGTAAATGTGACCAATTGTGTCACTTTTTATATTGTTTCAAATTAAAGTAATTATCTAATTAAATGAAACACGAGCAATAGTTCTTGTCAAAGTCACCAAGATCATAGCCATCAATAAATAAGAGCGTAAAAATAAAAAATTCAATGCACTATATGCCAAATCAAGACATGACACTGGTACTGCATTGGCAACATTCCCCATTTTCCTATTACTTCATCCAATGGACCTGCGCTCACAATGTGGGTGGGAGAGTGGTCCCACTGTCCTGCACATCCCAGGTGCTCAACACAATGTACCACTCAAAGAGATCTTGCATCTAGTGCTCCTTGGCTACATGGCCACCCCAGATCCGGTGTATCAATACTTTCCATTGAAGACCCTGTCCAGGCAATAAAGATATGTATGTCACTGTTCATGCAGGAGTTGACCTTTTCCACTCACTTCATCCTGATCCCCCATTGTCTTATCATAGAAGGTTCTCATGTTGGTCCAGCTTTCACAATGGGGGTGCGTGGACCCACTGTCCTGCATATAAGATGTTCGGAACCCATTGCACAACTAATAGGGGTCTTGCATCTTGTGCCCTTCGGCCACATGGCCAACCCAGACCTGGTGTCTCCATACTCTCCTTTGAAGACCATGTCCAGGAAATCAAAATATGTATGTCACTGTTTGAACTTGCATGGACCTTTTCCACTCACTTCATCCTGATCTCCCTCCCTTGTCAAAGGCAGTTCTCACTTTGGCCCTGTTCTCACAATGAGGGTGGGTGGTTGGGAATGTACCAATTGGCGAACATAATCTACAACGCAAAAGGGCCTTGCATCTAGAGTCCCTTGGTCACATGGCAGCCCCAGAACCAATGTCTCCAAACTCCCCTTTGAAGACCCACTCCCTGCAATCAACATATGTATGTTACTATCAACAAGTTGCTTTTTCTATACGGGCTTGCGCAGCTCAATGACCTGCTGTGGAACTCTCACCTTTTATGACACAATTTGTAAACAGCTCTCTTGTACACGGTGTGGTCACTTTGAGCTTATAAAATCAATAATAACACCTATTTGGAAACTGATCTACAAAATTACCATCTGGTGGTCGGTCTACCATGGCTGGGTTAAATCCTAGAGAAAGTAGTTACTGTCCAGTGGTGTCCGGTCAAATGTTCGAATGCATTTGATCGAATGACAAAATGCTCGAGTCAATTTGACCGAAAACAAAAAGGTCGCATTTTTTTTTTTAAAGTGTATATTTTTTTTTCTCTAGTATAGGTAAAAAAAAGGTGTTTTAACACCAAAAACGGGAGTTTGGGGGGGGAGAGGGAGGGGGTGACCCCCCAAAAAACAATAAAAAAAGATTTCAACCCTTTTTTTGGGTCAAATTGACTCGAGCATATTGTCATTCGATCAAATGCATTCGAGAATTTGACCTATAACCCTGTCCAGTTACAGGAATATGTGGAGAAGGAGGTATTATTGGACTCATGTCAATCTGGATTCCGGCAGGGTTTCGGTACTGAGGCAGATTTATTAGCAGTTTGTGATGAGCTACTCTGGGTTCCCGTTCAGAGGAGCTGTCACTTCCTGTAATGCCGGATCTCTTCACTGCATTTGACACGGTAGATCACTGTGTCTTGCTGCAGTGGTTTATGGAGGAGAGCAATGTTTCAGAACATGTCACCAAATGGTTCAAGTCTTTTTCATCAATTCGCCCGCAAAAAGGTGAGACTGGGAGAGTTCACCCTCAATCTTTTACCGCAAGACTGCGGAGTACCTCAAGGATCTTCCTTTTCGCCTTTGTTTTTTTATATATATTTGAGACCTCTAATGGATATTTTTAGCAGACACAAGGTCAGCTTCCAATCATATGTGGATGACACAGAGGTGTTTATTAAACCTAGTGACTTGAAGGAGTCTTATCACAGGATAAGGCAGTGCCTCGATGAGGTCAGCAAATGCATGTCCTCAAACTGGTTACAACTAAACCCAACTAAAACAGAAGTCACCCTCTTCAAAACAAAAGATCTTCTAGGTCCGGATCGAGGCCTTTATCCCCCTAGTTTTTTGGGCTCCAATCTGAAATTTGCCTCGGAGAAAGCAATTCTCAGTCACATCTGGCAGGATAATCTGATCTGTGAAAAACAGGTAGGGAAAAAAGTGCAGTGTGTCTTGTACTCAATACACTTATTGAGACATGCTCTTCATTTTGTCCCTGCTGAAGACCATGGTGTAGTGGTGGGTGCCATGGTTAATTCCCAAATGGACTATTGTAATAGTCTATTAGCAGGTATCACACAGAAATACCTACAGTGTCTCCAGAGAGTTCAAAACTCAGCAGCAAGGCTGATTTTCTGAGTTAGGAAATCTCACCCAATTTCAGCACTGCCATAGGAGAAATAATTAATTTTAAAATTCTGTGACTTATCTATAAGTGCTTAAATAACTTGGCACTTTCCTTTCTAGCACCGAAAGTGATTAGGTACACTCCTTTCCAGGAACTGCACTCAGGAGATAAACTTCTTCTGGTACACCCCACCATCGTCTTGCATTTCCAGAGGACATAGAAGATTTGCTTTGTATCGGCCTAAGCTATGGAACAGCCTACCTTGGGGAAATCAAGAAAAAATAATCCCTTGCACAATTTCAGAAGGCTCTTGAGACCTATCTTTTCAATTAAGTACGGTAGAGATATCAATTAATCTGCAGGTTCCTGTCCGAAATCATTAAGTGATTTATGCGTAATGAACAACTGCGCCCAGATGTGGTTACATTCGCTAAATGCACCATATAAATACCCAATCCACTGTTCACTGTGGCGTGCACCTTTTCCTCTCACTTTATCATGGTTCCCTCCCTTATCATAGACAGTTCTCACTTTGGCTCTGCTCTCACAATAGTCGTGGGTGGGCCAGCGTTCTTGTGCATAATTTTATGTCATCAAACCGGCACCCACTGCAAAGGTTACACATAACCATGTTAGGAGAAGTGCTGACAGTATATGACACCCCTGAAAAAAAGTTACCAACAGAATGTATGATTTGTCCTTCCCTGTGCTCACTTTACATACACACTCAAATATCTAAGTTTATATAATTGAATTTGAATCCTTAGACAGAAAATATCTCTGTCTTCTACTATGGATATTATTATTGCATAGCTCTTTGGGCCTCATTATAAGTTTCCCGGTCTTGAACTAACGTGCCGGTAATTTCATTTACCGGCACATTTCCGGAAACTACAAGTTTGCCAGTGGGGTGGCCTAGATTACCTCCAGCTAACAGCTGGAAGTAAGTCAGGCACCCCACTAGCAAAACAGCCGGTATTACCGGCACTGGAATTACTGGTGTTGGTAATACCGCAATCCCCCATGGAGTCCTATCGCACTCCGTGAAATGGGGATTAAGATACTCTTACTGGCACCTGTAGTCAGCTGGTAATTCCGGAAGATCAGGTGCCGCTAATGGTATTACCGTCTGGTGGTATCCTGCTAGATTTACCATCAGGCTACCACCAGACTCTTAATGAGGCCCTTTGTCTTTATTACAGAATCTCCATGTAGATTTTTTTAAAACAAATGTAATTGAACTCCTGTTTCTTCTATTTTTCTTATTATTATCCACAAAGTTAATTTATATAGCTTTTTATGTTATTTTCCCTCCATAATATCTTTTCATATATCTTCAATATTTATCACTTTATTACATTTTGTATACATTTTTATATCTTTAAAGACTACATTTGTCAAGGAGTTCCCCCCTTCTCACCTGGGTCCATTCTTTGCTGGAGTCCTTGTTCGCTGCCTTCTTGCGGACGGACCTGGTTTTGGACAAGGCTGCCCGAGTCTCTTCCGACTCCAGAGTGCGTTCAGTTTCCGGGACGCGAGTCCAGGAATCCGGGAAACTAGGAAAGGTGCAACTAGCACACAAGTCCAGGAAATAGGAGGAAAGGAAGGGGCAAGGAATGGGTAGATAGACAGGTACAAGGAAACAATACCGCGAACTACGGGACACACGTCGGATCGCTACTTTGCAATAGCATCGAGACGCGCGGAGCCGCAGAAGGCGTGGTATATTAATAGAAAACGTTACGTCCAGCGCGTGGAGCGAGAAAGGGGTTTCACGCTGGATGACCATGTTGGGAGTATTATGGAGTGCAAGCCCCGTTGTGACAAGGACCAGGAAGTCCAAAAGGGACGTGTTCTGTAGTTCATGACAGCATGTCTCCTCCGAATACCCTTTCCTCCAGGTTTGCCAGAGTGTATGAGGTGAAATCTTCTGAGCAACCGAGGGGCCTTGATATTAGAAATAGGTTCCCAGGTTCTTTCACTAGGAGGGTCTCCTTTCCATTCAACCAGGTATTGAAGCTGGCCCCGTTTATACCTGGAATCGCAAATCCGGGATACCTCATATTCCAGTTGGTTGTCGACCAGCAGAGGAGGAGGTCTACAGGATTTCCGGGAGGATGGAATGTAGGGTTTCAATAAAGAGGTATGAAAAACTGGATGAATTTTCTTCCAGGAGTCTGGTAGTTTGATCCGGTATGAGACGGGGTTAATAATTTCCTTGATGGGAAATGGACCATAGTACCGGGGGGCCAATTTGTTTGGTCTTAGATGTCGGGGTAGTAATTTTCATGACAACCATACTTGGTCACCGACTGCATAAGAGGGGCCTGGTCTTCATTTGGAATCCGCATATCTCTTGGTCTGCGATCTGGCCTTCTCTAAGTATTCCTTGGCCTCCTGGTGTATGTTGACGAGGGTTTCGATCCAGGAGTCAACAGTAGGTACCGGTGTAGAATGAGGAAGAACAGAGGGTAAAACCGATTGATGGAACCCTTGACTACAATAAAAAGGACTGGTTTTGAGCGCTGAATGTTAGGAGTTGTTGTAGGCGAATTCAGCAACGGGTATCAGGAGTGACCAGTCATCCTGGACCTTGGTGGCTAAACATCGAAGATACTGTTCCAGGGTCTGATTCGCACCTTGTGTGGCTCAGTTGGTTTGGGGGTGATACCCTGAAGAGAGGGCACGTTGAATTCCCAGAATTCGACAGAGATGTTTCCAGAATTGTGAGACGTATTGAGGTCCTCTATCAGATATGATCTTGGAAGGAAGTCCGTGCAGGCGGAATATGTGTTCCAGAAAGATTCCAGCTAGTTCGGAGGAGGATGGTAGTTTACTGAGGGGAGTAAAATGAGCCATATGAGTGAACAAGTCTATGGTAACCATGATAGTAGTGTATCCTCGAGATGGTGGTAGTTCCACAATGAAGTCTGTAGCAATTAATTCCCATGGCCTAGTTGGCAGTGTTGGTTTCAGTAGAAGACCCGCCGGTCTCTTGTTATCATGCTTATTTTGAGCACAAAGCAAAAACAAAGAGGTGATGGCTGGAAGGTTTAGACTGAATCTTAACCACTGGCATTTCTCGGAGCAACCCTCCAGACCATCGTTCTTCGCCTGCCGAGCCATTACAGAACGGGAAAGACCATATGCAAATCAGGCTTGGCCCCACCCCAAAAGGGGAAGTCCAGCCCGAACTGCTAGGTCACATCCGTTCTGCACGAGACCACAAGCATCCACCAACATTTTTCATCCTTGTTGGGGCTCAACAGTGAGTAGTAGCTTGGGTCTAAAGGGCCAGCAGGCACGGGACCCACGTCTGGGCATACCCGTCCCACTCGGAGTGACAAAACAAAAACAAAGAGGTGATGGCTGGAAGGTTTAGACTGAATCTTAACCACTGGCATTGCTCGGGGCAACCCTCCAGACCATCGTTCTCCGCCTGCCGAGCCATTACAGAAGGGGAAAGACCATATGCAAATCAGGCTTGGCCCCACCCCAGGCTTGGACCCACGTCTTTGCTTTGTCACCCCGAGTGGGACGGGTATGCCCAGAAGTGGGTCCCGTGCCTGCTGGGCCTAGAGACCCAAGCTACTCCTCACTGATGAGCCCCAACAAGGGTGAAACATGTTTGGGGATGCTTGTGGTCTCGTGCAGAAGGGATGTGACCTAGCATTTCGGGCTGGACTTCCCCTTTTGGGGTGGGGCCAAGCCTGATTTGCATATGGTCTTTCCCCTTCTGTAATGGCTTGGCAGGCGAAGAACGATGGTCTGGAGGGTTGCCCTGAGCAATGCCAGTGTTAAGATTCCGTCTAAACCTTCCAGCCATCACCTCTTTGTTTTTGCTTTGTCACCCCGAGTGGGACGGGTATGCCCAGACGTGGGTCCCGTGCCTGCTGGGCCTAGAGACCCAAGCTACTCCTCACTGATGAGCCCCAACAAGGGTGAAACATGTTTGGGGATGCTTGTGGTCTCGTGCAGAAGGGATGTGACCTAGCAGTTCGGCTGGACTTCCCCTTTTGGGGTGGGGCCAAGCCTGATTTGCATATGGTCTTTCCCCTTCTGTAATGGCTTGGCAGGCGAAGAACGATGGTCTGGAGGGTTGCCCCGAGCAATGCCAGTGGTTAAGATTCAGTCTAAACCTTCCAGCTATCACCTCTTTGTTTTTGCTTTATTTTGAGCACAGACAACGCAAGCTTGGACGAAGTGCTGTACGCCAGTCTTCATCTTAGGTCACCAGAACTGTCTCTGTATAAAACGGAGGGTATTGGTGATACCACGATGCCCGGAGTGAAGTGTGTCATGACACAGGTTTATTATTTTCTGTTGTAATTTCTGTGTAGGGATGAGCAGTGCATTGTCCTTGAATAAATATCCTTCCTTGGCTCTTAGATTCCATTGATTTTTCCTTGACATATCCTTCTATTACTCAGAGGATTGGGTTTGCGCTCGGATTTCTTCCAGGCGGTTGACTGCTTGAGCTACAAAGATTGTGGGGGAAAACATCTTAGGATATGCCTTATCTTCAGTGGTTACGCAGTCAGGACGTCGAGACAAGGTGTCAGCAATCAGATTTTGTGATCCAGGGACATGAGTGATGTGGAACTGGTACTGGGCAAAAAAGTAGGCCCAACGCGGTTGACGACAATTTCTACATTCCAATGACTGTAGAATCTGAAGATTCCGATGGTCCGTACGGACT
Source organism: Ambystoma mexicanum (assembly GCF_040938575.1). Lineage (NCBI taxonomy): Eukaryota > Metazoa > Chordata > Amphibia > Caudata > Ambystomatidae > Ambystoma > Ambystoma mexicanum. The sequence goes on from NC_090927.1 coordinate 1,146,429,249, forward strand.
TGGACTGGATGCCTAGCTCCCAGAAGTACATGCCGCCATTCAGTGAAGGCTTGGCGGATGGCTAACAATTCCTTTTCCAGGACAGAGTAGGGTGTTTCACTCTGAGTCAGGGTTCGTGAAAGATAAGCAATGGGGTGTTCCAGCTTATCTTCTAATTTCTGTTTCAACACTGCTCCTATGGTGTAATTAGAGGCATCCATTTCCAATAGAAATGGTTGGCTTATGTCGAGTTGGGCTAAGATAGGAGCTTGTGTAAACTCGGTCTTCAAACGCTGGAATGCTGTGTCTTGCTGTGTGGACCAGATAAAAGGGGTGTCCTTCTTTAAGAGAGCAACGATCGGTTGAACAATCTCGGAAAAGGTGGATATGAACTTTCGGTAGAAACTGGCAAGTCCCAGGAAGGATTGGACTTGTTTCACGGACGTGGGAGCAGGCAATGCCAGAATGGCCTTTACCTTTGAAGGGTCCATACCAATTCCCTCTGGGCTTAGGATAAATCCTAGGTAGTGAACAGAGGTAACGTGAAACAAGCATTTTTCGGGTTTGGCCAAGAGTTGGTGTTCACAGAGTCTTTGTAGTACTGCCTTTACGTGTTCTTCATGCTTTTGAGGGTCTTTGGAAAAGATCAATATGTCATCCAGATATACAATGACGAAGAGGAACAACATGTCAGGGAACACCCTATCCATAAAATGTTGGAAGACTGCCAGGGCATTAGCTAGTCCAACCGGCATGACCAGGTATTCCTAATGGCCAAAGGGTGTTCTAAAGGTGGTTTTCCACTCGTCTCCTTCCCAGATACAGATCAAATGATAGGCACCCCGGAGATCCAACTTGGTGAATATTACCGCGCCTCTTACGGCTTCCAGGATATCTGAAATCAAGGGTAGTGCGTATCGGTCTTTGAGGGTGCATTGATTTAGGCCACGATAATCGATGCAGGGTCTGAGTTCCTGAGTATCCTTTTTGGGAACAAAGAATAACGAAGCACCTGCTGGAGATTTTGATGGTCTTATGGTGCCATTTTCAAGGTTGGTATCCAGGTATTCTTTGAGGGCCTTTTTCTCGGGTTAAGAAAGGATGAACATCCTGCCGAAGGGAATCCCTGCTGAGGGTTCAGTTTCTGTTGCGCAGTCTTCAGGCCTGTGTGGGGGTAAGGCCTGGACTATGGCAGTCGAAAACACATCAGTGTAACCTTGGTAGGCCTCAGTGACTTTTATGATATTGGAAACCACGAGTGGTGTTTCTTGGTCTTTATGCGGTTCCTTAGGGGGTGTTAATGAAGGTTCCAGGGATAGGCAGTGAGACATACAAAACTCTGAGCCTAGGAATAGTAATCCTGCTGTCCAGTTGATATACGGATTATGTTTTTGTAACCAGGGCATACCCAATACCATGGGGTAGTGGGCTGACTTAATGATGTTGAACCTAATTAGCTCTTGATGGTGATTTATTGAGAGCTGGATCTCCTTGGCCTGCAGGCTTATGGGCCCTTAAGTGAGGGGTCTTCCGTCGATGGCTTCCACAGGCTGCAAGGTACTTTGTGTCTTGTACGCAATCTGGTGACTAGCAACCCAATCATGATCAATGAAGATCCCCATTGCTCTGCAGTTTACCAAGGCCAAAATGGGGTAGGTCTTGCTCTTGGAGGGTGATAGAAATGCCTGTAGTATGACCAATTTGTTTTGTCCAGGAGAGTTCAAGGATGGAATTGATGTGAAGCAAACATCTCTCTCCCGAAGCTCTGCTCCATCTAGGATCGGGAGCTGGCATTTCCCGAACGCCGAGGAGGGGCTAGAGGACATTCCCTAACCAAATGTTTGTCCAAAGCACAATACATACACAACCCCGTATGAATCCTTCTCATCCTTTCTTGCGGGGATATGGGTCCACGGAAGGCTCCTACATGCATGGGTTCTGGTTTTGTGACTGAGCCTGGGTTTGTGTCCGTTCTGACGGTGCTCTAAAAGGACACCTTGGAAGGATTTCCCCTGGATTTCTTCTTTTCAGCCTTTCTTTCCTGGATACGGAAGTCTATTTGCATGGCAAGGTCCATTGGTGCCTGGAATGAGTTTGGTCGAGCCACTCTGGCCAACTCATCCTTAATCTCATCATTCAGTCCTCTCCTGTACAGGGTGAAACTCACCTCAGAGGACCAATCAGCTTCCTTGGCCAATTGTTTGAATCAGGTCACATAAGTGAGCATATCCTGGGAACCCTGCTGAAAGTCTAACAGACGTTCCTGGGCACTAAAGACCTGCTCAGGGTGATCAAACATGTTTTTAAGGGCCTTTATGAACCCATCATAGTCATCTAAGAGGGCATTGCCGGAGTTAACGAGGGGTGTAGCCCAGGTTAAGGCATTCCCGGAAAGGTGGGAAATTATGAACCCCACCTTAGCCCTGGGAGTCGAAAAGTAATAAGGCTTAAATGTAAAGTGGACCAAACATGAATGCAGGAATCCACAAATGGTTTTTGCCGACCCATCGTATTTGTCAACAATGCCGCCCAACAAGACACTTTCTTTTGTGGCCGAATCCCGGGATAGGACCAATTGTTTGAGTGCGGCGTTTTCCGCCTTTAGATTTTGGACCTCGGTTGATAGTTCTTGCATGCCACGCATCAGGTCTTGAACAGCGGCTTCCATGTCGCTATCGAGTTCGGTCGGGTGGCGTCTCAAACTGTCAAGGAGTTCCCCCCTTCTGGGTCCGTTCTTTGCTGGAGTCCTTAGTCGCTGCCTTCTTGCGGACGGACCTGGTTTTGGACAAGGCTGCCCGAGTCCCTTCCGACTCCAGAGTGCGTTCAGTTTCCGGAACGTGGGTCCAGGAATCTGGGAAACTAGGAAAGGTGCAATTAGCACACAAGTCCAGGAAATAGGAGGAAAGGAAGGGGCAAGGAACGGGTAGATAGACAGGTACAAGGAAACAATACCACGAGCTACGGGACACACGTCGGATCGCTACTTTGCAATAGCATTGAGACCGCAGAGCCTCAGAAGGCGTGCTCTATTAATAGAATACGTTACGTCCAGCGCGTGGAGCGAGAAAGGGGTTTCACTCTGGACGACCATGTTGGGAGTATTATGGAGTGCAAGCCCCGTTGTGACAAGGACCAGGAAGTCCAAAAGGGACTTGTTCTGTAGTTCATGACAACATTACAATGTATGTTCTTTTGTAGCTATCTAATGTATTGTTTCATAGGTCAGTTGCATATGTTGATAATTCATATTTTTTTCATTTAAATTTTAGAACTTCTTGTGAGGCAAACAATGCCTTCCTGTATTGTTTTTGGTTGTCCATTTTCTCTAAAGACATGACTTTGATACAAGTATGGTTGCTCAACTGTGGCTTCCCAGGATTCCGAAGTTGACAGCTCAGCCAAGAATATCTTTGGGGACATAAGCGGTAATCACTTCTCAGTTTGCAGCATCCACTTCTCATTAGATATGTATGAATCTTCCAAGTTCAACAACAATTGTTACCCCAGACCGACGCGTAAGTTACTTCCCAATGCTGTTGCAACTGTGTTTCATCACACACAGTCAGCTAAGTACTAAATACCAATAGGTATTGGATATATCTTATTCCCATTATTCGTATAACATTTCACCCCATTTCTACTGTGAGGATTGTCCAGTACATTTCTTTTAAATATTTCTATAATAATGCTTGTCATATTGTGAATTTTATTGACCAGCCAATGTAACTTTTAATTATTTTTTAACATATAATGTTCCGGAGGATAGCTCTGTGGCAACATGCTCGCCTTGGAAGCAAGACGACACGAAGCAACACAGCTTCGATCCCCGGGTCTGCGCTTAGAAACCTGTGGGTATTTAAGCGCGTTATAAATATGCAACTAAGACAAACAAAAAACAATTACGAAACAACAAAAACAATTCCTTTAACAGCGCCTCGATTCCCGTGGGCTGTGTGCGCGCTTTAAAAATGCAAATAAATGAAATAAAATAAATATGCTGACATCATTGAATTTGGAGACCATAACAATTAGTAGCAATATCAAACCCCCAGATAGCAAATCATTGTAATACCTGTTATTTTCTAAGTTATTATTTTAGTTGATCAATTTCAACTTTTTTAATTATGTGGGCACAGCAGATGGAAGTGCAGCTGGGTACTTCGGAAGAGATGGCAGACACTTCTAACTCACTCTCCGGTGAGCCCTTATGAGCTGGCCAGATATTGCAATATTTTGCATTCAGCAGCCTATTGTTTCTATATACTAATACCCTTATTCACAGATCATAGTGACCCCTTCCTAAGGTCTGCATACAAGGGACAGAAGAAGAGGAAATGTACAATGTTTTCCCTGGCTTCTGGGCAGAATGTATAATGAGGATTAAAATGAGTGTTCCAATTCGACTTCACCGCAGCCAAGGGCAATATTCCAAAGCGTAGCTTGACATAGAGGGAATGCATCGTTTTAGGGTGCATGCAATCTAAATACTCTTTATAGCCCTGGACCTGTTTACGGGCCCAATAGGTCCCAAATTGGGTGGACATGCTCAACCTCCTGGCTATTTGAGCAGACCTTTGCAACATTAGAGCAGAACGAGCTAAGGCCTTTGGGTTTACATTTGTAATCACTGGCTGAGCCCTGAGCTCTGTACGATCCAAGCCCTGAAATTCCCTCTTTAAGTGTGTTAGCCAAGGAAGGGCCAACTCACCCTCCTGTGCCATTACATCCTCCAAAGATGTTCACTGTCCTACAGCCTAAGCCAATATAAAAGCAGTTTTACCCTGCACAATTGTTCAATAGACTGTAGATCCAGCTCATGGAGGATTTGGAAAGTAGGGGCACTAGATGACAAAACCAAAACATTTTTTCAAAAAAAGCAATTTTCAATGATAGACAAATTCTTAATATTGAACCACCCCAGAGTTCAGCACCATTAACAGCTTGCCTGTCCTGGGCCTTATAGGCCTCCCGGGCAACACACACAGCCCCTCCACCCCCGTGTGTCTTTGCAAACTTTGCTATTGACCCGCTGTACCTGGGTAAAGTCAACCCCACCTTTTTAGTTTGTTCACTCCAGGTACAGTTTTCGTACACTCCGAAGCCTAAATAGTCATATGAATTAACTTGCTCAATTCGTTTTCCTCCAAGCATCAGATTGAGCCTGCATCGCACGTTCCCGCTTGGTCCTTTAAAAACTATGGCCTTGGTCTTTTGGGTATTCACTGTCAGGCCGTTTGCGCTACAAAAGCTTGAGAAAATATCAAGCTGGTGGCGGAGCCCCCCCCCGGCGTCAAAGACAGGAGGACAGCATTGTCTGGGAACATTAATACCGGGATCCTATCCCATGCAAGTGCAGGCGTGTCAGTTGGAAAAGACAGAAAGTCACAAATTACGCCATTTATGAATAGGGGAAATAATAAGGGGGCCAGGACACAGCCCTGGCGCACCCCTATCTCAATGTTCACTTTCCTTGCTAGAACCCCGCCCATACCATAGCGAACCCTAGCCCATTTCCCTGGCACAGAAGCATAATGGCTTTAAGTAAGACAGAAGAAATACCCAGATTCGAGAGCGTTGACCACAGTCTTGCCCTAGGAACTGTGTCAAATGCTGTTTTAAGATCTATAAAGACTGCATAGACCAGCATTTTTCTTAGGGCAGCATAGTTATTGCAGAGTAGACGTAACCTAAGGGATTGGTCCACAGTGCAAATACCCCTCTGTTCCCAGCCTGAAGGTGACTCAGTGCACCCACCTCCTCTACCGTACTTCCAGGTGCGCCAGCACCACCATGGCAAAAATCTTGCCCCAGCGTCCAAAGGAGAAATCGGCCTATAGTTGGAGGGTTATTTCTGTCTCCCTTTTTATAGATGGGTACAATGATTGCCTCGGTCCAGGACAGTGGGGCTCGTCCAGACCAAAGGACTTCATTGAAGAGTCTGGTCAAATATGATATCCAGATCAATTGTTCACTGGCAAAAATGTCAACGAGCGTCATATCAGGGACTGGGGCTTCACCCTTCTTTTGAGTGTCCAGTGCCACTCTTACCTCTTCCTCTCTAATAATTAGTGTTTGGTTTGATGTTGAATCGATATGGCCGGTTACCCCCAGTACCTGTTCTCCTTGTACAAGCCTTTGAAATGGGTTACCCAGACCCCCTCCGGAATAGCGCATTGAATTATATTCTGCTCCTCTGGATGCCACTTAGTCACCAGTTCCCAAAACGCCTTGGTATCTCCATTTTTTATTGCATCGAGCAAGGATGCCTAAAGATCTTCCTGATATTCGGTTTTCTATGTTTTCAAAAAGTGTGCATAGACCTTACAGGCTTTACAGAGAGCTTGCATCCCTTCTATAGCTATCTTTTTTGCCCGGGTAATAAGGGTGGCCTTTGCTCTACGGCAATCGTCATTGTACCAATGATTTTTCCACTGGGCATGCTTCCCTATAACCTTTGCAGATTTGGCAAAAAGTGCTCCCACGCTATTCATTACATCGCCATGAATATCAATCACAACAATGGCGCCTGGCTCGTGCTCTGTAATAAAATGTCATCAGGACCGGGTAGATGGAATCATATATTAGCGTGCCCACTAATAGCCCCCCCCCAATAGTAGGCATCGACTCCGGAGCCCCTGGATCACCCAGGAAAATTAATAACATTCGGAGAGGCAATGGATTATGCTTGCTCTCATACCTTATAGAGACTCTGAATTCAATCATAAGTAGCCAGACCTCAAAATTCACCAGAATATTATCAATCAGACTTGAACAATTTGCCGAGTGAAATGTTTTGTGTGCCGACAAATCCCCTGTTATACACCCATTGTATGCCCTCACATTAGATTCAGGGAGTAATGTTGCCACTTTGTCTGGTTTTTTGGAATGCCTCTTTCAACATGGGGCCTCTAGTTTCTCTACCCCCACAGGGTATCCTCATTTTCAGAGAGGTCCACCATAATCTCTAGGGGCTAAAATTGTAAATTAAAGTCACCAAGTATAAGAATTTCTGAGGCTTCCCCATGGATTGATCTCCAGCTCTTTATCGCTGCTTGGAGATAAGAGAATAAGCCCAGCCCCCCGAGCCCCGCTTGCAGCTTCACGACTATACATGCTAATCAGCAATCCAAACCGACTGTTGAGGGCGCTCTAAGAGGTCCATAGGGGATTTTTGATGACCCTTACCCCCCTGTAAGATTCGGAACGAATCCAGAAGAGTAAGCCCTCACTGGGTCTTCCAACTCTGCCCTTTGAAGCAGGACATTGGAAAGTTGTAAAGCTCTGAATGCTAGGTGCCACCACTGACCATGTCTCCTGGAATCCAATAATATCATGAGTTTGAACAAAGGTTAGCAAGTGGGCATTCTCCACATGTCGGTTTAACCCTGAAACATTCCAGGAAAGAATCTGCACTTCCTTTAGGGGGGCATCTACCTCTCCCCCACCAACAGAAACCGTTCAATCAACCCACTGGCCCCTTGGACCACTAGGGGCATGACCGTTAATGCCAGGATGGAGTGCTCACCCCGTCTATCGATCTCCCCAGAAAAGACCTGTTGGGATCGCCACAAATTCAGGATTTCAACACCACGGGTCACAGCCCTGGCATCGCCAGAAGGACAGCTCTCTGGGTAGAAGTCGACGGGGCAGTGCACAACTTGATGGACGCGGAACACGGTTGAAAACACCAGGGAATGGGGCAGTGACCCCAAAGGTCCTCTCCAAATGGGAAAGCAGAGGGGGTGGGGCACCTTCAATAACACAACCAAATAGGAATGTTAAGGACCTACAACCAATTTTATAGCACAGATGATGAGCTGAGAGACATTTCCAAAGAATCTCCCTGTTTGCATACAAACAATGGAAAAACCTAGAACTGTCTCTGATCAGCTGTACATTTCCACTAGATCAAGAACAAGGAAGACCTGGAACATACCCTTGCAACATCAGGAGATGCAGAACATTTGCACCAGATCTAGCATAACAACCCCACAGAACCGAGCAATACAGATACAAGGGACATAAAACTGCAGATCATCCAATGTTGTATACCTCATGCAGTGAAAAATGTACATGCATAGGAACTATGCGGGTGAAACCTGAAAAGAGCTGAGTGAAAGGATGAACATACTTAGATACACCATACCAAACCACAAAACAGAAAGGGTGGGTGGATCGGCATTTCACACAGGATGGGCATTCATTGCAAGATCTATCGGGATGGTTTTTAAAAGGTAGGCTCTCAAATACCACATACAAAACCATGTGGCAGTAAAAGTACCTTAAGATGCTTAACCTATAAGATAGCAGTCTTAACATGGATATTGGTTTTATGACACACTAGGGCCAGCTTTGAGCCCAGGTCCAGCAATGCAATCACAACAACAAAGTCAAAAGGCACCCTCTGATGCCATTTCTCTCCGACAGATGTCAGACACTATTGTTCAGAGCCCCTAATGCGTGAGGGGCGCAGGACACCAAAAAACGGAAGTCGTGGGTGTCTATGCTCAAATCGGTGGCACACATTACCCAGCATGAGAAACTCTGAGTTAACAGCGGACAGTGCACCGTTTAAAAATGGGTAATGTATTTTACATTTGCCATACTGTGTGCAGGTGAGAAAACCGTTGTGAATCTTGAGGCATAGTGAGGTAACATTTGAGACTGCACCAGTAAAACCTTGAGAGCATATTATGCCAGGAAACATGCAACGTCCTGGCACTACACAGATGCTGCAAAACACATTTATAGACTCAACACAAGTAAAATCCTCAATTCACCTTGTCAAAGAACATGAGTAATTTTAGGAAACCTGCAGGCCCACCTTAAGACTTCCTGGGCCTAACGTAACTGTTACATGCGAAAAGGATATCGTTTTTTTTTTCTCTTTTTTGTTAAATGTAACTCTCAGAATGTGTACTGTTTCCAAATCGTTAGGTGTTCCCTGCTCCCCTGCTGTTCAGCCTTTTAGATAAGACAGAAATTCTAGACCGTCATTAGAGGCATACAGTTTCTTCAGCCAATGCAGTTCAACATGCTCCCTTTTCCTTTGTTTGGTGAATAATATGTTCTGAGGCTTTCTTTTACTAATCATTTCGCTCTGCAGCGTCTGATGAAGAAGTCTGTGGGACTACGAAAGCTAATGCTTTGTTTCCATCTTTGCATAATATTTTCAGTTATCCTAATAAAATGTGTTAGTACCCGGCGTGGGGTTGGGGGAGGTGGCAGCCTCTCAGCCAATGAGGAGGCTCAGAACAGGGGCATTACCAGCGATAATCCCACCTCTCCAATCAGCCTGACGGCTGGAGGCCACCATCTTCCCCCGCCAAGGAATGAGGTAAGTGATGCCCCACTTCCCCTCTCACTTCCCACCTCCCCCATCCACAGAATTCCCTCCTCGCACCCCACCCCCACTTACCTTCGTTGAAGTCCATTTCAGGAGCAGACACGCTGGGAACACTTCGGTCCCCAGCGCGTCCGCTCCTGATCTGCGACAGGCTTTCATGGAAAGGAAGAAGGGACTACAAGTAGTCCCTTCTTCCTTTCCATGGAGGCCATCTTTTTGTTTCTTTTTTTAATGGGTGCCATGTAAAGAGAGAAGGGTCTTCATGTAGTCCCTTCTCCCGTTTCCATGGCAGCAATTTTTGTAAAAACTTGTTTTCTATTTTTTTCAATGGCCGCCATTGAAAGGGAAAACTAAGTTTGTTTCCCTTCCCCGGTGGCCATTTTAAAAATCTCCTTAGATCTCCTTAAATGTATTATTGGCAAGTGATTTCCGTTACTCCTTAAAGTTTATTAGGTCCCAATATCTAAACAGCGTTATCTGTCGGCTTAATGTCGCGTGGCTACTGCCTAATCAGGAGGCAGAGTATATGGTTTTGGGACCTCTAAAAACGTTTGAGGAACACTCAAATTAACTCGTCAACAATACTATTAAGGAGAATCAATCAGGAGCCAGCTTATCTGACACATTCAGATTAAAGCAAATATTGATTGTGAGGATTAGAAGAACTAAGAGGTTAACCACATATACGTATAAAGATCATAAAGACACTTGCTGGATTGAGATGCCTTGAGGACGACCATAGGTCGAAACACGTGTCGGCTGTGGCAGACCGTCCTAATTAAAACAATTTGAAGAGCACACTGGAAACTGTTTTGGACAATATATTATTCAGAAAGATGCTAATTTAATGTAACATTTGGGGTCACAGCGCTGACTGACAGCATTCAGCTTTTCTTTAAATTGTGCAATTTTGGGAGTATTAGGGGTACCTCCCTTTGCTGTTACTGCTGCAAGTGACCAGCACTTGATTTTTGAAGATCAGCGCACCCATCTAGAGCTACGCCCCACCCATTCATAAATAATTAGTGATCAAGGCTGCAATTTCCTTCCTATGACCAGGGTCTCTAAGAATTGCCTCCTTTAAATGCCTGGTGGGTTTGGGGTTGGTTGTGAGTCTGTCCATAGAGATATGTGCATTGCTGGGGAATGGTCTGAGAGGGCTCTAGTGTTTATCTCAGCCATTGGGAGGAAGGGGACAAGGGCCAGGGATCTTAGTATTAAATCAATATGTGAGTGACCTTAGTGGACATAGGACTACTATGTGTAGTGTTTCTCTCCCATGTGCTAAATTCAACATACATCTACCACCTGCAGCTCTCTCATCAGTTCCAATAAGGTGTTTGCATTTCTGTTACCCTGCTGGATGGGAGAAGAGTTTTGTGAGGAGCGGGATCCAATATAGTGTTGAAGTGCCCTCCGATGATTATGAATCCAGTGGCAAAGGCTTTAAGATTTGGGATTAATTGCCAAAAGAATGGATCTTGATCGTCATTAGGAGCGCGTAGGGAAATTAGTGTAACCTGGTGACCAAAAAAGAAGCTGCATAGCATGAGATAACATCCCTGATGATCCTCTTTTGATAGGTTCTTTAACAAAGCTACTAAGATTACTACCCCACCTTTTATCGAGCTACTGGATGCGAAATACTGAAGGGAGGAATCTCTACCAGATAGTCTCCTTTCGTCTGATGGGTGGAAGTGCGTTTCTTGTTGGAAAACTAATTTTGCAGAGAGGCTCTCTAAGTGAGCGAGGGCGCATCTATGCTTCATCAGAGAGTTTAAGCCCTTTAAATTCAGGAGTATGAGGTTTATGCTTGTCTCTTGTACACTAGCTATTTCGTGCACCATTCTAATCAAGTTACAGCAAAAACAATAAATTAACTTTCAGCCTTTTATCAAGTCACTTTGATCACATCCCTGCCCCCCACTTCCCGCCGGGAGGGCCGAAACTCCAACCCTGAGGAGAAGCTTGTTCAGTTGGAGTTGTGGTACAGTGGGAGAAAGAGCCCAAGGAGAGAGGTTGATACACTCTCTGAGGCTCTCCACAAGTTTCTTTCTTTGGTTTCTGCAGGCTGCTGTCATCAGTGATTGAAAGCTTGTATCTGGCCTTTTCTGAAAGAAATATTTGAGTCTCACCTGTCTAGTCTTGGATTGCAGGAGCTCTCCTTGGTCTGTGCTGCTGGGGTTCCAGAGGTGTAGCCAGGATTGTCTAACAAGTGGCGACTGAAGCTAATCTAGTCCCACCACAATTACATTAACATCTGTAAATGCCCACACAGCTATGTCTGCTTCTCTGTGGGGTTCCATAATTCCTGTTTCTTCCTGAGGGGTCTGCACTTGCGTGCATCACTGCATCAGCTTCTTGGTGGGGTGGTATCGTCCATCTCCCTTTTTTGGTACGAGAATCAGTGGCGTATTTAGGCGGTCTGTTGCCCTAGGCCCAAATAAATACATGCACCCCACCAACTTTACTCCACCTCTGCAGACTCTGCACCATCACCAGATTCCACCCCTGCCCCAAACTCAGTCCGCTTTGTGCAAATTATACACCATCACCAGCATTTTGTCCCTCATTTTGGCCTCATAACATTATTAGGACGTTTTTAAGGTTGCAGGGATTAGAAAGTTATTGCTTCCTCTCTATTAATTCAGGCCTGTCATCTTCTATGTTATGTTAGTTGAGCGAGTGTTTTCAGATCACTGCTGCCCCAGATTTGGAGAAAGCAGTGTGTTCTACTGTTGAGGGCATTAGAGGTAATTGTTACGGCTAATTCTATGTAATTCTATGTCAAGACCGGAGGCTCCCATTATGCTTCTCTTTCTTTTATTGTTTTATAAATAGAAAGCTCAGCAGCAAGTGTTTATGCACCTTACTGAGTGCACAGGTATGCGTGACAGGCAAAAGGTGCATGAAAAAACACATAAACTTAGAAAACATGAGTCTGTAACTGTCTCAGAACCAAAAATCTCAATTTCCCATGAGACTTCAATAAAGGTTCAGCAAAAGGTCACCAACATGTGACCTCAGTCCACCAATGAGTATACAGCTGTCCATACAAACAGTCCTGGATATGATGCAACTTCCTCTTTCTTGCTGCTCACAGCAAAGATAAGTACATTCATATCTTATTGTCTTATGAATTTTCATAACTTTATATTTAAATCATATTGGAATATATTTACATATTTATAATACATAATTTGGTAAGCTACTTTTTGCGTGTAGCCTTTGATTTTATTTTTCAATTGTATTTGTGTAACACGCGCGTAGAGCGTGTCTTTTCTTGATCTTTATCTCAGTGATCTCCCACGTCAGCTGTTTTGCTAACGTCGGAAGACCTCTGCTGATAGACAGGGGCCCTCGCACTCGCGAGCGGCCCTGCCTTTTTTTTTTCTATTAATATCTTACTTGGAGTCACATTCCTACGTTCGCGGCCTCCTGGCTCACCTTTGAATTTTTCTCCGAGGCTCGGGCAGGCCGCACATGGAGATTTTATGATTGCGGTTGCCTCCCGTGACCGCTAGAGGGAGCTCCTGCTCCCTAAGTCCTTTCCTCTGCAGCTGGCACTCGCGCTTTCATTTCCGTTGCTTTTTTACAACAGATTTTGAACGTGTCATCAACCATAAAAAAAAAAGGCAAAACGAAACGGAAAGGAAGTCTCAGAGGACAACTTCCACAGAAGGAGGATTCATCCTTCTAGAGGACCGCAAAGCATCGTTTTCCACACACCTTCATTTGCTTATAGATTAAGTGGGCTGAGAGAAGGCTGTCTGTTGCCCACAAGAGACACTTATATTTTTAAAAAAAGTGCAATCAGAATCTATTATGGCAGCTCAATACTTCACTCAGACAAACCAAGATTGGTCTGATAATGAGGAGGAAGAATATCAGATCGATGAGGTGGCAATGGCAGACAGCCCCAAAAAGGTGCTGGGATCTTCAGTGGAGACCAGCATCAAGAAGGCAGTATCTGAGATGCTCTTGCCTCTCCAGCAGCACCTAGACAGTATGGAGGAGCATCTGCAGGAGACCTCCCCACCTGGGAGAAAGAAGACACATAAAGGAAGCACCTTTCAAGTGGGGGATGTACTCCGGCTCGTAGGAGCAAAGACTCCATGACCCCCCCGAGCCAGCCAATACCTGCCACCGCTGCCGTCTCAGATGCCTTCTCCAGACTGGAAAAAGCCTTTATTAACAGGAAGGACACCCCTTCCCTTGAAGGACCCTCTTACCCCGAGGAAGACAACAGCGGTACTAGACCCTCAAACCCGGAGGGATACCAACAGGGCACTGACGACGAAGCTAGAGGGGTCTATGATATTGATCAACCCCCTTCATCCTCTGAGGAGGACACTCAAACCATAGGGTCGTGACCCTCAACCTCGGGGATTGCGGCAGTCCCCATCCCCAAGAAGGTAACCAGGGAACAGTCTCCTTCCAGGGGAATGTTTACTCCGGAAGATCTTGTGCACCCCAGATCCAACGACTGGGAACCGTCGTACGGAACAACTAATTACATCAAAAACAGGCTATGCAAGCCTCTGAATAAGGAAGTAAGGGCCAGACTAAGAGCAGAATGCCCAGTCCCGAAATTCCAGGGAAAGTAGCCCTCACTCCGGAGTTAGACTTCAAGATGATTACATTTCTGGGAAAGAATGTAAAGGACCCGAGGAAAGGCATTGACCGCGCCTGGAAGTCCTGCCAGGACAGGGCCCTGGACGTCACCGGTCCTCTAGCGAAGATTATGGACCTGGCAGAAGCGACCATTGATTCCAGTGACCCCATCGACCCAGCAATACTTTCAGTTTGGGCGCAAAGAGCACTCTGTTTACTGGGTAATGCCAGTTGCGCCATCTCGGCAGAGCACCATAAAAGCATCATATTTAAGATTGATGCTAAGCTAGCCGAGCTAGCAGATACTGAATCAGGAGCAGCAGCCCAAGGTCTGCTTTTTGGAGACCCATTCATGAAAGAAATGTCGAAGTTTGTTAGCACCTTTACAGCTTTAGACAAGGCTCAGGCCTCCATCAGAAGAGTTTTTGCTACAAAGGTTTTCTCCAGGGCCGGACGAGGCAGAGGTCGCTTCTCCAGCCGCTTCACATTTGATCGAAGACCTCAACATGCAAGGGACCAACACAATTCTTGGCAGGACTGCTCAGACACTTTCTTCCCCTCAAGAGGGCGGGGAAGAGCTTGTGGATGGAGAAGAGGGGCGAGATACCTAGCCCAACAGCAAACTACAGGTCAGTGTACCCATAGCAGCGCCCGCGCCACAGACACCCATAGGGGGAGATTAGCTCTCTTTGCGCAAGCATGGGACTCCTTATCAGGTGATGCATGGGTCAGGGACACAGCACGCGGCCTGCGCTTAGAGTTTTTCGCTCAACCTCATCAGACCGGTCGCCCCGTTCCATTAATAATGTCAGTAGCAGACAAGGAAGCATTAGACAGCGAAATAAGCAGCTTACATCTAAAACAGGCAATTCGCCCCTGCTCGAGCCAAGGCGGCTTCTTCAGCCCTATATTTTTGGTTCGCAGGAAGCAGAAAGTACGCCCAGTGATAAATTTAAGGGTCCTCAACGATTTCATTGTCTACCATCATTTCAAGATGGAAGGAATACACATGCTCAGGGACATCTTGAGGCCAAACGACTGGCTCGTGCCCCTGGATTTGAAGGACGCTTACCTCGCAGTTCCCATACACCAGGCCCACCTAAGCTATCTCAGGTTTTCCTGGAAAAACCAAGACGGGGAGTGCACGAGTTTACCTTTCGGGCTCTCCTCAGCGCCTTGGGCCTTTACCAAACTCCTATGGCACATAGTAGCTTGTTTGAGAGAACTAGGTGTCAGATTGATTGTCTATCTAGACGACATCATCTTCATGGCACGTTCTCAAGCCCTAGTAGAACATCAAGCCAAGCTGGCCATCGACCTGCTACACAGTCTTGGTTTCCTCATAAATTGGGAAAAATCAATACTCAGTCCATCCCAGAATCTAGAATGTCTCGGGTTCCTAGTAGATACCCAGAACTCGCAACTTCATCTTCCCGTGGCCAAGATACACGCGACCCGGAGGGAGATCCACAGACTCCTGCAGAGGGACCTCATATCTATTCGAGAATTAGCAAGAGTGATCAGCCTCCTATCTTCTTCCATTCAGGCAATATTTCCCGGTCCACTTCATTACAGAGAATTGCAGAGGCTCAAGGGTCAGCACCTGAGATGGAGCCTCTCCTACTCTCAGCGTCTGGCACTGTCTCCCTCCGCGAGAATGGAGCTCAACTGGAGCTCAACTGGTGGCTCACTCACATGGAAGCCTGGAACGGCAGAGCCATTTTCGGATCCACCCCCGATATTATCATAGAATCAGACGCCAGTCGCTCCGGTTGGGGAGCGAGATGCGGCTCTGTCGCCACAGAAGGGACTTGGTCGCCTCAGGAGCTGGAAATGCATATAAACTGCCTGGAGCTCCTTGCAGGCTCCTTCGCTTTGCGCTCTTTTGCCAGAGGCAGAGCGAGTTGTATCTTGCTGAAAATTGACAACATTTCTGTATTAAGGTACATCAATCATCTGGGGGGGACCAAATCGAGGCCTCTAGCGGAGTTAGCCAAGGACATTTGGCATTTCTGTTTGGAGCATCGGTTTTCAGTCACAGCGGAATATCTCCCAGGGCTCACAAACATAGTGGCGGATTGGTACTCCCGCCACTCTACAGATTTCAGCGACTGGAGGCTCAACAGAGAAGTCTTTCTCTGCCTCCAGCGAACATGGGGCCCCATGTCCATAGATCTCTTTGCATCCCGACTCAACACCCAGCTACCTGTGTTTTACAGCTGGAGGCTGGATCCAGCATTAGCTGCGACCAAAGCATTTCTGCAGCAGTGGACTCGGGGGATTCATTATGCCTTTCCCCCATTTACCATGATAGCGAGGATCCTGGCTAAGGCCCGTCAGGAGAATACAGGCCTGTCCCTCATAGACCCGGTCTGGACCTTTCAGACCTGGTATACAGTTCTTCTGGAACTTTCTTTGGATTCTCCAATCCTGCTACCCGTTTCCAAATCTCCTTCTGGATCCGTCAGGGCAGCATCACCCCCTTCTCCTCAACAGATCACTGAATCTAGCAGCCTGGAGGATTTCAGGTCAAGGTGGAGAATTCCCGGCATCTCAAGCATGGCGGTCGACCTCATCGAGGAAAACTGGGCCCCTGCTACCCTCAACAGGTATTCTAACTCCTGGAGCGCCTGGAGTAACTGGAGCCGGAGGAATGGTTCACATCCAGTTTCAGCACCTATAGAGGAAATCCTGAATTTCCTGGCATTGTTGGTTGAAAGAGGTCTCACCTATAGGACAGTTAACGCCTACCACTCAGCTATTTCTGCCGGTCATGACCTCATTCAGGGGCTCCCAGCAGGAGAGCATCACCTCGTTTGCAGACTGCTTAAGGGCATCAGACTCACAATCCCGCCCCTGTCCCTCTATGACAAGCTTTGGGATGTCAACAAGGTGCTGAATCTTTTTCTGTCATGGCCCCATAACGAGGAGTTATCCCGGACTGCTCTGTCAGGCAAACTTACAACGCTGCTCTGCTTAGTTTCCTGCAGGAGGGTCTCTGACGTCAGAGCTCTCGATCTGGCAGGCAGCACCTTTTCTCCTGATGGCGTAGTATTCCACTTACACAGGAGAACGAAATGTAACTCTAGGGTGATTTTGTACCCGCTTTCAAGGACCAGCCCAAGCTTTGCCTAGTTTGATGCTTAAAGGTTTACGAGGAGCAGACCGCCCCGCTTAGGACTTGTCCTAATAGGCAATTACTGATAGCCCTGCGTAAACCACACAAGGCAGTTTCCCCTCAAACCCTAGCATGCTGGGTGCGTTGGACTCTAACTCAAGCAGGAATAGATACTCTCCATTTCGGGGCCCACTCCGTGAGAGGAGCCATGGCTTCCAAAGCATTTCAGGTCGGAGTCCGCCTAGAAGATATCATGAGAATGGCGGACTGGGCAGGTGAATCAATATTTAAGCAATTCTACCTGAAACCGGTAGAACAACCAGCATCTATTGTGGTAAGTAAGCTTTAATCAAGCATAATGGGAGCCTCCGGTCTTGACATAGAATAAAGATTTTCCATAATAACTTACTAGAAAGTCTTAATTCTATTAAAGACATGGAGGTGAGCATTATCCTGCCCAGCGAGAGAAATAGCAGCGCTAGTCACTCTTGAGGGTAATAATTGAGCGCCTTGCTTGGGGGTGTTACTGCCTTTTTGCTGACTTTATGTATGTCAAGTTAACACCCTAATTTCCCTCCCACCCCCGTAAGGGGAACTAGGGTTCTCATATGCATAAACTAACTCTAGTTATTTGTCTCTTCCCTAACAGCGGCTACAGACAAGCCCTCCTGATCTCCGGATCGACTCTGCTTTTGCTTCTGCCACAAGACGACCTCTGTTGCAGTTTCTTTCTACTGTTTTTTTCTTCTTGAACAGCCAGGTTTGCAGCCTCGAAAGAGGAAGTTGCATCATATCCAGGACTGTTTGTATGGACAGCTGTATACTCATTGGTGGACTGAGGTCACATGTTGGTGACCTTTTGCTGAACCTTTATTGGAGTCTCATGGGAAATTGAGTTTTCTTGGTTCTGAGACAGTTATAAACTCATGTTTTCTAAGTTTATGTGTTTTTTCATGCACCTTTTGCCTGTCACGCATACCTGTGCACTCAGTAAGGTGCATAAACACTTGCTGCTGAGCTTTCTATTTATAAAACAATAAAAGAAAGAGAAGCATAATGCTCGCCTCTGTGTCTTTAATAGAATTAAGACTTTCTAGTAAGTTATTATGGAAAATCTTTATTGTCCACTTTCGGTTACCTTTCAAAACAATCTTTTATAGAAAGTGATAAGAGCACAAGCTGTCTGCCAAATGTACACAAGTGAGAGAAGGTTGGAATGAGGAATTATTGTTTCAATGCTAATATCTGATTTCTCTCACAAATTGCCTGTTGTCACTTTTTGAGAAGCATCCAGACTGGTCTGTAATATTAATGCAGCATAACTACATTTCTACAACCGGTCTTGTGAAATGGTAAAGTTTACATATGAAATATAGGCAAGTGGTACAGGCACATCTTATAAAAACGTTGAATATAAAGAACTCAATCTCCTTCTCATGGTTACAGCTCTGGTGTTAGCAGGGAGTAAAAATGAAAATAAGGCAACTTACCTGCTGCAGCCAAAGTACCAACAACCCCTTGGGCTCAGTAGAGGAAAGACAGTTGGAGCAGGTTCTTTGAACCTTTGGCTGTGCATTCTCATGGTGGATTAATGGATAAGGGCGACCCCGAACATTCATGGGTGGGAAGCAACAGCATTCCTCGTAGCTGCACAATGCAGGCACCTTTTATAACAAATGAAGTGGTACATACTGTTTACATCATTGTTGTTTGTGCATTTGTTCAAAATACCCAACACTCCAAGAGTATAATTGAGCAATGGATGGGGCGTTCCAGCATAATATTACCCTTGTGGGTTTGGTTTTGCCTCTGGGTCTTGAAAGCTTGTGTTTAAAGTAATTTAAAATGTTTCTTAATTCCGTAGAGTTGGTTGGACTGTACAATCCACAGGAATATTTTGAGATGTGTCGGTTGAGATATAGATGTCCTGATGTTGTTTGAAGTACTGTTTCACAGTAAAAGTCCTACCTTGTATTTAAAATATAAGCATCACAGTTATGCATTGTGTGACATACTTTGCAGTTGGTTCTCCTGGTAGTACTGAGCGTGCAGCAGAATGTCATCAAACACACATGATAAACCCAGCAGGGAGGACATTTGCCTGCTTACAACTGAGCAGCTTCTGTAAAGATGGCTGAATGGATATCTTTATGGAACACCTTTACAGCTGTGAACGAGTGTGTACCTTTAGCACACCATTTTTGTTCTCATCCTCCTACGGCTAAGGGTATCTTTTCACAGGTTTCTTGATGCACTTGCGCATTCAGATTTACTCTTCGCCATTTTAACTTCTCTATGATCTATTTCATCCTTACACCTTTTAGACGGCTACAGACCTCTGAAATGGAGGGAAATAAATGCTTGCTTCTGCACATCATTTTAATGCCACCGGTGGGAACACTGTGCTAGATTTAAGCATAGGTATGCGTTTAATATTGTAAAATGATGCATCATTTTTAATCCTTACTTTTCTGAAGGGGAAACCCTCATTTTTGCAATGGTTTAAAACATGCATGTTGTGTATTTGAATATAAAAGTGATTGCTTAACACAGTGTATGAGTGTATTGATTAGAAAGAACTCCAAAGATAATGTGAAGTGGCACCAATAAAACCAATGACGTTTTGGCTGCTTTGCATATTAAAGAGCATTTTTTCGGAAGATAAGAACGACCAAAGAGCTTCATATATGTCCTATATTTCTGTGAGAGTTGTAGGACTGAATCACTAAATACCTAAAGCATGCTGGGTTTGGCATGCGTATCTTTTTTTAAAAAAAAATAAACAAAAGTCTCCCTAACAATAAAGCTTTTGCAAATATTAAGCATATATACAAGGTTGGCCATCAAAAACTTTAGCTGTCAGATTGGACTGACTGTTAACAGCTCAAAGTATTTGTAGTGTTGTGGATCAATCAGCCACTCTTCACCTAGTCGGCCTTGTTGTAAAATGTCTATGATACAAGTTAGGAGGGAAATCGGTATTTTATGCTGTTGTTTCTGAGCAAAGCTGTGACATCCAGAGTTTGGTGCTACAAGAGAGGTTTGAAATGAAGTGAGTTTAGCATCATCTTGATTAATAATACCTGTGCTTCTGGCTTTTTGCTAAATGTTCTCTTTTATCGTGTAGAAGTGGTATACCTGATTTGTGCAGTCCAGGATGAGGCGTGCATCCCCTGGGGGATAATAATCGCCTTGAAAAGTGGTGTAATGTGCCCTTCAAGGTCTTGATCTGAGCTGCTCAATGGTATCCCTCTAATGCGTATGTTGCTTCTGTGCACTCGCTTTTCCAAGTCCTCCTGCTTTGGGTGGAGCGTTTCACCTTGAGATTCCAGTGCTTCCATCTTATTGGCCAACTTGGTCAAGCCGTGAGAGTATTCGCAGGAGACATCTTTAATTTCATTCACTCTTTTTGCTACTGCAACAATTTGGTTGTTCCAAAGATGTGGCATTCTGAGTTTGTTCTGGAAAATTCCTGTGGCTTTTCTAGGTGTAATTTAGGTTATAGGGCATCAAGGTCTGATGGAGGATCAGGGATCTTGTTAACCCGAGCAATGGTTATATCTTCCTGCTTTCTGGCTTTATCATGACTCAAGGAGATCAGCATTGCTCTTATCTGCAGTTTTCCTGCATTTATCTCGTTTGGCCATTGGGGGAGTTGGAGTGCTTACTTTTCAGTAACTGAGATAGAGGTTCTGGACCCAAACGGGAGCACTTACGTGTGTTTATGGACATTTGCAGCGTGTCGGATGATGTAGCAGACCTTCCAAGTACTTTCTTTCTATTTTGGATCAAGACCAATGTAAGTTTCCTTCTGATTTCAGAATGCTAGCATGGGTGATTTTATAGATTGAAGGTTAAATCGAACGAGGTCAGGCTGTACAGTGAGCCATGCAGGCCATTACCCTCTCATATGAGTTATAGCCGTTCACCACCGTCAGCTTTGTGGACTGGCAACAACGCTCAACATACTTCATAGGGTATTGTTAAAGCCTGCGGTCCCTTAGAACTTACCTGTGGTCAGTGCTCCAGATAAGATTTTGAAGTGGGAGTATTTTATTCCCCATTTTGGGCGTGAAATTATTTTTTGGAGAGTGAAAATATAAGTCCATTTCTCAATGGGAGTATTTTTAGAAGCAAGCAAAAATATTTTAACTGGAAAACTAAAAATGTTTTTGTAATAATTAATTGCACGTATTCATTCAAAGATGCACGTTTACGTCTTCCGAGTAGGCAGTAATAACAGCAGTTTGTTCCTGTGCTACTACTTGCGTTACTGGTCCAAACATATATTGAGCTATCTGGGTGAAAGCAGGGGCACAACTTCCTGCAAGTCTGTTTACTATTTTTTGTTGTATTTTTACTCCCTTTTATTTTTTTTATTTTTTGGGAGCATTTGCCTATTTTTAGGAGCAAAGGTGGCTGATAAACCCCTTATCTGTATCACGCCTCACGCCCTGCTGTCTTTTGCATATGAGGTGGGAGCCTAGGGTTCGGGGTCACGTTCTACCCACATAAGCGCTACAGGCCTGCAGGCTGGTGTGCATATGGGACGGTGGATCTGGAGGGATGTCTGGTAGGCCGGCCGGGCCGGCGGTGGAGTAGGCTGTGCTGAGAGGGCAGGCACTCTGCCAGTCAGGGCCCCACGCAACTGTACAGTTTTGGTTATGTGAGTGACTTCATCCCGTGTTGGGGAAGTGAGCCGATCACGCTATGCACTACAGAGGCCCATCGCCGTCTTCGGCATGTGCGACCGGACCGCTTCTTCCTACTTGCCCCACTCCATTGGAACCTGCTGCTCATCACAATCAAAATCAGATCGACGTGGATCACTTCAACTACTAGCCAGTCAGTGCCCTCCACCTCCTTCCACATTTTCACTACCTTATGCCAGCACTCTCCGGGTGCTGCGAATAAAGGAGAACAGGTCCCTTAAAGGACTGTGGGCCCATATTTACAAAGCGTTTTGCAATGGGGTGTTTCCATTGTAAAATACTTGTGTACATCTGCGCCTCTGAGTGCTATCTGAACACAAAGTTTCTGACTCACAGAGAAAATCGAGGTCACCGTCAGAGGGGATCTCTCCTGCTACGGGCATGTTTATGAGTATTTTTTCTCAGCTGCATAGTTTCTCTCGCTGCTGACACTCCAAAGCTGATAGCTCAGTTAGTTAAATGCCTGCCGCTCCAATCTGCATTCAGGTCACACGTTTGTGCCCCGACAGGGCGGACACAGCCTTTGGTGTTTCAGAGTTACATTGACTACCATTACATGGAGTAATAGGATATACAGACAGGTGATGCCTGATCTAGCAATTGCTATATCTAAAAGCAAGTTAAATTATTTGGGAATTATTACATTATTATTATTTTTGCAGAAATCAACACACTTTCAAGGGGTTTCAGGTCACTCACAATGAGATGAGGAACTAATCTTGGGGTTCATCCTCAATTGTGTAAGGCATAATGTTCACACTTGCACTCACCCACACACTCAGAAAAGCACACATTCGATCACACACTCAGGACTGCTCAAGCGCATTCACACATACAGTTTTACGTTACCAGAGAAGAAAGCAATAAATGATCAGATAGCTGTTTGGAGTGCTCCGTGAGTTGAGCGCTTACTGCTGACTGAAACTTACATTCAACATGCAGGTCACCTGCTTTAATCGGGCAGAGCCCGTTCTTCAGTCTATCACCTGTGTGAGGTATGTAGGATACGTTGATTATTATTAAATTGGGTAATATTAATAATTGTTGTTTGCATTGCAACAAAAGGAGAGCGGAAACTTAGTAACATATTATTGAGTCCAAACAGCCAGGATCACAAAATAAATATCCTACACACGACTTTCTTCAGAAAAAGAAGGCATTATTCGAACATAGGTTTTTCTTAAACATATCCATATAAAAAAAAGAGATGGCTATTCCGATATGCAAAAATCGTTCGTAAATAACTTTTCTTTCCACCAATAAATAGATTTTTCGAGTGTTATAAATTAGGTTCCCAACGACAAATCTAGCTATAAAACCTTCCACAAAAAATAGCCACCCCACTATGCATTTTGTAGTTCTGTGAAGTACTGCCACCCAGGTTCAAATTATAGGATGGAGTACTGCAAACACCAAACCCTCTTCAAGGCTCTAAGCCAGTGGTCTTCAAACTGTTGGAGTTGGTTCCCCTGGGGGGCCTGAAGGGTGTTAGGGCGGGAGGCGTGAGGCTCTCCCAAAAGGTGACTGCTTTTAATAGAACATAGAAACAGAAATGGCATCTTTGGGGCCCAGCAGCGATATTTATCTTCAAGGGGGTGCTCGGATAGGAAACAAAACATTTTCTCAGGGGGGCAGGGGCTTGGCATAACAAAGTTTGAATACCACTGCTCTAAAGGAATGTATGGTCTCACATAGCGTACAAAAAGCGAGGCTGATTGAGAGAAAAACTTGGACCAGTAGCTGGCTCCTGGGCCAACTTGGAATCCTTTTTCGGTCGGGTGCAAATCCATCGGACCCTTGCTAAAACCTCCAAAAAAGTGGGCCAAATCCATGAAGATTCCTTCAATTGAGTCTGAGAAGAGTCTGTGGATCCGAATAATGATCTGATGTAGGAAATGTGTTTGGTGGATGCCAGACCCACAACAATGGGTCTGTTAGCCTAGCCCGGCAACACTTGCCTGGCAGGGAAGACACCATGATCACTAAGGTGGTTCTCCCAGGGTGAGGCTCATCCACTGCACACAAAAAAAAAAAGAAAAAACATTTGGAAGGGGCATACAGGGCCCTCCCTGCCATGACATCTCGCTGGTGAGGGCAAGGGCATACCACCAATGGCTGGGTTATGAAACAAAAATGGCTACATTTGGACATGTTTTCTGTTGATGTGTTCGGATCAGCAGCAAGGATTGCCATAGAACCGAGGTCTACTTTTGTATTATCTGATTTTAAAGTTAAGAAAGCTTAACTTATGGTCATTATACAGGAAGTATGTCTTGCAACAAATCCAACTGTGTTTTTCAAATCAATATGTATTATATTTGCCTAAATATACCCCAGTCGACATAGTACTCAGGGAGTCGCTACATAACCATACACTGGCAGGGCTGTCACTCGACAAACCACACTAGTTGAGTGTGTGCATAACTTTCTAGGTTGACTTTATATAAAAGAAATAACTTCAATCTTCTGCAAACCTACAGATAGGTCACGAATGCCTCTGTGGGAGTTCCTCATGCTCGTTCACTACTCAGGAACAGGACACAGCGGGGAAATCAAAAGTATTGTAACACGCTCGAGCAGGAGCAAATTCCCCTTAGAGTTAAAATAAGGTGTTCTGTCCATCCCACCTTCAAAAAAATATCTAGCATTAGTACGCAAGACATGCACTCTTTCTTTTTAATTAACAGGGTGCATCAATCCAACCAAACTGAGAGCGGATGGGACCAATGCACCAGTCGCAAACAATGATGTATGATCATTTGTCAGCATTGTAGCCGGAATAATAAAGAAAAGCATGAAAAAAAGATATAGTGCTTAAGGCTACAACTGGAGAGGAGCTCACAAATGCTTTGTACTATATGGTAAAGCCGTAGTGTGAGTACTATCGTGGACGACATGGCTCTGCTTCTCCAGTGTACATTTTGAAGATTTTCCACTGGTACATTATATCATAAACACAATGAGTGAACACTTAGGCATATGTAATATGGACATTATAGAACTAATGTCCAGTGATAGCATCACCAAACATTGCAAAGGGAAGTTATGGTTCTCTGTTTACGTTGCAAATTAACCTTTGTCAGTTAAAAAAAACCTTACACATTCTCAGAGAAACCATCAGTTGAAAGGACATTATGGTTATTTTACAAAACCTTTCAATCGTGTTTGCATAGTAACAACATGCTCAAGGGAAATATCACACCAACCATCTCTTTTTCTTTTTTACGTAATAAAGGCTAACATAGGTCACACGTGCCATCTCTGGTATCTGCAGAGGCGGGGAAGCAGAGATACGTCCTGATGCTGGCCTCTTTTGTGTGATATCTGACTTCTTGTGCACTGAAGATAGCTACAGTATCTGACCTTCAGGAGGAAACGTCACACAAACAGACATGATTATTGCTCCTCGCACTTCCCTTGGATAAGAGGGACATTTTCTTTGAAACGGGCCTGCCTTGTATGTAAAAGAAATGACTTTTTGAGAAAGAAGCTCTGTAGCAGAGAGCCCCCATTTCCGAAATGGCATCCGTGGGGCAACAAGGACTACACAAAAGGACTACACAAAAACAGAATGGGCCTCATCACGAGTTGGGTGGTTACCAGCGGTATTACCGCCAGGATACTGCCAGGGCTAATTGTGTTACTTCCCCCCGGATCAAGGGTTGGGCAGTAATGGGTATTCCCCATTGTGTCCATTGGACCCAATTGGGCATTTTTGGCGCAATTAGTGCACGCTAATAGCGCCACGCTAATTGCACCTGAAAATGGGCGTTAGGTTTGTGCATTTAACCCCAGCTCAGAGCTAGGGGTGAATGCTGGCAGACTCGTGATTGGGCGGATCTTTAATGTGACGGTAATAGCATTACTGTCGCATTTAAGGGCTACCGCCCAACTCGTGCTGCGCCCCAATGTATTAGTACTCTGGTGATAGTTAGGTTCCCACCTACATCACCCAATTCACCTAGCGATGGTGCTGTAGTGTGCTCGTGCCACCACACCATGAACTCTCACCCCAGCTATTCTTCTGATGGCTCCACCTGTCTCCCCTCTAGTATAGAGAAATAAAATCCTGTTGCACTGCATGAGCGCCTGCTTGAAAGGTTTTGGACAATCAAGAAGGCCACTATGCTATCCACAAACGTGGAGGCACATCTCTAGTGAAAGTTATGAACCAGACAGTTGGCATTGCATCAATGACATAGTGATCAGACCAAGGGCCTCCTTCCTTTAAGGGCATCTGTGTTTCAAGATGGCTGGTGAAGCGTCCACTCTGTTTATCAAATAAATAAACCTAAGTAGGTGAGATGTAGCGTCATGCAGTGTACCAACCCTATTGATCAATGAGGAAATGACGTAGGGCCCTTCTTCAGTCATAAGTCACACTCTGACATGCCTGCGCCACGGGCGCATCCATTTACGCTCAATATGGACTATTTGTTTATCATTTATTTACAACAGACTCTTGGATCCATCTATATTTACTTTGGGAACTTTATTTCCCATTTGCGAGACTTTGGTGCTTTATTATTTTTTCCAACAAACTACGTATACCACAATGCACCTGGCTACAAGCATCGATTCCTGGCTGTTCCTATTGGTTATCAAAGGAACTACACCCCCCAGAAGCCCTAGGGACTTGCCCTGCTTCCACCAGCCCAGGAACAGAAAGGGAGGTGGCCGATTGCCTGCAGGTGTGCTTAGCCAGGTGCAACCAATTAGCCTGCCTCTGTGCTGGGCTAGGCAGTATAAAGGCTGCTGCCTGCAGTGGCTCAGCCTCTTGCATCTGAGAGTCCTTCCTCCACCTTTCGCGTCTTCCTATGGGTCTTGTATGCTGTTTACCTTCACTCCTGGTGGGCTCCCTGCTCTGCAGCCTGCCTCACTCCGGCTGCCTTCAGCCCTTGTCTTCTGGGCTCCCTGCTCTGCAGCCTGCCTCCCTCCGGCTGCCTTAGCCCTTGTCCTCTGGGCTCCCTGCTCTGCAGCCTGCCTCACTCCGGCTGCCTTCAGCCCTTGTCTTCTGGGCTCCCTGCTCTGCAGCCTGCCTCACTCCGGCTGCCTTAGCCCTTGTCCTCTGGGTTCCCTGCTCTGCAGCCTACCTCACTCTGGCTACCTACAGCCCTTGTCCTCTGGGCCTTCCTACTTTGCAGCTTATCACGCTCTGCTGCCTACTACCTACCTTTTCCGCTGGGTTCTCGGCCTAGCAGCCCTCTACAGTCCTCTGCTACCTTCTACGTTCAGCGGCCCTGTCCCTCAGGGTTCACTCCTTACTGCCCGGCCCTTATGGGATCCTTGCCGTGCAGTCTGCTTTACTCTGCTGCCCTAAGCCCTTTTCCTCTGGGCTTTCTACCTTACAGTCCTACTCCTGTGGGCTTACTCATTGCTTTCCTGCTCCTCTGAGCTCTCAACCTTGTTCCTTACTGTCCTCTGCTATCCTATCCTGTTACACGACTTTCCCTTCATTTCCTTCTGCTAGTTTGCTATCACCTCCTTTCCTGGATTTGTCTGTAGTATCTTCTCTTGTACTGTTTGTAGACCCTTTTGTACAGAGCTTGTCTGTTGGTTCCCATCAGTCAACCTCTGCCCCTTCCCTTGTCTCGTTTCTACATTACAGACACCCATAGCTGCTGTTCCAAGTCATGAGCAAACAGCGTGGGCCTCTGTTATAGCAAACTGTGCAGAAGGCTAGAGTATTTCCAAGGTTCGTGGAATACTCTTTTCCTATATCTGCATACACCCCAAGAGGGTATTCATTCTGTATCTTTTCCCTTGCTACTCTTGCCTACTCTTCGTTCTCTTTCCTTTCCGCTGTGTGTGTTCTTATCTGTCCACTTTATTTGGCACAACCACCCAAACCCTTTCTGGGTGTCCTGTGCCACTCTTAATAGAGTGCCATCCCTGACAGAATGCAAGAGCCAAACATTTCTTGTTCCATAGGCCGGAAAGGCACACACAGAACAAAAATGCTTTCCTTTCGGGTTAAGAAACCTTTGCATAAACCTATGGTTTCCCTAAAGACAGCAAACAAGAACCTTAGTCTAAAGGACAGTCTCTCCTTAGTAAACAAAGATTTACAAGCACGGTACTATACTCACTGGCTTGCTGACCCTTCTTCCATGTACAATTATTATGACATTTGCGACTATGACCCGCAGTCCTTATCTGTTGCAGAGCTACAGCAAGATAATGAATTCTTACAGATCTTGTTAAACCAAACAGTGAAAAACACTCCTGCGTCTTCTGACAAGCCTTCTAACACCGCAACAGACAAGGATATAGCACTCATTGTGGGAGACTCTAAACCAGAATACGCTGTTGCCAGAGTGATATGCGCAAGATCAGCTTGGCAAGCTCCCCAGAATGCTGGAAACCCTTATTTGACAGGACAAGGCAGTCATTATCCTGAGGTTTGTGCATCTGGTCCTGGGTACAAAAGACCTATACTAACCATCGGTTGTCTTAATGCTTCCACAGTATCTACTAACCAGAATAACCCTAAGGTCAGTCTTCCCATTGCTACAACCGAATTTTCTGCCACACCAGCTTCTGAAGCTTTAGATCAAACTAATGATACTTACCTGCTACACAAACAACTCCTACGCCTTAAAAGAAAGACCGAAGACCGTGAACAGCAAATAAAACACTTTTGAACTGTTTGGAAAAATATTGAACCCTTTTGTGGATTCGGGAATTCTGTTGATATTCCTTTGTAGAACTTTTAACCAAAGAGTCTGCTGCATTGTTTTGCACTATACACTCATTTTCTAATGTCTTCATGTTCAGAGGCTTAGGGGTACCTTGTATGTTGCTTCTGCTGCAGCTGACCATCTGTTAGAATCGAAGACTAAGCGCACTCGTTTTGTTACTCCCCACAGCCTTTGCTTCATGTTCTATGTTTAAGTTTGAGCTTTCTCCAATTCTGAGTGAATCGTTCAATAATACCTCTAATGGAATAGTCATTGTTGATATGAAGGTGCTCTGTCATTTTGAAACCAAAAAAAGAAGATACATTTTTGCAGTAGTTATCAAACTTGGATTTAAAAATTCTGAACACGGTTTGATTCCCAAGACTGAGCAATCAAATCAAATAGCTGATCAATGTCAATCAAAGTGGCTTAAAATATGGTACACAAGGTCACAGCAATATAGGAGGTGGTTACAAATATAACAAAACTGGCAATAAGATCAAAAAAGATATGCATCTTAATACTGATTCATAAAAGCTCTATTTGCCCTTGTCAGACACCAGCAGAAAAGACCAACAGCTGTCTACCTACAGCCTTCCCAGTCAAAAAGAGTTGCCCACAGTCTGCCGACAGCCTTCCCAGTCCAAAAGGGTTGCTCTCTGGACACTTCTTTTAATCTTGCAGTTTCATTCCAGATAAAGTGAAGAGTTCAAGCATAACTGCACCAATAAGATAATGTTATGCATAACTCAGCCAGCTTCATCTTTTTCACTTCTTATAAACCCAATTAATAAATTGTGATTATTTGCTGGGTGCAAAGTAAATTGGCAAAATATATGGTTAAAGGACTCTCTGTCCTTTCTAGGAATTATGATTTCAAAAGGTATGAGTTTACTATTACAATACAGCATTGACAATTTGCCTAAAAACAGTCAGACATTGTTTCAAAGTCATTCTTTTGTCCATTATTTGGATATTGAATTATTTTTTTGAAATTATCATTTTAAATAGTAATGTTTACATTGAAACAAAATAATCGAGTTAAAGTCACCATTAATAAAGAGATGTTCTCTTCTGTGAGTGCACGAAGTTTGCAGCAGAGTTCTGCTGTACCTTTTTGACTTCCCCCTTTTCTTCCCAGTGCTTCTCTTTCTTTCCCTCATCCCAGTGCTTTTACTTTTCCCTTTCCTTCTCAATCTGCTTCTCCCTCTCCTTCATTCCAGTCCTTCTCCTTCTGCTTCATCCCATTCCTTCCTTCATAACAGTCCTTTCTCCTTCTTGAGTTATTTTTCTTCCTCAAAGTTCTTCTTTCTCTCAGTCCTTCTCCTTCATCTAATTTCTGCTTTTTCTTCTTCCCCCAGTTCTTCTCCTTTATACGAAGGCCCACCCTCCTTTGTCCCATCCTGTATCCTCCTTCATCCTAGTCCCTCTCCATCATCCCAGTCCTTTACTTTCATCATAGTACTTCTTCTCCTTTGTCCCCACCATTCTCCTTTGTCCCAGTCTTTCCCCTTTCTCCTTCACACAGTGCTTCTCCTTTGTCACATTCCTTCTTTATCCCATTCCTTCCCCTTCAACCCAGTCCTTTGCCTCCATCCTAGTCCTTTCACCCATTACATCACCTTCATCCCAGACCTTCTCCTTCCCTTATGTTGCAGCCCTTCAGCTTCTACCCAGTCCTTCTCCTTCCTACCAATTCTCCTCTTCATCCCATTCCTTCTCCTTCTTCATCCCAGTCCTCCCAGTCCTTCTTGTTCTCTCCAGCTCTCCTCCTACTTCATCCCAGTCCTTCCCCTTAGCCCAGTCCTTCTCCTTCTTCTTCATCTCAATCCTCATCCTTCTCGTCTCAGTCCGTGTCTCACGTCATTCCAGTCAGTCTCCTTCTTTGTTCCAGTTTCTGATTCTTCGTCCCATTCCTTCACCTACTGCATTCAATTCCTTCTCCTTCTTCAACCCAGTCCTTATCTTTTATCACAGCCTTTCATCTTCTTCTTTGTTCCATGCCTTCCCCTTCTACTTCATCAACATTGTTTGCTTTCAACTCAGTGCTTCTGTCTCATCCCTGTCCTTCTCCTTCATTCTAGTCCTTCTTCCTTTGCTTCATCCTAAACCTTCCCTTTCCCCTTCATCCCAGTCATACTCTCAGTACTTCATCCTAGTCCTTTGTCCTACTCTTTCTACTTTGTCCTGGTACATCTCCTTCACTGCAGACTTTCGTCTACTTTGTCTCAGTCCTTCCCCTTCTCCTTTGTCCCAGTACTTCTTCTACTTCATCCCACTGCTCCTTTTCCTTCAATCCAGTCCTTTGGCATCTCCTTTGTCCCTACCATTCTCTTTCTCATTTGTCTTATTCCTTCTCATTCATCAAACATTTTCATCTCCATTTTGTATCTAAGGCCTCATTTTTCGTTGTCCCAGTCCTTCTCCTTCATCCCAGTCCATCTTCTTCTTCTTGATGCCAGTTCTTTTCCTTCTCTTTATCCCAGTCTTTCTCCATTGACCAAGTCCTTCTCTTATGCCCCAATCCATCTTCTCTCTGGGCCACACCCAACACCTTCTCAGTCATCCCATTCTTTTGACCCAGTATTTTTCTTTCACCTTCTTCACATTCCTTCTTCTCCTTTGTCCTAGTCCATCTAATTCTGCCAGCCTATTCCTCCGTATATATGATTTCAGGTTAGTGTAAGTACAGATTGTAATTCTGCTCTCTTTTTCATTCAGGATGTGTATGCATCACAGCTTAGTGCATGCATCTTATCTTGCTGTTTCCTTTCTGGAATGCATGTTGTGACGAATCTGAGGATGTTGTTCCTTCTCCCTTAGGGGGAGACCTTTCCCATAGGGACAGGAGGGTGAGTCCACAGTAGAATACTCCCCCTGGGTGTGGTGTTCCGAGGGAGGATCACATGGGATGGGGAGCCGCCTATGGGATTGGGGACAACTATTCCCAGGAGACACGTTATGCCCCCACGTTAGCACCACCAAACCCTTCTCAGGTAGTTGGTTCCTCTCTCCCCCCTTTACCGAGAGATAATATGTTCTGTTGTCAAAGAAGTCAGACTAATATACCTGACAGGACTGAAATACCAACTAAGTACTTTGTATCAGGTTTTGAAAGAAAGTACTGTGAAGAAGAAGATGACAGAGAGTCAGAGGATCACTTTGGAAGATCAACATGAGTGGTCTAGCTTCTCACGGCTTGTCATTGGTACGAACGAAAGCAATAGACCAGCGCAGGAGTTCAACATGAGCTCAACTGGGACGCAGAGGGAGAAGGATCCTCTGAGGAGCCATACACCGGGCGAGCAGGCTAGAGTTGAAAGGGAAGCCGGGAAGAGAGGAAGGGGAGAACGCGAAACCTGGTCCAAGGTGGAAGGACCCCTCGCGCTCCTACTGTGATGAACCTCTGGGGACCCCAGGGCCCAGCAAAGCACGAGCGAGGAAGGACGTGCTGTCGGGCAGAGTCAGATATCTGCAGGGCCGCTGCAGAGCCTGTTGCACACCCAAACGCTACCAGAGCCTCGAGGAACAATGCAGCTGCTCGGTACTACACAAGAGGTGTTGGAGGGCCTGGGAAGCGAGGGGGTGAAGCGAGAAGTTGGAACAAGAGGGTTTGGCACCCTGAGAAGAGACTGTGAGTCTGGGACCCGCAGCCAAATACCTTTGAAAGTCAGAGGGAGAAAGAAGGGTCTGAGGACCCAGAGCCAAATCCCTTTGAAAGTCAGAGGGAGACAGAAAGTTCTGGGACCCCGGGGAATAAGAGGGTCTGAGACCCTGAACGGTCATTGCAAGTCTGGGATCCGAAACCCATATCAAAGTCAAAGAATAAAAGTGTCTTGGACCCAGAGAATAAGTAAGAGAAAGGAATCATATGTTTGACAGGAGAGTGAACCAAAAAGATACGACAACGAACTGCGAGTCTGGGACCCACACCCATATAAGAAGGCAAGAATAAGAGGGTCTGGGACCCAGAGGAAAAAGGAGCAAACAAGGGAAAGTTGTACGCTTGACAAGAGAGTAAACCATGCAGAGACAATTCTATATTGCGAGTCTGGGACTCGCACCCATGTGACAGGCAGAGGTCTGAAATAACAAGGAACAAGAGGGTCTGGGACCCTGTAAGAGAAAGAGAGACACTACATGAGAGTACAACAGTTTGGCAGCCGAGTAAACCAAGCCGTTTAGATCCTTGAGAGTCTGGGTCCCGCACCCATACGAGAAGTAGAGAATAAGTGGTTAAGGACCCTAAAAAATAGGACATAATCCTATGCTTGTTAAGGAAGTCTGTCAGGTTGGTAGGATAAAATAAGTATAACCTTGTGAATTATCTAATGACATTTTACCTAAAAGGATACGGGCCTCAGAGGCCCAAAATGAATGAAAGGAGAAGTCTGGGGGAAAGGAGCACAACCCTAGTCTTGGAAACCTATATTTTTGAACATTGTTTATTTCATCACTTTTTATTGCCCGAGAGACTGGGAACTTTTCTGTTCATTGGAACTACCAGGAACACTTTACTTTGTGAAGAGACAATGCTTGCACAGTTGGTTTAAGTTGTTAGCGTTAGGGTTAGAAGCAGGCTTTCGAGATACGACAGTGACAGCCTTTTGGTTTTGGACATTCTGACGATTTCACTAATTTTCTTTGTGCAGGGAACGCCTCTTAGCTTTAGGGACAGAGAAGCCTTTTTCCAATGAATTCTTGATTAATGGGTCTGTACCCAAAATATTCCACCATTGTGTGAGCCTTACTTCTGCAACCTTACAGTGTATATACAGTTACCTTCTATGTGTCCTGAACTGCAGCAATCTTTCTTTTGGCAGCACAGTGTCTGAAACCTAACCCTACACTATTCTATCCTATAGAAAAGAAGATAGAAAGAATGATCCTAAGATGCGGCTTAGCTAATGGCTACTTCACCCCAGGAAATAATGGTGGCTGGTTTCTTACCTTCACCTCAAAGTTCGGTGAGACGCTGATTTCTCGAAATCCCAAAAATTCTCAAAAAAACAAAATGTCTTTTAAAGTTTTCTGTTGAGCTCAAATAATGTCATCATCCAACCATATGGCTTTGTCCCTTCTCCAGTGTAGGGAAGGCATGGTATCACAAGTATGAAACTGACACAAAGAGTACAATTTGAAAAACTTTATCATAGTTTATGGGGTTGGAAAACTTCTACTCTGCCCTATAACTAAAAGGGGAGTAGTCTCGAGCATCAAACCATAAACAAAACAGTCCTAGTAGAGTCTGTCAAATCAAAATGGCCTATGCTAACAAAACCTAATGCCTGCCCGATCTCCTGTACAAAGAGTGTATAACGGGGAAATGTATGCAAAGAAAAAATCAGTGTTCAAATTAATAAAGGTAGCTAAATCAGCTCTCCTCCCCATGGAGTAAGGCGGTCTTTGTAGGCAGGATGGCACACTCTGGCTCGGGTTCTTGGAACAATAAACAGTTCCAAAACGTGGATCGAGGCCCGCATGACCTTACACGTTAAATTCTCTCGTTCAGATCTCCAAATAATATTTCAAAACAAAGTTCACATAGGTCCCCCTCTGTCGGCCTCAGACCTCTTCAAACACAGTTCACCAAAATTTGCAAAGGGGCTCCCTTCCCCAAGCTTATTATACTTCGGCTCTACCTCAGCCAGGCTCAGACCACTTTCGGGTGTCGAAGACTTTTGAATGTGCGTGGCTTTCTTTACAGACCTCCGCAGGACCACTTCGACTTATAGTTCAAAATTCAACTTCCAAACTCCCTTTCTCTAGGAGGGAATTCGGCTTACTTTGCTTTTGTACTTCATTTGCGTTATTTTTACAAACAATACACCTTACACTGAGACTTTCGGGTGGGCTACTTCCTTTTGCCGGACCACTCAGTTAATCGTTATCGCTGATTCCACAGCTGTCTTTTTACTTTAAAGTTCATTCACAGGTCTGCCTTTCTTCGTATCTCATCCACATGTGTGCAGCCTTCACTTGCGATAATAATGTTGCCACTTCAAACTTTCTTTAACACACACCGGTTTCTCAGGTCGCTTGACAACTCACCGGCTGTGTGCGTTTCTTTCTTGTTTTTGCGATTTCCAATTCATGAGTCAAGGTTAATATCACAGCTCCCTTCCCCAACTCTGCCGTGCACCTGGGAGGGTTGCTAGCATCCTTGAAACACAGTGCAGTCTTCACTTGCGGGATCTGACCTTCCCCATGTGTCTTTCACGGCTTGTCGGAGCCAACGACCTCCAGTAGGGAACTCTTGGGGTTTTTGACCCGCTGCTCTCGTCCATCGCTCTGGTCTAGTAGGTATGCCATCGCCCCGGAAGCCCTGCTCTTACTCGTGTTCTTCCTTGCTCAGAGTGTATCTTCAGGTGTTGCCTTTTATCCATGTGAGGAGAGCTAATTGGTATCAAGTGTATGTACTTGAAGTCAAGTGCCTGACTTCGCCTGACCCGATGAACGGGACATGTCCACTATGATGTATGAGAGTTAGTCTTGTTACTATCATTCACTTTCTTCCTCTGCCCATTGTTTGTGTAAAAAGGGGAGGGGGAGTTGGGACCTCAGAGAATTCTTCAAAATAAGATGTGGTAGATGAACAAAAAAGGGGGAATACCCTGTCTCACCATCGGCTGCCTCACCCCCAGCCCCCGAAGAACCCTCACCCAGGTGATCCTCCCACACTGGTCCACCCCCAGGAACTGGACCCAAAAGTGATGGCCGTGTCCTGGCCACCTGGATGACAAGTCCCTGAGGACTAGCGGGTGAGACACCCTTTGGTTTCTCACACCAGGGATATACATATGTGTACCCGGTAGTCTCTGTACCCCTGATGGGTGGGCTGTCGACAGCTCTGACTCAGTTGGATTTTTGGCTTCACCCCCCCCCCTTTTGGTACATTTGTGGCGGGTGTCTCTTGCCCCTTCATTACTCTCTTTCATTCATCCAATCGTGGTGTGTGCACTCGGTAGGCCTCTTTCAGACTATGTGCTTCTTTTGCCCCTTTGTTTGTGCTCTTTCATTCACCCTGCCCTGCAGTATGCTCTCGCTAGGCCCCTTGTGGGCTATGGGCTTCTCTTGCCCGTTTGTTTGCTCTCCTTCATTTGCCCCATTTTGGGGAATGCTCTGCTTAGGCCTTCCATGGGCTACAGGCTTCTAATTCCCCTTTGGTTGCTCTCTTTTGTTCGTAAACTCCCTTTTGGCCCCTTGCGGACTACAGGATTCTTTTTCCTCTTTGTTTGCTCTCTTTCATTTGCCCCATCCTGGGGTATGCTCTTGGTAGTCCCCTTGGGGCTATGGGCTTCTCTTGTCCCTTTGTTGGCTCTCGCCCTTCACCCCATCCTGGAGTATGCTCTCGATAGGCCCCTTGTGGGCTATGGGCTTCTCTTGCCCATTTGTTTGCTCTCCTTCATTTTCCCCATTTTGGGGAATGCTCTTCGTCGGTCTTCCATGGGCTACGGGCTTCTCCTGCCACTTTGTTTGGTCTCTTTTGGCCCCTCACGGGCTACAGGCTTCTTTTGCTTTTTTGTTTGCTCTCTTTAATTTGCACCATCCTGGGGTATGCTATTGGTTGTCCCTTTGTGGGCTATTGGCTTCTGTCTTCATCGAAGTTACAGTGTTCTCTGTGCCGTTTCTGGATTCCACCTGCATGGCATCTGCTTCATACTCAGCTACTCTGTGAGTCCGCATTCCTCGCTCCATAATGGGAGCTCTTGTTTTACTGCTTGTATATCTGTATTTAAGTTCCTCCCCGGAACCAATGAAGTCACTTGATTTGTGCTAGCTTCCACAAGCAGGTGACAACAAATGCAGGTTAGAAACGGAGCCTTTCACATTAAAGAGGCACTGCCCATAATGCCTGTGCTCACTTCCCATGTAATCAATAAACATATCAGCCTTACGGGGAAGGGAAGATTGGGTGTGGCCATTCATTTTACCAAGAAGGGGGTGTCACCACTAGTGGGATCCCGCTTGCCGTGTCGCCTAGGGAGGGCGTTGGGTAGCCGGCTCACCTGCCTAGTCTTAAAGGAGGTGGCTCACATTTGGGAAGAAGGGACACATTCTTTGGCTTTGTCCAATGTTCTTCTTGTTTATCCCAGTCCTTCTTTTCCTATGTCCCATTCCCAGTGGTTCTCCTTTCTCCAAGTAAATCTACTCTTTCAACTCATTCCTTCTCCTTTTCTTCCATCCAATTTTTTGTATTTTTCTTTCTTCTCTGTCTTTCCCCTTCATCTACGTCCCTGTACTTTTACTTTATCCCGGTCCTTCTTAATCAATGTGCAGCGAAATGATTATATTATGGGAAAGTGTTGTTTTATAGTAAATCTATGGATAATGTTCTGTGTGTAGCAGGATGATTGCTTGTAGACTGGTATATGGTTGTTGTAGATCTGTGGAGGAAATAACGTTCTGTGTGTGTCAATAGGGTTAGGGAGTATGTTTTTAGTAGATACACAGATTAAATGATGCTCTGTGTACAGAAACATGACTATTTTAATTAATGTAATGTGTATTACCAAGTTTTTAGGGCTCGTACTGATGTGTGTGTGTGTATATATATATATATGTATATATATATATATATATATTTTGATTTGTCTTTTAGGTGAAATGCATATGTGTGAACTTTCTCCCGTTTTTTGTAATTAGAATATTGTCTATGGAGTTGATATTAGTAATGGATTTGTTCGATAAATATTATAACTGGTTGCCGTTGGTCATTTTGGCACACCACCAGTTCACCTTGCCACTGAGAAGTGTGCTTTATTGCAGAAACTTTAGGAAGATTAACACGTTTTCCACCTAATGGAAACTTTTTAAATAAGAGAAAAGTATTTATTTGTTTTGATATGTATAATAGATGTTATTCCCTTTTGTGTAATATTCATTTGCTCTGCGCTGTTTGGCGGTCCTGCAGTTACAGCAATGGTAATCATGCTGTTTAGAGAATGTATGTCTAAAAAACAATGTCGTTTGAATTTTGGACTTGGTAGAGGGTATGTGTCACCACTACGAGGCAGAATAATTCTGTGTTTTATTTATTAGTCGGTGTGGGTGTGCGTGCCGTTTTGTTTTAGGTTTTTTTACGGTGTACTGTAGTGGCGGTATGAAGTGGTTGGTGTAGTTGTGTTTAATGTTGACTATTTTAGCATATGTGTAGTATAAATGTTGTATTGTTTTTGGCACATGTGGATGTGACAACAAGATGTTCCTTCTTTGCGTAAATAGGCAGTGCTTCTTTGTGAAAGGGTCAGGCATATGGAGCAAATGACTACTGTGGTCATTATTTCAAATTCTTGGCCAACACCCAAGAGTGCAACTTCTCCATAGGCATAGACCAGGGAAACATGTAGACATTGGTAGGTGTTGTATGTGTGTGTGTGTTGTGGGGATTTCTGTGGATTGGGACTGTATTGGTGAGTGTCACCCTGACCAAGTGTCACTTGAATAATTATGGGCATTATTTGTTTTTATTGTTTTCGGATAAAGTAGTTCATAAGACTTACCAGATTCACAATAACCAACAATGAGGCCTCAAATGCAGCAAGTAGATAGCAGACTCAAGGACCTTTGGTTATTGAGTGTTGCAAATGCAATATTAAAATATTTGTATTTACACGATACCTTCTTAATGTTTTGGACCCAGTGTGCTTGTTAATGTTTTGCACATTTTTTTCTTATATACCTACTCATAGTTTGTTAATTTGTCACTAACATTAGATGAGTAACCTAGGTAAGGATATGCTTTTTGTTACTAACACACTTGACATTTCCTACTAACACATTTACATTTATCTACTTACAGTATAACAATCCATGTTTTACTTTTAGATGTTGTGCCTTTGCAGGGAATTGTCTTGACACAATATTTATGTGATGGATACCTTATGCCCCACCAAGTCTCCATTACAATAAAGGGTTGTGTACGTTTTTTCCGCAAACAAGTGTATATTAACAAATGCATATGTTGCGGCTTGATTTTTTTTTTCTTTTTTCATTGCTGGTGGATTGGCCAGTGAATGTATAGGGTGTGATCTTTATGTTATGTTATGCTATGCTGATTTATACCGCGCACCACTACCACCCAAGGGCAGTCTTGAGGGCCTGGTTTGATGTGGTGGCGTTCATGATTTTTTTAAAAGTTAAAGTACCTGTACTGCCAAATGTCACAACATATATATTACTCCATGCATCATTTTGTATTAGGCCTTTTGAGTACTCTTTCATGATATTGTAGATTAAGGTTTGTTTCCTGTGCAGTATTTTTATGGTTCCATGAGAGGTATTATGCATCAGTGGTGCAAGGTTTCAAATAATTCACTGTTGCAGTTTGGACGTGTGACATGAATGTAGCTGCGTGTCCATAACCTCATGTTAGGGGACTTTATACTTATAATTTGCAAATGTATCAAATGTAAAAGTAATGATTTGATATTGTTTGGGTGGAGTATGAGTGAGTGCTGATGGTGGCTATGAGGCTTCCCTGTTTCTTTCTAATGCTTGTTAGTTTTTCTGGTGTGTTTTTTCATACCCTTAGAATGTAACATCTATGCTTTCATATTTCACAGTTTTGATTGTGATTTGGTTACATGATGTGTTTGCATATTGTTTGAGTGAGTGTTCTGGGTGGCAATGGGGATTTCCTGTCAATTGGAGTTTTCTTGCATCATTTGATGAGATGTGAAAGTATACATTTATTGGTCATATGATTTGTTTATGAAGTGCTGGGAGCAGTTTTGCACAACTTATTTTTATTCAATACAGATTTTTTGCAATATGCAGCTGTGATATTTTTGCATTGACGTTGTAGGC
Organism: Ambystoma mexicanum; assembly: GCF_040938575.1. Classification (NCBI taxonomy): domain Eukaryota; kingdom Metazoa; phylum Chordata; class Amphibia; order Caudata; family Ambystomatidae; genus Ambystoma; species Ambystoma mexicanum. Next base: position 1,146,468,507 of record NC_090927.1, read on the forward strand.
ATGTTACTTTTGACAATGTGCATGTGTGTTGCAGCCATGTTTCTTTGGGAGGGTTCCCAAGTTGTTGCATGATGCTTGGCTTATACATTTGACTTACCAGCCTGATTGTAGGATTTACAGGCCGATTCATGGAATTAATGTGCGCCAAAAATCTCTGCGCAAGCCTGCGAAAGCGTGCGAATCGCAGCGCAAGTGCGAAAATTGCAGTGCAAGCGTGCGAAAGCTGCACCCATCGATTCATGGAAGTCTGTACGCATGTAAATCCTGGGATGGGCGCTAAAATCCTGCGTGGCGCACGCGGTCGCACATAGCGTGGCGCACACAACAAAAGTAGGCGTAACACGGGGCGTAACATGTGGAATGGGGAACAACGCGTGAAAATGTGGGCGCTACGGGGGAAGTACAGGAGGCAAATGTGCGGAACACCCACACGCATGACTACAACACGTATTCATGGAATCGAACAGGGCAAATGCGTGCGGCAAAAAAGACGCGCTAATCCAGAAACACGTACGCCAGCAAGAAGCAGGCATACGCGGACCCGCGCAGCATAAAAGTGTACGCAAACAACAAACAAGCTCAGACGCTACGATGAATATACCGTTCCTTGCAGCAGTGGTCGTGGGACACCGCAGGAGGAGGAGGATAGTCAGGGCCAGAATTTTTACACCCAGGACCAGCCTTTTTGGGATGCCTGATGACCAGGTGCATGGGAGGTACAGGTTTCCACCTCACATTACACTCGACCTGGTGAGTGAGTGGGAGGATGACCTCACATCACCCACCCTGTGCTCCCAAGTACTGAGCCCCTTGGAAAAGGTGCTCAATATACTGCACTTCTTGGCCACTGGTTCATTTCAGCGGACAAGTGCCATAGTGGGGGGGGTGTCAAAGGCCACGCAGTCACGCTGCCTACACCAGGTGTTGGCCATCATGACTGCACGCCCATCAGTCCGCAGGCACATATACCTGCCCAGAACACCTGCAGAAAGGCAGGCTGCCGTCCAGGATTTTTACAGGGTGGCACACTTCCCCAAAGTGCTAGGTGCCATTGATTGCACCCATGTGGCTCTACGTCCTCCCAGGGCAACTGAGCACATCTATAGAAACCGCAAGCACTGGCATTCCATCAACGTGCAGGTAGTATGTGATGCCAAGGGAATCATCACCTCAGTATATGCCAACTATCCAGGGTCCACCCATGACAGTTTAATTTTCAGAATGTCAACCCTAAACCGGGACCTAGAAGCTGAGCGGCATGGCGATACATGGCTGCTTGGTGAGTATAAATGCCTCTGCACATGAATGCATGTCAGATACTGAGTAATGTCACAACCCCACTAATGATACCCATCATCACCTCTCCAGGGAACAGTGCCTACCCTCTGAGAACCCACATGATGACACGAGTTCGTAACCCCACCACACCACCCGAGGTAAGATAAAACACAGCCCATATTGCAACCGGGGGCATAGTGGAGCGCACATTCGGAGTGCTCAAGTCACGCTTTCGCTCCCTTGACTGCTCTGGTGGGAAGCTGCTATACGCGCCCCCAGTAATGTGCAGGATCATAGTGGCAGCATGTGTCCTGCACAACGTTGCAACCCGCCGGGGCCTGCCGGTGGACATGGTGGTGCCCCCACATCCCCAACCACATGCACAGCCGCTGCGCATGGGAGGGGAAAGGGCACGTGGTGAGGCAGCCCGTACGCAGATGGTGGCTAATTACTTCACCTAAAATCACACCCCTGTGGAGTGCACACAGCCCAGGCACATTCTAGCTGACAATCAATGATGATGACATAAGGCACAGTCAACTGTCAGAACCATACCAGCCTGAGATTGGTCACCTGGAAGTGTTACATTGTGTGCATCCATACCTACCGAAAGACAACCAATGCTGTGTCACAAAAAGACACACATTTATGCTGCATGAATGACTAGCCCTTTGCAAAATACAACATGAAAATAGCGCCATGTCACACAACCCCTCCCCATCTCTGCCACCCAACACACCATGGCATGTCATGCAATGTGAAAGCAAACAAAGGAATGCACAACACATGACACAAGTGTCACAAAGTGCACTGTCCCAAATGGAAACAGGCCACAAACAATATGCTCCCAGTAATCAATAAAAAACAGCACACATGACCAAATACTTACCAGCAACACAATAAAGCAACACAGCATGAAACATTGCCAAAATATGACAGTACAAACTCAAAGTAGTGCAAGTCTTACAACCTGAATAAGCCAGCACATCGGCCCCTTCCAACTGCAGAGTGTTGCTGTCAGGCAAATGTGTCAGTGTACTGCATTCAACATGAACTGCATCTGCAAAGGAGACGGCCTTGTGAAGACATGAAGAAGGTACCTGCAAATAAGGAGGAAGACATGGATGCACAAGCACATATCAATACAACATGCGGTGTTCAATACAAAAACAATACCCACTAGGGATGTCCACACAGTTATGACTACAGACTGCCCACACAGCTCATGGGAGCCCAATGTCACTGTGTAAGTCACTGTCACTTGGTCACACCCTTTGCAAGCACATGGAAACGGGAAGCAGGAGGGGTGTGTGTGTGTCAGGAGCCCAAGCATCTAACCCAAACACAGGACAAGCCTGCATGTGCCCAGCCGGAATATACAGTGGATTCCCACGTGAGCCACACAAGGCAACACACTGTAAAAAAAAATGTCCATGTGGCGGGTAGGGGGGGGAGGCCACCCAGGAGGTTCGAGGACAGGGTGCACACCAACACCCACCTGAGTGGATGTTGCAAAAAAAAATACCTCCATGGGCTCATGGCCTGTACGGCTACGCTACTGTGGGAGAACTGCTGCTGTCGCTCTCTTCACCCTCTGCTGCTGCATCAGGAGGTGATGGTGCTATGGGAGGTAGGCCACGCAAAGGCCTGGTATGGTCCTCCATGGCAGCAAGCATGCGGGTGTGGAAGGTCTCACTCTGGAAGATGATAGTACGGAGATCCCCATCCAGCACCTGACGGGTTGCCTGCATTTCTGCACGCATGGCCTCGCGTGATGCCCAGATCTCCTCCCGAGTTGCCTGCAGCTCAGCTGAGAGCGAACGTGTGAGCTGCTCCAGCTGCTGTTCTGACCTAAAATTTCAGGAAGCCTCAAGTTCACCCAGAGTCTCCCTGAGGTTATGGAGTTCTACCCTCAGGGCTTCCCTGTGGCCCTGTGACTCTATAGATATGGCTTCGCACAGATTCTCCAGTGCCGCCCGTCGGTCCCTGTTGGACGCCAACATGTCTTCCCTGTGTGATTGGCAAATGGAGTCTGTTGCCTGCTGTTGTTGCTCCATCTGACTTTCAGGGGGGGAGAATGGACGTGGCCACCCTCTCCATTGCCTGAGCCATCATTTCAACCGATACTCCCTGTTGGGCTGCTATACCGTGCATGGAGTTTTCCCATACAGTATTGCCTGGTGGCGTACGGCCACCGCGTCAGCAGGCACCACACCTGTTTCGGGGCAAGGCGATCTGCACCTTGCTGTGCTGGCACTGCCTGAGGCTGCAGGACTGCATTCTCCCTCTGATCTGCTGGCCCAGGAACAGGATCAGATGTTGTGGACTGTGACCCTGCACCCGTAACCGCCAAAGGCGGACTTACCAACGCTGACATCCCCATATAGGGTTCTACCCCTGGTGCAGGTGGGTTGGACTGAACAGAATCCCTGCCAGAAAAACTCACCTTCGACAGCACATAAGTCTCATCATCCGATTAAGCACCTGAATAGAGGTCTGGGGAGGTGCACCTAGAGACACCCCTGGACAGTATGGTCTGCAGTAAGATTGGGTTTTCACCCACTACCACACCACGTCCTCCACTGGTGCCTGGTCGTGCCTGAGATTCCTCCTGGGTCTGCACCATCTCCTCAACCTCAACAGCATCAAATGCGTCATCATCTGCAAAAACATGAAAGAAAACAAATGGAAACAGGCATGAGTACCATAGAACACACATAGGCCTGACAAGCCAGAGATCCAGTACATGAATTACACATGCCCCACATGACAATAACCCTGGCATACATGCACTGTCAATGAGTTGGAAGGGGAGGCAAAAAGCAGACACTGAGGACACCAAGATGGAAAAGCAACACATGTGCTGCATGCTGGGTAGCACTGGCATCACACATTAGCCTGTGAGTGGCATGTCCAATACACATACATGACACATGCCAGCACACAGATGGCATGTAGCCTAGCCATGGTACATTTGACAAGTACAGCCATATGTGAGTGAATGAGTACTGTCACCCATCTATGTGAGATGGACATGATGAGATGAAAAATGCTAAATAGTGTGACAAAATACGCATGTGCCACACACTGCAATACATCCAGTGTACAATAATACAGTGATCGCAGGCAGATGTACACATCAATGGTTGGTCACTTCAACATGACAGGAAACAACTATCATGTTCAACATTCAAACAGGCCCCAAAAATTAATGTGAGCAGGCCAATACTCATTCAGCCTGAATGGTCTAATCATTCACATAACAAGGTAACAAATGTGGGCCAATGTGGGGTGTAATCAATGACAGAGGCATGTCACATATGTGACATTAGGGCTGAAAAATGTGTTGCAAAAATGGGAGAATTGAAACAATCAGCCTGAATGAACACTGAAAAATTCAGAACAATGTTGTTGCAAGATGACAGTTCAAGGGCAACTGCAGTAATGTGGCGCTAATTTGCTACTGTGGGCAGAAGGAATACTGTCATACCCAAATCCAAGGCCGGTGAATGTTTTGGAGGAAGCACATGGGTGACCCATACCACTCAGGAGTACACACCCTCACCTGACACTCAATCAGAACCCGTCACCCAAACAACATACACATGGATTACACACACATGCATGGGCACTCACCGGACAATGCGTCGTAATCTAGTAGGTCTCCCACGCCTTGGATCTGTTCCTCTGTGACGAAGGTTCCAGCAACAGACTCATGTTCAGTGAGTTGGTTGTCCTCTGGTGGAGACCCACCTCCAGTCACCAGAGTAGAGGCATGATTTGAGGCCAACTTGTTCTTTGCTCTGCGTTTCAGGACATTCCACCCCTTGTAGCAATCATCAGCTGTGCGCCTCACAAATCCAAGGGCACTAATGTGGTCCGCGAGGGTATGCCAGTGTGCCCTATGTTGACCAGGTGTGGTCTTGCACCCTGCAGTCACCACCATTTCGCGGGTATGTGCCGACACATAAGCCACAAGTGCATCAAGTTCGGCGTCATTAAAGCTAGGCTTCCTTGACGTGCCGGAGTGTGTAGCTGTGTCTGGGGTCTCACCCTGTAGTGCCAGAGCACCTTTCTTCTTTTTCAAAGGTGGTGCGGATCCTGAGTGGCTTACACCGCTCTGGTCAGTAGGGGCAGAAGCGCAGGTGGACTTTGTACTAGAAGTGTGCAAATGCACAATGGCCATATGTCTTGGTGCAGGCATTGGCTGCAGGGTGATGTTGGCAGGGCCAATGTCGGTTTGATGGACCTGGACCGACACTGTCCCGGCTGGGAGACTCAGAGCTGGAGTGGACAGAGCTGCAGCTGCCCCTGCAGCCTCCCTACCCTGCCTACTTGGGGCAGCATATGACATTGCTGCCCCAGATCCTCGTGGCCTGGTGATAGCAACTTGCACCGCCACACATGGCTTAGACTTGCTGACCTGGAAGTCAGCCTGGGAGTCATCCTGTGCCGGTTCAGGTGCCAAAATGGGCTGGTCCAACAAGGGCTGAGCTGGGATGGTGTCAGCTACGTTTCCCACAACCATGGGTGGGGCATGGGTGCCCCTGATTGGTCCTCCACACACTGGGGTCTAGGGGCACCCTGCAAATCCTGGCCATGTCTCCTACCACGCCCACCACACCCACCTTTTGGAGGTCGGCCACCTTTGCCTCCCTGACTGCTTGGTTGCCTCCCAACCATGGCACTGATGTTGTTGTGCGTATGGGAGTTGCAGTAAACAATTGTCCTGGGCAATTTGGGTGAAAGGGGTAGGGTACTAGATGGAATTCGTACCCTCATGCTCTAGCAAGGCTGTATGTGACCCCTGGGGGAAGATGACGGTTCACACCATGCACAGGCACCCCAAAAACAAAATCACACGTACACGCAACCCCTGGTAGACCACGTGCGTCGAAAAATAAACCCGCACTATGCTGTGGCACCCAGAAACACAAAAATAAGCGTATGCGTGTTACACGCAGCCTACAATGACCTCTGAAGGGGTACGCGACACACGGGGGCAACCACAGTTGGAAAATACGTGCGCGACTCACAGTCTGCCTTGAAAAAGAACGTGAAAAAGACGCGCATGTGCGCGTAGACAAACACCGCTGCCAAAACAAGAAAAGAATGCAGTCTGAGGAAACAGGGAGTACGAACTGGAAAAGTTGTGAATTAATCGCGTGTGAACCGACAAGAAGTACAAGATACACCTGCTCGCTCTCCACAAAAAGCACGTACAAGGAAATAGCGTAATACTCGTACTTTTTAAACCAGCCCACACGTGAAACGTCACTTACGCGCTTAAGCGCTAAGGCCCTTTCCTCCAATAGCACGGTGACGTGCAGTTTTCTCACGTGTTGATTCACTATGCATCCGTGTTGTGGGCAACCCTGCACGCCTAATGTCACTGACGCGCTTATGCACTTAGGGCCTTTCCTCGAATTACACGCTGATGTGCAATTTTTTCACGTGCCAAATCACTCCGTATCAAGCTGGCCACGCGAATACACATGGCAGACCATGCTCCTGCCCAAAAGGCCATTTTCCTGCCCCCCAGAGCCTCGAGCATGCTCCCACCTGCCATCTGCTGCTGCCTGACTGCCTGCTGCCCACGTGCCCTGCTATTTGCTGCCTGCATGTCAGCCAGGGGTGCAGTTGCTGTGACCACCCCTGCTGTAACTGAAGACTCCCGACTGGGATACCATCGCTCCACAGCCCAGCCCCAGGACCCAGTTGCCCACCCACACCTGCCTCTGGGGTTGCCATGTCGGGCACAACACCATTTGACACCACTGGCAACCCTCAGCCAGAGAGGCAGAGGGCCACCAGCTTCAGTGCCAGGGAAGTTGGTGTCCTGGTGGAGCAAGTCCTGGGGCAGTATGATGCCCTCTTTGGAAGTTCGTGCGCTGACAATGAAGGACGGACCAGGATCTGGATGGACATCGTGACTGCCATCAACGAGGAGGAGGTGCAGTCCGCATCATCAAACATGTCCGGAAGCGCTGGGAGGACTTCAGGTCCAGGACCCTCGACAAGGCCCAGCGCCTCTTGAAGGCAGCGGATGCCAAGGGGCGCCGGGGCCACCTGTCCGACCACCAAATGAGGGTCCTGGAACGCACACGCCCAGCGCTCCACATCCAGGTCCTTGAGAGGCAGACCCGTCTGGAGTCGAGCGGTAAGTGCACATGCATACTGATTGGACGCTGTGCGTGTTGTGGTGTGCCGGTAGTGTGCAGGTTGCACATGTGTTTTTGTAGGGCCATGTATGGATGTGTATGTACAGGGGCGTGAGGCTGACACATGTGAGTCCTCTCATGTGTGAGACACATGGATGCTGTATGTGTTGGTAAGCATGCAGGCCAAATGCAGGTGTGGGAGCACACATGTTTGAATTGTTGTGTATGTACATTGGCATGGTTGTGGTGCTACACATGGATAGTGGTTCCAGCTGCATGTATCTGCACTGTGTACATGTGCATGTGTGTGTATTTGACAAGTGTGCAACTGTGATGCAACATGGATGCATGTGACACTGACATGTAGAAGGCTGAATGGCAGCTGTGACATGGATGGCGATCTCATCACTGCAACAGTTGGTGGAGATGTACAAATGCATGTTGTCAGGATTCCGACTGTGCCTAATGCAGGTTTGGGGCATTTGGTACACACCACGCACAAAGAGCAACATCCTGGGCTAGGGAAGAACAGGCAGTGGTCCAAGCATCTGTATTTTAGGACTTTGTTGTGCCCTTTTTGTAGAATGCAAGCCTGGAGGCAGCAGAATGCAGCATTCGGCATCAGGACCAAGAAAGACTTCAATACCCAGCATGCTCGCACCTTCGCGAGCAAAAGAACTACTTCGGGACAACGCCCGAGGACCAGCGCATGCGCGCGACGCGCGCAAGGATCCCTGCTTGTGCTAAAGGAGTTTGACCAGAGAAGACGTGCAGATCGAGGGCTCCTGCAGGCAGCGACCCGCGGGGCCAAACCCCGCCTGTGAATACTGCAGGCCCCGCGCACCATGACAGATAAGTGCATTCCTTTCTTGGGCTAAACTAATGTGAACAAGCGACCGCTAACGGAACGCTTACAAGAATAACAGATACTTCCAGCGTGCGTCTGGAACACGCTGGTTGGGATTCAGCGGTGGGTGCACACGTCGGGAGTGGGGTGAAGCCTAGCACTGGAAGAGATTCCAAAGTCCGTCTTGGCGGAACATTCACCCGGTGCCAATTAGTTCGTGTGAAGTAACACGGCCTGGCTATACTCGGAACAAATGAATGTGTGATTGTGCCGTGTGAGGAAACACGGTTGTTGACATTACACTCACACCTGTTTTTGGTTTTCTTGTAGCGGCGCTCCGCTGTAGTGCACAGCAGGAACTCGTATCGCACCGTAGAGTTACGGAAAGAACTGGGGCAAGCCGCATACCTCTCAGCTGCATCACACGAAGCTAAGTGTCTCTTGAGTTATTCTATTACTGTGTATAGTAATACTTGTTCTAGGGGTGTCTGTGTGAACAGCTCAAGAAGCGTGATAGGAAGTAACGTACTATGTGCATCAATCACCATTGTGTATAGCGTGAGACCCAACAGGTCTCTGAGGTTCTTGCTGAGTGTAAGAGTGAGTGTAAGGGCGGAGTGCCATCGATCTCAGGAACCCCACAAGGGGACAGCAAGACGGACCTTTCCCTATAACCCCCTTTACCTACCATTCCCTTATCCCTTCTTCCCGGTTACCCTAACTTCCCCCTACCTATCCAATCCAGCGGCCCCTAACCCTCTTTCCCCGGCGGGTTACGGAAGCCTGAGTTTATTACCAAGCCAGGCACCAAGACCCAACGGGGAGGCAGGTGTACGTGCTACCTCCGCGCAAGGTTGAGTGTCTGACACATGTAAGTGTGGTGGCCTGTGTGCATGTGTTGTGCACTCCCCGTGTTTCATGTGACATCAGGCTCACCTTCGGCTGCTCGTGCTGTTGTTTGTGTAAGGATGGTGCTGCCTGGTGCAATAATGCTGTTGAATTGCTCATGTGTGTGAGTTGAAATGACATGTGTGTTGGAGAGTGTGATGCCATGTCTGAAGTTTGACACTGACACTCATGTACAACGCCGCGGAGGTGCCTGTGTGTAATCCTGTCCCCGATCCTGTGACTGCATCATCCTGCACCAGCAGGGATGCCTACGTCCAGACCCGTTTTCAGGGAGGGGAACCGCTTACAACAACTGGACTTCCTCTCCCTGCGGACGTGGCTATGCGGGACCGGGTTGAGCCTGTCCTGAGTGGGATGGCGTTGCGTCAACGGGGCTTGTGAGGTGACCTGCAGTGTTTTCGTGAAGACACTGCAAGTCATCTCGAATGCCTCACTGACCACATTGACCTACTGGGACTGGTCACCAGGGCTGGATTCTTCCGTTTGCTGGACCTTGTTCCGACCCCCTCCTCACCTGAACACCCTACATGCCAGTCGTCTTCCATGCCATCTTCCCACCCATATATCACCTGGGTACCCTGTGGAGCTGCTTCTGACCCAGAGGCCAGGTTGGTGGGGACACATCCCTGCCACAGTCGGGAGTCAGACATCCAGCAGGGTTGGCCACCACGACAACTGCACCCCAGCCAGAGGAGGACATACAGGCAGCAAGAGCAGGGGCACAGGCACAGCAGCAACAGCAACAAGATGGGAGCCATGATGGCTCAGGGCCATCGACATCGGAGGGGCAGGCATTGGCCAGAGGGCAGGAGGACCCAGGATTACAAGTGTCTTCCGTGTGGCAGCGGTTGGGCCATGCCATTGATGCGGAGTGGCGGCGGGCAGAAGAGGCACGGCTCATAATGGTCAGGGCGGAGAACTCCATGTGGAGGGCACTGAGGCGGGCCGAGTGCCTCGAGGCAATTCGCAGGGAGTTGGAGGTCAACATGTCATCGTCCCTGCGAACCCTCGGGGCCATGGAAGAGGCCCGCCTCCAGGACATCGAGCAGGAGTTCGATGATGCCCTGGCCCGGGAAATCAGGAAGTGAGCCGTTAGGCTAGCCTGCCGCCATTGTATATAGTTTGTAGTTTTAGGTTTCCTTTATCTTTTTCATTCATTTGGGGCACTTGGACTATGCCCTGCCTTTTTGTATATAGTTCTTTATTAGGTAGTTTTTTGGCTAGGCTTCATTTCATTCGTTGGGCTCATGGACCCTGCATTACTTCTTTGTACATAGTTGAAAATTGGATTTATCTATTATCTCACCATGGATCAATGGATTTTACTGTTTCAGTTTCCTTTGGATTTGATTTGTTGGCCGGAGACTTTGGACACATTTTCATTTCGATTGATTTGGATTCAGACTTCATGATTTGCTGTTTGTGTTTTGGACATGCTGCATTTCATCTTTTTTTGATACTTTTTTTCATGTTTTCATTGGATTTCATTATTTTTCTGTACAATACATTTTGTTTTATTACTTTGATGTGTGGTATTCTCTCATTGGTTTCATGCATGTCACGGTGTAGGTTTTCACAATCACCAGCACCCATTGTGGGTTTGTGACAGACATGTGTTGATGTACATTCTTGCCATTTGGGTTGTATCATGTAATGGGCATTTCAATGTGGGGTGGATGGGATACTTGGTTGGGTCTTTGCACAGGGGTGGCGTGCAGTGGGATTTGGGAGGCCATGAGGCACATGATTGTGGATCATGATGACGTGTTGGGGAGACATGAGTCTGGGCCTGAGCCTCACTGCTGGGTGGGTGGGGTGCTGGGCGACATGAGTCGGGGCCTGCTGGCAGGTGCCTGTCACTGCTGGGTGGGTAGGGGTGTTGGGGGACATGAGTTGGGGCCTGCTGGCAGGTGCCCGTCACTGCTGTGTAAGGGGCCCCTAGGGGACCCTGACCTCTATGGAAACAAGGCGAGTCACCACACACGATAGATACACCAGACACGGGGTTGTATTCCCAAAGCTAGGGTTTATTGCAAAGCAAAAGTCTCAGTTGGCCAACTCGGTCTCACGCCCCGCGACGTGTATCTGTAGACCTCGAGGGACGCAAGCGAGTGAATTACGTACATCAGTTACATATATACAAAATGCATGTCAAACAATCAGCTATGACATGTTTAACACCCCCCCTTTATTGGGTTTCTTTGAACTTGGTGTGATGATGGACATCTCCGACTACTATGACACCTTCAAACATCTATTATAGTAACAATTTGCAATTTGTGAGTGCGAAGGCATCTTTCAGTTGTTGAATAAAACACAGCGCTTCTGTTCTTGGAAGCGAGCTACATACGGGGGGACGTTCCATTCCGGACCTTGCTATCTATCAGGTGCTATTCGCGGCCTGGGAGCCGACATGCTCTAGCGGGCTCAGCAAAGGGGGGCTGTATTCAAGCCTTTTGTGGTATTATTCTAACATATTCTACCATATAACGAGACTGGCTGGCAGCTGTGAAATGATTAAATGCCCTGCAGCTCTGCTTCAAGGCTACATTAAGGAGGGAGCCGGGCATTCTTCCTGGCGCTGCCTACTTTTGTGTTTAACTCTTGTTATCCTCATGGCCCTGCGGCCTTGTCCTTTTCACATACAGACAACAATGTTTCACAGTCGAGCAGTGTAAGCGGAAAATATACTGCGAAGCAATAGGAACAGAAAGCAATGAGGAATGGTTAGAAAACAAAATGGCGATTCTTGTTACATCAAAATGGCTGTTTATTGGCAAACTCGAAAACCTATATTTTGTCATATCGTGCATGAGACGGTTGGCCCACGGCCACCAAAATGCGTTTGCGGTCACAAAGTAGAGGTATCCATATTTCTAGACTGACAAACCCTCCTTTGGCCGTATGCCAAACGTCTATCTATTTATTGAAACCTCCTCTAGTGATGATGAATCTGAAGTACTTATGTCTGAGTCTTGCATGCTATCGTGGACATCATTGTCTTCACCAATATCTATTGCTATCAACTCTTTTACTGCTCTCATCTCATTTGGGTCTGGGTCAGTACGATCATGAGGTTGTTTTTTCTTTGTCATCATATGCATACATCCTTCCGTACATCCCTCAGTTACCTCAGCGCAAACTATGGATAAACAATGTATACAACAACAGCACGTTAGGAATATTCCAAACACCACTACTAATGTCAGTCCTTTTGACTCTACTTCTGGATAATCTGGCCATGGCTGCTGTTTGTAAGAGGAATACTCCTGGGAACAGTAGCCCTAGGTAACATGTACCTCCCCAGTTTCTGGGCAACCAAGGGTATGCTTTCTCTCCACATATAAAATAATCTGAATCACCTACGTATACTGGTTCTATTTCCCATTTTAATACTACTGTATTCATACAACCAGTATATGTTCTGACTGAAAAAGAGCCTTTCTTTTTTAGACAAAAAGGGACAGTTCTTGGGCTATAATTCACTGTGCAAGATGGGGGAATTGCATCTTTGTCCCCTTCTGTTCTTACACAAATCGTCATTACAGGTGTTTTTTCTGGTGGGGACAATCTATTTCGTCTATTTTGTCGTGTTATCTTTCGTGTACTTTTCCTCTCTGCTCTGGGGCATTACTTGTGCTTTATGGAAAATGGCACAACCCACAGGCTTCATTATTATCTCCTCTGACTCATTCATGTTGGTTCTGTCTAATTGACCCGTATTACTCTCATTCCATTTCCCATAGAACATTGCACCTAAAGATGCAACACATGCAGAACTTAATGGCAATGGCTGCACATACCACCCTATTCCTTTCCCAGCATGCTGTGGTAAATGGGCACATACCCAGCAATTTGTTTTCTTCAGGATTGCATGTGTCATGTTCATGATCAACAATAAAGTGTTATTTCCAAAACCTTCCCTGTGTTTTTCTTCCATTGGGTGTAGGGTATAAGTGATCACCTGAACCAGGCTTTCAGTAGTGGATATATTAATTATGGGTAAAAAAATTTCTAATGGGTGTATTGTTTCTACCCACCATAATATTATGGCTGTCGATATTGGTGCTACCACACTCATAAAGCACATTATTATCGTTAGTACCAGCATACAATTTGTTTTACCATTCGTTTTTCTTAAGCTTATAGTCTTTATAATTGACTCATTCTCAGCGGTGGTGGTGCAGGAGGAGGCTGGAACCGGTCCCGGAATGTTTTTCGTCGTCCTTCTTCTTTCTTATCACAGTTAGTTGTGGATATCTCTCTTCGTCGCGCTTGCTCTGATGTTAATAAGTTCAATGGAATTGTCAGAGTTCAGTTCTGCCTGTCCTTTTTAGCCTGGATTCGATTATTCGTTTTTAGGCAAGATCACTTGTCCTTTCTTATACTGCTCAGAGGACCTTTGATCAGTTATCTTATTGCCTTAGTATCATGTGCGCCCAGCTTGTCCGCTCTGGTTCCGGACACATGTACTTTTTATGATCGCACCGAGGAGCCGCAAGTCTTGAATTGTCCGACTTGCACAATTCTCACGTTTCTCTCCTCTACACCTCTGGTTCCTTCTTGTCCATGAGCTGAAGCAGAGGTTGATATAAACACCAAAAAGAATTGCAGATCACTTTGTCTTCCGAGGCCGCAGGTTGTATCGCCTTGCTCCTTATATCGTATGATCCGTCAACGGTGTCGGTGCACTTCCAGATTCAGGCTCAAAGTCAGCCTGTGGCCCTAATGCAGGTGCTGCTGTATGCCGTGCCAATGATGCAGATCCATTTTTTTGGCATGCTGGTGGGCGCCAAAGGGGTACACAATTTGCCCTTCCCCCTCTTTAGCAATTGTCTCAGGCTTTGTTTCGAGTTTCACTTCTCGTTTTGGGAGATTAGGTGGCTGCTTACTGGCAACAGTTTCTTTAGTTTCTGGGACCGCTGTCTCTTTCCGGTCATCAGTGTCAGGCAAGTCTTTCAGTGCAGTTGGAATCTTCTTGCCATGGGTGGCATGGATCCATGACTTCCTTCCATCCACCCGTATTGCCGTCTGCGTTGCCAAAAGTACTTGATAGGGCCCGCGCCACCTGGGTGCTAATGATGACTTTCTTTCAAAGTTTTTTAGCAGCACCCAGTCTCCTGGCTCCAGCGCGTGCCCCGGACCGGTGTATCTCACTGGTAATGCCTCCTGCACCTGCTGATGAATCAAACACAATTTCTGCATTAAAAGGCCACAATAAGTACTAAGCTAAAACAATTTTGCCTAGTGCACACCTTTTATTTAAATTGAGTAAAAGTATTAAGATACTTAGCGGGGTGCAGGGGAGAATATCAACCCTGACACTGGGTTGTACCAAACTATGTAAAAACAGCAGGTGTCCACAGCCTTTGTGGAACACTCCCGTCCCTTGCACACCCTCTAGTTGAAAAGACAACCAAATTCTCTTGCGTAATTTCAAAATAAAACTTTATAAAGGGATGATTTTGTCATCCATGAGTTCTATACCCCAGTTAGGGTTAATTTAGACAAACAATAATTCAACATTCAATTTGTTTCAGTTCATAACCAACATATATAACATAAAGTAAACTGTTTTTACAGTATATGGTACAAATAGTAACTGTTTTTTATAGTCCAGACAACAAAAATCTTCCATTTATAATTCATGTGGCTTGTAGTAGACAGTTTGCACTTGATTTTAACTCATAGTCCAACGTTTCACAGAAATATGTGATATGTTTTAATGCGTCTTAGCAGACAGAGCCAAAGTCTTCAAAGTACAGTATGCTTTATGCGTTTCGGGGCAAATAGAGCCCCTTCTTCAGAAGATGTCTACTAGACTTGTTTTTTCTTCAGTTTATCTGTGTCAACAGTAAAACATATATTGTTATTTTAATCATCATGATATATCGTAATACCTGTCTGTCATGACTGGATATTTCCTTATATATAATCACCTGTTAGTGTCTTAGAATGCTCTCAATTTGAATGATCTCAATTTGAAATTCAAGTTTCATCCTGATTAGTATGTTCTTATCAATCCTAAAAAATAGTAAAAAGTCCCTACCGTAGTGAGAAGTAAGGGTATTAGATATAAACAACCACATTTGTATTCTCAAACATGTCCATTAGAAAAAGGGTATTAGTAATTACCTGATCTGCAGGTCGTAGTCAGGATTTTGGATAATCTCCCACTTTATTTAAGCTCTGTAATCCTGTAGTGGGTCTTAGCAGCACAATTACAAGTAACATGGGCCCTGTAGACGGAAAGAGGTTCCTCAGAGGATATTCTTACCAGTTAGAAAAAACGCTATTGAATCATTCTATGTGGTGAGTATAAGGTTCTAACACAGCTTACCTGAAAAGGGTACGCCCTTGTGCATGTATCCTGTGGTGATGCTCATACGAACGGCAACTGAGAAAAATGGCCGTCGTAATGTTTATATTGCGTAATGACGTAAATGCGTGACAATGTCGTGACGTCAAAATGTTTACTTTTGACACAATATAATGCGCGGTATTTATAAACCAGGGTAGAGTCTAAAAGACTAAGTTGGAACCTCTATTTTTAAACATATCTAATGGTGGGTAATGTAGGTCTATTGAGCTATTACATGGATTTAAAAAGCATGACATTTAAAATGATCACAGTCTCGTGATTAGAGGAAAAATCCAGCATGCTCACAGTCTATCTGTTATTAAAAATAAATGTACATCCTCTATGTCAATTATTTAAAATCGGGCAGCATCTATATGGGTGTGTATATTTATTTCATCATTTCAAGTAGAAAATAGAAACTCAAGATCTATCAAGCATTGATAGTGTTGAGAACACAAACAATCTAATGACCTAGCTGTTTGTGCAACTTCAGTAACTATTCCTTAGATGGTAAAGGAGCAGTGACCACTGTTGGGGTGCCTCACATAGCTACCCTGCATCACATTGTTACAATTGCCGCAATTTAAGCACGGGAATGTGCCTGTCTTCCTCTTCTTCAAAGTCTGTTGTCTGTCTTGTTTGATAATTTCTGCTTTTACCAGTTCGTCTTTGAAATTTCTTCCCCTCTTGTATGCAAATAGGGGAGGTTTTGGGAATAGTCTGTCCAGTTGTGGATCCATTTTGATAATATTCCAATTTTTCTTGATGATCCTAGTAATGTGATGACTTTGGGCAGAATATCTCAAAGTATGGAGAAATGGAATATCCTTAGATTTGTTCTTATTAATGAGAAGATCCTTTCTTTCGAGTCTATCGACTTTGTCTTTAGCCTTTTCGATGATGTTGCTAGGGTAACCTCTTTGTCTATATTTCTCGGACAGCAGTTGATTTTGTTGTTGTAATGTTGTGGTGTCTGACGTTATTGTTTTAAGCCGTAAGAATTGACTATAAGGTAAATTATTCCTTAAGTGGTCAGGATGATGGCTCAAGTAATGTAATGAGTTGTTCACATCTGTTGGTTTGTGATAAACATTTGTGATTATTCCTCCATCTGGTCCAATCCACAGTTCAACGTCTAGAAAGTGTAGTTTGGGTTCTCCCACCTCCATTGTAAATTTAATCCGATTGTGAAGGTGATTAATGAAATCCAAAAAAGCTTGTAAATCATCTTTTGATCCTCTCCAGACGACCAAAATGTCGTCTATGTAACGTTTCCATGTTATTAGGTTCTGTTGCCATTGATGTACATTAAGTATATGTTTGCTCTCTAAATGAAACATGAACAAATTAGCATACGCCGGGGCCATTGAGGAGCCCATAGACATGCCTGATGCTTGTAGATAAAATTGTGATTTGTTTCTGAAATAATTATTGACCAATATAATCTTACTGAGTTCCAGAATGAAAGTTTTGTTGGCTTCACAAATATTATTCAGCAATGCCCACTCTAGTGCTTCCAATCCGTCCTGATGCAGAATTGATGTATAAAGACTTTGTACATCGAAGGAGACTAGTATGTCGTCCGCCTTGATGGTTGTGAGTGTAGCAAGATGGTTAAGAAAATCCGTAGTGTCCTTCAGATAGGTACTAGTACTCTGGACTATGGGTTGCAAGGCTTTATCCACATAGGTTGCAAGGGGGTTAAAAATGCTATTAGTTCCCGCTACAATGGGTCTCATTGGTGGAGTTTGTAATACCTTATGTATTTTGGGGAGTCCGTAAAAGACAGGAGTTATCGGATGCTCATTAGTTAAAAATGTTCTGGTTTTCTCTGAGATCCATTAATTTTCCAATGCTTGATCCAGTACAGTTTTCAACATTACTGTGATGTCTTTAATAGGATCCTGGTCAATTTTAATGTATGTGTCTTGATCTGCCAATAGTTCGTTAATTTTAGTATCGTAGTAGGTGGTATCCATAATGACTATCGCACCTCCCTTGTCAGCCGGTTTTAGAGTCAGGCTACGATCATCTGCTAGTTCTTTAATGATTATACTTTGACGTCTCCTGATATTGTAGTACTTGGATTTTGTAAAGTTCACCCTTCTAAAGTCCTTTAACACTTGTTCTTCAAATATCTTGATGGTCAAGTTATTGATTTGTGGGTCAAAACAACTCTTTGGTTTGATTTCCAAATATTTATGTTCCTTCTGTGAATACTCCATTCCTGTCTGTGTATCGAAAAATACCTTAAGTCTCATTTTCCGTGCAAGTCTATGCAAATTAATTTTTTCTTCCAACAGATACGAATTTTGAGTGGGTACAAAAGATAAACCAAGATTTAGTGTGTCTATTTGGTCGCTTGTCAGATTTATTCTTTGAAATATTAACGATTAGCTGTTCGGTTTTTGTCTTGGTCTTAGGTTTCTTGAGGCCTCTTCTCTTTGCCTTTTTTCTAAAAAAGGAATCGGTGGAGTGTTTGATGTAGTAGCTTCTTGAGATGTGTGTATTATAGTAGTAGTAGGTTGACTTGTTCTTGTGTTGGTGGTTTCCTCTCCACTGGTTGGGATCTCACTGCTGGGATCACTTGTTCCTGGTTCTTGAGTTCTAGGTTTATAGGGTGGTTTTGTATTATTAAAGTCTGGTCTATTTTGGGAATAGTGTTCTTGCCAGGTGTAAACTATATCTTGTTGATAGTCCAAGGTATCACGTCGAAATTTACGGACTTTACGTTGTTCAATATCCTTCTTGTAGTTCTCTAGGGTCCGGTTCACCTCATCAATCAAGCTTGTTAATTCCTCTTTCAGTTTAAAAGATGCTAATTGCTCTGATAGTTCCATTTCTTTATCCAATTTGTTGACTGATTTTGATAACTCTTCTATAGTCAACAGAATCAAATCTAGAGAACATTTGTTTAATATTTGTTCCCACTTCTTTACGAAATCTGGATTATCCTTGCATAATATGGGTCTCAACTAGACCCTAAGACCTCTTGGTATACGTTGGGCCCGGTAGTATTGTGCCAAGGTGGTGGCGTGTAGTTTTTGTGATATCTCACGTCTGATTACTTTTTCTAATTGAGATATTAGTTTATCAGGACTGGTTGTTACAGGTGTACTACTTTCAATTTCTTTAATGAGTCCTAATATGCGGTTTGCTTCTTCTTCATCAAATGCAAATGTGGTTGCATGCTTCTCTGTTAACGTATTGATTTTAGAAAATGACATCACTATACAACAGTAGTTCGAATGGGTGCTACTATGGCTTTTGTGTCACACTCTATATCTAGAGGACCTGTCAAAAGCTAAAACAATTTTGCCTAGTGTACACCTTTTATTTAAATTGAGTAAAAGTATTACGATACTTAGCGGGGTGCAGGGGAGAATATCAACCCTGACACTGGGTTGTACCAAACTATGTGAAAACAGCAGGTGTCCACAGCCTTTGTGGAACACTCCCGTCCCTTGCACACCCTGTAGTTGAAAAGACAACCAGATTCTCTTGCGTAATTTCAAAATAAAACTTTATAAAGGGATGGTTTGGCATCCATGAGTTCTATACCACAGTTAGGGTTAATTTAGACAAACAATAATTCAACATTCAATTTGTATCAGTTCATAACCAACATATATAACATAAAGTAAACTGTTTTTTACAGTATATGGTACAAATAGTAACTGTTTTTTATAGTCCAGACAACAAAAATCTTCCATTTATAATTCATGTGGCTTAAGACAGTTTGTACTTGATTTTAACTCATAGTCCAACTTTCACAGAAATATGTGATATGTTAAATGCGTCTTAGCAGACAGAGCCAAAGTCTTCAAAGTACAGTATGCGTTACGTGTTTCGGGGCGAATAGAGCCCCTTCTTCAGAAGATGTCTACTAGACTTGTTTTTTCTTCAGTTTATCTGTGTCAACAGTAAAAAATATATTGTTATTTTAATCATCATGATATATGGTAATACCTGTCTATCATGACTGGATATTTCCATATATATATAACTGGGGTATAGAACTCACGGATGACAAAATCATCCCTTTATAAAGTTTTATTTTGAAATTAAGCAAGAGAATTTGATTGTCTTTTCAACTACAGGATGTGCAAGGGACGGGAGTGTTCCACAAAGGCTGTGGACACCTGCTGTTTTCACAATAAGTACTAAGCACAGGATGTTCTATCTCACTAAGTCATTTTGGCTGAGGTGCGCACCAAACATTTGCTGGCCTCGTCATTACGATTTCATACGGGGAGAGCCCAGTTTTAGCCTGTACAGACATACGCATGCATAATAGTGCTATTGGTAATGCATCCACCCAACTCAACTTGCTTCCCGCACAAATCTTGCTAATCTTTGATTTAAGAATCCCGTTGTGCCTCTCCACAAGACCGGCAGAACTCGGATGCCTTGAACTATGGAATCTGTCATCAATCTGAAGACCAGCACATATCTGTAATACCACTGCACCCACAAAATGTGGTCCATTATCAGACCATAGAACTCGGGGCAAGCCAAATCTGGAAAAGTACTCCTTCAACAATACTTTTGCCGTGCTCATTGCTGTGCAGTCCTTCAAAGGATATGCCTCCACCCACTTACTGAATGCACAGATCACCACCAAGACGTATTTTAAGTTTTGGCACCTCTCCATCTCTATGAAATCAAAATGAATTACCTACATTATGTTGCAAACACGTGATACAGTTCTGCACCAACCTCTCTGCATTCTTTTTTATGTTTACATTCTGCCAAACTGTAGAAAGGTGCTGTATTATTTTCTTCGCACAGATGTGCGTAGGGCTGTGGGCCATTGTGACCATTGTAGTCACGTACGAATTTGGCAACATCCAGTTTCTAGTTCCCTTGTCCACCCAACAACCCTCCAGATCCAACTCAGCAGATCCTTCTGCCCACCCCTGTATTTCATCGGCCGTAGCCTCGGCCTGCATTTCTTTGACAGTGGCAACTCCATCTTCTATCATACAGGGTACTTCCTCTGTCTGAACCGTCATCATTTTGGTATTCAAATCAGTGGCAGTTTGTTTCGCAATTCTGTCTGCAAACGCGTTTCCCTCTCCTACTTTGCATGTTACTTTTTTATGTGCCTCGCATTTCACTATTGCTAGGTGCTTTGGAAACGTGAGTGCAGACAGCAATCGTACAATCAAAGGGCCATGTTGAATTCTGGCGCCAGGTGATGTCAGAAACCCTCTCAGCCCAGAGTCGACCAAAATTATGAACCACTCCAAAAGCATACTGACTATCAGTATATATATTCACATTTAAATTTTCAGAAATCTCGCAGGCTCTGGTCAATGCTATTATTTCCGCGGCTTGTGCTGAATTATAGGGATATAATTCAGGTGGGGAGGTGGGGTGTACCTCACGCAGCCGTTTGGAGGAGGGCCAGGGAGGCCTGCATGAGGTGTGTCCCCCAGCCATTGGGGGTGTGGTGGGGGGCACCCCAAAAGGTGGGGCAGGACCCCCAATAGATGGGGCAGTAGGGTTTGGGCACCCTGGGGGCAGATAGCCACACTAATGGGCCCATCTGCACCAAGCAAAGTTGGGTAAACAAAAAAAATATACAAAATCACAGGCTGCTTTTTAGGGGGGGCTGAGGGCCACCCTAAATTAGCAGTGCAGGATGTACCGCAACGGGGGGTGGCCCTCAACCCCCCCGCACCCCAAATGGAGGGCCCCACCTCATGCAACTCTCCCTGGGGGCAGATATCTGCTCCTAGGAAGGGGCATCTGACCCCAGGGAGGGATGCATGAGGTGGCCCCCCCTATCTGCCCCCAGGGAGGGTTGCATGAGGTGGGGCCCTCCATTTGGGGTTGGGGGGGTTGAGGGCCACCCCCCGTTGTGGTACATCATGTGCTGCCAATTTAGGGTGGCCCTCAGCCCCCCCTAAAAAGCAGCCTGTGAATTTGCATTTTGTTTTTTGTTTACCCAACTTTGCTTGGTGCAGATGGCCACATTAGTGTGGCTATCTGCCCCCAGGGTGCCCAAAACCTACTGCCCCATCTATTGGGGGTCCTGCCCCACCTTTTGGGGTGGCCCTCTCCCCCCTCACCCCAAATGGAGGTGGGGTGTACCTCACGCAGCCGTTTGGAGGAGGCCCAGGGAGGCCTGCATGAGGTGTGTCGCCCAGCCATTGGGGGTGGGGTGGGGGGGCACCCAAAAAGGTGGGGCAGGATCCCCAATAGATGGGGCAGTAGGGTTTGGGCACCCTGGGGGCAGATAGCCACACTAATGGGCCCATCTGCACCAAGCAAAGTTGGGTAAACAAAAAAAAATATACAAAATAACAGGCTGCTTTTTAGGGGGGGCTGAGGGCCACCCTAAATTGGCAGCGCATGATGTACCGCAACGGGGGGTGGCCCTCAACCCCCCCACCCCAAATGGAGGGCCCCACCTCATGCAACCCTCCCTGGGGGTAGATAGGCGGGCCTCACCTCACGCATCCCTCCCTGGGGTCAGATGCCCCTTCCTAGGAGCAGATATCTGCCCCCAGGGAGGGTTGCATGAGGTGGGGCCCTCCATTTGGGGTGGGGGGGGTTGAGGGCCACCCCCCGTTGCGGTACATCATGCGCTGCCAATTTAGGGTGGCCCTCAGCCCCCCCTAAAAAGCAGCCTGTGAATTTGCATTTTGTTTTTTGTTTACCCAACTTTGCTTGGTGCAGATGGCCACATTAGTGTGGCTATCTGCCCCCAGGGTGCCCAAACCCTACTGCCCCATCTATTGGGGGTCCTGCCCCACCTTTTGGGGTGGCCCTCTCCCCCCTCACCCCAAATGGAGGTGGGGTGTACCTCACGCAGCCGTTTGGAGGAGGCCCAGGGAGGCCTGCATGAGGTGTGTCCCCCAGCCATTGGGGGTGGGGCGGGGGGGGCACCCCAAAAGGTGGGGCAGGACCCCCAATAGATGGGGCAGTAGGGTTTGGGCACCCTGGGGGCAGATAGCCACACTAATGGGCCCATCTGCACCAAGCAAAGTTGGGTAAACAAAAAAAAATATACAAAAACACAGTCTGCTTTTTAGGGGGGGCTGAGGGCCACCCTAAATTGGCAGCGAATGATGTACTGCAACGGGGGGTGGCACTCAGCCCTCCCCGACCCCAAATGGAGGGCCCCACCTCATGCAACCCTCCCTGGCGGAAGATAGGGGGGCCCCACCTCTTGCATCCCTCCCAGGGGTCAGATGCCCCTTCCTAGGAGCAGATATCAGCCCCCAGGGAAGGTTGCATGAGGTGGGGCCCTCCATTTGGGGTGGAGGGGAGTTGAGGGCCACCCCCCATTGCGGTACATCATTCGCTGCCAATTTAGGGTGCCCCTCAGCCCCCCTAAAAAGCAGCCTATGAATTTGTATTTTGTTTTTTGTTTACCCAACTTTGCTTGGTGCAGATGGCCCCATTAGTGTGGCTATCTGCCCCCAGGGTGCCCAAACCCTACTGCCCCATCTATTGGGGGTCCTGCCCCACCTTTTGGGGTGGCCCTCTCCCCCCTCACACCAAATGGAGGTGGGGTGTACCTCACGCAGCCGTTTGGAGGAGGCCCAGGGAGGCCTGCATGAGGTGTGTCCCCCAGCCATTTGGGGTGAGGGGGGAGAGGGCCCCCAAAAATGGTGGGACAGGCCCCCCCAGTGGGTGGGGCAGTAAGGTTTGGGCACCCCGGTGCCAGATTGGCAACCAATGTGACCCTCTGCACCAAGGGGAGTTGGATTACTAAAGGAAAAAAATGAAAATGGTGGAACGCTTTTTAGGGGGGGGCGGTGGGGCACCCCAAAGGGTCAGGGAATTTTCTAATGGGATGGGGCGTTGACCCCCCCCCCCCACCCGCAATGGAGTAAGGTAGGCCACGTGTTGTTGGCGGTGTGTTTCGGTGGGTGGCCAGAGCGAAATGTCTGAGAGTTGTCTTAATTTCCGGCCAATTTCAGAGACATTTCCCTGTGTCCACTCACCGAAACACGTCGCCAACAGCAGTTGTCATACCTTCTCATGTTCCCACAGGTGTCCCGACGAAAAAGGTACCTCGCATGTGTGGGTGCACCTACCGGGGGCGCAAAAGGAAAAGGGTAACCCGCTGGTAACCCCAAGCCTTTCGCCACAGCACAGTTTTGTTCATGTGGGCAACCTACAGATTTGGGCCTAGGGTGTCCAAGCCAGCAAGGAAAACAGGGAACCCCATGCATTTCCCAAAAGAGGAAACCCGTGGGAAAGCACAGAGGTCTGATTTGCGCGAAGCGGGCCAGAATTTATTACCCAGAACCCCAGACAAAGTGAACATTGTGTTTTTTCCCCACCAAATATCACACTTTGTCGGACGCGGGACGGTAGGCCATGTGTTGTTGGGGGCGTGTTTCGATGGGTGCGTCGAGCGAAATGTGCGGAAAAAGCGTTTTTTTCCCCACATTTCGGACTTTGCAGGGGTGTCTGGGTAAAAAAATCTGGGGCGATGTGCGCAAATCACACCTCTGCGGATTCCCACGGGTGTCCTCTTTTCGGAAATGCAGGGGGTTCCCTGTTTTCCTCGGTGGCTTGGACACCCGAGGCCCATATCTGTACGTTGTGCCGGTTGGCAGAATGTCTGAGATTTCCCTCTGAAAACAGACTTGGGGTTACTTGTGTTTTAGGCTTTCCCCTTGGCGGCCAGGTAGGTGCACCCACACATGTGAGGTACCGTTTTCATCGGGACACCTGTGGGAACGCGTGACAGTAGGCCATGTGTTGTTGGGGGCGTGTTTTGATGGGTGAGCCGAGCAAAATATGCGGAAATTGCGTATTTTTTCCCACATTTCGGACTTTGCGGGGGTGTCTGGGTAATACAATCTGGGGCAATTTGGGCATATCATACCTCTGCGGATTCCCACGGGTGTCCTCTTTTCGGAAATGCATGGGGTTCCCTGTTTTCCTTGGTGGCTTGGACACCCGAGGCCCATATCTGTATGATGTGAGAGTGTGACATTTCCGGTGTGAAAACAGACTTGGGGTTACTTGTGTTTTAGGCTTTCCCCTTGGCGGCCAGGTAGGTGCACCCACACATGTGAGGTACCGTTTTCATCGGGACACCTGTGGGAACGCGTGACGGTAGGCCATGTGTTGTTGGGGGCGTGTTTCGATGGGTGAGCCGAGCGAAATGTGCAGAAATTGCGTATTTTTTCCCACATTTCTGACTTTGCAGGGGTGTCTGGGTAATAAATTCTGGGGCAATTTGGGCATATCATACCTCTGCGGATTCCCACGGGTGTCCTCTTTTTGGAAGTGCATGGGGTTCCCTGTTTTCCTCGGTGGCTTGGACACCCGAGGCCCATATCTGTACGTTGTGCCGGTTGGCAGAATGTCTGAGATTTCACTCTGAAAACAGACTTGGGGTTACTTGTGTTTTAGGCTTTCCCCTTGGCGGCCAGGTAGGTGCACCCACACATGTGAGGTACCGTTTTCATCGGGACACCTGTGGGAACGCGTGACAGTAGGCCATGTGTTGTTGGGGGCGTGTTTTGATGGGTGAGCCGAGCAAAATGTGCGGAAATTGCGTATTTTTTCCCACATTTCAGACTTTGCGGGGGTGTCTGGGTAATACAATCTGGGGCAATTTGGGCATATCATACCTCTGCGGATTCCCACGGGTGTCCTCTTTTCGGAAATGCATGGGGTTCCCTGTTTTCCTTGGTGGCTTGGACACCCGAGGCCCATATCTGTATGATGTGAGAGTGTGACATTTCCGGTGTGAAAACAGACTTGGGGTTACTTGTGTTTTAGGCTTTCCCCTTGGCGGCCAGGTAGGTGCACCCACACATGTGAGGTACCGTTTTCATCGAGACACCTGTGGGAACGCGTGACGGTAGGCCATGTGTTGTTGGGGGCGTGTTTCGATGGGTGAGCCGAGCGAAATGTGCGGAAATTGCGTATTTTTTCCCACATTTCTGACTTTGCAGGGGTGTCTGGGTAATAAATTCTGGGGCAATTTGGGCATATCATACCTCTGCGGATTCCCACGGGTGTCCTCTTTTTGGAAATGCATGGGGTTCCCTGTTTTCCTCGGTGGCTTGGACACCCGAGGCCCATATCTGTACGTTGTGCCGGTTGGCAGAATAGAGATTTCCCTCTGAAAACAGACTTGGGGTTACTTGTGTTTTAGGCTTTCCCCTTGGCGGCCAGGTAGGTGCACCCACACATGTGAGGTACCGTTTTCATCGGGACACCTGTGGGAACGCGTGACAGTAGGCCATGTGTTGTTGGGGGCGTGTTTTGATGGGTGAGCCGAGCAAAATGTGCGGAAATTGCGTATTTTTTCCCACATTTCGGACTTTGCGGGGGTGTCTGGGTAATACAATCTGGGGCAATTTGGGCATATCATACCTCTGCGGATTCCCACGGGTGTCCTCTTTTCGGAAATGCATGGGGTTCCCTGTTTTCCTTGGTGGCTTGGACACCCGAGGCCCATATCTGTATGATGTGAGAGTGTGACATTTCCGGTGTGAAAACAGACTTGGGGTTACTTGTGTTTTAGGCTTTCCCCTTGGCGGCCAGGTAGGTGCACCCACACATGTGAGATACCGTTTTCATCGGGACACCTGTGGGAACGCGTGACGGTAGGCCATGTGTTGTTGGGGGCGTGTTTCGATGGGTGAGCCGAGCGAAATGTGCGGAAATTGCATATTTTTTCCCACATTTCTGACTTTGCAGGGGTGTCTGGGTAATAAATTCTGGGGCAATTTGGGCATATCATACCTCTGCGGATTCCCACGGGTGTCCTCTTTTTGGAAATGCATGGGGTTCCCTGTTTTCCTCGGTGGCTTGGACACCCGAGGCCCATATCTGTACATTGTGCCGGTTGGCAGAATGTCTGAGATTTCCCTCTGAAAACAGACTTGGGGTTACTTGTGTTTTAGGCTTTCCCCTTGGCGGCCAGGTAGGTGCACCCACACATGTGAGGTACCGTTTTCATCGGGACACCTGTGGGAACTCGTGACAGTAGGCCATGTGTTGTTGGGGCGTGTTTTGATGGGTGAGCCGAGCGAAATGTGCAGAAATTGCGTATTTTTTCCCACATTTCGGACTTTGCAGGGGTGTCTGGGTAATAAATTCTGGGGCAATTTGGGCATATCATACCTCTGCGGATTCCCACGGGTGTCCTCTTTTTGGAAATGCATGGGGTTCCCTGTTTTCCTCGGTGGCTTGGACACCCGAGGCCCATATCTGTATGATGTGAGAGTGTGACATTTCCGGTGTGAAAACAGACTTGGGGTTACTTGTGTTTTAGGCTTTCCCCTTGGCGGCCAGGTAGGTGCACCCACACATGTGAGGTACCGTTTTCATCGGGACACCTGTGGGAACGCGTGACGGTAGGCCATGTGTTGTTGGGGGCGTGTTTCGATGGGTGAGCCGAGCAAAATGTGCAGAAATTGCGTATTTTTTCCCACATTTCGGACTTTGCAGGGGTGTCTGGGTAATAAATTCTGGGGCAATTTGGGCATATCATACCTCTGCGGATTCCCACGGGTGTCCTCTTTTTGGAAATGCATGGGGTTCCCTGTTTTCCTCGGTGGCTTGGACACCCGAGGCCCATATCTGTATGATGTGAGAGTGTGACATTTCCGGTGTGAAAACAGACTTGGGGTTACTTGTGTTTTAGGCTTTCCCCTTGGCGGCCAGGTAGGTGCACCCACACATGAGGTACCGTTTTCATCGGGACACCTGTGGGAATGCGTGACGGTAGGCCATGTGTTGTTGGGGGTGTGTTTCGATGGGTGCGTCGAGCGAAATGTGCAGAGAAAGCCTTTTTTTCCCCACATTTCGGACTTTGCAGGGGTGTCTGGGTAAAAAATCTGGGGCGATGTGCGCAAATCTTCAAACTAGCTTTATGGCCATGTGCCGCTAGGTGTGACAGTAGTAATACAGTGCTTTCTTTACAAATCTCCTCTGTGTCTGCAGCTAGCAATAGATTGTCTATGTATTTGAAAAGTACATAACCCACGGGTAATTCCAGCATGTCTAGCTGCTCTTTTAATGCTCTACTGTAAATACTTGGACTTTCCGTGTAACCTTGCGGAATCCGCGTAAATGTAAATGATCATCGTCCTAATGTGAATGCGAACAAATATCTGGTGTCCTTGTCCACTGGAATACTGAAGAATGCGTTTTTCAAATCCACTACACTAAAACATTCTGCTGAAACAGGTATCATTGTCAATATTGTAGTGACGTCTGGCACTAGAGGAAATTGTGGATCTACTACCTTATTCAATGCGTGTAGATCTATTATGAAACAGTATGGTACTTCATTACCTCCTTTTTTATAAACCGGAAGAATCGGGCTGTTGCCTGTACTGCCTGTAATTTCCTCGATTACCCCTAATTTCACCAAATCTGTAACAATACTCTTCAATCCTTTCTCACCTTCAACCGAAATTTTGTATTGGGGTATTCGCGGTAGGGTAACACCTTCTTTCAAAATGATCTTTACTGGCTCTATCTTTAAACATCCTACATCATTGTCATGCATTGCCCATATACAGGTTGGTACTTTATTAGTTCCCCTGGTAATGCTTCGGACATGAATTCTGACACAGGGGCATCGTGTGGCCATATCGTTAGAAACACTCCATCTGCCGTGCAATGTATAACAGAACCTAGTTTTTTCAACAAGTTTAATCCCAACAAATTCTCCCCACAATTTTCTGTTAAAAGGAAAGGACAATGTTCAGTAAATGGTCCTATGGTAACTGGGACTGGTTTGGACACTGGGTTTATGACTGGTGTACCTGCGAACCCTACGGAAATATTCTTTTGCCCTGACAGTGGTATATCCGGAACCAAGTGATGGTCTATTGAACACTTCTGTACTCCTGTATCTACAAGAAAGCGGTGCTCCTTATTCCCGACTCTCATTCTTACGTAGGGTCCTCTCTGATTCACGGGATTAGACACTGGTTCCGTCCCCTGTCCTGGGCTGTCCTATTGGGGAAATAACACATCATCCAATGTGTAATCATTACTATTACTGTAATACGTGTTTGGCTGTGTTTCGAAAACATTCCCACTCTTCCCTCTATTTCCCCCACTCTGGTTTCCATATTGTTGATTTTGCTGTCCCTGACTCTGGTTTGGGGCATTTTGGTTTTGGCCTTGGTTTTGATTACCTCCGTTATTGTGATGCTGCTGCATACTATTCCTATTTGGTCCATTCGCTCCTGGGTGTCCTCTATGCTGTCTCCTCTGACCAGACCCATTTCTATTCTGTAGATGCGGACATTGCGTTCACCAATGTCCTTCCTCCTTACAATATGCACACTGATTTGGTCCCACTGTTCCCCCATGCATATTCGAATTACACCTTCCTTGTGCATTCCCTCGCCCTATATTATGTCCTGTTACTTGCTGCAATAGTACCTGTGTTCTTATTAGACATTCTTTCATGTCTGCCCCCACCTGTTTTAGCAACGATAATTCATTCACCATCTCCTTCTGCCCCAGCGATGGTAATTGCTGCCGTTTATTATGCGACCCCTTTTCCCCCTTCCCAGGTCTCCCGATATCCCTACTCCTGTATGCAGGTGTAGTAAACACTTTGACAGGTGCAGTAAACATTTCGGCATAATCATTATCTAATTCATCTTTAAGCTCAAAAAGTCTATGTACATGTTCTCTCACTTCTTCATCCCTCTCCCTACAGCGTGTTAATGCATTCAAATCTAACAATCGCTGCGGTGGTAATTTCCCAATTAGCTGTTTCCATTTCTCCACCAAATATTTACCCATGCATTCCAACACTACCTGTCTTTCGTTGCTTCTATGGAAGTCATATATCGAAGCCACTGCTGCTGTCCCATCATTCCTGTCTATATACATCTCTGCCTGTCGCTGCAATTCCACCTTCCTTTCTTTGCTGATTGCACTGTGAGTTACCCTCGTGCATCCCCATTGGTCAGTCCCGCCTCTTGCCCCTGTGGTTTCAACTTCAACCCCGGGAGGAACGGACGGTACCGAGTCTGAGCCTGGGGCGGGATGTGCAGATGGGACAATGGGAACAGGGAGTGTCTGTTGTGGGCCTGATTGGCTAATAGGAAGTGTTACATGCACGGTCTGTGGCTGCGGGAGGGCTTGAGCTACCGGAGGGGGAGCTTGAACTACGGGTGGGGTCTGGGCAATAGCCACTGACGTGTCTGGTCTTACTTCTGATCTTGGGCCTTGTTTTGCATGGGTCAATATATTTTCTATCAATTCATCTGCTATGTGTAATTCTTGTTGTGGGTATATCTTTTCTATATTCAACTGGTCACGCCTACCTGCCCTTCTTAGACTCTCAGTCCACTCCTCCTCTTCTTTCTCTTCCGCTACTTCACCTTTCGATTTATGCCTGCGCGCATGCTTTGCTCTGCTTTTCAATCGGAGCATTGCTTCCTTTCTCCAGTCTTTAATAGTCTCAAATGCTGCAGGACACGATTTCTTTCTTATCAACACCCTTTCCAGGTTGTCTATCCTCGCTATCTCAAAACTACCATTAATCGGCCACTGATGGTCTTGCTGCTTTCTGGTTTGCCTATGCCAAGTCTCACAGAATATTATCACACCCACTCCATACTTCACATACATCTCATACGCCGGCGCTCCCCCAGGTGGTACAATTTGGCCATCTTCCAAAGATTGTCTACCACAGCGGAAAAACCCCGCTAAGGTCGACAATACCCCAGGCATGTTTCAACCTTCCCCCTGGTTAATCAAACTTACCTAGGGTGTTTGATTTTGCAAAGTCAACTCTCAACCAATATCAGGATACTTTGAATCGGGGAATGACTCACCTGATAAATCAAGTCGTCTGTATACTGACGCACCAAAGGACGTCGTGTCTGCGTTTCTTGGCTTCCGCCTCGTTTCGGTACCCTCATCTCCTTTTTCTCTAGCCAGGCACGTCGATCAGGGATCATATGTGTGCAGATCTGCAAAGGAGTCTCTCATCACTTTTACAGGGCACCCCGAACACCTCTTGATCCCGACTCGATCGTCCCGTCCTTGCCGTTCTCTGCCTTACTCAATTACAATGTTATGCGTTGGAACAAGTGGGGGAGGGTCCCTATTCGGGCACCATCTTGAAAGGGGCCCCTAGGGGACCCTGACGTCTATGGAAACAAGGCGAGTCACCACACATGATAGATACGCCAGACACAAGGTTGTATTCCCAATGGTAGGGTTTATTGCAAAGCAAAAGTCTCAGTTGGCCAACTCGGTCTCACGCCCCGCGATGTGTATCTCTAGACCTCGAGGGACGCAAGAGAGTGATTTACGTACATCAGTTACATATACATATCAGTTACATATAAACAAAATGCATATCAAACAATCAGCTATGACATGTTTAACACCCCCGCCTTTCTTGGGTTTCTTTGAACTTGGTGGATGGACATCTCCGACTACTATGACACCTTCAAACATCTATTCTAGTAACAATTTGTAATTTGTGAGTGCTAAGGCATCTTTCAGTTGTTGAATAGAACACAGCGCTTCTGTTCTTGGAAGCGAGCTACAGACGGGTGGAAGTTGCATTCCGGACCTTGCTATCTATCAGGTGCTATTCGCGTCCTGGGAGCCGACACGCTCTAGCGGGCTCAGCAAAGGGGGGCCTTAAGAAAAGCATAATTCAAGCCTTTTGCGGTATTATTCTAACATATTCTACCATATAACGAGATTGGCTGGCAGCTGTGAAATGATTAAATGCCCTGCAGCTCTGCTTCAAGGCTACATTAAGGAGGGAGCCGGGCATTCTTCCTGGCGCTGCCTAAGTTTGTGTTTCAGCGAACTCTTGTTATCCTCATGGCCCTGCGGCCTTGTCCTTTTCACATACAGACAGCAATGTTTCACAGTCGAGCAGTGTAAGCAGAAAATATACTGAGAAGCAATAGGAACAGAAAGCAATGAGCAATGGTTCGAAAACAAAATGGTGATTCTTGTTACATCAAAATGGCCGTTTATTGGCAAACTCAAAAACCTATATTTTGTCATATCATGCATGAGACGGTTGGCCCACGGCCACCAAAATGCGTTTGCGGTCACAAAGTAGAGGTATCCATAATTCTAGACTGACAGCTGGGTGGATGGGGGTGCTGGGGGACATGAGTTGGAGCCTGCTGGCAGGTGCCCGTCAATGCTGGGTGGGTGGGGGTCCTGGCTGACATGAGTCGGGCCTGCTGGCAGGTACCCGTCACTGCTGGGTGGGTGGGGGTCCTTGGGGACATGAGTCGGGGCCTGCTGGCAGGTGCCCATCACTGCTGGGTGGGTGGGGGTGCTGGGGGACATGAGTCGGGGCCTGCTGGCAGGTGCCCATCACTGCTGGGTGGGTGGGGGTGCTGGGGGACATGAGTCGGGGCCTGCTGGCAGGTGCCCGTCACTGCTGGGTGGGTGGGGGTGCTGGGGGACATGAGTCGGGGCCTGCTGGCAGGTGCCCGTCACTGCTGGGTGGGTGGGGGTCCTGGGGGACATGAGTTGGTGATCACTAATGCAAGGGGACATGTCGTCTGGCTGGGGGGCCTGCCCATGGTGGATGGGCTGCGTGTGGAACATAACTAGGGGTGCAGGGTAGTCCCCTGTGGTGTGGGCTGCCTGCAGGGGCCGTGGAGGGGGTAGAGGGCACACCTGGGAGGACCCACACTGCCAATTCACGTGTAGGACATCTCAGCGCACCCCACTGGATACACGTACCCTGCTCTGACAGCGAAATCGTGTGTGAAATTCTCCCGAACCTCAGTAATACACGTACCCCGCTCACACAGGGCCAATCGCATGTGAAACTCCCCACGAACCCCAGTGATACACGTACCCCGCTCGCACAGGCCCAATCGCGTGTGAAACTCCACGCGAACTCCAGTAATACACATACCCCGCTCGCACAGGGCCAATCCGTGTGAAACTCCCCGCGAACCCCAGTAAAACACGAACCCCGCTCGCACAGGCCCAATCGCATGTGAAACTCCCCGCGAACCCCAGTAATACACGTACCCCGCTCGCACAGGGCCAATCGCATGTGAAACTCCCTGCGAACCCCAGTAATACACGTAACCCACTCGCACAGGGCCAATCGCGTGTGAAACTAACCGCGCAGGAGTGTACATGTATTCGGAGGGGTGCGTGGGGAGTTTTACAGGCGTTTTCATTGTTGGGGGGCAGTATGCTGGTCCAATGGCCTGTGCGCCATGTACGGGATTTGTGCGCTGTGCATGGCCCACGAGGAGGGGACGGGGCGTAACTGGCGCTGCTGCAGGGTCGCTGCGCCACTCTGCGACACGGCTGGTAATGGATGTTGAAATCCATAAATACGCTGTGCGCGGAAATGGATTTTGGTGCACGCGGCTGGTGCAGACTGTCGCACGTGCACTCTGTGTGCCAGCGGCATGCGCCACTTGTGCGCTGAATTCTATGAATTACCCCCTTAGAGTCTTGGAACAATCTCTCAGTGATAGGCATGCTTGACATGAAAGGAGGAGACAGTATGCTATGATGTGATGCAATTTAATGTGTTAGTGTGTTGGATGTAACATTGCATGAAAGTAAGTCGAAAGGTGTAGTTGATATGAAGTACAAAAAAATAAATACTGAATAGCTGGTCACAGTTTGTGAAGGTGTGCAGATGCGGTTTGTGGTACCATAGGTTGGAGCGTCGGAAGACGGTGCCGTTGAAAATGGCATGGGTTTGGCTATGTCTGTGGCTATCAAATGTGTATGGTTACGCAAGGGCATCTGTCTGAATAGGCAGTTGGTTGCTCGGCCTGTGTGTGCACAAGCACGACATGTTGGGTATTGGTACCAGTACAGAGGTGTGTGTAATACTGTACATTAGTCTAAGTAGTCCTCCTATGTGGTCGGGATGTTTGTGGGTAGATTTGTGTTGGCGCGTGGTATGCAATTAATTCCATTTTGAGGTTTTGGTTCTCCTATGTGGTTTTGAAGGGTGCCTCGATGTAAGTTATAATGGTGCATTATTTGTGTTTTTGTATAGGTTGTTGATTTGTCGTACAACTAGGGGATACCAGAGATGCAGTGTTGACTGGCCTGGACAGCGTGAGCCTGAAGCATCTGATATAATGACTTATTTGAGATCTTGTCATCTCAATCTTGATGATGTTACTGAGGTGCTCATTCTCCACAGTTCCACAGTGTGTTTCCAAATGAGATGCTGGCTGGGAAGCTGGGGCTGCCACACGCATTGCTTTTGTTAAAGTAACTTGTGATAACTCTTGTAATGAACAGGCTTTTTCATAGTAGGACAAATTGATGTGCACAACATTTCTGAAAAGGTAGACTGGTTGTATTTATTCTCAAACCACTGTGCCTCCACTCAACTCTGCTGAAATCTATAAGATATAACATGAACTGCAGGAATAAATCAGCAGCGTCTGATCCAAACAACAGGCGTCAAGGGTATACAGACGAAACCTGGATCATGCATGACCAAACGCCATTGAGGTTGCAGATCTACCAGGGTGCTTGGCAACCTGGCAGACATTAGGAAGTTAAAGTATTATCTGCAATAGCAAATCTTCAACGACAAACATTGGAAAAGTCTATAGGTCCTGACAAAACTGTGTTAATCTATACAATTACAAAGCCAGTACAACTGGCGTTGCTTATTTTAGTTTAGTTTTGTTTGTGCCTTATAAAGTGTGACATAGCCATCCGTCTCCATGGACGTGTAGAACATTGTTGCTAATTAGAAGCCCGTCCCCTGTCATACAAACAGCCAGGGTTGCATTTATTCATGGAATGCCATATACTCTTCAACATTAATGAAAGGGAAAGGCGTGGTGTCCCATTTATTGGGATCCTGTACTGTGTAATGAATGACCAACAAAACACATGAATGAGAAATGAAGTTTAACACATCTATTCTCAAAACAATAGTATTGGGTTGGTTGAATGCTTGTGGGGCCTACGATGTATAACTATAACTGTAAAGGGACACGTGTCAAGATGGCTTGTTTCTTGGCTCTTGGCTTTCCTTATTTGTCCTTGGCCCTGCCAGGTTATAGAACTTGCCTATCAGTAGGCTTGTAGCATTCCTCCTTCATTTCTTCCTTGTCTTCTCAAATGTCCTAGGGATAGCCCCCAGTAGGCTTTTGACTCTTTCTCCTTTTGGCTTCTCTGCGCCTCCAGCCACCATGTATATATATATATATATAGCCTGGCTCATGTATATTGTGCTCTGGGTTGATCTGGTGAACTAATACAGCCCTTGATTATTATTCTCCTAGCCCTATTGTCATATGGCTCTGTGATTGGCTTATTCTTGTTTCTAGTTGTGTCTGCCTTCCCCTCTGAGGTTTCATTGTGGTGGTATTCATGCCTTCTCCTTTGTGCCAAAAAGTACCTATTAACAACACCTCTCCATAGGTGGCCAAGGGTTTAAAAATGTGGGCTGCCATTTTGGGGTCAGGCAGCAGTATTGTTGAAGTAGCATAGATCAGCGGAACAGTTTTCCGCTCTGGTAATAACTCTATGCTGACCCACACTTCTGCCCGGTGAGTGTTAGGTAGCTTTGCTTTCTTGAAAAAATAAATGCAAACCATGCCCAGTGTGCATTATGTACTTAGTGATTCCAGCTTAGAACCCTTTTATCACAGACACATTTGTCAAATGTAAAGATCTGTTGTTATTCTCATGTTCCCAAATTGCACTTTGATTTTATGCAATGCAGTCAGGAACTCCCATTGGTGCTGTTTGCCCCCTTTCTATTTCCCTTTGGTGCGTTTAATAAGAGCAAAAAATACATGTATCTGACTGTCTATACCATTCTATGAGAAAGTAATTTATTTGGTTATTTTAGGTTTTGATAATGTACTTTGCTCAGTAAGACAAATGTAACGTTTTTATTACAATAACAGTATACACTAGAAGTGATCATTAGAAATTAGCATTGTGCAATTTAAAAAATAGCCATTTTACACTGTTGGTACAAATAAATAATACCTTTTTTAATAGCTCCTTTTGCTGAGAATACACACCATTTTGTCTCTAAAAATGTTTCCTTCATGGAAAGTGCTACTCTCAGATTAAAACCAATGATCCTGTTACTTTGGTCAGCACACTGATCATTTTGCATCTATGTCACCGAGTGCTCAAACACTGATAATTAACAAAATTGGAAAATAACTACTGTTTTATACCCTGTGGTCTGGTCCCCTGTTGCCTTGCAAGGCCTGTTACACAACAGCACCTTCCAAAGAGGCAATTTGCGCCCCACCTTACTCCCCTTGTTCGGAAAGTGCACCCTCAATGTGACAGCAACATCCCTGCAGGACCAACATGGTCGCAATATTTGTCTCGAAATTCTAGGATGGTCCCAACCTCGGAGCATGCCCTTGTTGCTGCTCTCATTCTACTATTGACCATTAAAACAGTTCCCACTACTTTCCTTGCTCTTTCCAGCTATGGTCTTTTTTTTGGGGGGGCTGTTTTCAACATCTAACAAACACATAGGGTGAGGCACAATGAAAAAGAGAGAGAGAGTGGGGGGTCTGGGGAGTGAGAGAGAAAGAGAGAGGAATGAGAGAGAGCGGGAGACAGAGAGAGAGAAACAAAGTAATCACTAGATGGTGTGTGACATGCCTGTGGTGATATCACGTGAGCGCGACAGCGGCATTCAAGTCGCGCATCTCCATTAAATAAAGTGGACGTACCCGTGCCGCCAGTGTGCGCCAGGAACCTGAAGTGTTAAGACCTGTGTCCTGCGTCTCCTTTCAGGCGGGGGGAGGGAGGGAGGGTGGCGGGGAGGGGAGAGAGGGGGCAAGGCCTAGCCACAGGGTGCTGGGCAGAATACCAGCATCACAATGCCAGGCAGAGCTGGTTGATTTAATTACTTTGCTGCTTTCTTTTTCCCAGTGGAGAGGGCAAAGCAGTCTGATACAAATGTAAAAACTTCAAATTTACATAATCTGTTAGTGAAAAATATTTGCAAACTTGGGGGCAGATGCACACAAACTAACGCAAATGAAAAAAAAGAAGCAGAGAATGCAGTTTTTCCATTTGCGTAAGTTTTAGAAATGCCTCATTCTCAAAGGTGACCTGTGAATTTCTGAGGGGCTGGACAGCAGCACAAAAGATGCACTGGAGCTCCAGAAACAAATGTGTTACCTGTTTCCAGGATCCATGCGGGTGCTGGGAGTGCATTTTTTCAAAGTGACAGAACCCTAACCGTGAGATCTTAATAAAAGAAAAAAAACATTTGCATCCCTGTTTGAGGGATAGAAATGCAAGGGACAGCAGCGGCTTTATCCCACTGCTATTCCACTTAGACAAATGCATGACAGCATCAGAAATGACTCTGACGTGAAATGCGCATCACCTGCACCTTTTGCAAGGCGGCGCAGGGTAATGCTTTGTTGTCTGCACATTTTAAAGCGCTTCCCATTTGTGAATAAGGGGTGTACTTCAAAATGCTCAGAATTGCCCCTTGAATTGCGCAAATGCATGAAGGGGATAAAAGAGAGCATTCCAATGTGTGTTTTTATGATGCACACATTCAAAGGCCCTTCTAGAACAGAGTGCCCTTTTTTGGGAATGAAAGTGGGACTGAAAATGACTAAAATACATTGGGCCTCATTATATGTTTGCTGGTAAGCATGCCGGTACCGTGGTTCCCGGACCGCCATACTACGAGTTGTGCTTGCAGGTGCCTTTCTGCCCACCAGGAATTACCGGGTCCGGCAATGTCGGAATCACCCGGTAATTCCACATTGACGGGTGCCGAAAAAAATGCAACTCCGGTGACAGCCGTGCCTGTTTTACAGGCACGGCTACTGCCAGGGGTATACTGGGGCCCAGTATGTCAGATGCACCGGCACCGTTATAAACTATGGGGCCGAATGGGAATGGGGAACATCTTTTTCCCGGCGCCCGCAAATGGGCAATTAGCAGGTCTGGCATGGGCGAAAAAAATTGCAAGTTGGTGGCAGCCTGCCGGTTTTACCGGCAAGGCTACCGCCAAACTTGTAATGAGGCCCATTAATGCATCGCAGTGATGCAATCCTTGGCTATGTGCTACTTTGAACATTCCTGCAGTGGGACAGAGGAACGAGGTGGACTAGTCCTCTGCAAGCCTAGCAAAGGGGATAAAAGATGCTTGGAACCAGGAGCTCTCGGCTGATTCTCATGTAGAACAGGTGCTGCTTTGAGGCCTGAAGTGGCAGGCCTTTGCCTCAAGTCCCCGAACAGTCAGTTGCTTTGTGCCTGCTGCAGGCCCTGCCCAGCAGGGCCAATAAAGCAGAATTCGGCTAGTGATCCAGTCGGTGGGGAGAGCTGTGCACTAGCAGAAGAGGAGTTGTTGATGGCCTGCTTCCACGCATGTGCGGTGGTCCGCCTTTTGGTCCTTAAGCACTGTGTCACCTGGTTGAAGTGGATGCTGTCAGGGCAACGGTCCTGCTGAGCAATGTTTAAGGTATTTGGAAGTTTACAGCTGCGTATTTAGCCTTCTTCTTTTCCCATCTCTTGGCGGGAACATTCAGCATACAGCCCATCCGATAATCCAGAGCTGCTGCCATTTCACCGTGGGACTTGCGGTCTTTAGGAAGATTTGCAACTGTTGTTGGGAGCGGATGTGCCCAGGCCTTTAGTCATTTAAGATGGGGTGTACGGCTTCTAGTCTACCTTATTGCCTTGTTTTGTATTGCCTTTTCTTCAGATTACCATAAAGATGCAAGAACAAAGCATGTGCAGTGTGCATTTTCATGTGTGTTGTATTCCATTCTGTTACACAGAATATTTATGGTTTTCCAGGGTTGCCACAATTTCCTAGGTGGAAGCCCTGTTATTACTGCATTCAGTCACTGATCTGAAATGCCTCAGGTGGTGTACACTTCTGGTAAACTTGCACCCACCACCCCCCCACCCCACGGTTCCATCCAGGTGCTGAGCCATTTAGGGTTCCCAAGTTGCAATCAGGGTAAAAGAATTAGGCAAGTGTATCGCCTTCGCTCCAATCTAACCAGATTAACTGTAAATTGGACCCAACCTCGATCAACCCCCTTGACGGTTGGTGGCACAGTCCATCATGGCGAGGCTGGTTTTTTCCACGTTTAGTACAGTTGACTGACAGGAAATTGCTGTCAAGACCAGTGACCGCTTTTGTTGGGTAAGATTAAAAGCTGGAAATGTGTAAAACTATGTTAAAACTGACATTAAAAATCAAATGAAACTCAGAAACTGTTTAGAAAATCACAAAAAACCACCTCAGACTAAAAAACCTGTAGACTTTTTTTTTTCTCACATGAGGAACTTTTCTGATGATATCAATTATTAGGATACCCCGCGACCAAATGTTTTTATGATTTGTCATTTATGAGGTGTCCCATAAGTGTATGACACAACAGAGACCTTGAGTTCCACTACTCCGTTAGTTAGGATATGAACAGGTTTTATGTATCACCTGCACCTTTTACTGCGCCACAAGCACATTTAGTTGAACTGATTTTTGTCCCCCTGAATAGAAATAAATGGATCCAAGGTGCCAATTTAGTGTTTCATCTAAATTATTTATTGTTTGTTGCCCTTTGTAATGACACGTGTCTCAACACTTGACTGTGCCTTTCTCAAATCAGGACTATTCTATTTATTTTCAATATTTAAACAAAAAAATTATGAAAAAATGTCACATTTATATCCAACACATTATAGTCATTCAATACAATTCATGTGCATGAAAATTAAGATAACATAAAATCAAATCGAATGAAAATAAGCAAACCATAATAAGCCCAACATATGAAGAAAGACCGAGAATCGGGATGGGGGGATCAGGGTGGTTTGTAAGGGTTTTTAGAGAGTCACACAGGGAGAAAAATAGGGCAAGAAACATAGTCATAAGTTTAAGCAATATTCGCATATTCTCATTGTGGAATGTAGTCTCACCATGAGATTAGCAACAACTATCAACGTCCTCTCTTGCGAAATACTCTCAGTTAAAGTCCCTCTCACCCATGCCCAAACTCTCAACATCCACCTGATCTACCGCCCTCCAGGCCCAATAGGCACTTTTGATGAGGACATTAACACCATTCTATCTAGCAACCTGAAAGGTTCCACCAAAGTACTCACCTTGGGGGACTTTAATATGGGCTACAATGACCCGGAAGACCAAACCGCCAGCACTATAGTCAATACCCTCTCCGAATTAGGTTTTGCACAAAGAAGTATGGCACCCACACATGCTAAAGGCAGAATACTTGATTGGGTGGCCAATTACAACTGTCTAGCGAACATCGCCAACATCTCACCATTAGCCTGGACTGACCACCATCTGGTATCGTTCATGCTCTCCACCATCCGACCCCCACCCCCGCCAACCATCAGGGCCCCACCCACACTCACGAGAAACAAGAAGTGCATTACAGTCGAGAGACTCATCCCGAACCTACTTCCCACTCTCAATACACTTCCTGAAAACTTGGACCCAGAGAATATGGTCGAAGAATATAATAAAATCATGACCATCTCACTGGACCTAATTGCCCCCCTCAAACTCAGACCAAGCAAACCCAAAACGCATCTTAAGAAATGGTACACACCATTCCTCAAAAACTTAAGGCAGCAAAATAGAAACTGCGAGGCCACCTGGTAAAAAGTCCCCTCAGCAGCTAACAAACTCAAACTCTCTAAACTAGCCTCCCTCTACAAAAAAGAAATCTACCTGGCTAAACGAACCTCCTTTGACTCCCGTATATCTCAAGCAAAATCAAACATGAAGGAACTATTCTCCATCCTTAGAGAAGTAGAAACCCCTATAGTACCACCAGATACCTGTACCAAAGATAAAAATTGGTGCTCAGAAATCCAAATTGCCCTAGCTAACAAGATTGCTACCTTACAGAACAAAATCTCCAGCAAAAAAGCCTCTTTAAACAATCCTCTCCCTAGTAAACTACTGGTGAAGCCTACTCTAAGAGAAATCACTTGTTTCAATTTCTCCAAAGTCACCACACTTGAAGTGAAAAAATCATCCTATCTCTGAAACCTTCCAATTGTCAGGGAGATCTGTGCCCGGCACAGCTCATCAAAGATGCCGCCCGCGACCTCTCCCCTATCATTACAAAACTAATTAATGCTTCCTTTTCCACTGGTTCTATCCCCACTAATCTAAAACAATCCTGGGTACTCCCACTACTAAAAAAACCTACACTCGACCCAGCCACGCCCACAAATTACAGACCCATAACACCCGTACCATTCCTTCTAAAAATCCTGGACAAGGTCTCCTATGTACAAATACAGAAGTACCTGGAAGAACATCACCTTTTAGGAGCTAGACAATCAGGCTTCCGT
The DNA here is from genome assembly GCF_040938575.1 of Ambystoma mexicanum. Classification (NCBI taxonomy): domain Eukaryota; kingdom Metazoa; phylum Chordata; class Amphibia; order Caudata; family Ambystomatidae; genus Ambystoma; species Ambystoma mexicanum. The sequence continues at coordinate 1,146,509,365 of NC_090927.1, forward strand.
CCTCAACACGGGACGGAAACTGCTTTCATTGACTTGAAAGCACAGATCAATAAGCTCAGAGATAATGGCCAAGCCGCCCTACTCCTCCTCCTTGACCTCTCTGCTGCTTTCGACTTGGTCGATCACTCTGTCCTATGCACACACATCAGCCCACTTCTCTGCTGAGGCCATTACCTGGATTAGTTCATTCCTTAATGGTAGAACCATGAGGGTCTTCTCACCTACAGTGGCAGCAGACTCCATACCTATCACCTGTGGCGTGCCACAGGGCTCTTGTGTCTCCCCTACATTGTGCAATATATTTACTAAGCCCCTTTTCAATGATTTGGATCATCTCAGTATCACCTACACCAACTATGCAGATGATACCCAGATCCTCCTTCCACTTTCTGGAGATTATGGAAAGGATTTGGCCTTGGTAAATAGAGTGTACATCATCATCCAGGCATGGATGGCCACACATGGACTATGCCTGAATGATGATAAAACTGAACTCATCATCCTAGGCACTACCAGCAGTCTAAAGAAACTGGGCCCTGCCTACTGTTCCTTCGTGATTGATGGCAACAACATCAAAGTGGGACGAGAGGTCAAAACACTAGGCTTTTACCTGGACTCCAATTTCTCCTTCAACAAACAGGTGAGCTCCCTAGCATCCTCTACGGCATACACATGTAAATTGATCCGTGCAGCCAAACCATTCCTGTCCGACATTAGCTGCCTTACCCTCGCTAGAACCCTCATACTGTCCCGCCTAGACTATTGTAACACCCTCTATCTGGGATCCTCTAAAGCCACTACTAGCAAACTACAAACTCTTCAGAATAACGCTCTTAGAGCAGCTCTGGGCATCTCCAGAAGAGAGCATATCAAAGGCTATAGCCAACAGAACAACTGGCTTTCCATCAAAGACAAAATTCTCCTAAAAACAGCGTCACTCACTCATAAATCCCTTAATAACGCTGCCCGATTTATTTGATCGACAGATTTCATAGACAGTCCTCCCTCCCTTAGACCCATAGGAACAGCCTACAAAGGTTGCCTTTCTGTCCCTAACTTCAAACGCTCCACTATAGGTGGTAACAGCTTCCCTGTGAAAGCAGCTAAATTGTGGAACTCCTTGCCGCCAACTCTCAGAACAGACTTGCACTATCAAAACTTCCGATCCAAGGTAGTTCTTTGGCTAAAAACATGGCCCTTATATACACGCAGGTACCATGTCTGTCCCACTCATGCCGCCTGCACACACTGTAACCACGTGCCTACCTGTATATATGTATACATATGTATAATCTTACGTATCTCCATTGTGTCTATGTATATATTATGCTGCTGTGTCTATGTATATATTATGCTTGTTGTAACTAAGCTTTGAAAATTCATGTAAAGGCTGCGCCCTGATACCTGAGGGTATGCTCGCGCATTACAAATAATAAAACAAACAAACAAAAAAACATGCAATGCCAAGTGTCGTGTTTTACATGAACGAGAGCCCATTTGCCAACTAAGTGAATATGTCTGATTGTGTCATGGGAATTGTCTGTTTCCAATATCTGGACTGAAGCTTTTTATGTATCAATGATCCTAGCTATGTTTGTGTGTTAAATACCTACATTGAGGTGTAGGTTGCATGATGATGTGAAAGGGGAAAGTGTCTGTCAAGCATTGATGCTTGAGGCAATGAAGCGTGTCGCCTCCCGCCATACTTGTGTTTCTGAAGCAAAAGGTAGAATCTCAGTGAATAAAACTTGGAACAGCTCAGTTGAGGCACAATCATGTTAACCCAAGACTTCATTCACCAGCACTTGGGAGGAACATTGAAATTGATCAAAAATTGTAGGGCCGTGCCCATTTGGCTTTAATGCTGGCACTGGTAAGAACACAGCACTGGTAAGAACACGGCAGCAGGCCAGGAGCAGGAGCTCCCTCCGTACTGCAGGAGTAGTACCCAGACCCTTGCAGGATCCCCCACTACCGAGGTAAGCCTGCAGGCTATTACGGAGGGCTCAGCTGGAACAGCTGACTTCAGATCGAAAAGAAGTCAGACCGTGTGGAACCACACAGTTCCCTCACGACATCCGCTACCATTGTGCCTCAAGTTTCGCCAAGGGCAAACTAGCCCGTTTGCACATATCCTTCAATCATCCTGCAAGCAAACACGAGGGAAGCCGTACTTCAAAGATGGCTGCTGTGTGAATTTCAGAAAACATCCATCCAGATCTATGCCAGATCTAATCCGCTTGGGGATAGGCTGAAGACATTCACTTAAACTGCTTACCATTCGCCGGTAGACTTAAGCCAGCCCGCCTACAAAGGACCAACTTTTAAGACTCGTGTCCCGAGCCTGTCAGAGCCGGGAGAAACGGGGAACGTCCTCACTCTAAGGCAGTGGTCTTCAAACTTTTTTGGCCAGGGCCCCCCTGAGCAAAATTTGGGCAGGTCGGACCCCCCAGAAATGCCAAATGGACAGTATATATTGCGTGCCGTCACCTGCTCCGATCACAGTCTTTGGGCTCCCTCATCCCACTCCTACCCAGTCCCTGGTCTCTCCCCACCCCATCACACACCCTGGGCTCTCCCCACTCTGCTCCCACCACTTTCCCATGGTTCCCCCCCATTGTGCTCCCACCATAGTCCCTGGGTTCCCCCATCCCATTCCCAACACAGTCTGAGGGCCAGTGGTGGCTGGTGATTTTTTTAAGTGGAGGGGCATAACTATTTCCCCCAAAAATGCCATAGCGACCGAGCATTGTGAGGGAGCTCGAACCAATAAAGGGAGGTTCGGGGGGGGGGTTTCCCCCTGTGAATTATTTTTAAATAATTGGTTAAAATGTTGCATTGTAGAGCATACTTTTAACAAGAAAATTGGTAAATAGCCAAACAGTTTGCAATTGGTGCTGTGGGGCCGAAGGGTCAGGCATGACATGTTTTACTGGACATCTATGATAGATGTCCAGTAAAAAGATACCACCCCTGTCCCCTGGGCCCCACTGGGCCTAACACAATCAGCATGATTATGTGTGTATGCAAGGCGCTGCACATTCATACCGCAATCACTCTATCATTCACACGAGCATCCATCACCATACACTCACTCATAACATAAGCATACACGCATCCATACACATGTTTAAATAAAAACAATGAACATAAACGTACCTTCTGCATTGGCCTGCGTGTGGGTGCTGAAACGCCCTGCTCCAGGCTGCTCTGTCCGTATGTGCGAGGAGGTGCAGGAGCTCCCCATCGGACATACAGACATGCAGTGCCCCAGCCAGCATTTCCAATGAGCTATGCAATGCTGGTGAAGCTATGGCTCAGTGAGCATGTGCGGCTGGGGAACTAAACTGAACTGTCAAAGGGAAACAGTGTTTCCCTTTGGCAGTTCAGCCAGCCCAGGAGCACACCAGCAGCTGGAAAAATCAGCTGAGGGAGTGCTCACTGTTTCACTGGGCTGGCTCCTTAGCTCCTCCATAATGGGTGAGGGGCCACTGGGTGGGCGCCCCCTCACCATTATGGATGAGCCGCCAGGCTTGGACTGGCCTATAGGGCAATGCATGTACCAAAAATGTAAAATGCTAGTGTGGACCAGTCAAAATGGGCCACCATTTTGGCCAATGTCATCCAGTTTAATGAATTATTTAACTATGCAGTTAGTAATTTTGACCCTTGTTGCTGGATATATCACAATTTACATTTTAACACAAAGCACCCCCTTGGGTACTATTGAAACAGTGTGCCTCATTACAACCCTGGTGGTAGCTGTGCCGGTAAAACCGGCACTGCTGCCGCCGGAGTTGCATCCGGGTCTGGCACCCGGGTCTGGCACCCGGGAATGGGCAATTACCGGGTCATGCCAAGTTAGGGGGATCTAATAAATGCCCGTTCGCGGGTGCCGGTACTGGTAGATCCCTATTCCCATTTGAGCCCCATATGGCTCAATGGGAATGGGGAGCTCCGATGCACCAGCACCGTTAATAATGGGGCCGGTGCATCCGACTAGCTGTGCTCGTGGGTGCCGTACGGCCTGCCAGGTCAGACCTGGCGGGCTGTCAGGCACCCACGAGCAAAACTCGTACTATGGCAGTACAGTAGCAACGGTGCCTGTAGCTTACCGGCACCGTTGTTACCGTACCACCATAGTTGTAATGAGGCCCAGTCTGTGACTAAAGGAATGAATATCCATTCATAACTGCGGGACACTTTTTCATTGTTGCCTGAGACAGTTTCATGCTTCAGCCTGACCATGTGACCCACCCCTGCCCATTTCTTCCAATCTAAAAAAAAAAAAAAATTTAATGCTGAGCTCTCAGGGCCCCCCAGGGATGCACCCGCGGACCCCTGGGGGGTCACGCCCCATAGTTTGAATACCGCTGCCCTAAGGTATCTCTTTCCTATTTACCCATTTACTTGGTCACCCTCACTGTCCACAAACACTGCATTTGATGTGACACCATCTATGCCACCTATTAATTGTACGCCCATTTATCGCTGCACTCACTGTAATGCAACGAGTTGTGTGCTCACTATGCCTCATCCCCACATGGACTGGCACCCCAATGCATACCAATAACTCAAGAGCCTTGGTCGCCAAATCCATAATCTCCATACTGTCACTACAGTACCATAAGAAGCCTAACAGTGCCCACTTCCTGTATTGAACCAAGAGTCTGTACACTCGAACTGTCGAGTTTCCCTACCGAACTTTGCAGCCTCACAGCAGTGAGCCTGACCCTCTACCAAGTTTCGGTCTTGCCATTGACCCATATTACACACCACAAGTTATTAGACCACAGAATAATTAAGTGTTCATACCTATTGTGTACTGTGTAACTCACATAGGCTATAAAATTATAATATGCAAAGCACAGGCATGTTCTGCTGTGATTCCAGGATGAACATTATAAGCATTATTATTAGCACACCCACACCTGGATATGCTGTGCACACCGCCGAGTCTAAATGATGTTTCACGCCGATTCGACCGTGTGAGTAATTAGCTTAACATTTATGTGTTTCTACGTGTTCACAATCCATGAAATGCTGTGTAATCCATTGTTTTAAAATACACTGTTAACCGCCGTAACTTCTAACAGTATGTATGATGCCACCTTCTGTATCCATTTTTGCAACATTCCTAATTCCATATGTTCATACCTTAATGATACACTATGCCTATCACTGCCGTCAAATGAATCTGACTGCCGCACCTCCAATGCCAGTATTTTTCATGCCTAGCTATTGTATCTAGTCGTTTGTACCTTTCTGACAAGTATACTCACCATTAATGCTTCTTAACTCAGCGTTGCATTCGTATATAGCTCCTAGTCAATCCTGAGAACCTTAAATAGAGATGCCCCTGCAAGGGAGATTTCGTGCAATCTAATACTCCCCAATTAGTATCTCATCTGCACCGCCTTTTTGACTTTGCGAACCTCACCTCAGACTGGTAAATCGGTGCCCTATATTAGCCACCCGACTATACCTAGTCTAGCATACTTTAGTTCCCCCAACCCGCCCTTCTGAGGTGCCCGCCATCCGCCTACCCAACATTCAATACTTACCTTCATCAGGCCCAGCCATCTCCCTTCATCTAATAATTGGAGGCTCCATCAGGGTCGCACTCCACCACCATGCTTTCCATCCCACTCAATAACGTTTTACCGTGTTCTGAAGGAGCTTTCACCCCACTTGGAAACGGCCTTGCTAGGATTGGCTGTCCTCGCCATCACCGTACACCATGCACAACCCCCTTCCTACCCAAAACTAGCTCTTTCCCACATACCCCACCACCTCAGACCACAGCCAGCACGACCAGTGATGATACCTCAACCTTAACGAAAGACGTAACTCCTCACACCAAAAACAACTTCATCATTTGCCTGCCTACGACCCCGTGCATCAATCCTACATGTGTAGACTGCCTTAAGCCCACACCGCTCCTCCATCCCTCCACACCCACCTACCCCTGCACAGGATATACTAGGTGTTCCAGATTGGCATCACGGCTCTGCACAGTCCACACCATACCATGAGCTATGCCCTGATTCCCAAACAGCACCACAAATCACACCATACCACCACATCAACATTGGCTGAGACTGTAACAGCTTCAACTCGGACCTCATAAAGCAACAAACCCAATAACGTCCGTAGACAACCCACACCCCTCCAACTTCAAACCTCGACCTCTTGCAGTGTTGATGGAGCCCCTGCACCCCCCATCAAAGAGGCCCTCTTCAACGTGCATTCATTGAGTGCCCATGCCATTGAGTTACATGATCTCATCATAGATGAACAACTAGATTTTCTAGTTATCACCGAAACTTGGCTGCACCAAGTATCGGGCCCAGCACTCACATTGGCCATTCCCCAGACTTCTCCATAATCAGAACACACTGCACCAACTCAGTGGGAGAAGGTGTCGCAATCACTGCTAAAAGCAATCTTCCATTTAGATCATGTCACCTAAATAGCCTGGAAAGCTACGAAGTGCTCCTCATCAAACTTACAACCAACCCTAAAATTACCGTCAACTTCCTCATCACCTATAGAGCTCCCAATCACCTCAATCACCCTGACACCGATATCCCACTCCTAATCCCTCTCTACATCAAGTGAAATACCAAATTCATCATCCTCGGCAACATCAATCTAGGATTTAATGACGCTCTTGACCACAAAGCCAGTACCCTCTACTCATCTCTCTCTGATATGAATTTCACACAACAAGTGATGGTACCCACCCATGACAAAGGCAGGACGTTAGACTGGATACTCACCTTAAACGTATGCTTATCCATCGACGCCATCTCAACCATTAACTGGTCTGACCACCATCTAATTTGCTTCCACATCCCTTTACAAGGAATAGCAGTGGCGGATAAGACCCTGCTTAGTCCCATTGAAATAAGAAACACAAAGAACCTCACAACTGAAGACATCACCCTTGTTCTGCGAGAGGCACCTGCTGCACATTCCCACTCAGACACGGATCCTGCAAACCTTGCGGACACCTCCCATACGTGGCTCACTACCACCATTAATACATTGGCGCCACTTAAAACCAAAATACCACGGTCAGCCAAACAATCTAACTTCTGGTTTGGGGAAGAACTTGTAGCGTTACGGCACATCAAAAGATCGCTGGAACACTTCCATAAAAAAAAAAGTTCTACTGACTCTGCAAACTCCTTCACCATAGCGAATGAACTATACAAATCTACATTAATTCAACATAAAGCCAATGCCCTTAATACACGTATCAATTATGCAGCCTCAAACACCAAAGAGCTCTTTGCAATACTGAACAAATTGTAAAATCCTATGCCTATGGCCACCCCCTCAAATACCAGCAAAGCGTGGTGCACCACCATACAAAATGCGCTCTCCTCAGAAATTGACATGATCCAAAACAAAATTCTAGCCAAAAAACATTTTCAAACAGCAAAAACTCTCCCCCTCACTGATTAACACAGGACCTGAAAATTCAGAATCATCATTTAAATTCTCCCAGGACAGCCAAGAGCAAGTCCTAGATACCATCTCCAAACGTAAAGACTCAAACTGGAAAGGAAACTGCTTCCCCGCCAAACTAGTCAGACTCTGTGCACATGTACTAACCCCAATCATCACCAAATTCGTTAACGCCTCTTTTGAGTCCCAGGTGGTACCTGCCAGTATCAAAGAAGCATGGGTCACCCCACTATTTAAAAAACCATCACTCGACCCCAAAGTACCCACCAATTACTGCCCTATGACCACCATCCCTTTCTTACTTAAAATAATCGACAAAAGTGCCTACTCCCAAATTAAAAACTATCTGGAGCAGAGCCATCTCCTAGGTGCCAGACAATCTGGCTTCCGGCCCAGTCACAGTACCGAAACGGCACTGTTAGACTTAAGAATCCAAATGGATGCTATAAGAGATTCCGGCAACCTGAGCATAGTACTACTATTAGACCTGTCAGCTGCATTCGGTTTGGTTGATCATGACAAACTCTACAAAAAGGTTGATAACTAACTTCACATTTTCCCAGGAAGCTACACGCTGGGTCATATCTTTTCTCTCAGATTGCACCTCCAGAGTCCGCATTGGCGAGGAAGCTGCTGACCCCATTCCAATCCCGTAAGGAGTGCCACAAGGCTCTTGTCTACCGCCAACTCTCTATAACGCTTACACCAAGCTACTATTCGCAACATTAGATGCAATGGAAGTGATGTATACAAATTTCGCAGATGATATGGAGATACTAATCCCCATTACTGGTAACCATGAGCAAGACACAATCACTGTTAACAAAATATATGCCATCATCCAAAATTGGATGGCAAACAACAGTCTTTGTCTAAATGACGAAAAGACGGAGATCCTTATCATAGGGTCGCCAGCCAAAATCAAAGTGCTGCACAGCGACTACGCCTCGATCACAATCGACTGCACACCCATACCGATTCTCAACCAAGCTAAAACCTTACAGTACATCTTGATACCACCTTAACATTAACCAAACATGTGAATGCACTCTCATTGGCCACATCCTATACCTCTAAGCTTATCACACTTAGCCGGCAATTCCTGACCCCTCAAAACTGCATTACTTCAGCCGTGCTCTCATCTTGTCTAAGCTAGGCTACTGCAATGTTTGCTAGGAGCTTCTAACACCAACCTAGCCAAACTCCAACTCCAATAAAGCATTGAGTGCAGCCCTGGGCATAAATAAATCTGACCACATATCCAAGACTAGAAGAGAAGTCCATTGGCTCCAGATCAAAGCCAGAATCATCTTTAAAACACTTTGCATTACTCACAAGTGTCTTAACAATACAGCACCCATCTACCTGAACAAGGCCATTGCTTGTAAGAGGAACATCAGGGATCTGAGATCCAGTAACAGCATTCAACTCTGTGTCCCACGTTACAAACTATCAAGGGCGGGAGGGCATAACTTCACTGTCATGGCCCCGAAAACATGGAACTCCCTTCCTTCAATCATGAGGAACAAACCCCCCCATCCGAAATTCAAGAACATTTTAAAAACGTGGCTGTTCAATAAATACTAAATAATCCTAAAGAATGTCTGATTCTCCACTGTAACCTGAGCATCTCATATGTAATGATGCCTTGTGTATAATATCCGCCAAATAAACTGTAATAATCTGTAATGACTGTATCTCGGCAACCCGAGAATTTACCATGGAACTATGCTCTAATAACAGTGTCTTTTGCATTAGCTGTATATGATGACTTGCAACATTTTTCTTGTAACCAGAATATTAACCCTCCTTCAATCTATGCCGTGATACCTCCGGGTTAGAGACTAAAGTACACTTGCATAGTGATCCAGGGCCAGTGACTGGTAACCTGGAGACTCCTAAAACCACTAGGTGGTTTAGATTTTGAGCCAGGAGGCGACAGACCAAGCGAAATTCAGAGCTTGAGAGAGACTCCCAGTGCACTTAAACAAAACTATACAATCTGGAACACATTTTCCCTAAGAAATCCCACTTGCGGAGTACTCTTGGGTAGTCTGCCATGAAATGAAGAAATTCTCTTTTACGACTGTGGGACACTTTTTCATTGGTGCCTGAGCCAATTTTATGCCCCAGTCCAACCCTCGTCTCCCGTCTCTGGAAAATAGGCCCAAGGAACTGGAAGGAACTTAGTTTGCTTAGCAAAGAGAAGTAATCTTGGCCTGAACTGGTGGTAAACCTTAAAAACCCTCGTAAAACTTTAGACCTTTGGTGATAACCCTAACGGAGACTCGCCCTGAGACCAGGGAACATTGCTTTCCCTTATCATTCCCACTGCCCTCACTGTTTTTAAATTGACATATGCTACCTTGGTTTTCACTTTAGCTTCTAACCTGGTATGTACTGGCCAATAAAAGCTAGTTTTATTGGTATCCAGTGATTTTAAGGAAAACATTTTCAGTGAAGCATTTTTTACCGAAACAAAAATAACGAAAACACATTGATTAAAAAAAAAATATATATATATATATACATATGGGGGTGGGGTAAGGGGTTAAATGGGTGAGGAGGATGTTGCAGTGTGGTTATTAAAATATGGAAAGAGGGGTCTTGGGCAGGATCCACGCAAATAAAAAAAGAAAACAAATTCAGTGAATTTTTCAATTATTTTCTTTTCCGTACAAAATGCTTAGGTAAAACATGTTTCGTAAAAACACATAGAACCAGTTTTTTTTTATCTCGAAACTGCCGTTGGAACCTGAGTTTTTCCTCTGTGCCATGACAGGTATCATGATGCTGTTATTGCCTCTTCACTGATGAGTCAGGTGAGGGCTAATAACTAACGTTATCCCCTGACTCCATAGACAATAGTCATGTTTTAGAGCAAAAAAGTGACACAAATCCAGGTCCCTAACCTTTTTTCAACCTGCGTAATCTTGATCTGATACATTAAAAAAAAATGTAAACGAGTTTTTGCATCGAGCTCAAACCCCAATGCTGGAATCAAATCATTTTTGGCATTTTATTTTATTGTATAAAGCGCTGACCTAGCTCGAGGGCAGCAAATCATTGTACAGGGTTTGGGTAGCAGCGTTTGGGCTGCCATGTTTTAACAGTAGCGCAGTACTCCGAGTTGCAGTCTGGCGTCCATTGGGAATAGTCGGACATCTTGATTAAATCTGCTTGCTTTGTCTCATGCACAGAAAGTATTCATAGTAAATGGAGCTGTGCAGCACTGCCCAATGCTTTACTGCTTCTAGAAAGAAGCAATCTTCCTGTCAGCTTCTTTCCACCACCTCTGCCCACTCCTATCTCCTTTCGCGACGATCCCCTCACTGCATCCCCTAAGGCCCAAACTTCGGGGTCCTCTTTAACAGCAACCCCAACATTTAAAAGTTCATTACTTCCACTGCTATGTCTGACATGCTCAGCCGCCTGAAGACTTAGAGATCTGCCCCCGCCTCTCCTAACCTGCAACTCCACCATCCTCCTCAGCAGAATGGGCTATTGCTGAAGTCTCCTTATGGCACCCCCCTTCTGTTCCTATGCCCTTCTTAACACCCAGGTGGCTGTCCATGTAAAATTGCACCCTTTTGAAATTCCTTGTTTGAGTGAATAACTCTCCCAATTAACTAGCCCCTCCCCTCCTATCTTACTGACACTATCCCGTGCTTTTATTCACTGTTGATCTCTTCGATCCCATACCCAGCTCATATGCTCTACCGTGCCATCCCTGCCACCCCTCCTATTTTCACACAATCACCTTCCTGTACCCCCAATACTGTTACTCCACACCCCACAAATGTAGGAACCTCAATCACCTTGGTGAAAAGGCTCAATATTGCTCTAAAGTCACACTCGCGGGTATCATCCCTCCCCCTTGGCACTTAGCCCGGTCCCCATGTCCTGCCAACTAACTATTGCTTATTGATAGCCGCGTTCTTTATATATGCATAACCATTCTCAGTCTCTGCTGTCCCGTGTTAATGTTCCCGTCGCCCCATCCATCACCAGGTTAGGGATCTTCCAAATTCTCCAACGCTACTTTGCTAAGCACCCAGAATTAGGATCGCTCTGCCCACCTTATGACATAAGTTCAGTGTGTCTGTTTGAAGCACTTTATTCCTTTACAACTAACTAAATACAAAAAATGCAAATGAACTTTGGCGAAGTGGTTGAAAAATCACTCTTCTCTTGTTTTTGTTTTTGTTTTATTCATATTTATATAGCGCACAACAGCCCGTGGACATCGTGGCACTTGTTACAGTACAGAGCTTATTTACTTAGTTACATGGTCATTAGCAATATACATACAGGTTGCAATGATATCCTGAATATAATAATTGATTGCAAATCTTGCAAAACTCAATTTCAGTGATAATATCCTTCAGGAGCATTCAAGAAGACCATACATCCAGTCTCTTGCTCCCGCTCCATCCCATTCTACTTTGGGAGGTTCCCGGAAAACATACACAAAGCCTAGCAGGCTTCCTCAGCCATATGGGCACACCAAAACACAACTGCATGTGTCTGGCTGCTATCCAGGCAACTTGTCCTTAGGACACCGAGGTGCGGCACCAAGAAATAGTTCCAGGCGTTGGGCGCATCTGCAGTCTCCAGTCTGTGTTCTGCATTTGAAAGGAACAGAGTCTTTCTTTGAACTGCTCAACAGAAACATTCTAACAATAAGCGACAGTTTTTACTTATCCGAATAATTTGCCTAAATTATGTATTTACTGTACACACATTGAATTGGTAGAGGTTTCAAAACAGCGATGAAAAAAAAGATGGAAAATCCGATACCTCAGGGGCGGGAATGAGAGATTCTTGGATGTAGTTCACATCTTGTAAGGCCCCGGGCGTGCAATTATCTCACGACAACCACCACCTGTCATGCCTTATTACTTAAGAAAAAGGCAAAGTCTTTGTTCCTGTACTTCTTTGATTGTATCTTCACCTCTTCCATCAGCATTAATCACTTCCCTTCCTTGCTCGAGCATCAATGCAAGACGTGGGCTTTAAATGCATTTTTTGGAGCATAATGAATGTCTTTATCAGCTCCATTAGCGCAAGAGTTGATATGGTAGCCCTGCACTGTAAATACTATATATTGGTAATAATGGCCATGCAACTTCACAAAATAGTGAAGACGCAGAAGGCTTACATAGCACTTGTTAGCTAGGAAACAGTTCCACAAATTGTCTAAGTTAAATCTCCATATTGTCTTCCATGGCAAGGCAACCTGCCTTTCAATGGGGGTACTGGATGGGGTGGCTCTGGGCATTATGCTGGCCGCATAGGCAGATTATTGGGGATCCCTAGACCACCCTTCCAAACCCTAGATCAAGGGCAGAGGATTGTCACAGTCTATGTGCCCACTCCATGCCAGTAACTCTAAAAGATTCCCCAAAATAAGATTCATAGCACTGTTCAAATGCTTTTTTTTATTATAGTTATAGGGTCTCCCAGGATATGCTTGGGGGCATAAGAATGAAGCTAGATCTTCTCGTGGGGAATCTATACCAATGCTTGCTTTGGCAGTGTGCGTGCATGCCGGGATGGTGCCGCTAATGCAGGAAGTCTGAGCGAGGCACTTTAGCCATCCGTCCAGCGGAATTCCTACAGCGAATACTCCAACCAAGATGGTGGAGGAGCCCTTTCAAAGCTTGGCCCATATTCCGTACATACATTGGGAGTGATATCAGGTGGGAGAAATAGAAGAGTTTAGCCACGAGAGCATTGAGAATATCGATATTAAGTGTATTGAGACAGAAAGATCTGTGGAGGACTGTGCGGAGGAGGTGAGTTAGTGAGTAGGCTGATATTAGAGTGAGACCCCGGCAGAACAGTATAGAGAAGGAGCCCGAGACTAGTTAAGAAGTAGACTGAAGGTTTCAATTTTGTTTCTGAGGAGAGGTGGAAAGTCGAAGGTGACCAGGAGAGAGTGAAAGGAATGGGAGTATGGTGTGAAGGTGGTGAGGAGGTCAATAATAGGAGGAGAGGGGAAATGGAAGGATGAGCAAGTGGCGAGGAGTCCAACAGTAGAAGGACATTTGGGAGAGAAGAATGAGCAGGTGGTGAGATAGAAAAAGTTAGGAGCATGTGAGAGAGGGAGTGAGAAGGCATGCCATCAGATGAGAAGGAGTGGTTACGAAAGGAAAAGGAGATAGAAGAAAGAGATAATAAATAGTTAGAGGAGTGGAGATCCAGAGTACACTTTATAGACTATACTCTCTGAGTGTTTGATTTACTAGCATAATCATTCCCCACGGTTAGATGTAGATCTACTATGGGCATGGACATAGATGATATTTCCTTTATCATTTCTCCAGACGACTCCTCCGATTTTGGATTACTTTAGGTGAACACACAACGTAAGTACCCTATTGTTTTTCTTTATAACTTTCCACTACAATAGTGAGCATTAGGGTTGTTTGCGTATTTTCACATGGTACATTAATCTTGCTTTGTGGTTAGTTTGTTGTGCTTTTTCACAGTTACAGAACCATTGTCCACGTTAGTCCTGACATCAGACGTTTCACGTCATGGCACAACAACGTTTGTACATCTTTCATCATCAAGGACGTTTTAAGCAGTGAGTACTCTTTTGGAATCACAGACAATCAGGGATGTGCTTTTGAGTAGGTGGCCTCTTTGCTTGAAGAAAGTTATGACCATTGACTAACGGAAAATAAACTATGCATCGCGCTTGTAACATCTCATTATGGGTGATGGTCTTGGTGGCGCAGCGGGAGACTGTGTTATGTTGGTCCATTAGCACATTCCAATATGGCCACCGGGAAGTCCCGTTTCTGTAGTGCTTGTCTGTCTGCTCCTGCTTGTGTATGGTCTCCGCCTCCATGCGGTCATGCGATTTTAGAGCCGCCGTGTTCATTAATGGGTCAGCCACAGTCGGGCTCATTTCCGAGTCGTCCGCAGCAACGATCGGGAATACAGACGGCAAGAGACCCTCTCCCCCAAGTTCATTTAACACAGTGTCGCTTCGGAGCCACCATTTCTCGAGGATTGCCTTGGACGGAGTAGGCGGCGCGATCTCAGAGATAGCAAGTCCCGAAAGTCCCGCAAAACAAGGACTAGAGATTCACAATGAGGGAGAAAATAGAAGGAGCTGAGTCCAAGGTAAGAAGAGCTGGGACGTTGGGGTAATTTTCATACATGACTTGAGCAGATTATTCTCAGATTTTTCTCGGGTGTTTGAGTAGAGTGATTTAAACAGTACTATTGTGAATCGTACCACCAGGGAAGAAGCCAAAGGGGGTAGGACCCGCTTACCGCTTCTCCCGACTCCGGACACCAGACACACTGCTCGCACACCGCGCAGCGCTCAGCGCATGCGCAGTGATTATGTAGATGGAGGCTAAAAACCTTCAGTAGCTGTAGAACGCGGACTGCACAAACAATCCTCATGGAGCAAAAACACAGCGGTCTGTCCACCAGTTCTCCACCAGACACACTGCTCGCACACCATGCAGCGCTCCACGCATGCGCGGTGATTATGTAGATGGAGGCTGAAAACCTTCAGTAGCTGTAGAAAGCGGACTGCACAAACAATCCTCACAGAGCAAAAGCACAGCGGTCTGTCCACCAGTTCTCCACCAGAAACACTGCTCGCACACCGTGCAAGTTATTTAACCTTAACCATTCTAAATGTGTCACAAATGCATAAGGCAAACATTAACTGTGAGGTGTGGTAAAAGACGTACAAAGGATTGTGGTAAAAGAAAAAAGAGAGTGGTATGGTGACAGGAAAGAATGTTAGAGTCTGTAGGGGCAGAGGAGTGGAGGGAGGGAGCAGTGGTGGAATCATTACTAATTAGATACAGTGAATTGTATGTGTTTGATTCGTGGTAATGCTTGTTGTATAAGGTTTGAAATAAACCAATACAAATAATTTCACAAAATATACTAATTAGATACAAAATATAGGTTATCTAGTGTGCGTATAGGTATACGAAGTTCATCCAGATGAGGTCATATGTTCTCTACATTTCCTTTTAGTTGTGGCTATTAGCTGGTGCTTTAGTGCCACCTATAAATTGAAGCTTTTGCACTAGATATTAGATAGGAAGAGATGGGATGTGAGGAGGGACATGCAGCTGTGGATGTTTTTTTTAGGTTTGTACCCACCCATTGACTGCCAATATCTATACGAATCCCTATGGCCAGTCCACCTGCCCAAAGCACACCCTACTGGGATCTCTTTGTGCTAGCTCTATCACTCAGCAACTCCAGACTTTGTGCAATAAAAGGCCAACCTACCAAAGCAGTCTTCTGAGAGTTCATTGCGTATTTGCAGCTGTGAAGGAGCCGCTGGTGTAATAAATACGTCTTAAGAGTGCCTTCAGATTGCTAAGCCATATTTGTGCTATCACATATTTTCCTGGTGCTAAAGTCTTGTTGAAGACAAGTATTGGCAAAGCGTATAGATATTAGATATGCATTTCCTAGTCACTGCGATCATAGTCCCAAGTACTCACACCTTTTCCAGCAGTTGCCATCTAATGGCTAGGCGATACCATTATGGGAGTGCTAGGCAAATGCCTATTCCATGCCTACACATAAGCCAATTGCCTGCTTCCAATAAAGTCAGTTTGAGTAAATCTGGTAACCACGGTTCTTTGTTTAATCTATTTTGCGTCTGCCAGAGCCTAACTACTACCCATTTTTCAACCTTGTGAACAGTCCAGTTCAGCTTCTAGGAAAATCATTGCCCATCATCTTGGCTGACAAAGAACTAAACTTCCCCTGTTCTGTGGATGACAGCGAAAGAATTGTAGGCGCCCCTATTGCTCATATCAAAGACACACTCCACTGTAGCATCTCCTCCACTTTAAAACATGGATGTGCAAAAACTTAACAAGTTTAAGCCGTCAAGTGCCTCCAGAAATCACCTGAAAAAATCCCAAATCAATTACCAGTGGATCAGCATTCAGGAGCACCAAATCCCTATTGGCAACAGAGTGGTAAGTTTGACCCTTCAAAAAACATTGCAGCGCAAATAAACAGCATCAATAAATATAGGCAATATTATTATTTTTCTTACATCGTTGTGGTTTAAATAAACCGTTTGCTTCTTATTTTCATTTACAAAAGTGCAATATAAAACAGGCTTTATTTCGAACAAATTTCATATAAATACTGTGAGGGTCTAGGAGTAAAAGACAGACCCAAAGGTGGCATGTTGATTGGCAAATACTTTTATCAACAACAAAAATGGTGGGGTTGTAAGAGATCCTAACTAGCCCTACAGCTAAGAGGGGGTTCCCTGCCTCAACAAAACTAGCTAATTAAACTGTCAGAATGTCCAAAGTAACGTTTGCCGTCCTGTGTCCAAATCCTAACCTGTCCCTCACAAGCTAAATTAAGCATAAGGTGAAAAGGGGAAGTGTCTCTTGGCTGTCGACCTGCAGTCCAGCTTTGGAGTTCAAAACACAAGTTCCAAAAAGGTGCAGAAAAACAAGCACAAGTTCCACAAGACTCAAGGGGTTGTTTCCCTTTCCCCAGAATCTTACCAGCTTTATCCAATTGTGTATCTGTGTCCTTAACAGCTGAGACAAGTCTTTATCTTTACTTGGTTAACCTGACTCCCAGGTCCTGCAACAGTGGAGAATGGCTTGGACACCTTTGCCAAGCCAGGTTGAGGGCTCCAGACCCTATTCTCAGTACCCCTCTGCTTGACACGCTCTCCTGCCAAGTCGGGTACTGACAGTTCTCTTTCTCTGTATTCACTTCTGGCCAGGATCTTGGTTTTACTCTCCTGACAAGGTCTCTGAGTGTACCTTGTACACACAAGCTCTGTATTCCCCCTGCTTGCAATTTGGGGTTTATTTCTCCAAGCTTGGTTCCAGACCCCCTTCATGTGACTGTTCACAATGTTCTGTTTATCTTTTCTCTTTTAGTTCCACAGCCTTGGTTTGCTCTCCTGCCAAGGTCTGTGAATATTACTTCTGCATGCAAATTTCATATTCCCCTCTCTTCCTGGTCCGGGTATGTTTTTATCTCGCTCCCAGACCCCATTCTCTTGGTTATGTACAGCATTCTCTTGGCCTGATATTCCTTTGATCCACAGCCTTGGTCTGTGAATGTCAATTTTACATGTACAGTTTGTATCCCCCTTCGTTACTGGTAGGGATATGCCTTCCTTATTTGGGTCCGAGACCCCCTTCACTTGGTTACTCTGCCCCAGTGAATATTGCCTTTCTGCTTTGCTTCGAGCCCCTTGCACTTTCGGTGTCTTCCCAGCCCTTTGTTTAGCCACCCTTGTACCTGTAGGGTCTTGGCTGTCATTTCTGGCTGTTCACGTGTCTCCCAAGAGCTCCAGTGGCTTGCCTTGCTACTTAGGGCCTTCTCCGGTCTTCTGCATCCCTTCTCCAGCTTTCTGGTGGGTTTGTTGCATGCCGGCAGCTTCAGTTACCGGCGGGCGGCTTGCCTTCTCTTCCCTCTGTTGCTTTAAATGACAACTGGCCAATAGGAGCGTCTAGGAGACTAGAAAGTGTGTGTTGGTTTTGATGAGTGATAATCATTCCTTGTGGCCTCTTCCTCGTCCTGCGTTCTCCCAAAGTGGTCACTACTCTCAATGGGGTCCTCCCTCCCCATGAGATCCTCCTGCTGAGTACCACCCTGTGGGGGACTATCGGGTAGCAGCCTCACCACCCTGGCCTAATGGAAAGGGTGTTGCAGTGTCGATACCTCGGGGTTCGTCACAATAAATAATAAATTAAGTTGAGATCCCAATATTTTCTCATTAAAATTAATTGCACAATTCAATACATTTACTATTCTTTTGCAGCAATTGTGATTCTGCACAAGGTCACATTTAAGGATGAATGATCTACAGTGACTAATAACCTAGCCCAAAGGAATTTGCATTACATTATTTATTTATTTCAATAAATAATTATTCGGCCATATTAAACTAATCTACTGAAACACTTCTTTTGACACTGGCTGGAGTAATAATCAAAGCAAATCTTAAGTACTCCAATGTGCCCCCCAAAGAGCCTGTTAAAGTGTGTGAGCCCAACAATACTAAAAATCCCAAATAGTTGTTACCTGGACCATAATTCAAACCAAGGGAAGAGTCCAAATTACTCCAAAGCGCTTTCAAACGGTTCAGCAAGACCAGAAGGATTCTATAGAGATAACTGAACCTTAATGGCAGATTCTTCATGCACAGTTTTAAAAAATTCCCCAGCGAACCCAGTGCCATGCTGCTCCCGTTTGCGGGTACAAGGGTTATCGACGTTAGTGTATGAAATGTTTTATAAAACGAACGTGCGAGATTCTACTCCTGCCAAACCAGCGTTACTATATGAATGTTATAATCATTTTTTTTCTTATTCAGCACTTCAGAGGAGATTACTTTCACTACCAAGCACCAGCCTGATCCAAGGCAGGCCCGACCTAAGCGAGGGCCTCGGTGAGGGCTGTGGGCCGTTAACAGCCATGGCCGCCCCCCACTGTGGGGATGAAAGTCATTCGCACCCTGTGGGTTATCTGCGGTGCACATGTTTGTTTTTTCTCCCTCTCGAGATTGCCAATCTCCAGACCAAAATAAAAAACTAAGGTGGTCGCCGCCATAGGGAAAATGGACTCTCTCCCTTTTCCATTTCTATGGTGGCGGCCGAAGCAGGAGGTGCGCCGGACTGGAGCATGAATCTCCAGTCCTGTAGGTAAGTGGTCAGGTAGGGAATGGGGAAGAGGTTTGATTTGTTTTGGGGGGATGGGGAGGCAAAAGGGAGCGGTTCCCTGTTGCCTCGCCACATTCAAATAGAAGAAAAACAATTGGCGCCAGCCAGTGGAGGGCCTCGGGTGACTGGAAACAGCGGAGGGAGATGTATATTCTCATCTGCTGTGCCAGCCACCTGATTGGCTCAGTGCCCTTCCCTGTGTGCGAATAGGTATTATTATTACTCCATTTTTATAGTACTCAATTTATCACCCACGGAAGGATAAAAGGATAAGTTGGTCCTGTCTCATAATTGGAACTTGCAAAAACGCATGCTGTCCCCATGCGGGAGGTTAGCACTTTAATCTTGAGCTCCTCACTCAGATCATCATTTTCATCGTTGGCAGTGAGAGTGCCATGTTGGTAATTATAGGAGTTTCAGCCTTGGTTGCGCCGTAAGTTGTGCTCTCATTATGCCTTATGGTTCAAAAGGAATGGTAACTTGGAAATGGAGTTGTTTAGTGAAAGCAATGACTGTTTCCACGTTGCTTAGAATCAAAACCCTGATCTGAGTGAGGGATGCCCATATACTGTTGTTTTACCGACAGAAATTAATGAGTGGTAAATTACTTCACGGTAGTTACTTCATGGGGGTAAAACAGGTTGGTATATTTCAAGGGGTTTGGGATATAGGAGATGGGTAGGGGTATAGGAAGCAGTAGGTAGAGGGGCAGGAGGAAGTAGGGAGAGCCGACGTGCCAGTCTTTTCAGGATAGTTTCAGTTGTGTACAGCACGCTCCTTGCCAAAACAGCCAAAAGTCACGGTTTTAAGGAAGTTTTTTGGCAAAGAATCCTTACCAGAGAAACTGTCTGATAAACCGTGAGTGCAGGGAAACGTTGCGTGCAGTGAAGACAGCACGACATGCGCATCTACTAATGCTGCCACAGAGACCGATGCCTCATAAAAATAAAGTGAAATTAAGAGATGACAGAGGGAAGAGGTGCTGGGTGTGACGTCCCAGTTTATGGTAGCGCGCATGCGCGGGCCTCGTTGTGACCCGCGCATGCGCCGTAGGAATAAACGGCGTCCGTGCGCCAGTTGCCGCCGGGACGCGCAGCGAGCAACATCGCGTCCCGTGTCCTCATTGCATGAATGCGTGTGCGTGTGCCTGCAAGGGCCGTGGGGCCACATACAACAACTGGCGACGAGGCGGGATTGCCGCCATAGCGTTCGCCCAACACACGTGGGCGTACAATCCGCATCAGTACGCGATGGCACGACGCGGACCTAGCGTGAACGTTCTTTTCTCCTCAGAGCAGTAGCGGCCTGAAAAGGTGCTTGTGCGCTGCTACCTAGAGAAGAGAGAATCAATTTTTGGAACATTTGACTGTCCCCAACAACCTGGGGACAATCTGAAAAAACAGACACAAGGGGAAGAGGCGACAGACAACAGCCGGAGGTACGTTTAGCCCTACACCAGCCAGGTTTGCGGCCTCTAACACGCCCAGAGGTGCCTGTGCGACCTGTGAAGATGGCCAGTAGCGACGAAGAAACAGAAGTAGCGACAAGAGCGGTGAGGACACAACAGGGGTCGCTGTTACCAATGCAGGAGTTCGATACGTCGGGACCCCCGTCCAAACTAGGCCCCAGGTGGCTACTATGGGTAAAGAAGCTCGAGATGTACTTCACAGCGACTGGAACCACCAACGATGATGCAAAAAGGGCGACCCTTCTGTATTCGGCTGGGCTGGACGTAATGCGCATCTACGAATCACTCACCCTGCCAGTGGTCACTTACACCACTGTCAAGACTGCGCTAGAAAATCACTTCATTCCACAGTCGAATGTCGACTATGAAAGATTTTTGTTCTGCAGAGAGAAGCAAAGGGAGGAAGAATCCCTCGATCAATTCTGCGCCAGACTGAGGCTGATGGCCAGCACATGTCGCTGGGACAACGAGGAGTTGATGATAAGAAACCAGATCCTCCAGGGCTGCAGCTCAGGTAAATTGCGGCGACAAGTGCTGAGAGAGCCGGGGTGGACACTACAGCAGATACTAGATAGTGGCCGGACGTACGAGCTGGCAGAATCCAGAGGAGCGAGCATGGACGCAGCGGTTAGGCCAAGCACGCGGGAAGAAGCTTTTGCCATGAACAAACGAACCAAGCTGAAGGATAAGTGGGTCCCGAAGACAACTGAAAACCGACATCTTGCAGCACCCGGATCACTCTGCCAAGACTGCGGATATGACCTGCCACATGTAGAGGAATGTCCTGCTAAAACAAGATCCTGTGGACGGTGCATGTGCCGCGCCCCCGCTCCTGTGCCTACACAGAGAGGCCCCGCAAGAGCACGGGGCAGCGGTTTCAGAAGGCAGCGCAGCATCGCAGCTCTCGAACAAGAGATACAGAGGTTGCAGCTTGCAGAGGAAGAGGAAGAGGAGGAGGAGGACGAAGAAGAAGTATTTTTCATTTCAAACATTGCCTCAGGAAGCAAACGGAAGAGACAACCCAAGTGTGTGGTGAACATATTGGGCGTGCCGACGCAGATCCTCATCGACACCGGAGCATCTGTAGGCGTGCTGGCGGAGGAACACTATCAAAGACTCCCAGGACCCCCGGCACTGGACAACTCCATGGCGAAGATATTCACTTTTGGAGGAGACACCCCGTTGCCACTCAAGGGAGTGTTCGTGTCACCGGTATCGAGAGGGGAGAACACCATCAAGGCAAGGTTCTTTGTCACGGACGTTAGCCCTCACTCGCTACTCAGCTGCGCTGCATCGCAGGCCCTCAATTTGGTTCATTTTGCATATGGAGTCTACCAGATTGATATCGAAACGCTGCTGGACAAGTTCTCAGGCATCTTCGAGGGAATAGGCAAGCTGAAAGCACCCCCAGTGCGCCTACATATCGATGAGTCCATCAGGCCGACAGCCCTTAAGCACCGAAGGATACCATTCCACCTCAGGGAGAAGGTGGAGGAAGAACTCCGATCACTCGTTAACATGGACATTATTGAGAGAGTGGAGGGGCCGACACCCTGGGTGTCAGCGATTGTGGTGGCTCCCAAGCCGAAACAGCCCGGTGCGGTGAGAATTTGCGTAGACATGCGCCTTCCAAACGCCGCAATCAAGAGGGAGAGGCACATTACTCCAACTCTAGACGACATCATCGGAGAGCTACAAGGGGCAAGAGTATTTTCAAAACTGGACCTACGGGCGGGCTACCACCAGCTCGAGCTTCACCCGGACTCCAGATTCATAACGACCTTCACGACGCATGACGGCCTATACCAATTTAAACGCCTGAGCTTCGGAGTTTCGTCGGCTGCCGAAGTATTTCAGAACACCATCAGGGGGGCGTTGGCAGGCCTAAAAGGTGTATTGAACATGAGCGATGACATCTTAGTATTCGCGGATTCGGAAAGGGAGCACATGAAGAGACTGGAGAGCACGCTCCAGAGACTGAAGAACTTAGGGCTCACCCTACATCGACAGAAGTGCGAATTTTTCAAAGACCGCATTGGTTTCTTCGGCTTCATCTTTCACGCGGCCGGTGTGTCGCCTGACCCGGCCAAAGTCAAGGACATTAAGGAAGCCGCCCCCCCACAGTCCCCCACGGAGGTAAGGAGTTTCCTGGGGATGGTAACCTACTGCAGACGTTTCATCAAAGGACTGGCGTCGCTGGCAGAACCGCTCAGGGTGCTAACAAGGAACGACGCAGTGTGGAAATGGGGTGCCAGTGAACAAGAAGCATTTCAGGCCCTGAAGAACGCCCTGTCCGATGGGGACACCATGGCATACTTCAACCCCAAGGTGGAATCGGAGGTGGTGGTCGATGCGAGTCCGGTGGGAGTAGGGGCTGTGCTGCTGCAACCCGATGAACGCGGGGACATGGGTCCCATCACCTACGCAAGTAAGGCCCTTTCAAACACGGAAATGAAATACTCGCAGATCGAACGGGAGGCGTTGGCCATCCTGTGGGGTTGTCGCCATTTCCGTTTATACATCTTGGGCAAACCCGTCGTGGTGGTGACCGACCACAAGCCGCTACTGCCCATACTTGCAGGCGTGTCATCCAAGCCGCCCCCCAGGATTGAAAGGTGGATGCTGGCCCTGATGGAGTATGGTGTACGACTAATTTATCGACCAGGAACAAACAACCCGGCCGACTATTTGTCGCGCCACCCCAACAAGGAAAATACCGTCACTGACATCGGGGCGAACGAATGCCATGGGCTGCTGTGTCAAGTGGTGGAAGGGTCCCTTCCAATGGCACTTTCAAGAATGTCAATAGCGACGGAATCCTCCAACGACGAGGTCTTTAGCATCATCAAAACCGCAGTGAGGAGCGGTGATTGGAGGGAGGTGCTGCGCAACAACTCGCGCCGACAAGAAGAGGCCCAGAGAGACCTCCAGGCACTCTGGAAAGTGAGAGATGAACTCTCTGTCTCAGACGACGGGCTGATACTTAGAGGGCGACAAATCGTCATTCCACGAGCACTGAGGACAAGGGTGCTCGAACTGGCCCATATTGGTCATCAGGGGGTCGTCAAAACGAAGGCACGGCTAAGACCCAAAGTCTGGTCCCGGATTTGGAGGGGAGAGTGGAGAGCTTCGTGAGATGTGTGGCTTGCCAGGCGGCGACCCCAGGAGACAGAGCCCCACCGATAAGATCGATGGAGCGCTGTAACAAGCCATGGGGGACTGTTCACGTGGACTTCGGTTCGACTGGTCGTGGCATGTACTTTCTGGTAGCAGTCGACCAATG
This sequence comes from Ambystoma mexicanum, assembly GCF_040938575.1. NCBI lineage: Eukaryota > Metazoa > Chordata > Amphibia > Caudata > Ambystomatidae > Ambystoma > Ambystoma mexicanum. The sequence continues at coordinate 1,146,533,300 of NC_090927.1, forward strand.
GTCCAGATACCCCGAGGTGGAAGTGGTGGAGTCGATGGCGACGGAGTTCGCGACAAAGGCGTTGGACAAAATGTTCGCCACACATGGATTCCCGGACCTACTGTGCTCAGACAACGGGCCGCCGTTCACAGGCAGCCAGTTCGCAACCTACCTCCGAGAAAGGGGGATCCAGCATCGCAGAGTGTCCCCACTCTGGCCGCGAGCCAACGGTGAGGCCGAAAGAATGATGCGGACCCTCAACAAGGTTCTAAGAATTTCCGCCAGTGGCGGTGAAGACCTGGAGAGAAAACTGGTGGAATTTCTACGAGAATATCGCACGACGCCCCACCAGTCCACGAGAGTGGCTCCCGCCGAAGCACTGTTCGGACGATGCCCGAGGGGAATGCTACCGGAAGAGGAGGGCCGTCCGCCAGGAATGATCAATAACGAGGGAGTCCAGGAGGAACGGGCCAGGCGCAACAACAAAGAAAGTGAACGGAAGGGTCTGCAGGAAAAGGAAGTGCGAGTAAGGGACACGGTGCTGGTCAGAAACCGGCACCCCAAAGGGAAGCTGTCCCTACAATTTGAGCCGCGCCCGTGGAAGGTAACGCATGTGAAAGGCACGATGGTGACGGCGGCCTGCGACCGAGGAACAGTCACGCGCAACCGATCCTTCTTCAAAAGACTCGAGGTGCCCGCTGAGAACGGGGCTCCGGAGGAGTCCGTGGGTCGGGAGGAGCCACCTGGAGATCAGGAGGGTGAGCAAGCCAGGGCCTCCACAGACTCTGAACTGGGGTGTGCCACTCCGCCCACCACCTCGTCAAGGTACCCGGTCCGCCGCGAGCGGAGGCTACCGGGGCATCTCAAGGATCACGTCCTGGACTCAGGTGACTGAGCCGAGAATGTGAGGTGAGACTTAAAGTTGACAATGCGACCGCCCATATGGTCACAAGTTGTGCAGGGGTGTGCCACCCCGAAGGTTTACACTGTTTTTGGTTAAAGTTAAAAAGGGATGTGACGTCCCAGTTTATGGTAGCGCGCATGCGCGGGCCTCATTGTGACCCGCGCATGCGCCGTAGGAATAAACGGCGTCCGTGCGGCAGTTGCCGCCGGGACGCGCAGCGTGCAACATCGCGTCCCGTGTCCTCATTGCATGAATGCGTGTGCGTGTGCCTGCAAGGGCCGTGGGGCCACATACAACACTGGGGTAGAAGGGAAGGAGGACATTGTAGTATGGTGGAAGGAGAGAGTGATAGAAGTTGAATGCATGAAAGGCATAAAAGTGATAGACGCATGTTCTATGCTCTACTTTGGTTTCCATTCGAATTCATCAACATTGGTGCACTCCAGTACACTGACCCTGGAAAGGTATAAGCTATTAGAAGTGCTCATGGAAATGTCTCTATATTCCTGCAGTGACACACAAAGAAGAGAACGTTAGCACACATCTTGCTGAAGAGAAGCATACACTAACCTACCCATCATTCTTTGGGCTTAGCCATTCTGTTCTGTCATAGATACCTTAGAGCTTAGTCTTTGTTGTCCTTCTTCTATTTCTTTTGTAGCGACTTTACAAAATGTTCCCGGTTAATGGGTTGGAACATCCAGTCACTGCATGGTGGAGCCATTGTGGCAGTGATTGGAGTCCAAGTTTGAGATTCTCCATAGTGGGGGAATGTGGAAAGGGGCAGTGTTTGTGAGGTAATTAAGGGACTCGGTCTGGTCAGTCAGGACTGTCCCATCTCCAGTTAAACCGTAAGATACCTAAGTGCTTTGAAGGCCATCAGGGGGTTGGGGTGACCCCTGCAAGATAAAATACAATCTCTTCCACCACTTCCGTCGCGCTCAGCTGTAGCTCTATCCATGGACTGGGACTCCCAAACTGGCTTGTGGTGATCGACACCACCGGTGTGCACAGTGCCAAATCGTTGTCGGAGGAGGCCGAGGGGATACAGAGACTTGACCAGTCCCCACTAAATACAACATTGGAGATGCATGAATGACGAGAACGCAACAGCAACTAGGCCAACCTTCGAATAACTTGTATTTTCAGGCCCTCTGGAGATGCATGATTATTTTGGCACACCGCCCCAGTAAAAGTTGTGTAACATTACCTGGGTAGCTTGGAGCAAAATGTGTTCCCATTGCTCTGCGCTTTTTTTTTCTAAATGTCAATGACTTCTGAAACAAAAATTATTCTTATAGAACTCAGTTTCCAGAAGTCACAACGTCATTTAAATGGAAACATTTCGAGCCATTAGTTCAAGCAGTTAGTTTACACTTTTTAAATGTGGAACATTATTGTAAAAAGCAATTGGAATGAAATGTAGCTGTACCTCCAGTGGCTTGTCTTAGTTATTACATAGAGTTTCTCGCTTGCTTATGTAGTCAGCAGTATTATTAGCATCCGAGTGCCCCCTGCCTAAAACTCCTTGGATTCATGCATTCTTTATGAATTTCCAGTGATGTGTCATGTGTGCAATGGGTGTCTGGCGGTGTGCAGAGTGAAGCGGGATGAGGCGAATTTCATCATCCATTTAAAGGACGCCCTGCTCAAATTGAATGAATATATGATTAAAGAAAATATGCGGGAAATTAAACACTTATATTAGGCCTTCATGGGGTCAATGTTTCTTCCAAAAGACAGGAGATGGGTTCAAAATAGGAGCCTGGTGCTCGAGGGTTTCTGAAAATGTGAGGTTGAATGATATGTGGGGTGGTCTATAGGGTTTGCACTCGAGGAAGCTTCACTTGTATACCTATAGTGTCTCCCTGTCCTTCCCAATAAAGATAACTTGATAAAAAAAAGGAGCAGCACATGGAATGCTGGCTGTCAGTACCGAAGGACTGAGCTGCTCCTTTTTCGACTCTTTTTGCACATATGCCGGTGATCCATCCTTGATGCCGCTGCGCCAGAGGACCGAACACACAGTTATGATGTGCATCAGATGTACGTGCATTGCACATCCAATTTCCCTATGATTACATGGAGCTGAATGTAGATGCCATTTTGATTTTTCCTGACATTAGTTGGTGCATCCGTGCAAATGGTTCAAAAATAATCATTCAAGTAATGATTCAGGATTGGCTGTCTCAAGAACCCACGCTCAAAACACATTGGAAGAATGTATAGGATGTCAGGGCAGTATAAAAGGTGAAACCAGGCAAAGTATGTATGCAATTTGGCAAATTCAACAGGCAGTCCATCGTTCCGGGGGGCTTCCCGGACACTGTTTCCCACATAAACGCTCTGATCCCCTGCTTAAGGAGCCTTCCCTCTAGTACGTCTCTAGGTGGTCTTGGACCAGGTCTTAAACAACTTGGGCACAGAGCGTTGACTCGCGATCCATGCATGGTTTGGGGTTATTCCGTCCCGTAGTTATTTAAAATTTGATATCGAAGGGGGTGCCCCCTTCCGCAAAAATTATAGTTATATTTCCCATGATGAATTGCAGGATCATGGGTTTCAGAAATGAAACAACCGCCATCTTATTTTTCTCCCCATGCGAGAGATATTCGCGTCTATAGCCGAGGTTATGAGAAAATGAGATGCAGTTAAAAGCCATTTGCAGGTAAAGAAACATACAAATGCCATCAGGGTAGAGGTGGGGGGGATGGCTAGAAAGCACTGAGTGAAATTTGGGAGTTGGAGGGGGTCCAGGGACCGAGCTTGCAACATAACGCTTTCTGTAGCCTCAGCTATTGCTGCAAATAGCTGACATCTGAAAGCAAACTGTGTCAGAGAAGCAGCGTGTGCTCTGGGGTGAAAGGGAGAGGGCAGGGGAGGTGAGGAGGCCGTCTGTGGACATGGTGGAGCTGGCACAGATGAGGGGGCAGTTGGTGATGGCCTGGGAGGGCAGGGAAGCATTTATTTTTCCAGCTCTTTTGTCGATATTCGCAGCCATATCCGAGGTTACAAAGGACTACAGATAAACCGCCCGTATGTTATTTTGGTACCTGCGGTTACATTTTAGTAATTTAAGATATTTTTATAACTATAGTGACGTTGAGGGTGAAAAATCACTGGGCAGTGACTCAATTGCCATCCAGGGTTCGCATTCATGCAGTAACCAGGACAGACTCTGTTTAGCTTCGAAGTGAGGAAGGGGGCAGCCTCCTCAGGCCATGTTGCCTGATAAATGAGCCAAACTTACAAGACCATTTAGAGGAATGGGCCTGCCCTTTTCTTGCTTTGAAGCTAAGCAGGATCAGCCTTGCTTTGAAGCTAAACAGGGTCAGTTCTGGTTACTGCTTGGATGGATGACCGAATGGACATCTAAATAATTAACTTTTTCTAAACCGTGCTACTGTCAGTCCTTGAAGGTTTTGCACTCACTGACAATTTTTTGCCTTTTGCTGAATTACATTCTGGTATTTGTAGTTCCTAGTCAATAATAATAAACATAGGTATTTTTACAGCAACAGTGGGTTTCCTATCCCTGCAGTAACTGGGACGCACCCTGCTTAGCTTCAAAGCCCTCCCTCCTCCCTTTAGAAGAACACTTGGAGAAACATGGCCTAAGAAGGGTGGATCCTTGCTTGCTTTGAAACTAAGCAGGGTCAGTCCCAGTTACTGCATGGATGGCAGATAATCCACGGTCCTGAATGCTGTGTTTTCTTAGATATCTCATAACACATGGCATCCGTATTTTTATAAAACACAAAAAATGTAATTTAAAAAAATCACATTCATGCTGAACACTGTTATCAGAGAACCCTGGCTTTAAGGAGTTTGAGACGTAGCACATAACCATTATGCTACAATGATGTTATTGTTTGGATTTTTACAAGTTTCATGCTTAGCCTTTTATCAATGAACATATTAAATTATAGGCTAAGTATGAAATGTATGCCCCATGAAGCACCAAGTCCTTGTGGCCTAGTGGTTAAATGCTGGGCCTTGAACTCTGGCAGACCATTTATTTATTTATTTATTTATTTATTTATTTTATTTATTGCATTTGTTACTCGCCCAAACCCTTAGGTACCACGGCGATGTTACAGACAGCTTAGTTAAAACATTTCTTGGAAATTGCCAGTCGGGCGCAGTGCATGTGAATACAAAATAATCATACATGAAAACTTTAAATGCAGGGCTTAAATACAGTGATATTTCCTGAAGCATGGAAGAGGCTTTTAGTCTTGGTTAAATAGCCACGTTTTCAGAGATTTCTTGAAGCCTGCGAACGTTTGCTCATTTTTGATGGGGAGGGGAAGAGTGTTCCAATATGTGGGTGCGAGATATTGGAAACTACTGCCTCCTGCCTTGGTAGTCTTGTATCGGGGGATGGCTAGGAGTAGTTGACTGTTAGATCTGAGGGTTCTCTTTGATACTTTTTTGGTGATGGCGTGGTTGAGGTAGATGGGGACACATGAGTGGATGCATTTGTATGTGACGCACAGGGCTTTGAATGTGACCCTGGCTTTGATGGGGAGCCAGTGATGGTTTCTTCTAATATTTGAGATATGATCTGACTTCCTTATTCCAAGGGCCGCCCGAAGGGCTTTATTCTGAATAAGCTGTAGTTTGTTTAGATTGGCTTTTGAGGTGCCCATGATTCAAGGCTGTATGTTTTTTTTTATTTAACTGATTTAATTAAAAGAAAAACAACGCAAGTCGAAGGTGGCAAGGTTTGCTGCAGTGCAGTCCTGTGATCTTATTTAGCATGAGAGCATTTAGACGTGGCTGCAATGTCAGTTACATCCAAACAACCTTTGAGCCAAAATAACGGCGCTGGAATATCTTTCACGCCAAAAAAGGCATGCCGAAATGGGCTCTGTGGTGGAATGCCTGTGCCAAGATGATGGCGCCGAAATGGGGTGTACAGCTTGGAGAACGGTGCTTAACCAAAGTGTGTGCTCCATGGCAAATAATTTAATCTCACTGCGCATTGCCTTAAAACATTGTGAGTTCTCAAAGCCTACAATCAGAAGGCCAGGGCCAGTGGTCTGGTAGCGTTTAAAAATGGACAGTGGGCACGGCCAAAGGCAATGCCCACTGACCATGGCCAAAGACCTTGCTAGTGGTCTGGAAGCGTTATAAAAATCTATGGAATAAAAAAACCTTGAAATTCAAGGAAGGAAATTTAGTTGCAGGGACGTTAACGTGAGTATTGTAAGAAAACACTTGAAAATCAAGGAACAAACTTAAGTTGCAGGGACATTAAGGTGAGCAATACATTGTAACAAAACCTTTGAAATTCAAGGAAAAAACTTTAGTTGCAGAGATGTTAAGGTGAGAACTTAATGCAACAATATCCTGGAAATTCAGCTAAATCCACCTTAACTTCGCACCCCGAGTTGGCACAGACTTTGACCACAATGATGACATCACAGATCACATCACTTGATGACATCACTAATTACATGTTGTATGGGAACACTGATGAAATTACAAATCACATCACTGGTGACAACTCTAATTGCATTGTATATAATTTATGACATCAATAATGGGAATTAGACATAACAGCATTTGTAAGTTAGCTCATGAAAACATTGATTACCTAAGTAGCAATTTAGGCCGTTGACTTGGCCATGACAAAGGCTGGGGTCACTGGCCAGCACCAAAGGCCATAGCTAGTGGTTGGTTGGTGTTCAAAAATACCAATGTGCATGGTTAAAAGCCATGCCTAGTATCCTGTCACTGTTTTAAAATATACAGTGGGCAACGTTGAAAGCTGTAGTCAGTCGCCATGGCTAAAGGCCATAGCTAGTGACCATATGTCAGAATATACAGTTGGAACAGCCAAAGGCCTTGGCCACTGGCTAGTATTGTGTTGAAAACCATGGCTAGCGGCTGGTTAGTGTATATAATATGGTGTGCAGTCATAATGTCGACATCAATAATGTCGACAGTCAAAATGTCGACAAATTAATGTCGAAAAACAATAATGTCGACAAACAAAAATGTCGACATTATTCGATATTTTTTCGACATTAATTTAATGTATGCATAATTAAATAAATAAATATATATATGATGTGTTGAGTATGAGGGGTGGTTGAGGGGGTGTGGGGGGGTGGCAGGGGGGTGTTGGATGAGGGGGGGTTGGGGGGGGACCCCCCCATAGTAAATACAATTTTTATTTATTTAATTATTGAATAAATAAATAAATAAATAATTGGTATGTGTTGAGTATGAGGGGTGAAAGGGTGGTTGGCGGGGTGTGGGGGGGCGGCAGGGGGGTGTTGGGTGAGGGGGGGTTGGGGGGGGGCCCCCCCATAGTAAATACAATTTTTATTTATTTAATTATTGAATAAATAAATAAATAAATAAATAATTGGTATGTGTTGAGTATGAGGGGTGAAAGGGTGGTTGGGGGGTGTGGGGGGGGGGTGGCAGGGGGGTGTTGGGTGAGGTGTTGATAGTTTTAAGGGTTTATAGTCATAATGTCAAAAAAAAAAATGTCGACATTTTTTTTTCGAAAAAATGACTTTTTACATTATAAGTAAAGGATGTCGACATTATTATTTTCGACATTTTTTTTCGACATTTTTGTCTGTCGACATTTTTTTTCGACATTATGACTATAAACCATATAATATACAGTGGGCACGGTCAAAGGCCATAGGTAATGGCTGGTAAGTGTTGTGTAATACGCAGTGGGCAAGGCCGAAGGCCATCGTTTATTGCATTTTATTATTTTAGAATGTACAGTGGACATGACCAAAAGATGTACAAACTGATCCAGGTCAAAGGCCATGGCTAGTGTCCCGTTTATATGTTAGAAAATATAGTGGGCACAGACAAAGATTGTGGCCACTGGCCAGTATTTTGCTAAAGTCCATGGCTAGTGCCTGCTCAGTGTATATAATATACAGTGGAAACTGTTACAAAGCTGCATCCACTGGTAAAGGCCAAAATATGTGGTTGGTAGCTAGTTAGTGTTTTAAAATATTCAGTGCACATGGGTGAAAGTTGTGACCACTGTCCATGACTGAAGGACATGACTAGTATGCTGAAATAAATTTGGCCATGCACACTGACCATGGCTGAAGGCCATGCTTAATGCCAGTTACTGGTGTAATGTAATGATTGATGTCATCAGTGTTGTGATCTGTGATGTCATCATTATGGTCATAGTCTGCACAACAGAGGGCGCGAAGCTAAGGTGGCTTTACCTGAAATTCCAGGGTTTGTTGCATTAAGTCACCTTAACGTGCCTGCAACTAAAGTTTTTCCTTGAACAAATATATATATATATATATTCAGTGAAAAAAACTTTGTTAAAGGGACGTTATGGTTAAGTTGCGCTACTAAAAACCTATGAAATTCAGTGAACAAACTTTGTTAAAGGGATGTTATGGTTAAGTTGTGCTACTAAAAACCTATGAAATTCAGTGAAAAAACTTTGTTAAAGGGACGTTATGGTTCCAAGTAAAACCGAAAAACCCTTGCAATTCGCCATCAATGACATTTGTGATGTCATCTTTGATGTCCTGGGTGTTAGTCTTAGCAGTGCACGGTGGTGGCGCGAGTTATGGTTGCTTAGCTTACCATAACTGGCGAATTTCAAGGGTTTTTCGGTTTTACTTGGAACCATAACGTCCCTTTAACAAAGTTTTTTCACTGAATTTCATAGGTTTTTAGTAGCACAACTTAATCATAACGTCCCTTTAACAACGTTTTTTCACTGAATTTGATAGGTTTTTAGTAGCGCAACTTAACCATAACGTCCCTTTAACAACATTTTTTTCACTGAATTTCATAGGTTTTTAGTAGCACAACTTAACCATAACGTCCCTTTAACAAAGTTTTTTTCACTGAATTTCATAAGTTTTTAGTAGCACAACTTAACCATAACGTCCCTTTAACAAAGTTTTTTAACTGAATTTCATAGGTTTTTAGTAGCAAAGCTTAACAATAGTAACTTTGACTTTATGTACATGTAATATGGAACATACTGAACCACTTCTACTGAATGTAATGACCGCGAACATTTTTGATGTCCGCGGACATATTCGGATAACAGTACCACTACCTAAAAAGTCTGGGGTGGGGGATATGTTTAATTGTTATATTACAACATGATAACATTTAAAAATTTCACAAAGTAGTACACATACATATTATCAGGGTAATTCATAGAATTTCGCAGAAAAGTGTCGCAAGCGGCTGGCGCAGAGTGTCCGCGTGCGATTGTCTGCGCCAGGCACGTGCGCAAAAACCGATTTCCGCGCACAGCGTATTCATGGATTTTAGGCTCCCAAACCAGCCGTGGCGCAGAGTATCGCAGCGACCCTGCAGCAGCGCCAGTAACGCCCCCAAGAACGCCCTCGCGCAAGGAAAAGCCATCAAAATCGCTAAATCATCGCAAAGGGCTGCGCTAACCCTGGACCAGTTTACAGGGCTGCCAAACAAGGAACGCAAAGCGGGTAACGTGCATATCAGGGGTACGCGGGAAGTCATACACGCGATTAGCCAGGGTACGTGTATTACAGGGGTACGCGGGAAGTTTTACACGCGATTCGGCTGGGTACGTGTATTACAGGGGTGCGCGTGAATTCTCACATGCGATTTGGCCAGGTACGTGTATTAGAGGGGTGCGCGGGAAGTTCCACACGCGAATAGCCTGGGCGCGTGTATTTCAGGGGTGCGCGGGAAGTTCCACACGCGAATAGCCTGGGCGCGTGTATTTCAGGGGTGCGCGGGAAGTTCCACACGCGAATAGCCTGGGCGCATGTATTTCAGGGGTGCGCGGGAAGTTTTACACGCGATTTCAGCAGGGTACGTGTATTTCAGGGGTGCGCGGGAATTCTCACACGCGATTTGGCTTGGTACGTGTATTACAGGGGTGCGTGGGAAGTTACACACGCGATTAGGCTGGGTGGGTCCTCACAGGTGTTCCCTGTACACCCTCGACGGCCCCTGCAGGCAGCCCACAAAACAGGGGACTACCCTGCACACCTGCTCATGTCCCCCTGCACCCCCACCCCCCAGCAGTGCAGGGGCACCCTCCACCAGGCCCCCACTCATGTCTCCCACCACCCCCACCCCCCAGCAGTGCAGGGGCACCCTCCACCAGGCCCCCACTCATGTCTCCCACCACCCCCACCCCCCCAGCCACCAGGGGCACCCTCCACCAGGCCCCCACTCATGTCTCCCACCACCCCCACCCCCCCAGCCACCAGGGGCACCCCCCACCAGGCCCCCACTCATGTCTCCCACCACCCCCACCCCCCAGCAGTGCAGGGGCAGCCCCCACCAGGCCCCCACTCATGTCTACCACCACCCCCACCCCGCCAGCCACCAGGGGCACCCTCCACCAGGCCCCCACTCATGTCTCCCACCACCCCCACCCCCCAGCAGTGCAGGGGCACCCTCCACCAGGCCCCCACTCATGTCTCCCACCACCCCCACCCCCCCAGCCACCAGGGGCACCCTCCACCAGGCCCCCACTCATGTCTCCCACCACCCCCACCCCCAAGCAGTGCAGGGGCACCCTCCACCAGGCCCCCACTCATGTCTCCCACCACCCCCACCCCCCAGCAGTGCAGGGGCACCCTCCACCAGGCCCCCACTCATGTCTCCCACCACCCCCACCCCCCCAGCCACCAGGGGCACCCTCCACCAGGCCCCCACTCATGTCTCCCACCACCCCCACCCCCCAGCAGTGCAGGGGCACCCTCCACCAGGCCCCCACTCATGTCTCCCACCACCCCCACCCCCCCAGCCACCAGGGGCACCCTCCACCAGGCCCCCACTCATGTCTCCCACCACCCCCACCCCCCCCAGCCACCAGGGGCACCCTCCACCAGGCCCCCACTCATGTCTCCCACCACCCCCACCCCCCAGCCACCAGGGGCACCCTCCACCAGGCCCCCACTCATGTCTCCCACCACCCCCACCCCCCAGCAGTGCAGGGGCACCCTCCACCAGGCCCCCACTCATGTCTCCCACCACCCCCACCCCCCAGCAGTGCAGGGGCACCCTCCACCAGGCCCCCACTCATGTCTCCCACCACCCCCACCCCCCCAGCCACCAGGGGCACCCTCCACCAGGCCCCCACTCATGTCTCCCACCACCCCCACCCCCCAGCAGTGCAGGGGCACCCTCCACCAGGCCCCCACTCATGTCTCCCACCACCCCCACCCCCCCAGCCACCAGGGGCACCCTCCACCAGGCCCCCACTCATGTCTCCCACCACCCCCACCCCCCAGCCACCAGGGGCACCCTCGACCAGGCCCCCACTCATGTCTCCAACCACCCCCACCCCCCAGCAGTGCAGGGGCACCCTCCACCAGGCCCCCACTCATGTCTCCCACCACCCCCACCCCCCCAGCCACCAGGGGCACCCTCCACCAGGCCCCCACTCATGTCTCCCACCACCCCCACCCCCCAGCAGTGCAGGGGCACCCTCCACCAGGCCCCCACTCATGTCTCCCACCACCCCCACCCCCCAGCAGTGCAGGGGCACCCTCCACCAGGCCCCCACTCATGTCTCCCACCACCCCCACCCCCCCAGCCACCAGGGGCACCCTCCACCAGGCCCCCACTCATGTCTCCCACCACCCCCACCCCCCAGCAGTGCAGGGGCACCCTCCACCAGGCCCCCACTCATGTCTCCCACCACCCTCACCCCCCAGCAGTGCAGGGGCACCCTCCACCAGGCCCCCACTCATGTCTCCCACCACCCCCACTCCCCAGCAGTGCAGGGGCACCCTCCACCAGGCCCCCACTCATGTCTCCCACCACCCCCACCTCCCCAGCCACCAGGGGCACCCTCCACCAGGCCCCCACTCATGTCTCCCACCACCCCCACCCCCCAGCAGTGCAGGGGCAGCCCCCACCAGGCCCCCACTCATGTCTACCACCACCCCCACCCCCCCAGCCACCAGGGGCACCCTCCACCAGGCCCCCACCCATGTCTCCCACCACCCCCACCCCCCAGCAGTGCAGGGGCAGCAGGCAGTCAGGCAGCAGCAGGTGGGAGCGTGCTCGGGGCTCTGGGGGGCAGTAGTTCGGCCTTCCGGGCAGGAGCGTGGTATTCCGTGTGCGTACGCGTGGCCAGCTTGGTACGGAGTGATTTGGCACGTGAAAATCCTGCAAGTCAGCGTGAAAACCGAGGAAAGGCCCTCAGCGCGTAAGCGCGTCTGTGACGTGACCCGCACGGGTGTTTCCCACACAGCACGTGATGACAGAGCACACGTGGAAAGACTGCACGTCAGAGTGTAATCGCGTGTGATTGGTGGAAATGGCCCTACACGCAGAAGTGACAAAGCGTGTGATTGGTGGAAATGGCCCTACACACAGAAGTGACAAAGCGTGTAATTGGTGGAAATGGCCCTACAGGCAGAAGTGACAAAGCATGTAATTGGTGGAAATGGCCCTAGCGCGTACACGCCGCGTAAGTGACGCTGGACGTGTGGGCCTGTATAAAAGGTACGTGTAGAACACGTTTTCCTTGTACGTGCTTTTCGTGGAGAGCGAGTGGGTGAATTCTGTACTTCTTGTCGTTTCACACGCGATTTACTTCACGGCGTTTCAAGTTCGTATTCCCTGTTACCTCTGACAGCTTTTTCTCTTTTTTCGCTTTTACTGGTTTACCTGGGCCTGTTCCCTCAAACAGTGTTCCCTTCTACTGTTGTCCTGTCTCCTCAGACAGCGTACAAATCTTCTTTTGGCGGGGGTCTTGCCAACCAAACGTGCTCCTTTTACACGCTCGTTTACCAGGCAGACGGTGAGTCACGCACGTATCTAACATCTGTGCTTGCCCCGTGTGTAGCCTACCCCTTTAGAGGTCATTCTAGGCTGCGTGTGACACGCATACGTTCATTCTTGTGTTACTGGGTGCCACAGCGTAGTGCAGGTTTTTCTTTCTGCACACGTGGTCTAGGAGGGGTTGCGTGCACGTCATCTCCCTTTTTTGGGGCTCCTGTGCGTAGCGTGACCCGTCATCTTTCCCCAGGGGTTACAATCAGCCTTGCAAGAGCACTAGGGTACAATTACCATCTGGTACTCAACCCCTTTGACCCCCAATTGCCCAGGACAATAGTTTACAGCCACTCCCATACGCACATTTACATCAGTGCCATGGCTGGGAGGCGAGGATTCCGTAAGGGTGGCAAAGGTGGAAGAGCCACAAGTGGTGGCCGTGGTGGATCCGGTAGGGGACGTGGTCGTTACTTGCAGGGTGAGCCTGTCCCCCCATGTGTGGAGGACCAGTCAAGGGCACCCATAATCCCCCCCCCCTCCCGTTGAGGCTGATGTGGCTGACACCATCCATGCTCAGCCCTTGTTGGACCAGCCGATTGTGGCACCAGATCTGGCTGACTCCATGGCTGACTTCCAGGTCAGCAGGCCTATGACACGTGCGCTGGTGCACGTTGATGTCACCATGCCACGTGCATCTGGGCCAGCAAGGTCATCTGCTGCACCAAGGAGGCAGGGCGGAGAGGCTGCAGGGGCAGCTGCGGCTCCATCCACCCCAGCCCTCACACACCCAGCCAGGACAGTGTCGGTCCTAGTCCATGCTGCTGACATTCCCCCTGACACCATCACACTAGAGCCAATGCCTGCACCAACTCCCATGCTGAGTGTGCAATCCCACACTCCTGATACAGAGTCCACCAGGGCTCCTGCCCCTAGTGTCCAGAGCGGCGCAGGACACTCAGGATCACCACCACCTTCCAAGCGGAAGAGGAAGAGTGCTCGTCCGGCACAGGCTGATGCCCAGACACGGCTACACAGTCCGGCCCGTCCAGGAAGCCCAGCTTCACGGATGACGAACTGAATGCACTTGTCGAGTATGTGTCCGCACATGACAACGAGATGGTCATTGTTGCAGGATCCAAGACCACACCTGCACAACGCCAGGCACACTTGCAGACCGTTGCGGACATCGTAAGTGCCCTTGGAATCGTGAGGCGCACAGCCAATGATTGCTATAAGCGCTGGAATGACCTAAAGCGCAGGGCAAAGAGTAAGCTGGCCTCAAGTCATGCCGCAACTCTAGTGACTGGAGGTGGGTCTCCAGTAGTAGACATGGAACTCACTCCACATGAGTCAGTCGCTGGGACCTACGTCACGGAGGAACAGATCCAAGGCGTGGGAGATCTGGCTGATTACGAGGCATTGTCCGGTGAGTGCACATGCATGTGTGTGTCATCCATGTGCATGGTGTGTGTGTGAGGGCTTCTGTTTGTGTGCCAGGTGAGAGTGTGTGCGCCTGAGTCGTATGGGTCAGCCATGTGCTTCATGCAATACTTCCTGCGCAGCTGCATTTGGCCATAGCAGTATCCCTTCTGCCAACAGTAGACATCTAGCCCAACTGCACGCCAGTTGCCCTTGAAGTGTCACCTTGCCACAACATAGTTGCTTATTTTTCACTGTTCATTCAGTCAGATTGTTTGCATTCCCCCACTTTTACTAGGCATGTCGCTGTCCACTAGTCACATGTCTGACATGGCTATGGTAAAGTGGAGTGACTTTGTTACCTGGATATCATTTGTACACACATGTCCCTGTGCAATTAGACCATTTCAGACTGGCAGCTCCAGGCGAAAAATCTGACCTGTTAGAATTAGAAAAGCGATTACATGCGGGAACTGGACTGAATGAATAGGTGCTGCCCTCCTCTCCATCTTCACTCAATAGCAATGGTACATGCCATCTGTGTGATGGCATGTGTGTTTCACCTGGCAATCACAGGCCAATGTGTGATGCCACTGCCAGGCAGCATGCAGAAAATGTGTTCATCTTCCATCTTGGTGTCATCAGTGTGTGCCATTTTCCTGCACTTCATACGCAGTGAGGGTGCATGCATGGGAGGGTTTTAGTCATGTGGGACATGTGTCAATCAAGTACTGGTTCTCTTGCTTCTCAGCCCTCATTGTGTGCCATGGTGCTAATGCCTGTTTCCATTTCTTTGTTTTTATGTCTTTGCAGGGGAAGACGCACCTGATACTGCTGGGGTTGTGGAGATGGTGCAGACCCAGGAGGGGTCCGAGGGCCGACCAACCACCAGTGAGGGACGTGGTGTGGTGGTGGGGGAGAACCCACAAGTGCTGCAGGTCGTGCTCTCAAGGGGTGTCTCTGGCTGCACCTCCCCCGAGCTGTACTCAGGTGTTGATTCGGATGAGACCTACGTGCCGTCGCAGGTGAGTGTTCCAGGGAGGGATTCTGTTCTGTCTCACCCACCTGCACCAGGGTCAGAACCCTCCATGGGGATGTCAGTGTTGGCAGCTACGCCTTTGGTGGTTACGGATGCAGGGTCACACTCCGCGACATCTGATCCTGTTCCTGGGCCAGCAGATCAGAGGGGGAATGCAGTCCTGCAGCCTCAGGCAGTGCCGGCACAGCAAGGCGCACTTCGCCTTGCCCCAGACAGGTGTGGTGCCCGCCGACGTGGTGGCCGTACGCCACCTGGCAATACCGCATGGGAGCAATCCATTTACGGTATGGCAACCCAACAGGCTGCATCATCCGAGATGATGGCTCAGGCCATGGATAGGGTGGCCACTTCCATTGTCCCCCCAGAAAGGCTGATGGAGCGACTAGAGCAGGCAACCGACTCCATCTGCCAGTCACACAGGGAGGACATGTTGGGGTCCATCAGGGACAGGCGGGCGGCACTGGCGACTCTGCAGGAGGCCATCTCCATTGAGTCCCAGGGCCACAGGGAAGCCCTGAGGCAGGAGCTCCTTCACCCCAGGACGACTCTTGTTGAGCTTGAGGCTTCAACACACCAAAGGACAGAACAGCAGCTGGAGCGTCTCACCCATACGCTCTCAGCTGAGATGCAGGCAACGAGGGCGGAGGTCCGGGCATCCCGTGAGTTGTTGCATGGGGACCTCCGCACACTCATCCTCCAGAACCAGACCTACCACACCTGCATGCTTGCAGCCATGGAGGAGCAGACTAGGGCCTTGCGTGGGCTGCCTCCCATAGTGCAACCACCTCCGGATGCAGCTGCACAGGGTGATAATAGCGACAGCAGTGATACTCCCACAATAGGGTAGCCGTGTGGGCCATGAGCCCATGGAGGTGTTTTATTTTCCCAGGATCCACGCAGGTGGGTTCTGGTGTGCATCCTGTCCTCGGACCTCCTGGGTGGCCTCCCCAACCCCCCCTGGGCCCATCAATGGCCATTTTTGATTGTTTCTTATTTTTATTTTTATTTTTATTTATTTTATTCCCTATTTTTTTGGGACGATTTGTTGGCTTCCGTGGTTCCTGTGGGCATACGCTGCATTGTGGCTGGGCACATGCAGGCTTGTAATGTATTTGGTTCAGATGCTTGGGTTTGAGTCACACACACCCCTCCTGCTTCCCGTTTCCATGGGCTTGCAAAGGGTGTGCCCAAGTGACAGTGAATTACACAGTGACGTTGGACTCCCAAGAGCTGTGTGGGCAGTCTGTAGTCAATACTGTGTATACATTCCTAGTGCATATTGCTGTTGTGTTGTACACTGCATGTTGCATTGATGTGCAACTCATCTTCTGTGTCTAGTTCCCAATTTGCAGGTCCCTTCCTCATGTCTACACAAGGACCTCTAGTCTGGAGATGGGGTCCATGTTGGCAGCAGTGCACCTACAACTCTACATGGCGCCAACACTGCACAGTTGGTAGTGGTGGGAGTGCAGGCATTTCCAGGTGGTGAGACTACTAATATGTAACATTTGTGATGTCATGTTAATGGTAGTACGTGCTCAAGTATGTTGTTGGTCCGGCATTGCTGTGAGCATTTCAGGTGTTGCAGGTTTCTAATAGGGACACTGTACATAGTGACACTAGTGTCATGTTGTGGGGATTACTTTGTTTACCTGCAAATAGCATGACATGGCACGGTGTGTCGTGTGGCGGTGCTGGGGTTGGGTTGGCTGACATGGCACTGTCCTCTTGTTGCATTTTGCAAGTGGGTATTCATTTTAGCTGCTTGAATGTGTAACTTCACAAAACTGCATTCGTGGTGTCTGTGTGGGTAGGGATGCACACATTGTGACACTTCCAGGTGAACAATCTCAGGCTAATATGGTATTCACGGTTCATTCTCCAGACATTCAGGATCAGTGTCAGGTTGAGTCATCATTGATTGTCAGATGGAATGTGCCAGGGCAGTGTGCACTCCACAGGGGTGTGATTTCTATGTGAAGTAATTAGCCACTAGCTGTGTACGGGCTGCCTCCCCCCGTGCCCTTTCCCCTCCCATGCGCAGTGGCTGTGCATGTGGTTGGGGATGTGGGGCCACCACCATGTCCACGGCCAGGCCCCGGCGTGTTGCAACGTTGTGCAGGACACATGCTGCCACTATGATCCTGCACACTACTGGGGGAGCGTATAACAGCTGCCCGCCAGAACGGTCAAGGGAGCGAAAGCGTGACTTTAGCACTCCGAATGTGCGCTCCACTATGCCCCGGGTCGTAATGTGGGCTGTGTTATATCTTACCTCGGGTGGCGTGGTGGGGTTCCGAATTGGCGTCATCATGTGGGGGCTGAGAGGGTAGGCACTGTCCCCTGTGGAGGTGTTGATTGGTATCATTGGTGGGGTTGTGACCTTGCTCAGTATCCAACATGCATGCATGTGCAGTGGCATACATACTCACCAAGCAGCCATGTATCGCCATGCCGCCCAGCTTCTAGGTCCCGGCTTAGGGTGGACATTCGGTAAATGAAGCTGTCGTGGGTGGACCCGGGATAGTTGGCATTTACTGAGGTGATGATTCCCTTGGCATTACATGCTACCTGCACGTTGATGGAATGCCAGTGCTTGCGGTTCCTATAGATGTGCTCAGATGCCCTGGGGGGACGTAGGGCCACATGGGTGCAGTCGATGGCACCTAGCACTTTGGGGAATCGTGCCACACCGTAAAAATCCAGGGCGGCAGCATGCCTTTCTGCAGGTGTTCTGGGCAGGTATATGTGCCTGCGGACTGATGGGCGTGCAGTGATGATGTTCAAGACCTGGTGTAGGCAGTGTGACTGGGTGGCCTGTGACACCCCACCCACTATGGCACTTGTCCGCTGAAATGATCCAGTGGCTAAGAAGTGCAGTACATTGAGGACCTTCTCCAGGGGGCTGAGTGCTTGGGAGCACAGGGTGGGTGATGTGAGGTCATCCTCCCACTCACTCACCAGGTCCAGTATTATGTGTGGTGGAAACCTGTACCTCCCATACGCCTGGTCATCAGGCATCCCGAAAAGGCTGGTTCTGGGTGTGAATATTCTGGCCCTGACTATCCTCCTCCTCCTTTGGTAGCCCACTGCCACTGCTGCTAGGAACGGTATGTTCATCCTGGCGTCTGAGCTTGTTATTGTTAAAGTGCGCAAATTTATGCTTTGCGCGTGTTCTTGGCGAGCGTGTGATCCGCGCACCCCTGGAATCCAGTTCCCAGTCCAATAGCGTGTGGAAATTCCCACGCACCACGGGATACAGGTGCGCTGACGTACTTGCGTGTGTAAGTGCCCGCGCACCCATGAAATACACGTACATAGGCCAATCGCGTGTACGCGCACTTTTGTCCAATTACACGCAATGACACTCTGACGTGCAGTATTTCCACGTGTGCTCCGTCATCACGTGCTGAGTGGGGAACACCCGTGCGGGTCACGTCACAGACGCGCTTACGCTTAGGGACTCTGGTCCAATAGAATCGCGTATGCGTGCTGACGCGCTTACGCGCTAAGGGCCTTTCCTCGGATTTCACGCTGACGTGCAGGATTTTCACGTGCCAAATCACTCCGTATCAAGCTGGCCACGCGAAAACACACGGAAGACCACGCTCCTGCCCAGAAGGCCGAGTTACTTCCCCCCAGTGCCCCGAGCAGCCTCCCACGTGCCATCTGCTGCTGCCTGCCTGCCTGCTGCCACCGTGCCCTGCCATTTGGTGCCTGCACATCAGCCATCTGCAGGGGTCCAGTTGCTGTGTCCACCCCTGCTGGAACTGAAGACTCCCGACTGGGATTACATCGCTCCACAGCCCAGCCCCAGGACCCAGTTGCCCACCCACACCTGCCTCTGGGGTTGCCATGTCGGGCACTTCCACATCTGGCACCAGTGGCAACCTACAGGCCAGAGGGGCAGAGGGGCACCAGCTTCACTGCCACCGAAGTTGGTGTCCTGGTGGAGCATGTCCTGGGGCAGTATGATGCCCTCTTTGGATCGTCCCGCGCCAGCAAGGAAGGACGGGAGAGGATCTGGGCCGACTGTGTGGTTGCCATCAACGCGGAGGGGGTGGCAACCCGCAACGTCCTGAAAATCAAGAAGCGCTGGGAGGACTTGAGGTCCAGGACCCTTGTGAAGGCCCGGCGCCTCATGGAGGGGGGCCGGGCCGCATGAGTTCCATCCAGATGAGGGTCCTGGAATGCGTACGCCCAGCGCTCCACGCCCAGATCCTTGAGAGGGAGGCCCGTCTGGAGTTGAGCGGTAAGTGTCCAAGCATTACTGTGTGAGACAGGGCATGTTGCGGTGTGCTGGTTCTATGATACTTGCCTGTATGTGTGCCATAGGCCATGTATGCATGTATGTGTGCAGGGACATCATGGTAATGCATGTGCGACCAGTGATGTGTGACCCACATGGTTGTTGCATGTGTTCAAATGCCGCATGGGGAGCCCTATGCAGATTTTGAACATGAGAGCATGCCAGTCTCTGTACCTGGACATGGGTGGGGGTGAGGGATGGGTGCTGATGCCAGGTACATATATGGTAGCCATGTCTGTGTGCCTGACCTGCGTGTCTGTGACATGTGCATGCCATGGATGCATGACACATGTGTGTGACAATGCACAGATTCAGTGAAGCAGCCAAATTACCCTTGTATGCGCTGTGTTTGGTGTGTTTGGGGCCAGATGGATGTGACTGAGGTGAAGTGTGTGCATGTGATAGGCATGAGACATGATGCATGTGAGTTACATATCATTGAATGTTTCAAGAGTCCATTGGACATGCATGGAAATGTCCATGGCATGCACCATGCCTGTTACTGTGTGTGTTTTGCCTGGACTGACCCATGTGTTGTGGAGGGACATGATGGAAGTGTACTTTGACAGTGGTGCTCATCTGCTATTGCTTCCTGTCTAGGGGACCATTGTACAGTGCCCTGATGCTTGTGTTCTTTGTCTCCCTCTACGCAGCGGCTAGTGAAGAAGAGGGCGGAGACAGCGCTGTGGAGCAAGGCGGCGGGGATGCCCCCACGGCTGCAGCGGAAGGGGTGGGTGAGCCCCCACAGGGGCCTGCTACGGTGGGAGACGGTGAGGAGCCATCCAGGTTGGTGGTTTGCACAGAGGAGGAGGAGGCCGCCACTGGGGCACACATGGGGCCTGGTGGGGGCATCCCTGCTGGTGCAAGTGGTGCAGTCCAGGGCCAGGGGCAGGAGGCAGCACAGGTCACCGTGGAGGGGCCTGTGCATGTCGCTGTCCCTGACCCTGTGAGTGCACCACCATGCACCAGCAGGGATGCCCCGTCCCAGGCCCGTCCGCAGGTAGAGGGGATGTCCATGTCACCTGACTCCCCTCCACCTGCGGACGTGGGAACCCCTGGCCGTGTGGAGAAGGTCCTGATTGGGGTCGCGATGCACACGGCTGTGATTCGTGATGCCGTGCGCGCTTCCCAGGAGGAGCACGCACGTCATCACGAAGTGCACCGTGCCGACGTGGCCCAATTGGGATCGGCCATGTTCGGGGGTTTCCTGCATGTGTTGGCCAATCTGGCGGCCCTCTCCTCCTCTGTGCAGGCTATACACCAGTCGTTCTCCTTGCCGTCTTCCGGCCCAGATGCCACCAGGGCCCCCTGTGGACCTGCCCCGACCAATGCAGCCAGCTCGGTGGGGATCCCATCCCTGCCACAGTTGGGAGTCGGAGGTCCAGCAGGGGTGGACAACACAGCAACTGGACCCCAGCAGATGGAAGATGTGACAGCATCATCGGGCAGGGCACGTGCACAACGGCGTCGGTGGTTTCCATCAGCCTGGATGTCGTCGTGCTGGCAGAGGCAGTGGCGTCGGAGGCAGCAGAAGGCTCGACGTGGAAGGCATCATGGCTTGGGGCCATCAAGATCAGAGGGGCAGGCATCGGCCGGAGGGCAGGGCAACCCTGGGATGGTGGTGTCTTCCGTGTGGGAGCAGTTGGTCCAGCGGATAGGTGCGGAGCGGCAGCGGGCGGAAGAGGAGCGGCTCACCATGGTCAGGGCGGAGTTCTCCATGCGTCGGGCGTTGAGGCGGGCTGAGTGCCTCGAGGAAGCTCGCAGGGAGTTTGAGCTGGACATGGGGTTATCCTTGCGAGACCTCGGGGCCAGGACAGAGTCCCGCCTCCAGGACATCGACATGGAGTTCGATGATGCCCTGGCCAGCAACATCACCGAGTGAGCCGCAGGACTTGCCCGCTGCCTTTGTATATAGTTATTTAGTTAGTTAGTGTTAGGTTTCCTTTATTAATTTTTATTTTTTTGGACCGCTCGGACAATGGCCACTTTTTTGTATATATTATTTTCATTAGGTAGTCGTAGGTTTCATTTATGGTGTTGGGCTCATGGACCCTGGAATATTCGTGTATATAGTTTGCTTTTTGAAGAAACATTTTTTTTATTAATTATTGTGTTCACCATGAGGAAATGGTTTTTCATTATTTTCCTTCCACATGATATTGCTTTGGACAACATTTGTTTTTGGATTACTTTGTTTTTTTTGTTTTTACATTTGTTCTCGAACATGGACCATTTATTTTGTTATCCCCATTGTTGTATGTTTGATTTGTTTACTTATTTTTCATCTTTAATACATGTTTTTTTAACTTTCACTTGAGGTATTTTCTCATTGGTTTCATACATGTCATGATATGGGTTTTGACATTCACTTGCACCCATTGTGTATGTGTGTGTGACGGACATGTGTTCATTTACAGACTTGCCATTGGGGTTGTATCATGTAATTGCATTCACTATGTGGGTGGATGCAATCCTTGCCTGGGTGTTTGTGCTGGGTATGCTGCCCATTACTGCCATGATTGAGTATCGTCAGGACCTGGGGGCAGGGGGACATGTGTGGGTGCCTGGTGGAGGCTGCCCCTGCACTGCTGGGGGGTGGGGGTGGTGGGAGTCATGGGTGGGGGCCTGCTGGCAGGTGCCCCACAGTGCTGGGGGGTGGGGGTGGTGGGAGACATGGGTGGGGGCCTGGTGGAGGCTGCCCCTGGTGGCTGGGGGGTGGGGGTGGTGGGAGACATGGGTGGGGGCCTGGTGGAGGGTGCCCCTGGTGGCTGGGGGGTGGGGGTGGTGGGTGACATAGGTGGGGTCCTGGTGGAGGGTGCCCCTGGTGGCTGGGGGGTGGGGGTGGTGGGTGACATGGGTGGGGGCCTGGTGGAGGATGCCCCTGGTGGCTGGGGGGTGGGGGTGGTGGGAGACATGGGTGGGGGCCTGCTGGCAGGTGCCCCACAGTGCTGGGGGGTGGGGGTGGTGGGAGACATGGGTGGGGGCCTGGTGGAGGCTGCCCCTGGTGGCTGGGGGTGGGGGTGGTGGGTGACATGGGTGGGGGCCTGGTGGAGGGTGCCCCTGGTGGCTGGGGGGTGGGGGTGGTGGGTGACATGGGTGGGGGCCTGGTGGAGGATGCCCCTGCACTGCTGGAGGGTGGGGGGGGTGGGTGACATGGGTGGGGGCCTGGTGGAGGCTGCCCCTGGTGGCTGGGGGGTGGGGGTAGTGGGAGACATGGGTTGGACATGGGTGGGGGCCTGCTGGCAGGTGCCCCACAGTGCTGGGGGGTGGGGTGGTGGGAGACATGGGTGGGGGCCTGGTGGAGGCTGCCCCTGGTGGCTGGGGGGTGGGGGTGGTGGGAAACATGGGTGGGGGCCTGGTGGAGGGTGCCCCTGGTGGCTGGGGGTGGGGGTGGTGGGTGACATGGGTGGGGGCCTGGTGGAGGGTGCCCCTGGTGGCTGGGGGGTGGGGGTGGTGGGAGACATGGGTGGGGGCCTGGTGGAGGGTGCCCCTGGTGGCTGGGGGGTGGGGGTGGTGGGTGACATGGGTGGGGGCCTGGTGGAGGGTGCCCCTGGTGGCTGGGGGGTGGGGGTGGTGGGAGACATGGGTGGGGGCCTGCTGGCAGGTGCCCCACAGTGCTGGGGGGTGGGGGTGGTGGGAGACATGGGTGGGGGCCTGGTGGAGGCTGCCCCTGGTGGCTGGGGGTGGGGGTGGTGGGTGACATGGGTGGGGGCCTGGTGGAGGGTGCCCCTGGTGGCTGGGGGGTGGGGGTGGTGGGTGACATGGGTGGGGGCCTGGTGGAGGATGCCCCTGCACTGCTGGAGGGTGGGGGGGGGTGGGTGACATGGGTGGGGGCCTGGTGGAGGCTGCCCCTGGTGGCTGGGGGGTGGGGGTAGTGGGAGACATGGGTTGGACATGGGTGGGGGCCTGCTGGCAGGTGCCCCACAGTGCTGGGGGGTGGGGTGGTGGGAGACATGGGTGGGGGCCTGGTGGAGGCTGCCCCTGGTGGCTGGGGGGTGGGGGTGGTGGGAAACATGGGTGGGGGCCTGGTGGAGGGTGCCCCTGGTGGCTGGGGGGTGGGGGTGGTGGGTGACATGGGTGGGGGCCTGGTGGAGGGTGCCCCTGGTGGCTGGGGGGTGGGGGTGGTGGGAGACATGGGTGGGGGCCTGGTGGAGGGTGCCCCTGGTGGCTGGGGGGTGGGGGTGGTGGGTGACATGGGTGGGGGCCTGGTGGAGGGTGCCCCTGGTGGCTGGGGGGTGGGGGTGGTGGGTGACATGGGTGGGGGCCTGGTGGAGGATGCCCCTGGTGGCTGGGGGGTGGGGGTGGTGGGAGACATGGGTGGGGGCCTGGTGGAGGCTGCCCTGGTGGCTGGGGGGTGGGGGTGGTGGGTGACATGGGTGGGGGCCTGGTGGAGGGTGCCCCTGGTGGCTGGGGGGTGGGGGTGGTGGGTGACATGGGTGGGGGCCTGGTGGAGGCTGCCCCTGGTGGCTGGGGGGTGGGCGTGGTGGGAGACATGGGTGGGGTTCTGCTGGCAGGTGCCCCTGGTGGCTGGGGGGTGGGGGTGGTGGGAGACATGGGTGGGGGCCTGGTGGAGGCTGCCCCTGGTGGCTGGGGGGTGGGGGTGGTGGGTGACATGAGTTGGGCATGAGTGGGGGCCTGGTGGAGGGTGCCCCTGGTGGCTGGGGGGTGGGGGTGGTGGGAGACATGGGTTGGACATGGGTGGGGGCCTGCTGGCAGGTGCCCGACAGTGCTGGGGGGTGGGGGTGGTGGGAGACATGGGTGGGGGCCTGGTGGAGGCTGCCCCTGGTGGCTGGGGGGTGGGGGTGGTGGGAGACATGGGTGGGGGCCTGGTGGAGGGTGCCCCTGGTGGCTGGGGGGTGGGGGTGGTGGGTGACATGGGTGGGGGCCTGGTGGAGGGTGCCCCTGTTGGCTGGGGGGTGGGGGTGGTGGGTGACATGGGTGGGGGCCTGGTGGAGGATGCCCCTGGTGGCTGGGGGGTGGGGGTGGTGGGAGACATGGGTTGGACATGGGTGGGGGCCTGCTGGCAGGTGCCCCACAGTGCTGGGGGGTGGGGGTGGTGGGAGACATGGGTGGGGGCCTGGTGGAGGATGCCCCTGCACTGCTGGGGGTGGGGGTGGTGGGAGACATGGGTGGGGGCCTGGTGGAGGATGCCCCTGCACTGCTGGGGGGTGGGGGTGGTGGGAGACATGGGTGGGGGCCTGGTGGAGGATGCCCCTGCACTGCTGGGGGGTGGGGGTGGTGGGTGACATGGGTGGGGGCCTGGTGGAGGCTGCCCCTGGTGGCTGGGGGGTGAGGGTGGTGGGTGACATGGGTGGGGGCCTGGTGGAGGGTGCCCCTGGTGGCTGGGGGGTGGGGGTGGTGGGTGACATGGGTGGGGGCCTGGTGGAGGGTGCCCCTGGTGGCTGGGGGGTGGGGGTGGTGGGTGACATGGGTGGGGGCCTGGTGGAGGGTGCCCCTGGTGGCTGGGGGGTGGGGGTGGTGGGTGACATGAGCAGGTGTGCAGGGTAGTCCCCTGTGGTGTGTGCTGCCTGCAGGGGCCGTGGAGGGTGTACAGGTAATACCTAGGAGCACACAGCCAAATCGCGTGTGGAACTTCCCGCGCACCCCTGCAATCCACGTACCCTGCCTAATCGCGTGTGAGACTTCCCGCGCACCCCGCTATACACGCACACGTTTTTTTTCTGTCAGCGCGTGTCTGTGTTTGTGGGTACCCCTTTGCACGTCATTTGTCCTGGAGGGCCACAGTATTGGGCATTCGTCATGGCTGTATATAGGTGCTATTTGTTGGCGCACCTTTTGGTGCACATTTCTTCCAGGCGCAGAGACGCTACCGCCTGCTTTCTTGTGGCGGTCGTGTTTGTGCCTGTGCGCTGGTTTGAGCGTGCGCTTTTTTGCCCTATTCTATTCCATGAATACGTGTTGTAGGCGAGCGTGTGGGCGTTCCGCGCACTTGTACCCTGTGCTTCCCCCATGACGCCCACATTTTGGCAAGTTGTTCCCCATTCCGAGTGGTACGCCCCGTGTTCCGCCTACTTTTGTTGCGTGCGCCGCGCTATGTGCGATTTTCGCTCTGGCCTGTGCGATTTTCGCTGTGACCTGGCGCACGCTGTTTGATGGCCTGTGCGCCAACGTGCGCCGCGCACTTTTTTATCGCACATCCGCTGGTTTTCTCGCGCACGGACTTCCATGAATCGATGTGCGCTGCTTTTCGTGCGATTTTCGCACTTGCACTGCGATTTTCGCTATTCCACTGCGAATCGCACGTTTTTGCCCACTTGCGCCGCGCTAATTATTCCATGAATCGGCCTGTATATGTAGTAATACATAAGAAATGTAACCCATATATGTACCGCACTAACCATTCATTACCATTCATTTAAATACAATATATTCTAAAATGGAATATACCAAGAGAAGATAAATAGGCTTCCAACATAATTACCTCACAGACACTCCACAACTAAGACCAAGACCAGACCTACAGAGTACTCAGAACATATCTTATCTGAAATAGTAAGTGTACATCATTTTACTCAAATCTTTATAAACTTTCTGTATTAGATTAAAAAAAATATATTATATATTTTTTTTCTCACAGAAATGTCTAGTACTCTGGAATGGCTAGAGGAGCACTTCCCACATGACGAAATGTGAGAAAATAGTGAAGCTAATGGTACACATTTACAATATAAACCACTTAATTGTTATTATTTTATATATATTTAACATATATATTTCTTTTTGTACAGAGCATACCAAAATAGAAAATATGTCTGAAGAAACTGTTATGGAAAACACGCTTGACAGCTTAAAAGAAAAATGGATTTATTATTGAGCAATTTTAATAATTTGAAAACGTTTGTTGAGGATCATTTTAAAACAAAAACCTCATACCATTGTCCCACATGTACTTGTCCCCCCTCACCATATCCCAGTCAATTATCCCCAAACCCTCTCCATAATCCAAAACATTTTGATGAGACTTCCATCCCTTCTTCACCTGATACCAACCCCTAATTCTCCTGTTTTTGTTTCTGTTTCTGCCTCACCTTCTCTGTCATAAATTAATAATATATGTGGAATAAAGTTACATTTTTATATTGTGTTGTAATTACTTTTTTATTTTTTTAAAAACAATGTAGATGTCCGCGGACAGCGCGGGTGTTCTGAAATGTTCATAAATAAACGAAAATGGAGGTGTCCTGAAGAACACTATACCTGTCCGTATTGTTCGCTAGAAAGTTGAAACTGTTTAAGAACCCAATTGGTGTCCTGAAATGTTCGTAATTAAACGAAAATGGAGGTGTCCTAATAAAGAACACTATACCTGTCCGTACTGTTCGCTACCAAGTTGAAACTGTTCTAAGAACACAAGCGGTGTCCTGAAATGTTCGTAATTAAACGAAAATGGAGGTGTCCTGAAGAACACCATACCTGTCCGTATTGTTCGCTAGAAAGTTGAAACTGTTCTAAGAACCCAATTGGTGTCCTGAAATGTTTGTAATTAAACGAAAATGGAGGTGTCCTAATAAAGAACACTATACCTGTCCGTGCTGTTCGCTACCAAGTTGAAACTGTTCTATGAACACAAGCGGTGTCCTGAAATGTTCGTAATTAAACGAAAATGGAGGTGTCCTAAAGAACACTATACCTGTCCGTACTGTTCGCTAGCAAGTTGAAACTGTTCAAAGAACACAAGCGGTGTCCTGAAATGTTCATAATTAAACGAAAATGGAGGTGTCCTAAAGAACACTATACCTGTCCGTACTGTTCGCTAGCAAGTTGAAACTGTTCTAAGAACACAAGCGGTGTCCTGAAATGTTCGTAATTAAACGAAAATGGAGGTGTCCTAAAGAACACTATACCTGTCCGTACTGTTCACTAGCAAGTTGAAACTGTTCTAAGAACACAAGCGGTGTCCTGAAATGTTCGTAATTAAACGAAAATGGAGGTGTCTTAAAGAACACTATACCTGTCCGTAATGTTCGCTAGCAAGTTAAACTGTTCTAAGAACACAATTGATGCCCTGAAAAGTTTGTAATCAAACGAAAATGGAAGTGTCCTAAAGAACACTATATCTGTTTGTAGTATTCGCTAGCAAGTTTAAACTGTTCTAGAACATACCTGATGTCCAGAAATGTTCGGTGGATGTGTGACGCACTTTTAATTAATTCAGGACCCGAACACTGTCCGTAGAACATCAACGCGCATGCGCAAACCAATGTCCGTGCATTTGGTGTCCTGAGGATAGGAGCTTCCTTCGCGGACCTGTTCGCGAAGAGATCATGTGACCGCGCCCATGCTGATCGTGTGTTCTGAATGCAGACACTGTTCGTGTCCCCGAACAATTTAAAAGTACATTTTCAAGTAATCCACAATATTTTTCCATAAAAACTCATCATGGCACAAGTCCCACATAGTTATCCTGAGTTTCTACATATCTTTTGAAACTTTTTGAACCCTTTTTTGTGTTCGGTCTGTCTGCGGACAGCGCGCATGTCTGCGAACTGCGTACAAGCACCCCTATAAAAGACCACGCCCTAGAGCTTATTCTCATTGTGTTTCTGGCTATTCTTCAGAGCACAGCTATTTCCCCAGCAACTTGCTGATTACACCATCGAGATGGCATCCCTGGCTGCAGAACTGCCACCTGGTGCTGCACCTGCTTCAGCACCACCCCCACCCCCTCCACCACCACCACCTTCCCAAGTGCCTGAAGAGGGGAACAGGAGTGAGGATGCAGAGGAGGAAGAAGAGGATGACGAGAATGAGGTAGAGGAAATCCCTACTACCTGCACTAGACGTGAGTCTTGGGTGTGGCAGTTATTTTCCATTTATGGGAATGGTCCTAAGGCTCGTGCGAACCGTGTTATCTGCAATGAGTGCAAAATGATACTCAGTTGCGGGAAGCACGGTTCATACAGCTTTGGGACCACGACCATGAAGCGAGACCTGAGGTCATTTCACTCTGGAGCTATTCGCAAGGTTGTACCTTGCGAAGAACGTAGTAGGTTGTTTTTCTCTACTTCATCCTCCGTTTCTGATCCTATCACCACAAGGACCACCTCTGTGGGACAGCGTCTTCCTCAAGCTGTCTCACAGGCCATACAGAATTCTGATGACCTTTACCTTTCGAGGGTCACAGTTGTATGTATGTACTGTGACACAGTACTCTGCAGGGGGGAGCGACTTCGGAGTGCTTTTGAGACTATCGTCTCAGAGCACGAGAAGACCTGCTCACTACCCAAATAAAACCCACTCTACATCTTCCTCTCTCAGCTCGCCCTTTCTTATCCCTGTGGTTGGTGTCCCCCCCCTTTACCCTCCTTTCCTCTCCTCTCCTAGTGTGTCGTGTCTAAAAAACCAAAAAGAAATACAAAATTACAAAAATCAAAAGAAATAAGGCTCTTTTCAGAGCCGCCTTTCACAGTTAAAAAATAGAAGTGAAGATAAATAAAGCAGGGCCCTTTGTATTTCTTAAAAGTCCATGGACAGTTCGCAAACATTAAAAAAATTGGGGTGCTACCCTATTGTTACCATTGCATTTTTCTCTGGGAGGAAGTGGTGGCTCTGAAAAGAGCCTTTGGGAGGTGTTTGTATGTCAAAAATTATAAATACTTAACACCTACTTCAAAATGGATGCTGTATTTCTAAAAAAAAGGTCGCAATGCATTTTGTACATTTCTCCAAAAAATCTGATTGCCAGCATAAGTAAGATGGACTCCATCTCTGCGAAAAATGTATGTACTACGAAACATAATATTTTCATTGTGAAAAGAGGACATGCCAAAATCTCTAAGAAATGCACAAACAGCCTTATTAACATTGCGCCATGCTTTTTCCATTTGTGGACCAAATGAAGAAGAACGAAGCCACATTTGTCTCTGCACAATCCGTGAAAATATTACTTGAGAATTAGGAAACATGTCCATGACTTTCCCAAGTCCTTCTTTCATGGCAAATTGCAAAGAAATTCCAGACACATGTCCTAAACTGTTCCCTCCACAATGAATTACAATTATGTCTGGATGTTGCTTTGTTTCCAAAGTAGCACAGAGAGGTAGCAAGTCCAACCACTTCATTCCACGTACTCCATGCCAGTGTACTTCCACATGTGGAAATCCAAGATATACAGCTACTCCACAGCTTTCTGCATGCACCTTCAACCAATGTATCCACGAATCTCCCAAAATCCAAACAATCTGTTTTCTGAAACACACAGCCATAGCTATCTGTTGTTCTCTCAGCAAAAAGAGTATCTGAGAAACTCTCTCCTGGCACAACACACCCACTACCCTTTCCTGACCAATCCCTTTCACTGCTCATTCTCATTTGCATGACTTCTGAACCCAAAAATCCCCGGATGTAACTCCTGATGTCCGCGAACTACCGCCATGTCCGCGGACATATCGTAACATGAACAGCCCTTCTACCATTTCCACTTCACTCTCTGTGCCATTCCCTCATTGGATGTAGCTAAGAAATCATATGACCATGCACCAATCACATTCAAGACCTCTACATCTAACTGCATCATCATAGATCAGCACTGCAAATGTACTGTGAATCTCTCTGAGTACAAGTGTCATATCATTGGCAAGCACCATCTACAAGAAATACTGTACAAGTCTCCAAGATTTCTACTTGCAGCTCCATGCATATCCATATGCATGAACACAAACTACAGGTATGCATATTTTCTGTACAGTACATGAACACATTTTCAAACTGACTTTTAGCTTGTGTAATCTGTAAAATGAATCTACTGTATTTTTTCCAATTTCCTAAAATCAACTATCACTGATAAACCTTTATACTATTTACTTTCTTTATACACACTATCAAATCATTTTAAACTAACATTTTTTAAATGAAATGTATAGACTACATATATTCAAACAAAATTGCATGCATGCACACTCTATGTTCCAATCTCAAAAAATAATACTTATACAATTACATTTATTTATGTATTTATTTATTTGATTACTTTAATTTAAGCATGACATTAAGGCACTATTACCTAGAACAGCTTAGTTACAGAAATGGTGGTATTCAGTGGTACATTATGAATTTCACAAGACATACTAAAGATATTTTGTTTTTTACAGTTACTCATTGCAATTCAATTTGTTCATTAAGAACATATCATATGTATTGAACTGGTGCGACTTATCTTATGTGAACAAGATAGTTTTAATGGTTTTAAGGAAGGCGCTGAGGATTTCAATTAAAAAAATCAATATCTAAATTAAAAACAATGCTATATACAAACAAAATTACGAATTTGTTTCTTTTACAATTGCAGTGAAGACCATTCTCTTGAAAAGAAGCAGCCGAATTTCAAGAACAAAGAAGGACTATGAATTAAACTGCTCATTTTAGAAAAAAAAGTAAGTAGAATATCACCATAATATTTGTATTATTACTCAAACATACTGTAAAGTTAATTCATGCTATTTCTGTGCCTAAAAATAGAGATTGTGCACCATTCTGTCCAAAAATCCCCATGTCTTAAGCAGCGATTTACAGCCAGAATGGCGCACAAATTCCTACTTTTGGACACACAAATTAATTTTCATATTATAGAACAAACAACTGTTTTTATTGTATACATTAGATTTACTATTTGTACTTCTCCACACCACTAGCTTATTTTTTTCTGTCATCTGAACCTGTGTTTAATAACATATTAATTGAAGAATACAAATCCCTACTAGTTGTGGTTCCCAATGCACAATCAAACACCATTCCATACATCATCTTACTCAAACACTCATGCACACAGCACACATACAATGCAGAACACCCCAACCCATACCTTCTTTATTTTTTTCAACAGACCCTAAAGAATGCCTTCCAAAAGTCAAGTCCGTAGAAAGCAACGCAGAAGTAGAGAACATTAAAATAAAAGTGTACAACATAAGCATCCATCTCTAGCAGAATTTGTAAAAAAAAGTTGAAACAAAACAGCTAATACAGTCATTTAGTGAAACACAAGAAGTTTCAAGTACAAAAACTTTGCCTCCTCTATCAAAATGTAAAACAAACCAAAAAACTATAAACAGAAAATCAGCTATCACTACAGATAAAACTAATTCTTTAAATTTTAATATAGTGCAAAGTAAGCATACCAAGAGAAGTATTTTAGCCAAAATGTTCCGTCACAAAGTCCTTCAGAATCTTATAAAAACAGGAGAGAAATCCGGTTCAATGCTTAAAACCTATCGTAGGAAATTAATTTTAGAAGCTTTGATAGATAGTGCAATTCTTCTCAAAAGAAAGTTATTTATTTTAGTGTTAAACAAAATGAAACCACTAACAAAACTAATAACTAAATTACAAAAAAGACTTCTCAATAAATGAAATGTCAACAGAAAGAACTTCTTAAGTATCTGCAGAGGTGAATGGAGTCACACTACGAGCACAGAACCATACTTTAATGAAGAAGCGTACAAACAAAATTTAACAAATACAATCGCCATACATAGCAGTGGTCGAGGTTATGAAAAAGTTAATAATACCATAATGGAGCAAGACGTACTCCTTACAAAAATATGCCCTGAAAACTTAGAATTACCCCTCCATTCAACTGAATCAGAACGTCTAGTGTACAAATGGCCATGCACGTCAATATGTAACATTCCTAAACAATTTTTCAAGTCTTTACGCCAATTCCTCAATCAATATGTAAAAAGCAAAGACAAAATCAAAATTAAACTACTGCAAAATATGGATA
Organism: Ambystoma mexicanum; assembly: GCF_040938575.1. Taxonomy (NCBI): domain Eukaryota; kingdom Metazoa; phylum Chordata; class Amphibia; order Caudata; family Ambystomatidae; genus Ambystoma; species Ambystoma mexicanum. The sequence continues at coordinate 1,146,565,443 of NC_090927.1, forward strand.
CCTGTCCAGTGCACAAATACACAGGACTACAAGGACATTCATTGGCCTGCATTACAGGACCTACTTGTAAAACCACCTTATATGATATCAAAAGAATATCAACACATCATTCAACTATAAGAAATCTAGTCTATAAACTGTACTATGCTAAAAGTCCTGCTTTAGCACTAGCACATTTAAATAACATTCTTCTACATGGTACAGCGAAAGACCTACTTCAAGAAATTGACTATATCCAGAAAAAATATTTTGGAAGTGAAAGCCATTTACAGAATGAAATAGCTTTAAACCAAATTAGCAACAATTCTACACATGGCAACCTTTTGCTAAACACATACAAAAAAGAAATACTAAAATTTAAAAGTACATCAGCTGAAGTACCAAACCATGTATGTGTATGTTGCCGCAGAACTTTTTATAAACGTAACACGAAAACTGTAGACCTATCATATAAAATAGAAGACCATGAAGATTCTAAATGGTTTGAATTAGCTCTCTACCTTGTAGCAGAAAACAAATACGAAATAAGTGACCCCTTAATACTTTGCAGTTACTGCACTACAAAACTTGACAACAACCAAACTCCTTCACTTGCTATCACAAACAATTTGGAATTATATCCACTACCAAAACCCCTACAACAACTTAATTTATATGAGAGCATCATAATTCAAACAGTACACCCATTTCAAGCAATAATATGCCTTCAACCAAAAACAGTAAAATTACCTCCCTCTGAATTGGTAAAAGGCATTCGTGGAAAAGTAGTTTATTTACCATTAGATCTATAAGAAAATGTGCGTACTCTAGGAGTGCAACGTCCAATGCAGCAATCTTTAATTATCTTAGTAAATGGAGTACCTACAAAAGACAAAAAAATATGGCAACAGCTGGTAGATTTACATAAAGTTAGACAAGCCTTACAATATCTTAAAGAGAATAATGAATATTACAAAGAAATTAATATTGAAGAAAACCTGAAAGATACAACTGAAATAATTCAAGAAACACAAGAAGCTGGTCAATTTGAGCTACTAGATCATGTTACAATATCAAATACTTTAGACCATTATACAATTCATCCTTTGCACTCTAATGACACCATAGAAGATGCACTGGAAACAAACCAAATGCGTCAAACAAAAGGATCACCAATCAGCATATGGGAAAAAAGTATAGAAGCATGTGCTTTTCCTCTACTCTTTCCTACTGGCAAAGGAGGAAGGTATGATGATAGACCTATTCAAATATCAGCTTCAGAATACCGCTCATTACGGATATATTCTGAAGATCCCAGATTCAGACAAAATGTGGAATACATATTCCACCTACTCTTTGAAAGTGAACGAGCAACTTTATGTTACGGAGTTGCACACATATTAAAATCAGGATCCCACTTTAAAAATATGACAGCTACACAATTATTGCAAAAAGTGAAACAAAAGGATGAGGTTATACAATCAAATATTACAAATCTATTAGCAAATATGCGTGGTACTAAAGAGTACTGGTTTCAACGTCATGGAGATGTACGTTGTATGATCAGAAACCTTGGCCAACCCACTTGGTTTGTTACATTAAGTTGTGCAGAATATGCATAGGAAGATTTACATGATTTCCTATGCATTTCAAATAAAAACAAAACAAACATAGATATACTAACACCAGGAGAACTTTGTTCTTTAGATCGTGTTAATATTTCAAGATATTTTCACCATCGCTTCATTGCTATGCTACATTTCATTTGTAATAAAACTGTTCCTCCCCTTGGAGAAGTGCAACACTTCTTTTGGAGAAAAGATTACCAAGCCAGAGGAGCACCACATATCCACATGCTTTTATGGATTAAAGATGGTCCTAAATTTGGTCAAGACAGTGATGCCACTGTTTTACAGTTTATTGAAAAATATGTCACTGGTGAAATTCCAGCAGAATCCACAAATAGTGATCTTCATGCACACATTTTACAATTTCAAAAACATAAATGTGGCAAATATTGTAGTCGCAAATACAAAAACAAAGGGAAATACTACACCAAATGCCGATTTGGTTTCCCTAGACCAGTTACAAATACAGGTCAAGTGAACAACCTCATGTCTTCAGCTAGACATAGTGTTAAAGGTAAGTCACCTAAAAATACATATTACATAAAAAAAAAGAAGAAGAAAAATATATCAATGATTATAATGCAATCATTGCCCACTTATGGAATGCAAACATAGATGTGCAGTACATTGCAGACAATTCTACTGCAGTTGCACAATATGTCACAGCATACTTAACCAAAGCAGAATAGACAGAGCTCCAAGACCTCTGGAATGACCTGTCATCAGATAAAACAGTGTCTCAGAAATTATACAGCTTGGGCATAAAAATGCTCTCCCATAGAGAATGTGGATCATATGAAGCAGCTGATCGTTTAACTGGTACTGCATTGTATGGTAAATCTGAAAATATAGTATGGCTAAGTCATGGTCCAGCTAAATCTAAAAAAAGAGTTCTAAAAACATACGAAGATATAGAAACAATAGCCAAACATGATCCCAACAGCCAAGACATTTTAAAAAACAATTTATTGAACACATACTACCCAAACAGAAATAATACTTTGGAAACCATGTGTCTATACCACATAGCCCAAAACTACACATACAAAAATAATATAAAACCTGATGAAAAAAAAAGGTAAATACAGAGTGACAAACTGTGAAGGCAGTTTAGTTAAACTCACTAAACCAAATTTAATTAATCACATCAAATTGTCATTGAAGACTCCTCAACATAAAGAAATATATTACATGTCCCTGCTACAACTCTTTAAACCATGGAGAAAAGAAGAAGAAATACTAGAAAAGTATGACTCATATGAAGATGCTTTCAAAGCAAATAAAATCACTATAACTGATGTAAACTTTACACAACACAAAACAATGTTGCACAATGAACAGCAACACGAAGAAGAACTTCAGGCCCAACTAGCTAAAGACACTCCTAACAGTAGTCAGCCTTCTGTAACAGGAAGCCAAGAACCACTGGGCGAACCACTAATAATAAATGAGGCAGAATTAGCTATGATAGAAGTAGAAAACACCATGTGTCAGTATAAAGATAAATAAGACTTAACTATACTACAATCAAAACTAAACAACGAACAACGTAACATTTTTGAAGAAGTAACACAACAAATTGCACATGGTGTACAACATGAAAATAAAGAATGTTCCTGCCATAATTATAAACCTATACTACTGTACGTCAGTGGTGAATCTGGTTCTGGCAAAACATTCCTCATCAAAATCATCAGTAAATTCCTTCAACAATTGACAAACAACAAACTGTCAGCTGTTGTCACTGCCCCACAGGTTTAGCTGCCTACAACATAGGTGGTGTCACTTTACACCAATTACTACTATTGCCAGTACAACACCAGAACAAATTAGACTATTACAAACTTTCTGCAGAAGCTGCAATGGAACTACGCAGAGTATTAAAACAAATGAAAATGCTACTAATAGATGAAGTGAGCATGGTCTCCAACCTAATTTTGGCTTTGATTCACCTCAGATTACAAGAAGTACTGAAAACAAACTATGAAGAGCTCTTTGCAGGAAAACATATTATTGTTTTCGGAGATCTTCTTCAATTGCCACCAGTAAAAGGTGAGCCTATTTTTAAAACATTAGGACACAAACTCTGCCGTAAAACTGTTGGCAGCATTGGAAATGTCAACCTTTGGCAACATTTCCAATACAGAGAATTAACAGAAAACATGCGGCAATCTGCAGATCTCACTTATGCCAACATCTTAAAAAGTATCAGAGTTGGTATACTCTCTCTGCTACAGATGTTATGGAACAATTAGCCCACAAAAATGTCAATTGTATGGCCTTAATGCCAACTCTTGCAAGCTGTTTCAAATTCAATGAAATAATGTTAAGTAAAGAAATGCAACCAATAATGGAAATTAGCGCCACAGACAAACTAGATGTACATGGTATGACACTACCTATGTGTGACCAAGCCACAACAAGACTAAATAGTTTAGAAAAATCAATCTCAAACACAGCAGGCTTAGAAAAGATATTAAAATTATCTTTAAATTGCATAGTAATGCTTAAACGTAACCTTGACGTGGACCAAGGACTAGTTAATGGAGCACTGGGTACAGTTGTTGGCTTTCAAAAATACCCACGTGACAACAAAATTCAGTTTGTCAATATACTCTTTGACAAACTTTCAGAAGTTAAAAGGATAGGACGCTCAACAGCTCGATTCCTTCTCTTCAAAGACATGTATGTACGCAGAGAACAATTTTCTCTAACTCTTGCATACGCAGTCACGATTCATAAATCACAAGGTCTTACCCTAGACAAGGCAATGATAGATATTGGTAACACAGTCTTTAAAGAAGGCATGAGCTACGTAGCACTATCATGCTTACGTACACTTGACGGTCTATTTCTAATCAACTTTGATGCAAGTAAAATAAACGCTGATATTCCTTGCATTTTAGAATACAATAGACTTCGCTCACTATACACTCCCCATCTAAACACATATTCTGTTCCACAAAAAGTAAAACACTATAAAAGAAAAATAAATCAAACAGAAAAGCAACAGGATGTCACTGCAAATCCTCCAAAGAGAGTAAAAGAAAGTAATACTTCATCAAGTACCACAAGCAAAAAAGAATCAATTAGGGAAAGTAAACCAGGTACTTCTTCAAAGAAGGAAGACAAACTCCAAGAAAAGCAGTCAGATACAGAACTACCTGGTCCATTTAAACTCTCAAATATAGTTGGTGTAAGTTGCTACGCAAATGTAGCAATGAATATTCTCTTTCAATTACCACCAATTGTTGACAACATTTACTTACACAGTACAGACTCATTGTGTTTGTAAATGTTAGTACTTCACAGAAATGCAGCAAACAATCCTGACAACACATATAGTGTTTATGGAATAAGACAACAATTGGACTACTGTGCTGGAATGGTGAAATTCACTATAAACTCACAGGAAGATCCACAAGAATTTCTATTGTACTTACTACAAGTACTGGAAAACAAAAACATACCTATAAATGAAATCTTCCAGATTTCATACATGTGGAAACATACATGCACTCTCTGCAACAATGTGACACAAGAAGAAATCCCCAATGAACGCTTCATATATATATCAATACCTAATTGTGAATCCATTCCATTTCAGCAACTTGTACAAAATGCAAACCATGGTAGATTATGTTCTACCTGCAATTCAGATAATCGCTCCACGTTAGTAATACAAACACATAGTAAATACGTAATACTAATGCTTCTACGTTACAATGGAGATGGTACCAAAAACAACTGCAAGCTCACTGGATTCGCACATGGTCAAATATCACTTGGTAAGAAAACCTTCACAACAATAGGTATAATCTGCCACGCAGGAGCCACAACCAATTCAGGGCACTACACTGCATATATAAAAAAGAAATGTGGATGGTTTGAATGTAATGATAGTACTATTACTCTAAAGCAGAGATTACCAGCAAATCTTACAAACGCTTATTTGATGTTCTTAAAACCTAAATTTGATAAATAAACTGTATTTAAACCTTTAAGAAAATTTGTGTTAAAAAAATATAAACTGTTAGAATACTCCAAAAGCTATCTAACTGCTCAAAGATTCTACAACTAATCAGATAAATGAATATCACTAAATTAGACCAAAAAATACACAGTTAGAATACGCCAATTGGTATCTAACTGCCCAAAATTATAAATTTGTGTTAAAATAATATAAACTGTTAGAATACTCCAAAAGCTATCTAACAGCTCAATGATTCTACAACAACTAATCAGATAAATGAATACCACTAAATTAGGCCAAAAAAATACACAGTTAGAATACGCCAATTGGTATCTAACTGTCCCAAAATTTAACAATATCCAAATAGACAAATCAAAACCACTAAAATATATTAATAAAATAGACAGTTAGAATACGCCAATTGGTATCTAACTGCTCCAAAATTTTATAATATCAAAACAAATGAAGAATCTGTTACTGCTCCAAAAAAAATACAACAAAGCAAAGTATAAAGCATTAGCCAGAAACAACAAGTGAACACTGAAAACAAACAAACAAATAAACTGTAGCATAACAGAAAAAGGTTTTTTTTTAAATCCAACATGGATTTTTTTTTCTCCCACAGACCCAATGATTTTAGCAACAAATACAGAAACTGAGCAAATTGCACAGTACTCTGATTTGTACTCTACTAAATATGAGGGTCGAAAGAAAATAAAAGTATATTGCTTATACAATGTAATAAGTCATTATAAAATACTAATACTAACATGCTATTTTCTTTTATCACAGAAATGAAGAAGAAAAACATGGACTCCCATTACTAGACCAAACAGTAAGTATACAATAATAAGGACAACCATAGCAGCATATCACATCCATATTATCTAATACCTTTGTTCCTTATACATTTGTTTTTCACCCAAAGTTATAAGCAAATATGAATGTGATATGCTGCGGTGGTTGTTGCCAGGGCATACAGTCTTGGCCATGCACCCAAGACTGTAGGCCCTGGCAACAACCACCGCAGCATATCACATCCATAGAGTCAAACATTTCAACTATGATCTATGGGAAACTTTTAATGTCCGCGAACAATGTGAGTGTTCTTAGAACACTTTGAACTTGCCAGCGAACAATACGGACACCGTTTTCAGGACACCCCCTACGAACATTTCAGAACAACGCGATAGTTCTTAGAACACTTTCAACTTAACAACGAATAATACGGACAGCGTCCTAAGGACACCCCCTACGAACATTCCAGGACACCGGGAGTGTTCTCAAAAACGTCTTCAGAACACCCACATTTTGTTTATTTGCGAACATTTCAGGACACCGCGGGTGTTCTTAGAACACATTCAACTTGACAGAGAACAATACGGACAGCGTCCTCAGGACACCCCCTACGAACACTCCCCGGACACTGCAAGTGTTCTTAGAAGCGTCTTCAGAACACCACCATCTTGTTTATTTGCGAACATTTCAGGACACCGCGAGTGTTCTTAGGACACATTCAACTTGACAGAGAACAATACGGACAGCGTCCTCAGGACACCCCCTACGAACATTCCAGGACACCGGGAGTGTTCTTAGAAGCTTCTTCAGAACACCACCATCTTGTTTATTTGCGAACATTTCAGGACACCGCGAGTGTTCTTAGGACACATTCAACTTGACAGAGAACAATACGGACAGCGTCCTCAGGACACCCCCTACGAACACTTCCCGGACACCGCGAGTGTTCTTAGAAGCGTCTTCAGAACACCACCATCTTGTTTATTTGCGAACATTTCAGGACACCGCGAGTGTTCTTAGAACACATTCAACTTGACAGAGAACAATACGGACAGCGTCCTCAGGACACCCCCTACGAACATTCCAGGACACCGGGAGTGTTCTTAGAAGCGTCTTCAGAAAACCACCATCTTGTTTATTTGCAAACATTTCAGGACACCGCGAGTGTTCTTAGGACACATTCAACTTGACAAAGAACAATACGGACAGCGTCCTCAGGACACCCCTTACGAACACTCCCCGGACACCGCGAGTGTTCTTAGAAGCGTCTTCAGAACACCCCCATTTTGTTTATTTGCGAACATTTCAGGACACCGCGAGTGTTCTTAGGACACATTCAACTTGACAGAGAACAATACGGACAGCGTCCTCAGGACACCCCCTACGAACACTCCCCGGACACCGCGAGTGTTCTTAGAAGCGTCTTCAGAACACCCCCATTTTGTTTATTTGCGAACATTTCAGGACACTGCGGGTGTTCTTAGAACACATTCAACTTGACAGAGAACAATACGGACAGCGTCCTCAGGACACCCCCTACGAACATTTCAGGACACCGGGAGTGTTCTCAAAAACGTCTTCAGAACACCCCCATTTTGTTTATTTGCGAACATTTCAGGACACCGCGGGTGTTCTTAGAACACATTCAACTTGACAGAGAACAATACGGACAGCGTCCTCAGGACACCCCCTACGAACACTCCCCGGACACCGCGAGTGTTCTTAGAACAGTTTCACTTTGCTTGCGAACAAAACGGACACATATTGAGTCCTTAGAACACCCCCCAGTCAGTTTATTTAGAACATTTCAGAACACCCGTGATGTCCGCAAACAAATCGAACACAAAAAGAACATCTAACACATAAAAAACGCAACTTTCATCCTATCTCATACACTCCCAGCCTCCCCAAACACTCCTACACACCAACACACTCTACTAAATACACATTTTGAACAAAGTTTCACCGCGCTGTCCGTGGACGCCCGCGAATCCAAGATGGCGGGCGCTACAGAAAAATCTGACACGCTTCACGCTCCACGCCGTCCAATCAGCGAACACGTTGCATGTCCGCGAACATCACGCAAGACGATTGGCCAATCAGGACACTGTCCGCGGAGCGAACAGGGAAGTGTGTCCGCGAACCGAACACAGATATCACTAATTTTTTTTTACCTACTTTTTGGTCATTTTAAAAAAAACTACTGGACGATTTTCACCAAATTTGCAAAAGCACGCTTTCGGGACCAAGCCGCTGCTCCTTGTCCAAATTTGGTGGAAATCCGTCCAGCGGTTTGGGCTATAGGCGCGAGCAAAGTTTTTTTCCCATTCAGTCTATGGGAAAAAAAAAAGTTTTGGGACCCCCCTATAACTTTGCCCCCCCCTGGACGAATCCACACCAAAATTTGCAAAACAATTCAGAGTGACCCAAATACTTTTTTTTGCAAAGTTTGGTGAGGATCCGTCCAGGGAGAGCGAAGTTATAAGCCACCCAAAAAGTGCTCTTCCTATGGAAACAGCAACTTAACCATAACTACATGGCCATGTAATATATATATATATATATATATATATATATATATATATATATATATATATATATATATATATATATATATTTGTATTAAATGTTATATGGTTAAAAAACCCTGTGAGGTTTGTTCATACATTTTGTTGCAATGTATATTTGGTAGACCTGCCGCATGCGAGCTTAGCAACTTTTTACCTAGAACAAAACCAAACATTACATCTTCATTAATACAAAGAGCATTCATTTTCATCAATAAAATCTAAGGGCTGAATAAATACAGTTTGTTGATGCAATGCCACTTAGTACCCAACTAACATACAACCGTTGCATTCTTTTTTTACAATTAACATGCTTAAACATTCTTAAACGAATGCATTTGATGAAGTGCTTTGGGTTCTCAGTGCTGTTGATAAAATTAATGAGCCCTTATTATGAGTTGGGCGGTAATGGCAAAAACAAGCAGCATTTAGTTGAATGCCTGCTTGTATGGTTATCTGTAGGAAACTGTGTGCAGTAATTAGTGAATTCACAAAAGTAACAAGCTGCTCGTGCAGCTGACGGATGCCACGTGTGTTAAATACTATTGTGTGTCAACGTTCATTTATTAATTTATGTTTGCATTTGTTGCAGCGTACTGAACCCTTAGGTATCTGGGCGCTAGTTATCTTAGGTGCAAGAATACATGCAAATAATACAATGGGGGAGGGAAAAGAGGAAGCAGGTATCCTAGTGTCTTAAGGCCTGATTAAAAGAAGGTTTTGCACTGCAGAAAATTGACTATGCACTGCCGACACAAACCCTGATTCGTGCAACTGTGCAAAGTGCATTTTTCCAGTGCAAAGTCCATGAAAAGTAATTTTGTAATGCAACAATTACTATGCACTGACCTTGCACAGACTTTGCACTGCAAAAATACACTTTGCAGTGTTCCATGAATCAGGGTTTGTGTCGGCAGTGCAAAGTCGCTTTGAACCGTGCAAATAATTCCATGAATCGGAACCTTAGTGTCTTAGCTCAGGGAGCTTTGTTAATCAATGGCTATATGAGTATATGGGAGGAATGCTGATGTGCAGACAGAAGCAGAGGAGACAGGGGCCACCGAGTGGCTGGGGATTCAGCGGGCCCCTGCACCAAGGGTGGAGACATTGCCCTAGCAGGTCAGCAGCCAGCAACTCCTTACCTTATACAGGCTGAGAAGACCGACAATCACCGCCATCCAGAACCTCATAGAGGGTGAGCTTGACCGCAGCTTACCCATCCTTACTGGCATCCCACCTCTCCAACAATTGTTGCTAACTTTCTTGCCCTTTGGTGCTACTGGCAGCTTTCAGCATACCATTAGAAGCTGCCCCTCACTGATGAGGCCAAACGAGGCCGAAACATGTCTGGGGTTGCTTGTATTTCCGTGCAGAGGGGACCTGGCCTAGCATTTCGGCTGCTCATATTGGTGGCAGTACCTGACTGATTTGCATATGGCTGGTCCCCTTTTGCAATGGCGCAGACGGGCTAAGAAACGGTGGTGTGGAAGGTTGCGCAGAGCAGTGCCAGTGGTTCAGATTAATTCAAAACCTTCCACCCATCACTCTTTTGGTTTCAGTTTGGTGTGTCACAGCCAGTGCTTTAAGTGGGCCAGGGCCTGCCAGGGCCGGGCCCCGGCAGTCTCCAGAAAGTGGGGCTGAGCCGGGGCCCAGCCGGGGCCCCCTGTCCCACACAACATTGGCGGGATGCATTATCCCGCTGCGGCCGCAGCCGCGACAGGAGATGCGCCCTTCATTATGTCGGCCAAGCTGACAGAAGTGCCAGCCAGCCACAGCGACGCTGAGGCTGGTGGCACTTCTGTCAGTTAGTGTAACTCCCTCTGATGACCCCTCATCAGGGTCATCAGAGGAAGTTACTGTCCCTTTGTTTTCCCTCCCCAGGTCACTGACCCCCGCGGGCTCCGTGATCTAATATGCAGATTAAATCACGGAGCCCGCGGGTTCACAGAGGGTGAAAGACGCCTCGAGCTCAGTGATCTATGTGCTCTGAGCAGATAGATCACAGAGCCCGAGGTGCCTTTCTCGGTCGGAAAAGCTTTATAAAAGATGCCTTGAACTGTGTACGTTTCAAGCCATCTTTTATAAAGGTAGAAATATTTCTATGTTTATAAAAGACAGCTTGAAACGTGCACAATTCAAGGCATCTTTTATAAAGCTTTGTCGACGGACAAAGCCACCTTGCGTTTTTTTTTGTCCGTCATCAACGCTTTATAAAAGATGCCTTGAATTGTTTACGTGTCAAGCCATCTTTTAGAAACATAGAAACATGTTACAAATATCTATGTTTAAAAAAGGTGGTTTGAAAAGTACACAAACCATAGTAAGGTAAGCACACAAGTGTGCGTAACTTACTATGGTTTGTGCACTTTTCAAGCCACCTTTTATAACCATAGAAATATGTAACATTGCTATGTTTATAAAATATGGCTTGAAAAGTACACACACCATAGTAGTACGCATACAAACATATACACATACATTTATATATTTGTTTGCGCACCTTACTATGATTTGTGCACTTTTAGGCCACGCCCGCAATGAAAGCCACCCCCCCAAACGAGGGACCCCCCTCAATTTCTTACCCCACTTAAAGCACTGGTCACAGCCAAGATTCTGGTGGCCCTGAGCCACGTTTTGGGTGCACTCTTGCCGTCTGCAAAGGCCAGCTTTTTGCTATCCTTCGCTGGCTTCCTCAAAGCTCCTTTCGCAGGCAAGAGAGCAGGGATATCATAAATAATAACAACTTGTTTACCACATTTATAATGAACAAACACTGCAGTGTCTGTGTGTCGCATCACAACAACCATATTCATTTTGATATTCCAGAGGACTCTGGCTATCCACTGGCTATCCACTCAAACCACTATGAGAAGAACTTCAACCAGATGCTGACTTGGACCCATGTGCCCATAGATTAGGCATTTGCCCTTCTATAGTCCATGTCACACTGTGTGCATCTACCGAGGGTGCAATGCAGTACAGTCCAGAAAGGTTGGATGTGAACTGCATGTTGTACAATATTGTACAATATCCAGTTGGGTGCTCATTTCTGGCCTGGGGCAGAGGGATTTTTATAGTCACCTAGGGAGGGGTGAGCGGCAGCATCCATCTCGTGAGCGAGATGCTTGTGATGATGACTCAGAGCAAGGATTTTAGAGACAATTCTTTTTGAGGGCTAATATGGCAGTATTTGATCTGGTAACACATAATTATGGATATATGTCTAATGATCGTTTTTATTTTTTCACCGATATTGCCTAAGCCCAATTTACCATCTATATTTTTACCCAAAAATGGAGCAGAAAAATGTGAACAGAAATAGTTTGACCAATAATAATTCGATCAATAGACCTACTACTATAATTATTTATTTTGTCAACAATGTTCTTGCTCATGCTTTTCCAAAGAGATTATAGACACCATCAATACTCTTCATGACACAAACATAATTCCCAAATACCCCTCGTAAACCATCTGTATTCCCAACAAGACGCTACAACCCATCCCCGGCCATTAGAGCACATGAAGTCCCCCCACTTTCATACCACAAAAATACCCCCACACATTCCTCTGCCTTGAATTTATATACTACCCCCTCTCTAAACCAACAACACCCATCACACTCTCATGCTTAGTTACCTTTGCAGATGTTTCCCATGGCTACTGAGTCTCGGTGGAGGAAGTCCAGCTGCCCAAGCCAAATAACTTTTGAGGCTTCATTCTAGAGAGGACTTGTGGGGGAGGAGGTACGATGGAGGAAAACTGGGCAATCAAAGGTGTCCTAATGTTCTTATCATATGGGAGGTTGTGTTCTCAATCATATCCAGGGTGTGGGATTATGTACCTGTTTTGGGGAGCATTTGATCCAGTCACCCTATGTACCTCCCTGCAGAGGGCCTGGTGTCTGGTACCTGCATTTGTATTGGTCTCCAGCATGTCTGCTGTCATCTGCCACACTGCATGGCATCACCTACCATGTTAGGCCTTCTTGTATGGACAGTCTGCAAGCCCTACACACTGTTCTGGTGGTTACGGTATGTGGTCAGGGAACCCCCCTTCCATTTCAATGGCAGCCATCTTTAGTGAGTTTTTTTGTGTCTGAAACAATTGGTCACACACTCGCCTGTGATTTGAGACGAAAACATTGCTATCAGTAGTCTGGTTTCAAAACCTAGGATGCAAATAGCAATGATCACCCGTTCCAAGGTCTGGACTCAGACCTATTAACTTAAGCCCTGGGCTGTTACCCCCCCCTGTGCAGACAGTGGAATGGGTGATTATTGCTTGAAAGTAAAATCTATAGATTAATTCCTTTTCTAACAGGAAAGTTGGACAATTATTCAAGAATCTAGCATTAACCGCTTAAGTGCTGAGGTAGGCGGAGCCTACAAGGATTCCTAATGGGAATTTTAACTTGCACTAGCCATAACCCAAAGTGGGCAGACAATCAACTTTCTGCTCAGACAGTGTTTTGTCTTTAGATATCTCACCTGTTGCCTGATGTGAATAGTTTAGGGAGATCAATGACTATTCTGTTTAAATGAGCATTAAACTCCCCAGAATTAAAAACACTTCCCAAAAGGTACATTATTCTGAGCACTTTCAGATCTGCGAGAAGATCGCTAGATCCCCAGACGAAAATCACCTATCCTGGATGGTTGGAGGGAGCAGGGTAGATCAAAAGTAGTTCAAAACAATATGTAAAGTTAAAGAGGGCAAACCCAGACAAATACAAACAATAGCAAGAGTGGCTGTAATAAAACAATGGGAAAATTAATGGCTGACGATAAGAGAAACGAAGACGAGAGACTAGAGCGCCTGATATCCCCCGCTAGCATGGGGGTTGGAGTGGAGAATATAGACACCTTTGTTTGAAATGAGGTGCTGATGACTTAGAATAGAGATCCTACAGCTCACTTGGCTTAAAGTTTAGAGATCAGTTTATGGTTCTGGAGGGCTGTGTGGTAACTGACCAAGCCCCAAGATCAGAATCAGCGGGCAATACAGCTACTAGCATACTATGTAAAGATGCAGATCTCTGGGTGGACGGGGGATTGTCCCGTATGCGGACTAGTGCTGTCGCTGTGATAGGTGATACTCTAATACCTCTTTACTCTTTTATTTGTACTGCGATTGATATTTACTACCATAATAGTTCATTCTCTCTTGTTCATTTGTGCCATATTCCTATAGGTAAGACGAACGATTAAAAATCCCTGAGCATGTGGGATCTTATTATCTAATATTAATATTTCATACCCGCGTTCTGTTTGAGAGCTTCCACTAGACCCATGCTTCAATGCCCCTCTATTACTCTTTTTTAAGGGTGACTATAACTATGTACAGCTTCAAGTCGAGCTTATCAACACCCCAGTTTTGCTGGAAAACTAGAACATCAAACTGTTCAGTAAGATCCTAGAATACTGCATTATTCATAGGATGCCCCCCCCTGCATCCCATTAGAGGGTCTGATGTTACTCTGCTTATCCATCCTTTCCTGGGGTATACGTCACCCTATCTCCTTGGTGTGTGATTAACGGACCAATCACGCGACTGAAATCCCCCAAAGCTCTAGGAAGTTACCCCTAGGCCTAGTATGAATCTTTGTCCCCTATTATTTCTGCTTCTCTTATGCTGTCTTTTATATGCAGATGTAACTCCTTACCTGTGTCACTGTGACGGGGGATTAGAGCACCGCCTGTTCGGTGTCTGCTCTGCACATCTGGTTTCCTAGCAACTGCGACAGCTCCGGTCCACATAAGGCACAATCATGCATTCATCTCAAGAGTGGAAGGTTTGTGTGTACTATTTGCATTATTGCTCCGATCTTGAGGCGAGGGCAGGTAATAAGTCGATCTCCAGAACTCTAAAGGGATATCTAGGGATCAGTTCAACTATGAGCTGTAAAAAGTAGCCATTGTAATTCCTCCAGAGTAAGGAGAATTCCATCTCCAAAACTCCACTAAGTTGATGTTTGAAGATTTGATCGCCACCATACTTGCCACTGCATGCAACATTAAAAAGAGAATAAACAAGATACAATGTGAATTGTCAAAATCTGAGTTTTTACCCATCTCTATCAACATTCCTTTGTTTCCTTTCAAAGTTATTAACACTGCTATTGTAAAAATTTAAATCAACATACTCCATCCCAACCCGCAAGTAGTGGGGGATATCAGGGGCAAAAAACTCTGATGGCTATTTCTTTTTTCATCATCCATTCATTTCCCCGTTGTTTGATTAAGAACTTTCCTGGTATTTTCATATAGCTATCCCCACCATGTTCAGGGCAGACAGGCGAGTTAGAGACTACCAGCTCGAGTGTAAGGTAGGGCCGAGTTAAGCAAGTCCTCGGCAAGGACTCGGGTCCTTTCCCGGCAACGTCGGGCACGAACAAGGCAATCATAGCTATTACCAGCTGGGGGTCCCTGCAGGTGCTAATAGTTGTTTTTCCTTTTTTATGAGAAACAGGTGGCGTGCTTTGTCCATGCACCTATTTCTCATTTTCAAAAACTATACGTCAAAAATGGTTGCCTGGAAAATAGAAACTGGACATTGTCCCTTCTTTATTTCCATGTTGCACCGCCACGATGAGGAGCCAGAGAGGGAGCCTCCATGAATCAATTTAGCGGGATCACAGTGGGATGAGTACGGGTGTGTTCATGATGGAGGGATGTGGGGGGAGTGCAAAAGGGGTGGCAACGGCCCTAGAACAAAGCAAAGATGGCTGACGGGGAGAGGCACTGGTAGGCCACGGATGAATGCAGATGGTCACCATGGAATTACACCTGCTTACTATGCAATCTACTTGCCTGGCACCCCCTCCTCCAACTGCTAACAGACATTAAGGGCCTTGAAGGAATACTATTAGTATGTATTCCAGAATTCTGCACATTCTGTCCTAAAAAGGTTTTTTTATCATAGAAGTGATTACCTTTAGTACTATGATAGGAGAGTCCTTTCCTTTACGCGTTCGTTCATGCACATCCGTTAAAACATTTAGAAGTCCATTACCCCTTTCCAAATCCAGGTCAGGGTGCACTCGTGTGTTTAAAGCGTCAGATCGTCATGTCTTCATGTGAAGCCTTACATGTATCTGAATTCTGATTTTGCATAGGAAGCCCCAAGGACGCCAACAGACGAAGCGCCCAAGGGGAGAAAGCAAGCCTTCCAAATGTGAACGCTCATTTTCTGAAAAGCCCACCCCCTCCCCTGGCATGTCTCCTTCAAATTCACTATCACTAAGACTGTTACCTTCATCTTGACAATCCATAATAACCAAGGGCGTGTGCTGTGCCCGGGGATTCCAGGCGCCTGTTTTATTAACTGCCAGCCTTTAACTCATGGGATAAACATCAGAAACGATGTATCTGCCATATTTGGGATAGGACTCCCGCCACCTTCACCATTCCTTAGAGACATATTTTCCATTACAAGTGAATAGGGTCCCTCAGTGTTCACAGTTAGATTTGCTTCTGCAAACCTCTCGCCCGGGCCAGATAATTTAGAAATGTCACCCACTCTCAATTGAACCATAGCTACACTTCGCCATGTATCATGTGGCCCCCATGGGTTGGTTGTATCTGAAGAGTCTCCAAGTGTTCAATGCAACTCCCGTCTGTCACGAGATGTTCACTAATTTCGAAGCAAAAAGTCGATTCAAGGTTGGTGGCATATCTGGCCTAAGATTATTTCATCCAGTGAGGCAGACAAGTGTGTAATGCAAATACCAGGTGCTACTTGTGCAGGTTTCCAACACTGTGGGCCTCATTACAATGTTGCCGGTGCGTAATGATCGTACCCGTATTATCGTATATTGGCACGTTTCCGCACCGGCAAAGTACAAGCTTGCTGAGGGGGTGGAGGAAGTACCTCCAGCAAGAGCTGGAGGTAATACTGGCAAATCCCCCCATGGAGTCCGACATGGAATGGGGATTTACCACCCTTACACCCGGCACTCGTAATCTGGAATTAGCGCCAGGATACCGGCAAACCTGTAATGAGTGCCAGTGTCTCCTTTTGGGTTGCCATGTAAAAGAGTAAAAATAAAATTCCAAAAGCAAGTCAAGCATGGATTTTGTCCCTGAATCTCAGGTGCTTTAATCGCCAGATAAAATGAAATTGGAATAAAGGATGGTGGTCATAGGTCATTAATGTAGGGCGAAAAACAAGAGATACTGGGTTGAGATTAATGTTTTACAAGAGGGCATATTTGACTTATGACGACATTCCGGGTCCAATGGGGACCCTTCTAGTCTCAAAGGGCATTTTTTGGTAACTTTGGTATCATATTCCTCCCGTAATGGGGTTCCTGCTGGTTAGATTGAAGCATCGATGTTACTGTAGGGCCGACGAGCAGATGTGCTTATTATTATCTTTTGTCATATGTTTTATTTATTTAATTTATTTATTGTGCATTTGTAAAGGCTGTTATACATCAAGTGAATTGTGTTTCAAAGCACCCACAGGGCAGCAGGCAGGGAACATGGGAATAAAAGCAAGTAAAACAATGAAAGATAGAGGCAGACCTACTAGGCCTTGTGAGCATTCAGAACGTGAAAGTGCAGGGAGAGAGAAGGGATGAGGGAGTGAGGGGTAAGTGGTAGGTGTACAAGAGGGAAGTGCTTGCAAGTGAGCAGCTGGTAAGTGGTCAGCTGCCAATAAATAAGTATGTGCAGGCCTGTGGTGGCATAGGCCAGTGGGTGCCGAGGCAATCGCTTGGAGTGGGCAGAGGCTGAAGGCGATTGGGTAGGGAAGGACAGGACCCAGGAGGACACATAAGGGCCCTAGTCACCAATATCAGCAACTGTGGGGTATAGCAGAGGAGCGAAGAAGGGAAGGAGGAGGTGAAAAGGAAGGTCTTGAGGAGCTTTCCGGAATTTGAGGTGATCCAGCTCTTTTTGCTAAAGCCTTCCTGGTAGCTCAGAGGCTTCTCTTGGCACCATGACTCTTTTCATTGGACTATCGACCTATTATGAGAATGTCTACTTGATGGGAGCTTTGTTTGTCAGTTAAAGGCTTGGGTGGCCTGCTTGGAGCATTTCTGACAGGGGGATGTGACGTTGCCAGCCTGTTTAGCAACTTCTGATCTGATGAGGTCCATAAGCAGGGTTTCTGATGTCTGATGTCGTTCAGGGATTGCTGGTCACTTGATAATATTCTTATATCCCGGCGGCATATTGATAATGTTATGGCGGAAGAGTCAGCTGTAATGGGAGATTGGAGGACTTTATATGGCCATATTGGTCTGATTGGAAAGTGATGCATGATGGTCTTCATGGGCATTTAAATGGTTCTCTTTTTGAAGGCCCAATTCATGGAAGTATTTGCGTGGGACATTGGGTACTTGCGCGCCAAACTGAGTGGAAATTCGCGTTCGTCGATTCATGGAATCAAATGTGCTGTACTTTTTCAGGACTTGCGTGGAGTTTGAGCAGGCTGGGCACATCTTTGCGAGCCATTGAGCACCTTGCACGAGACACCACGCAGACTGTGGGCGAGGCCTGCGCAGAGGGCAGAGTAGGGAGCGGAACACGGAAAATGGGAAAGGACATGCGAAAAAGTGGGCGTTACGAGAGACGGCCCACAGGCAGTCCCTAGCACGCCCACAATTGCGTGGCATGAGACGTATTCATGGATCCAAGCGTGCAACCTCTCGACAGGGAATTGACCACCCGAAGGCAGGTGTACAGGCGTACAGGCTCTTGCGCGTGGAATCGCTGCGCGAGGGTAAGATCGCAAGTCGGATAATGGGTGCGTGCAGGCAGTCAGGGTTTCCAATTGGACTTAGAGGTGTGTGTACGCAGTTTAGCGGGGTGCAGGAACGGCTAACCAGGGATTGCATGCAGATTTCCCGAGTAATTACTGAGTTGTGATTTTTCATATGCATGTTGTCGGGGTGCCGGCAACAGTTACGGGGAACCCTGCGACCCACTGAACAGTATTTCACCACATCACCAAGCTTCCTGTATGCTATAAACAACAATATGGCTGCGCTGGCTCCTATGCGCACCAGGACCTCAAAAATGCGTTTTTGCAACAACACAAAGATGGCTGCACCGTCCTGCCAAGCACCCTTCAGGCAGGATGGAACCAGGGGACACCCTGGAGGAGTGTGCCAGTGTGTTCTGAAACATATAAAGGGAATAAAATGAAAATGCAGCACTGCTTTGCTGAAAACCCAAAATTCCTCTTCAAAATGAAACTTTTTCTCCCTTTAAAATACTGCTTTGATGTTAATTCCATCTGTTCTGTCTCAAACTACTGTGATTAAAAAGGCCCTGCCATACCCAGGATATCGCATTGTGCCTCAGCAAAACCAGGCATGATTTCTGAATGACAGGCCCTGTCAAACCAACTCTGAGAGAAATTAACAAGAAACTTCACTTTCTGCTGTGCACGGGAAATGCTTTATTTTGTGCTATAAAGTGTCAAAGTAATGATCCCTGCAAAAGAAATCATAGATCTGTACACATGTCAATTCTAGGAGACCTTTGCCTTGTACAGACTGTTGTGTACAAGAAACTAACTATGTCTGCAAGGCAATATTGGGAAGTCAGATGGCAAAATCGAATTTGTAAGGAAATGCTAGCAATTTTCAAAACATGTGTAAAAATGGGCTTTTGCAAAACTAAAGGAGAAAAATGCCCATTTAAAAAGTAAACTGTCGAAGGAAAGCCTGCCATTACCTAGAAATGTGAAGGGGTTCGTGGCTGGTGAAAATACATACACGGGCTATTTTTATTCCACAGGTTTGTTTAAATTCTGGACCCAAAATAAGAAAATAAAGATATAAAACACATGGGCTGAATTTGCAAGATCCCAAATAAAAAAACAGTTATTCCAGTTACCAACCCTGAAACTTCCCCCTAGGAAGGGAGACACGCCATAAACTTCCAGGGCACGAAAGTGATAATTGCCAGCTTGACAAACTTTGAATGGGCCAGGACCAAGAAAGTTCACATGCTCGTCAGACTTTTGTCTGTGCTCCAGGCCGGGACAATAGAAGTCCTGGGACACTAACCTGTCAAGTGGAGGGCCCATAAAAACTAGGAACTCCAACCCCACACCGGGCTGAAGTGACACTTGGTTACAGCTGAAAAAGAAAAAAAATGGTCCAGTGCAGGACAAAGGACTGCCATTTGCTTCCAAAGACTATTTTATAAATAAACTTTAAAAACATTTTTATCTCTGCAGCAAGAATTTGTAAAAATGTAAAAAGTTTGCAGTTTTAAATATAATTTCATGGGCTTTCTTTTAAGACTTGGTAGAATTCTTTGACTCCTTGCGGACAGAAATGGCAAAGTCCGGCAGATTACGAGAAAAGTATCCATGTTGCAAATGCAAATTTTTGTACATACATCCGTTAGGATAATCCACACCCATGTATACATTTATAGAATTTTGAGTAATATAAATCCCATTGAAAAGCGCCAAAAACTGGCAGAAGGGCAAAACAAGGTCTCACAGACTGGAGGATTGGACTGCCATGTGCTGCACAAAATATGTAACCTGTGTATATAATTTGCTAAGAAATAGCAATTGTATAAATGTATGTTTGTGGCAAAATAGGATTTTAGTTAAAGTAAAAAATCATTTTCCTGAAATCCAACCAGCTGAGAGCGAGGCAGAGACTATCACCCTTGTCCAATCCCATGGTAAGAGGCATGTTTGGTTAAGCCTGCCCCAGTCATATACTTTGATGATGTCACTAGGCATTATAAATAAGAGTACCTGACAAGACTCTGCACACACTCTTCCTGATTTTCCTGTGCCGGCATCCTGTTCCTGTTCCATCCATCCAGATTCCAGATCCCAACTACAAGGCCAAAACATTGCTGACCCTACTCTAGGGCCCACTGCAAACCCCAAGCATTGCAGATTTTGCTCCAGCAAGGCCTCAATTCTGAAATCCCACTAAAATGCCCAAATAACCAAAGGGTAAAGTTGTGGTGTTTTTGGAAAGCATCCTGCCATCCAGTCATCCTGCCATCCAACTTGACCTTTAGTATCCAGTGACCAGAATTTCCATTCCAGAAGTGCCATCCGGTGACCAGAACTGCCCAGCTGTTTGCCAGGCGCCCTGCCATGTTGTGACCAGAAGCCTTGACGGTCCAAAATCCCAAACTAAAAGTGGACTGTAAGTATCATCCCTACCCCATCTGAACCCATAGTATATCTTGTCTTGCCTTCGTCCTTATCCCACTCTCTAAGTCATCCCATCCTTACCCTGCTAACCTGTAAAACTATCATAATTATCTGTGTAATCTTGCCCTTGATTTCTAGTGTTAGCGCCACATTTCTCTTCATTTCTGTCTTGCATAGATCCTAAATCGTCAGCGATATTGTGTTTAGATAAATTCATTTTCCTTTAAGAAAAGGGGTACACTGCGTGAAGGGTTACAACTGCAGCGTAACTTTTGATATTCACGGGTGGCGTTCCTCTTTTCTTAGCCATTAAATCTAGTTTAAGTGAGATTTGCCTTTCAATTTTAAAGCTGATTCCTCTTTTCACTGCTCTATTTTCCTAAGAACGAACCTCACTCTACCTTCCATATCTCTAACAATTTACCAGCTAAAGAATTACTTTCACTTCCATATTGTACCTGAGATATATAGCTATCCCCCAACCAAAATACTGCACTCCAAATCATTGTATTTCCCCCATTTTAATTCAAAACCATTTGGTTCATTTTAGGCGGGAATGGAAAAAATGCAACTTTCACACGTCATTTTGCTGCAACATGTTTAAAACTTGGCATTCATTTTCGAACTGTATGCTTTTGGTAATCCGTTCTTTGTGATTGTTAGTGTATTTGCATTGTTGCTTTAGTGAGGAATTATATTTGCTTCAGGGTTTTTTACACACATTCATTATTTATTTGTCCATTTCTGAGTGTCATTTTATAACATTGAAAGGGGTTTAAAATCAGTTTATTTCTCTTATTTGGGGAGGGAAGTTCAGATTTGGATTCCGTTTCTTGCCTCTTATTCCTGATTACCTGATGTGTATGTTTATCCACTCAGATTTGATTATTTGTGGGTTGAGGGAACATTGCAGGGGGAAATTCTAACTTAGGTGCTATCTTTCCAAAATCAAAAAGTGCTTCTATTCCGCTGTGCTGTATATATGTTTCACTAGAAGGTTAAACCCAGTGCATTACTCACATTCTCATTGTAATTATCAGCCCATTGGTGATTGCTGCCCCTTATTAAAAGTGTATGATGTCTTTTGAATTTTCAAATAAATAAATAAATATTGTATTTTACCAATTAGCATGGTTCATGGTCGATTGTGACCCGGGGTATTTGAAAAGGGAGTGTGATATGAGTGGTGTACCATCTCAATATTGAATCAATATAAAAACATAACATTTCTGTTGTGCGCTGCATACTAGGCCGAGACCAAGGTGTGTGTCACCTGATTGAAATCCTTAACACTGTGTGGGGACCCCAAGATGCAGCCCTGCTTGCGGGGCACCCCATGCACTGTTTGAAGGGTGTGCGTAATCACACCCGGGGGAGCATGCAAAGGTAGCTTTTCTGACTGTTTTTGCTTTGCCTGAGGGCGTGTCGGAGGCGTTCCAGGCGCGACTTGCAAATACCTTTACTTAGCGCAGTGAATTCCATGACTATGCGGGGCGTGCATTTTTTATTCTGCACGCAGGCTCACGCAGTGTCCTTCTCGGCGCATAGCCCTTACAGGATTTCTGCGCACATTTCCACGAATCGGGCCCCACATGTTTAGGCACCGCTGTCCAATCGGCAGCATGCTTGCACAGTTAACAACTGCATAAGAAGGTTTCTTGGTGAAGTTTAACAAACGGTTTTGCTTCAATCGGCATTTATTAACAGGAGTACTGTTGCAGCATGTGAGAGAAAGGTTTAATTTGTTATACATTATCACAGCTCATAATTGTACATTGCAGGCAGTCATCACAGTGATGCATTCTCACTTCAGGAGGCAAGACTACACGATGCCATGAGTGACTGCTTGTCCTACTTTCTGCAGATGTGCAACTTTTTCTTCCTCGGTGAGCAGTTTTTTTTGTTGTTTTTGGGAAAAGCCGATAGGTGCCATCTGTTCACCAAAGCCTTCCCTACGGACCCTACCCGACTCTAGAAGCGCAACTTTCTACAAATGATCTAGGATTCGCGGAGCCCTTGCAGCCCGCCCTTGACACCCCACGCCCCTTTACTCAAATCAGCACTGCATTCCCAGCCCCTGTACTACTACTGTGCAACGCGGCTTCAGGGCCTCTTGGGATTGTTGTCTGCATTATTGTCATATGTTTCCGCTTATTCCCCAACCATGCACTTTGGTGCTTCAGAAATACGGGCTGCTGACCTTCTGTGTAGGCTGTTGTAATTATCCCACCCTTACGCTTCTCTTGTCATCCACCAGTCTCCTTTTCTTTCTACCTGCCCTCTGCCCGGCCCCTTCCAAGCGCTCTGAAGCAGTTGCTTGCTGTGTGTGGCACTTTATTAAGAAACTCCAAAAACAACATTAAACCAAATGTGTGCATTCAAAATATATTCATCTCAGTGTGCAAATCCCAATTGGCCTTGTTTTTCCAGCATGTTCTTTAAATGCATTCTTTTGCATAATGCACCGAGTGCCACCCTGCTGAGTGTACCCAGCACCCCTGCTTCCCCCTTTGCTTTATCGCTGATGCTTCACCACCCGAGGCGGACACTCAGGAATTATCTCGTGGTTCTGCTCACTCCCGCACCTCCTTGCATTCGAAGTGATTTATGTTTTGGGAAATTTTCTTTGAGGCCTTCGTTAATTAATGCAGTCACACCTCTTCAAAGAGAAGCGTCGCCTGTACGGGATCGAGCAGGGCTGGAGAGATGTTTGAACCCATCTTTCACCCCTGCGGTGTTTGAATCTCAGAGCTGGGCAGTTTAAGTGCACTAAAGCTACCAGGTGTGTAATGAATTACAGCCCTCCTCTGCCCTCGCCTACAAATGTGTGGCTTCTTAGTAGCAAACATATTTCTTTTTGATATATATTTGAAAGGTTGTTTGGGGGCTTTTTTCCTGAACCATCTTTTGATTTGAATTTGAAATCAACCTAGACAGGTTCAAAGAGAGCAAGCTCCATCCCCAATATAACAGAGAAACGAAATCCTCCATCTTAGTTCAGACCACTCAAATGCCTTCCCCTCCCCCATCGGACGCGCTAACCAGTGGGTTTCCAGCTCTCAAGATCCGCCATATGTACAAAGGTTCGATCTGCCATATGTACAAAGGTTCGATCGTTCGATCCGCCATATGTACAAAGGTTCTTAATATATCCTGTGTGTTTCTGAACTCTACTCCCATTTTCTTGCATTTCAGACAAAGATTGGCCATGTGGAAGTCAGGAGAGTGTGGTCTTGAGGGAGCCACCCCCCTGACCCCTCAGAGGTCACAGAAGATTAAAAGGGAGTTAAAATAAAAGAGATACGTTTTTTTTTAATTGTATTATGGTTAAAACATATTTAACCTTAACAATATCATATAAAAAAAGAGTATAAAAATGTCACAGAGCAACAATAGCTATACAATAATAAACATGTTGTACAGTGAATTCAACAATTCCTTCAATACACAAAGAAGAACAAGACAAAAAACCACACAATCCCTTAAGGATTAAGAAAGGGAAACAAATACAAAAAACACTATAATTAGACTCCCATACTAAAAAGTTACACAATTCATACCTAACAGAGGCAGTACGTCGAGAAAAGCTCCCCCAAATTGAAGCTAGTAAGAAAACCAGTAACAGCTAAAACCATGGGAGTTGACTCGCCGGCAAGACACATTGAAAGAGAGAAGTAGGAATACATAAATACATAGGCAAATCAAAAATATGCCTCTGTCCTGTCAGGAAACTGGGAGGGCTCTGGCCCCCTTGTGCGGGTAGGATCATCTATCAATCAGGGTGCAGGAAGCCTGCTCAGGGCCCTCCGGATCAGGCGTCACAACTGAATTGTCTGAGACCAGGGAGGTCCTTTCACCAAAATGCCAGGGGTAGCGGAAGTGACATGACCGTTGACCTCTGATGACATCAGAGGAAGTGATGTCATTTGACCCCACCCCCAAATGACATCACGGGACGCGATGGAACACGACCTTTCACCCCTTGACAAAACAGGACGTCCATTACATATCATAGTTTTTAAGTACACTATGAGAAATATGGTTACGATATCACTGTAGAGTGATATACATATCATACAGGAATTGATCACCGTATGTGTATCGTTACTATCAGTGCGTGTAGGCCCATATTCACAAATTACTGTGAATGCAAGCAGATGTCCAATGGCAAACGATTATGATGTATTATTATATAGCACTTACACTTAAGCGCTTCATATAGAACAAATATACATACAATATCACCCAATCTATGTTGGTACTCATGTATCAACCTCAGCAGGATGAAAGGCTGAGTTGATCTTGCCGGGAGTCGAACCTGCAACCTGCAGACCACTTACACACATTGCAGCAGCCAGCGCACAAACCACTGAGCTATCTTACTAGCTATAGCTATCAGAAAACCAGCCACTCCAGAATCAAAGAGCCACATGCTGCTGGCCACAGCCCAGAAGCCTCAATTTAAGCACAGACCCCTGGCGACCCCTAAATGATGTCTCTGTCTGAGACCTGGTTGAAAGGGCCAAAAACCCCACTGTGGCATCCCACTAAAGCATTTCCAGATCGCCCATCCTCATTTACAAAGTCCTGAAAGGGTTGCCAAATTGCCATGGATTTTTGTAATTCTTCCTTATTGAAGGCAGTTCTTTTTTTCCATTTCGTACGCGGCCCACAATTTGACCCGCTATAACGATATCGCAGGAGCCTCCACTTACGTCCACTTCGGTGCAGTTGCAATGTGAGCTGCCACCAGCATTCTCGCCATCAGTCTGCCCATTGGACTTTCATAGAATAGAGCCCAGCGATCATCCCTTGTCAGTGGTCGAAGTGTACGAAAAGAAGTAGTGGAACTATGTTCCCTGCTAGCTTGCCTCTGTTCTCCACAAACCCCATTAGTGCGCCCCCTCCCACACACGATCCAAACTCCAAAACAAACACACCTGCTATTTAAGGGAATGTTCAGTGCAGTGCACTGAAGTGCAAGCTTCAACTTCTTCCTACACTTCTATTTGAAAACTAAACCATTGCAGAACGGTTTCTTTTTTAAATGAAAGTATAGGAACAGTGAAACTTAAAAATAAAAGCATAGGAGCACTGCTCCCGCCCACTTCAACCTCTCTCCCTTGTCCTTTAGAAAATCATCAGTGGATAATCAGAAACAGCTTTATACGTCACCACTGTAATCTGTGCCAGGACCTCCTTTCATTAGGTCTTTGTTGCTGGTCATTTCCACCAGATGTGGACCAAGGTAACCAGTCCACTACACTCTCTCTAGCACACCGAAAATAATGTAGGGGCCATTTTGAAATGGGGCACCACCTGTTGGATGGGTTAACCCAGTTCCCAAGCAGACCTATATATACGTAATTGTGTCCTGTGGATTTTTAACATGCAAAGACCGGTGCCTTTGGGAGGCAACTCGTTTCTCTGGAGGATCTAATATAAGAGTTTCAAGATCTTGGTCTCTCTCTATGACCTGCCTCTAGCACCGTAATCCAGTGACGCCGCTGAGCGTATCGAAAATATTCGGAATTTTCCAGTGCAAAAGAAAACGGAGCTTGAACTTGTTAGGATGAGAATGCATTGGCCATTAATAACAGACAAGTATTATTGAAAAATCAATATATATATCCCTATTATGTAAAAAAACATGTTTTGAGTTTGTTCAATAAAATCAGTTTGCTACAAAGCTCCGAACTCTCATATATCACCAGTGCAAATTGTGTCTACCTCGTATATACACAACAACATTGAGAAATATCTCATTGACAGTGCTAGTGATGGGTTCCTGCACAAGTGTAGCTTCTCAGAGCTTCACCAGGGCATACATGGCATTAATAAGCGGTTGACAGTAAAACAACAATAGGAGCAATCAACAGATGATTTGCCATCTGTGTAAACTGTTTAAAATAGATTGTGGCCTTTTACCTTGGCAAATGTCTTCCTACATCTCACACGTGTACAACACGTCCGAGATTATGTGTGGGCTTGTAAGGCCACCTGATTCACCTTAAGTCAGACTGATGGACTATAATGCCTATGGATATACTTAGTGTTGTATCAGTGGTCCCAAGCTACCTCATAGTAGTGTTATTACATCACGTGGTAGCAGAGCCTTGATTATGGGAATCCTGCATAATGCAAATTTACCTGAGCGCTGGTAGCTCTGCAGATGTGCGGCTTTGAGTTGGGAGAGGACAGACACAGCCATGTACCCTTGCTGTCTTTTGCTCTGCATTATCCAACTGCAGACCCCATAGCCACAATTACAAGGAAGATCATGACCCCGGCTTCTTGTCATGTTTTGTAGAGATTGACTGGCAAATCATGGTGGTCTACTGTCCAACTGTAAGTGAGGGCCATGGAAGGTAGGGAAGGGCAAAGAATGGGCTTGGTGTCATGGGCAATTAAAGGGCAGGAGTGGCAAGAAATTGGTGACTGAGCAATTTGAAGAAGGCCAGGTTGTCTCGGGAGGATAGCTCAGCGGCAATGTGCGCACCATGGAAGCAAGATGACACAGAGCAACACAGGTTCGAACCCCGGGTCCGCGCTTAGAAACCTCTGGGTATTAAGCGCGTTATAAATAACCTATCATATCATATCATAAGAGCGTGCAAGGAAAGGGATTGAATTAATAGCTAAAGGATGGAGCAAAAGGGGAAAGGGGGTCTGAAAGTTAATTGTAAGAAACAGGAGGGTATTGAGAATGTGGTGAAAAGGAGGATACCATAGGATAATGGGTCAGAAAGATAGGGTAAATGAGATGGAGGTACACATTTGGAATGGTTGGTAAGCAGGTTGCTGAGATCTATGTCTTAACCGATTGTGGGACTGGTGTGATTGATGCCTTTCTATTTTCTGACTAAGTGATGCATACTTGCTTTATGAACATATGTTTCAATTACTACTCCTCTTATATTTTTTCAGATTGCTTTATAATGTGACTTGGCGCATTAAAAGTACACGCAATTGTACGGACAAAGATTAAAATGATTGTATGTTTTCATTATAATCACATTAGTCTGTTTCTTGGATGTATTTTCCCCAGGATACAGATGGTTAATAGGATTCCCCCTTGGTAACCAGATTTATTAAACAGTATACTAGTTTAGCCCTTGAATAACAACTTTGCAGAAAACATATTTTTTGTTTCTAATATTGAAGATCGAATAACATTATGTTCCTGAGCAATTCACTTTTCATTACTGTGCCATATTTTCCTTAACTATGTGTAGAGAAAGCCTCACTCATATTGGTTTATACTCTATAGTGTTACTCTATAAATAATTATAAATAATTATAATTTAAAGAATATATGTTAAGCATACTGGTGAGAAGGCAGGATGACAAGTGTGGGGCTTATGTTGTGGAGATTGGGTAGATAGGGTGCCCGTTATGGTTTGTGAGGGGTCAGAAATGTGAGGCAGACAACTTTGGTCAGCTTTTTCCACAAATGATATTTTTATTTAAATGAGAAGGTTTGATAAACACCTCACTATCCCTACCCTGATGAGGATTTCCCTGCCTAAAATAAACTAAAGTAAACACTCTAACAAAGGATATCTGTCCCTCACACCTATACATACAATAAATAAATTAGACAATGCATTGCAGTTGAAAGGCATCAAAATTAATTAGTATAACAATTGAGATTGCACTGTCACAAAAGTCTCTCCTTGTAATATGGGTGAATTCCCCTTTCCCAGATGTATGCAGGATTGTCCCCAAAGTTCCAAAAAGAAATAAGGAAATCCTACTTTGCAATAAAGTTCCAACACAGTTCTTTACAACTTCAACTTGTCAACGGAAAGTTCCAATACAGTTAATTGCAACTTCAACTTGCCAACAGAAGATTCCAATACTCCAGTGATTCAACAAAGAACATTGAAAGGTCTTTCACTTCCTTGAACAAGTACAAGAATTATCTTCAAATAAAGAACCTTTCCTCAGTTTGTCAATATTGTCTTGGTCAGGATGATTTGCCACAACTGAAGAATTCTAAATTCCTTTACAGCAGTTTTACACAGTTGTGTCTCCAGTACCAAAAGCAACACACATTGGGCCTCATTCCGAGTATGGCGGTAAGGGATAGCGGCCACCGGTAACGAGACCGGTGGCGGTATTCCCTTACCGCCATACTCCGAGTTCCCTCTGCGCCCTCGCCCTTAACGCCTGCTTTGAGCAGGTGTTAAAGTCGAGGGCGCAAAGGGGCCTCCAAGCCAATAACGGTGACCGTAATGAACGGTCACCATTATTTGCATCTTCCCCATTCCCATTGAGCCTTATGGGGGCTCATTTGGGAATGGGGAAGAGCCTTGGTGAATGGGAAATTACCGCCCCGCCAACCTTGGAATGGGGCGGTGATTCCGCCATCCACCAAGGCGCTGCCGGTCCGGGTACGGCGTCAACCAAGGCGTTAATAGCGCCATTGGTTAGCGCTGTACTCGGAATGAGGCCCATTGTCTTTGTCAGGATCACCTTATAGCACTTCATCAACTTCTACCTGGTTTACTCCCATGCCAGGCCTACTACCTCAGTTCACACTTGGTTTACTCCCATGCCATGCCTACTCCCCCAAAGGTTTACCATCTGGGTATACTTCCCTGCCTGAACAGTGTTCACAACACATGCTTTTATCGTTAAGATCAACACACAAGAGGTTCACAACAGCTTCACAGTTTTGCAGCTTCAACCTTTGAACAACTGTTCAGGGAAAACAACATTCACATTGGTGCTCTTTAAAACTCCTCTGTAAATGATGCTCGCCTCCTTTGAAAAACTGTTTCCAAAAGGGCAGCCTTTTTGCCACTCTTGTATCCCCACTGCACAAGTAATCATATACTTACACGGGTAGGGTCTTCTTCTGTTCCTCCCTTGGCTTTGGCAATGGGAGTTTATCACAGCTTTCAGCATTTGTTGTACAAAGTATGGGCAACCAGTTTCACAACTTAGCACACTTTCCCCGTTGGCATTATCTGTTGGATTTTAATTGCCTTGATTTTAGTTTCTCGAGGCCTGTGCAATGCTTATAGGTATTATTTCGTAGCAATTCCACAAACTCTCACGTTTAAAATTAGTCATTTAGTTTTGACATATAAGACTTTCACTGCTTTTCAATAGTTTGATCTTCAAAATCAGTTTTAGGCAACTTTCACTTGTACGCAAGTGCTGTTTAATTGATGAACGCCTTCCTTGAACACGCGGTTGAATGCGCAGTGCTCCAGGATCACTACCAGCTTGTGAACTTGCCGGTTAAGATGTGCATGTACGATCCCCTCGCTCGCAGGACTTGTGCTTCTGTAGCTTCTTGCGACCCGGCAAACAGCTTCTCTAAGTCTGCTGGCACCTGTTCTATCTGCAAAAGGAGCTCATTTTGCTCCTGTGGCCCTCTGGTGCACGCCAGCCACTAGAGACAGCCTCCTGGGAAGGAAAACTTCCCTCCCTTTTGTTACCCGCTGCACAGACTCTGCAGAACAGGTCCCCAGAGGGCAAGCTTCCCTCTTGCATGCTTCCCGCAGAGCAACCTCTGCAGTTCAGGTTTCTTGGGACACAGACCCTCTCAGGACTAAAAGCTGATTACGGCTGAGCAGTGGTCCCAGCATCTTCTCCCTCCTCCAGCATCTGCCGTGGCTGCTTGTGCGAATCACACCGCTTCTGCTTCTTTTTCTGCTCTGCCTCTTGCTCATGCTCTTCCTAATGGCCTGCACCTGAGGGGGCTTTTTAAGCCTCTCAGTCTCCCTCAGGTGTGGGTCATCTGAATTAACAATCGGACCACTCCTGCAGCATTGTACCTTTTCGGCCCTCTTCCTCGTCACAGTACTTAGGGATTATGGGACTTGAAGTCCCTAATGGCAAAGTACATTTTTCAGGTTTGTTTTTCACTTTTAAACTCTCTGATTCCTATAATATTCTTTAAGGGAATATCAAAAGGATTAGTTACCAAACTTAAATGAAAAGAGGAAGGCAGTTCTTTTGAGCTTTCACTGTACCTCTGGGCGTTAGGGAGATTTTTAGCTTTACAAATCTCCAGGATTTTGAAAGGGTTTTTAGCTCTCCTGATGCCTAGGAGTTTTGAGTGTTTTTACTATTTATTTGTTTAACTTTTGGAACAAAAAGTTCGTTATTGCATCAAGCCATTATATACTTTGGCATTGAGGAGATATCCTCTATTGAACAAATACTGCATCTCACCCCAGAGAGTCCTCTCAGCCCCGGGCTCTTTATCCTCCCATGCAATCCACCCGCAGAACACAACCCCCAAGGTCAGGATCAGAAAGTGTCTGTCTATCCCTTGCCACCTACAAGGAGACTTTAAGCTGGGGTTTAGTGAGGCGTCCGTAGGATTCATCACAGGCTTTTGTGTTGTGGGATGAGGAGGCAGGAAACCAGGTATGGGTCTTTTGCCACAAGTTAGACCTATTATGAGTGGTTTGGGATGGGCCAACGAAGGTCTGTCTCTATACATTGACACCGCTATCAAAAGTTTGGTTACCACACTACCTGCCTGCTTGCGAGATACAACTCATACTTTACAAACTTTATCATCCATCCAATGGTCGGAACAATTCTTTCTAGCAAGTTTTGATGTCAAATCCTTATATACAGCAACTCAACACAATCTAGCATTGGATACTATTGATTTTTCATTTAGGAACTATTCTGCCTCTTATGCAGAGCACATATCAATGATTAAGGATTTCTTGGCCTTTACATTAGAACATAACCAGTTTCTGTTTAACGGTCACTATCATGTCCAAACCAGAGGAGTGGCTATGGGGGCCAAGTATGCCCCTTCGTTAGCTAATCTCTTCATGGGGAATTTTGAACAACACTATATTTTCAACCCACATAAATTTCAAGATCACATTGTAGTATGGAAGAGGTACATTGACGATGTTTTACTTATATGGAATGGTTCCACAGACACTTTTTAAGAATTTACAGAATATTTGAATAATAATACTTTTGGTATTGAATTCGTGGGACATGCAAGTCCGAACAGAATCGAATTTCTGGATCTAATCATCAGCCTTTTGAATGGTCAGATACATACAGAAACGTTCAGGAAACCGACAGCTGTCAATTCAATTCTACACGCGAAAAGTTGTCACAAACGATCAGTCATAAAAAATATACCCTTTTGGTGAATTCTATCGAGCTCGCAGAAATGGCAGTGCTCAGTTAGACTTCATCAATGAATGTGGATGGATCAAAGACAGGTTTAAGAGAAGAGGTTATTCCAACCAATGTATTCAAAAAGGCATCCAACGAGCAAGTGTTATAGCACGAGAGGACATGCTATCAGTTCAAGAGACACATAAGGCCACCAGTTATTCTGATGTGTGGATTATTACCAAATATGTGAAAAATTCTGATCTGTTATATGACGTTTTAGCTAAACATTGGCATTTACTTCAGCTTGATTCGGATATACGTCCTTATATAGCGGACAAACCCAAGTTTATTTTTACATGCAAGCAGACACTAAAAGGACACTTTTGCCCCTCTTTCTCAGTACCTCCATCTAACTCTACAGACTCAACATCATGGTTACCAGCTAAAACAAAGTTTTTTTTTTAAATGTGGCACGTGTAATTTTTGCAAGTTCGTTGTAAGCTCAGATACTTTTTCTTGTCATAATGGTCTTTCTATTCAAATCCGGGATTTCATAAACTGCAAGAACAAATTTGTAGTGTATGGGATTCTCTGCATATGTGGTAAAGTTTATGTGGGTTCTACAATACGGGAATTGCGAATACGTATTCGAGAACACTTTGCCAGCCTGAAAAAACCTGATTCTAAATTGCCTCTTTCCTTGCACTGGCAAACATGTCATCAAATGGGTAATGTCAGGGATATTAAATGTATTGGCTTAATGCAAGCGCGAGCACACCCAAGGGGGGGGCGGCGACCGCCTTGACTTTTACGACAATTAGAAGCACGTACTATATGTCGGCTTCGATGTACTACTTAGGGTCTGAACAGTGACACAGAACTACATGTTTTCTTGTAAATAGGAAATTGGATGTGGTACCTATATTGTAACAAGATAGGATTTGATTATTCACTTGCTCTTTGAAATGGGTAAAAGCACATTACATTCTGCCACATTCTGTTACACTAGTGTGGCACTGCAGGAGCCCGGGAACTGCTGCGGTGCTGGCGCTGTACCCGTGTGCCAAAGACACTGGCATTAGTCAATTGATTATTTTGTCTTTTATCAGATGGTACTTTGAACATTAAGATACTTCATATCCATAGGTCTAAATAGTTATTTACAATTTTGCTGTCCCAATTTTCCAATTCTTTTTACTATTTTCAGCATATGGCACTGGGAAAACTAACAGTGTTTTTGCATCATTTTAATCCTTTTTACCGGTTGTACTAAGTACACCACCGTATGATCGGACCAGAGCACGTGATCAGGGACGTGCTACATTTCAAGTGAATCGTTCCAACTTACATTTTTTCATTTATTTTTGGTAATTGCAATGCAGCAGTGAATGTTTAGAATTTTCAATATTTAAATTCTTGGTTCGCTGTGCAATTAGGATCTCAAAGTCCTATAGACTCTCATTTTGCAATCACGTGATTGCATCTGGTCACGTGATCTGTAGCGTATCACGTGAGTACAAGGTCCTTTTATTTAACATTGAGTCTGGGGACAACCATGGCAGGACTTGGTTTTGTGTTGGACGACAAACAGACGGCAGTCTATTTTGGTAAGGCAGTATTCAGCTGCATGCTCATTGCGTAGGCCATATAGTCGCCACTTTTCAAGTTATAATGTCTAATGCGGATGGCGTTCGCTTATCAGGTCTCGCCATTCAAGGGCTAGCTGTGCTTCATTTACATTGATCGGCTTAGAAAAGTGCTCCGCGACAGATCTGCATAGAAATCTGTGCAGGTTACATTCCTGGTCTGTATTCATTTTTTCAGGATTTTTACAGTACATGAATTAGTGTATTAAGCCTTGTTCCCCATTTGGAATGCAGGAGACTAGAATCCTCATTGCGGACTTTGCTCGAAATTACCCATCAGCTGATACACATCAGAAGGGCTTTATGCTTGGTAATTGGCATACCCACTCAATCTTTAGATCGCATGAGAATTATTGGGTATTGACATTCTAAGCACATTCAGGGGTACTAGTGTTAACTTTTCATTCATTTGGCAATCATATAGGGGGTCATTACAAGTTTGGAGGTAACCATGGCGCTTTTAACGCCATGGATGCCTCCAAACCCATACCGACTCCGCCCTGGTGAATGGAGCTATTACCGCCCCATTCCAAGGTTGGCGGGGGCGGTAATTCCCCATTCACCAGGGCCCTTCCCCATTCCCATTTGAGCCCCCATAGGTCTCAATGGGAATGGGGAAGGCGCTAATAATGGTACCGCTAATTACGGTACCGTTATTAGCTCCAAAGTCCCTTTGCGGGTCCTGTCCTTAACGCCTGGTAAAACCAGGCGTTAAGGGAGGACCCGCAAAGGGACCTCGGAATAGGGCGGTAAGGGATTACCGGCACCGGTGCCCTTACCGGTACCGGTATTTCCTTACCGCCCGGGTCGTAATGAGGCCCATAGCTTTTTTGTGCATTTGGCTAATGGGTGCAGTGAGGGGCACTGCGGTTGGAGGCACTGGGCTCCAGTCAGTGGCACACTTAGACTGATTGCATGAGTTGCACTAAATTGAATGCATTACACAAATGGTATACCGATTGTGTGCCATATCTATAAACTGGGTTTTAGTATTGATACCAGGTGTTAAATGTACATATGCTTTTCCCCTTTTCCTTTTATGCGCTGTTGGGGCTATTACCCGCGATGACATGTTCCTGTTTATAATTTTTCACGATGTGACTTGGTAATGTATATTTCATTTTCACGGTTATGTTTTCCTGTATTCTATGCCCTTGTCCGTATGTTGGGGTAATTGACTATTTCCAATGTTTTTTTTGTTGAAATGTTATATTATGCATTTATTTGGTTTTATAACTACTTGTCGGGTGCAGAGCTTTGCCTTGAGAAAGACCTGTGGTGGTCGAAACACGTGTTGGCAAATTACTCTGACAAATTTGAACACGGCAAATGAACAGAATAAAACAACGACCTTTGAGAAGCACTTGTGTATATTGGCTTGCATAAATTGTGACATTTATAATCATTAATCAATCATATACGTAATCTGTGTAAACTAGCAGCGCATCTAGTGGTGGAACAATTTCTGTCTCGTTTTTTTGCCATGCCATGCCAGCTCTTGTTTGACTCTGAGAGCGAACCCAGACCCCCTAGTTCAGCAATTGCTCTGCTCTGCCAATGTATTTTCTAGCTTTGCCACCTCTTTACATTGTTCGACAGCTAAAGATGGGAATGGAGGAGATGTAGTCTGTTGTCAAATTACAAACTGTGACCCATTGAAAACTGGGTTCAAATCCCAGACTTCCCATTTCAGCAATTATTTTATCCTGGTGAAATAATTTTACTATGTTTGGTAAGTGGGAGAATTTCTCTAAGAAACCACGAGCATAAATAATAAACATGTTCCACAAATGGAAAGTAATGTCCATAATATTTACTCTATATACTTGAGAATGTGTGGGAAGGGGAGAGGTTGGCATTGAGTTGACTTGTTCTGGAAGTTGGGGACGCTGCACTGTGAGCTTGGGGCATTGCACTATGGGCCAGAGAAGTAAACTTGCCCCCCATGCTAAATGTTGCCAGTCCTCCCCTGTCTCTCCTCCTAACTTAGAGGATTCCTTTGTGTTTCACGATGCCCCTTATACTTCTAATTGCTCACATACATGGCCATCAAAATTGGACAGAGAAAAAAAAGATTTGGAAAGGAATTTTTTTTTTAAGGATAATTAAGGATATAAGATGTTTCTTCCTGACTCGTGTGGATGTATCTGACTCTGAGTCTCTAGTACCTCAAGGCTTGGTCCTTTTGAGTCCTACTCTTGTTGGGGACATTGCTGTACTTAATACGGAGGCCTCTGAAGTGGCAGAGGGGCTTTCCATTCTTAGGAGGTTGAGTCTGGCAGGGAGTGTTACTTGTAGGGAAAACCCAGCCACTGCGAGAGCTAGGCCCATCTAATAAGCAGACTCTTATTATGAAAAAGGTAGCAGGGGCCCCTCTCTCGAAAGTACACAGCATGATAACCTGTTCAGTGGTTTTGAACCACTTTGAGAGTTCACAGCCATCTGCTATTTGCTCCCTGGACCTTTCACAGATGGGAAATAGCCATTTGCATATCAGTCTTTGTCCCGCCCACATGGGCAGTCCAGCACCGAAATACTATGGCAATTCCCTTTTGAACAAGAGTACTAACAGCAACCTTGGGTAACTCAGATGTGGATTCCCTGCTCACGGTGCTCAGAGAGGCACAGCTCCACCTCACTGGTGAGACCCAACAAGGCTTAAACACGTGTATGGGGTTGCTGTTAGTACTCTTGTTCAGAGGGAAATTGCCATAGCATTTCGGTGCTGGACTGCCCATATGGGCGTGACAAAGACTGATATGCAAATGGATATTTCCCATCTGTGAAAGGTACAGTGAGCAAAAAGCGTGTGCTGCAAACTCTCATATCAAAGTGGGGAAAAACCCCAGAACAGGTTATCATGCCATGTTCTTTCTGGAGTTGAGCGCCTGCTACCTTTTTTGAAATATAGGGCCTCATTACGAGGCAGGCGCTGACGGAATGAAGGGGGCCGGTACGGGAACGGCCCCCTTCATTCCGTCAGGGCTGATTACGAGCTTCCCATCGCGGGACCCGGATCGGACGCCTGGTAAAAGGCGTCCTTTCCGGGTCCCACGAGGGGAAGAGGGAGGTAACAACGGGACACTTATAAAGTGCCCGTTGTTACCTCCATCCCCATTCCCATAGAGCCCTATGGGGAATGGTTCCTGCAAGGAGGACTTACCAGGTCCTCCAATGTCGGAATGACCTGGTACCATAGACTCTTATTAAAGTTAGGAGGGTCGTTCTGCTAGTTAGTCACTTTCACTTAAATCTCCTACTATATTTTGCAATAAATTAGAATCCTCTATGAAAAGAAGTAAAATCTTGGAGATATTGAGTGGGATACCTTCATTGGCTGGGGTTTCCTCAGTGGATATTTGTTGGCTGGAACTGGATGACTGACAATTTTATATTCATTAGCATAGACAATGACACTTTTGTGGTTGAACCAGTTAGTTTACATTCTGCGTCATCGCCTGTTTTGCAAGTACAGAGGGAAGGGCTCTGATATTTAAAAAATCCAATGCTCGGTTGAAAACCTGGGGGAACGGCATGTCTCATTTACTAAGGATGTGTTTGATTTAAAATGGAATTGGGACTGGCTCCCTGCCTCCTTTTCCTACTTTAGGGGTCAACAACTCGGTTTTCAAGTGGCAGTCAATCTCTCTCTACATTTAGAACACACATGGTTTCAATATTTTTTTTTTAACTCTGCTATGATTGCAAAATACAATTTAAAAGATTTTATATTTTTTCAGGAAGCCTGGCTGCGCGAATCCCCCAGAATGGATGGTTTTAAAGTACACATTAAAAAAACAAGGAACGGTCTGAAGGGTAGACCGGTGTCTGGTATACTTATAGCTATTAAAAATGATCTAGTGACGAAATGTCTATGAATATGGGGCCAACATCAGTGGTAAAAGTTGGCCTCACAGATGGTTTTGAATGGCGGCCTTTTCTCATGGTCAATCTGCCCTGTAACCCTCTTGCAGCGGAGGATAGTTTAATCTGGGCTATGATAGAGTGTGCACGAAAAGAGGAAAAGGATCCACAGTAGGAATCCTCCCGTCCCTTGCACACTATCTGAATCCACCAAAAAGGTGGTTAATTATTCATAATAAGAAATTACAAATTATTTTACAGCAGAAAGAAATACTTTCATACAATCATGCAATAAGAAGTCTGTGTACCCAATTTATCTAAAACAAGGGTATTTTAATCATAGAATATGATATAGATAAGCAAAACACATCCCAGAAGTCCAATATCAATAGCTTAACACGTTTTGAGGTGCTCCCTCTTCATCAGAAGCCTAATCGGACTGTTTATGGATGAGATTCATAAAGGA
Organism: Ambystoma mexicanum; assembly: GCF_040938575.1. Lineage (NCBI taxonomy): Eukaryota > Metazoa > Chordata > Amphibia > Caudata > Ambystomatidae > Ambystoma > Ambystoma mexicanum. Next base: position 1,146,603,626 of record NC_090927.1, read on the forward strand.
GAGAAAAGAAAACAAAATGCTATCTGTTACATTTCACCCATATAGGTTGGATAATTTTCATCAAGAGAATTGTATACACATCCGATAAATATGCTAAAAACCTTAAAGCTGTCAATATGTTAACACTGACTCAAACCACCCGCCTTGATAGATGGAGGCTTTTCCTATTGTTCAAAACCATTGGACTGGCACTCATGCAACATTTTGGCGACCCACCATAGTGACAACCTACTATTACCCCCTACAACTGTTACATGTATGTTCAGGATGACACTCTGGCTCAGAACTCAATTAATAGTGGTATGTTAACACATAGACGTTACACATCGAAGAAAACCACCTGTCTTCTGCACTACTGGTATTTGAACATAATTATATTGACGTTCTGTATGGTAATCATTGTGCTGCTTTTTATGATGCATAATTTAATGACAATTTAAGGAGACTGTAGATATTCAAGAACAGGGGTGTCTGGTATCATCACTCGGACGAGAACTCACCCAAGGGTGCTCCAACTTCATGTTCAAGCGCACCCAGGGCGCCAGAACTGATGTGCAGTGCCAGAAAGTTAGTAAACTCGAGATTCCCAATGCTATTATATATGGCACAAGAAAAAGAATATAGCAAAAGATAATGTCAGTGAGGGGAAATTGGTTTGTAAATAGGGGCAAAAAATAGTGCCAGGAAATAAGTATGCTTTATGTGTGGGCACTCACCCTTATAAAAACTCGATCTCCAATACTGACGCAAAACAGCATAGTGCCATGCATGGTCAGTGCTGTAAACCGTAGGCAAAAGAACGTCAGCTGCCACACTCTGTAATTCCTGTGATTTAGGAAATATACGAATGAGCCGATAAGACTGCTAATTCCATAAATAGTCAAAAAAAGAGTTCACGGGCAGCTTGAGAACAAGAAACAATATACCTCTGGGTCAGGGGATTTTCACAAATTGGATAACCGATTCCAGACGCCTCGCTCTCCACGTGGCCTGTGCTGGATAAACCCAGTGTTGGTGATATTAAGTAACTGTATGTTATACAAAGCGTCACAAGACCGCTGGTTACCTTTTCTTCCTGGGGAGTGAGAAGGTGAGGCTGCCAGTCCGTCGGTAGATGTTCACAAGATGAAAGAGCGACGCGGGGTACTGATCCAACACCCTCCTGACAATAAACAACAGGATTGAGCTGAACCAGCTCCCAATGCCACGGGACAGCGCTTCTCTGATTATCGTGATGTCAGGACAGTGTAAACACTGACAGAGAAGGCCTGGTGAAGTCTGCTGCTGAACAGGATGATCGATGGTCTGATCTTTGAAGGTTTCTTGGAGAGAATGTAGTCACAGGCACAGATACCGGCAGGGCACAAGACCAGTAGAAGTCAGATGGAATTTTTTAGAAGGTGAAGGCAAACCCCCCAAGAAAATGAGGGATAAAAGAAGGTGTGGAATCCTAACCCAATCACCCCAGGACCAGACCCCAAGGAGAACCCAGGAAGGGAACAGACCACAGGGAACTTGGACAAGAACAACAAGGAACCCCAGGGGAGAAGGAACAGACAGGAAGACCAGAGAACTGGCAAAACCAAGAACAGGACTGGGACACCGGGGGGGGGGGGCAAGGCAGGAGCAGGCAAGGAACAAAGAACCCCAAGGGGCTCAGGAAGAGAGCAGGAAACAGGAACGAGGGACACAGGCAAGCAGGCCCCCAGGAGCGCAGACACGGCCAGAACAACCGCGTTGAGACGCGTTGTTTCCTGGTTTGAGGAGGCTATACATAGCCTGGGGCCAGATGAGGCTTGGAGCCGAGGACCCCGACCCTTGGAACAGGTAAGTTGCGTGAGTGGCGTGACACTGTAAAAGAAAGGAAATTTGTATGATCTAATAACGTTTACATGTAATCTGCAGAAATGAGCAGAAGTCTCGAATATCTAAATGTGTGTAGTCAGTCCGAGCAAGTGTACCAGAGTATTCTCATTTGCTGAGTGAAAAACACGGACTTGGCGTCACGCGTCCGTAACCACAGTAACCAAGGCTTCGGTTGAGGGCACAACGCTGCCTTATGTAAATTAGAGCGGTTTAACATCAGTGGGAAATAGAGGAAGGACTCTTTAGTCATCGCGGATATTCGGTCAGCCATATTGGAATGGACTGATGTGGTAACGGTTCTAATGTAGTTGTGGCAACAATTCTAATATAGCGAATTGTATTTGCTACCTTGGGGATTACATTCTCAATAATCAGCAGGAGCCAGACCATTTGTCTCAAGACTGGATGTACCTAATGATTAAGGTGAAGCATATTATCCGATGGAACAAAGTTTTAATGTAGTCCTAGATAAATATAGAGAGCCCGTATTGTACATGCTTGACAATGACTCAGTTCATGGTTTAAAACATGGTTCTAGATCAGTACAGAGAGCCTATATTGTACATGCATAACAATGAATCAGTTCATGGTACGTTCTACATTCTGGATTAATGGTATACAAAATACAAGGCATCAATTGCATATGATGACATTGTGGTCACACTGGTGATGTACATTTGATTATTCATAAAGGTATCTACAACCGCACGGTCTGCTGAATGGCCTATTTACAGTGTAAATCAAAGTTGTACAAGGTACATGGAAACACATCCATACGGTATTGATATAATTGCATCACTTGGTTAAACAACTTAAAGTGAAATTTGTTCTACATACAAATACTCTTTGGGATATATGAGAGCATTCCATTTGCATCCGGGGCCAATTTGTAATGTAAGTCACTGACATCATATAGACTTGCCGGGGAGATATGGAACCTTGTTCTATAAATACAAAGAACAATCATGAGGTTCAGAATTTCTCTTGGGGACCAAAGTGGTCTACATTCATTGGTTCCTCAAGAACATTCGGTCTATACAGTGTTTAACCCGTAAAGTACAGTGCTGTTATGGACTTGATGGTCGTGCAGAGTATGAATACCTCCGTCCCCAAGTACCACACAGACAACCCCAGAAATACTGCCTGTGCAGTCTTTGAGGCCACAGGTGTGGTAGTCCGTCGGGCCTGGATTCAGGAACAGCCAGAAGAACCCCTTGAACGCTGTAAGGCAATGGATTATGAGGTTATGCACAGAGCGGGAAGAAAAAACACAAGAACACAGGTAACTTGACACTGCTTACCTATGTGTACTGAAAGGTTGCCCAGAGACGTGAGGAAGGACTGGACCCCAGGGCAGGAGCTGGATGAGGTCAGGAGTATAGACAGGTAAACACCTAGCGTGGGGTCTGAGGCCAAGTTCCAAGATAAAAAGACGTGATCCGTAGCGTATCCAGGGACGATACTGTGGTCAGGCAACAAGAGGACAAAAGTTCGAACAGTAGGAGGGTGCGGCAGAGCAATCCGTGGAGCAAAGCGTAGTCAGGCAACAGGAGGTCCAAAGTTCGAACAGTAGAAGGGTGAGGCAGAGCAGTCCGTGGAGCAAAGCGTAGTCAGGCAACAGGAGGTCCAAAGTTCGAACAGTAGAAGGGTGAGACAAAGCAATCCGTGGAACAAAGCGTGGTCGAGGAAACAATCCGTAAATCAAACCGAAGAATTAAGCGTCACGTAATCCAGGAGGAAAACAGCTGTGAAGCAACGCTCCTTGTTTCTGGAAGCCTTTAACCAATGTCAGAAGTCACGTGATACGTGACACGGAAGCGTTGCTTCGTGATGGAAAATCACATGATCCGTGATGCGCGGGTCTCCGTGGGCAGCGCAAGGCGCTATGACGAAACGGAATCCTCCAGTTCAGCTGCCAAGAACGGGAGGGGCGATAGACGCCAGGTCTGCCATGCTGCAATCTACCATGATGGGCGAGGGGATGCAAGGCAGTACGTGAGCCAGGGTGCGTGTGTGGGGTAGTGGGAGGGACGGAGGCCGAGGGCGGGGAAAGAGCACCTGTAGGGGATGCACTCGGTGCGGGAGACGTGACAAGTGACAAGATAGAGTGTGTGACACCTGTTTAATGCAAAATCTAGGATTGTGTACAATCTCTGCTGGTGATTTTAATTGTTTTTGTGAGGACGAGGACCAGTTTGCTGTCGATGGTCGCCTTTCAGCCCAGAGTGTTCAGTACTTGAAGAGTTAACACCTTAAGAGAAAGATTGCCAGAGGGCTTGGGTGGCCTTTGTTTATGCAGAGATGGGGATTATCAAGGGTGAATGGAAATGTAAAAGGGGACATTCCAATTCACCCTATCTTGTCTGGTCTATTTTCTTCATCAACATTTTATTTTTATCTCAAATTATTTGATGGAAAGGGTGGATTGACTTGAGGTTATCTTGGATAACCCTAGCGACCACTCCTGTCTGGTGTTGTTAATATATATGCTAAGCTCGCCGAGCCCTTCCATATCCTTAGACAGTGAGAATTGAACAGTAAAAAAAGTGGGTAACTCAGGCTGAGCAATATTACCATGTCCATTCTAAGGTCACCCATGATTGGAAAACGTCGACTAGTAGTGACAAAAGTACAACGTGCTCTTTGAAAAACATTACTTTGATGTTGCAACTTTGGAAACAATAGGTTGCTTCCTTAGCATTGTGGAAGCCAAAACCATTTGTAGAAGAATCAAGTGGCACTGAATTTGACTCTCAGATTAGAAACCGCAAACGTTTACTGAGGCAGGCTTTGAGAGCCATTGAATTTTGGCCCAAGGGGGACACAGAATTAAAAGGTTGCACTGTTAAGAAAGAAAGACAATATTATAAACATTGGTTAAAGTCCTATAAAATTCAGAAATACCATTCTCAGAATCAGTCGGTTGTTCGCAAATTAATTAATCATGATTCTAAAGGCTTTTGGTGGTTACTGAATGGCATAACTAACCATCAGCAAAGTGTACAGTCACATTGTATTTTGGAAACTAAACTGGGTCACATTTTATCCTAATCAATTGCATAAAAACAATGCTAAAGTTAAAGGACATCATTTTTCCCTTATAAAGTCCCCATGGAAGTTGAACTTCGACCAAGTTGACTTAGAAGTTGCTCTATCTAAATTAAAGCCTTCTACGTGTGTGGCCCAGATGGCATCTCTAACTACTTCTTGTGACAAAACCCAGAGCTGTGGGCTAAGATTCTCTGGTGTCTTTTTTCTTAGATTGTTAAGGATATGGAGTTCCCAGATTCTTATCCCAGATTCTTATCTTATTCATTATCTATACTGGTCCCTATTCATCAAAAGGGAGACAGTTTGTCTCCTTTAAACTACAGGCCAATATCCTTCTGTTGTATAGGGAAAAGGGACATGGCCCCTTTAAGAGGACCAAGGCGAAGGGAGCGGGAGAAAGACGGAAGGGGAGGGGCAGAGGAGGAGAGAGCAGAAAGTGTGAGAGATAGAATAAAGAAAGTTGACAGGACCCCAGGCTCCGTGTCGTTATTTCGGTGTATGCATGAGCAGTGCATACGGCAGGCCTAACACCTTCAGACGTTTTAGCTAGTTTTGTATTCAAAGACCTATCCAAATGAGTGCAGGACAGACACAGATTAAGTATTTACCAAAATGGTTTTAGGAAAGGTGTGGGCACAGGGACCAATGGCCAGATAACTTCTCTTTTACAGTTTACTGCTAAGCAGGATAAACAGACCCCTGTATTTATGGCAAGTCTCGATGTATCAGCCACCTTTGATAAGGTGGAATTAGGTCTCTTGTGGATCAAATTAAGTTGCTGGAGAATTCTGCAAGGACTGCTTACAATACTCATTCTATTTCACTCAGATAATAGGCTGAGGGTTCGATTCAACATCAACTGTCTTTTATACAGAGAAGTCTTGGTGGGGACCAGACTTCTACAGGGGAGTGTCCTCGCCACAATTGTATTCAATTTATATATTTCAGATTTGACCCTTGCCCACTCACAAGCTGCTCTTTTCCCACCTAGTCTGGGAACTTTGGAAGTAGGTTGGCTAGTCTACGCAGATGACCTTCTCTTGCTGGACGTTACCCCTATAGGTCTGCAGAGATGGTTAGATTTAACGGCTAGTTATTTAAATTAAAATAAGCTTCATATTAACCCAGTTAAATCTAACCTTTTATGCTTCAATGCTGCAAAAAAAGTTAAAAACTTTTAATTGATGATTGCGGGGAAACATATTCCGCAAGTTACCTCATTAATTTACTTGGGGTATCTGATTGCCCCTAAGAAACATGTGATCTTGGTGAAGGAAAGGCTAGATGTTAAAGTAGAGGCCTTTAGTGCACAGATGAGGGTCATCCAGCAAAGGTTTTGTTTTTACTGTTTGCTAGCTATCATTCAATTTACAAAGCAAAGGTTTTGTCGGCGGTTCTTTATGGTTGTGAATTTCACGCTCCTTCTATCAGGAAATGGCTAAATGTCAAGGAAGGAAAGGTTTGGCTTAAGGTGTTAAATCTACCCCCTCATGTCCCAATGGAAGCCATTCGAGTAGAACTAGGCTTACAATCTTGGTGGTTTTATTAGAAATGGAACAATTTGTATCTTTACTATAAACTTCATATAAGACCGATTTGTATTTAAAATGATAGGAGTCTACTTTTAGGAAAACCAACGAAGCCCTGTCGGTATGTTTAGCAGAATGTTAACAGTACCTTGGAGAGATTAAGTGAACGTCTGAAATAGATCTTTTATCTGTAAAGAAAAAACTCTGAGCACTGGACAGAACTGTATCCTTAGACCATCTTAAAAAGTTATCATTATTTAAAGATTGCGTTCTTTTCATAGGAGGGTATATTTCTCGGCCATTCACTCAACCGTACATCCTCAAGTTTCCATCTCAGTCCTTTAGGAACTGATTGTTAAGATTCAGACTCAACTGTTACCCGACTTTGGAGGTTATTGGTCCCCATTTGGGCCTGTCCAACTATTCTTGTCGGTTATGCAAATGTACTGTCACAGAATTCTTGTATCACTTAATTTTCAAGCGTGAGCCCTACAGACTAAGTGAATGTATTATTTTAGTCAATTTGTTTTCTCTGTGTCTGTTGTGTTTTCTGAAAATGTATGGTCTAAGCTTATGATTGTAGAGCATTTGTCTTACTCTGTCGCTCTCTTAGCCTTTTTAGCAGAAAACATTCAATTAGGGGGACATTCCTGTAACAAAAATGTATTATGTATAATGGATGGAGGAGGTGATTAGCATGGGGGTCGCTCATACCTCTGTCTTCCTCTCTTTTAACCTCTTTTACCTTTTATATGTTAGCCCTGTTCAAAGAGAATGATTTTATTTTTGAATAGATTGGGAATTTGTACATTTGTTTTTATGTTCAATTATCATGGGTTATGATTAATGAACTCAGATTGTTTAACTTTTGTGGAAGGTTTCTTTAATGCAACCATATCACAATAAATATATAAATAAATAAATAACAAAATAGTCCAACATGACATATATTTTATGGACATTGAAAAAGTGTGCTTAGCCTCTTTCGGAGCCATGTAATAGTTTCAAAACATCATGGAGGGCCAGATCAATCCAAAAGCAATCCTTAGGGTCCATTTCCTTTTATTGGCATTTCAGATAAAACCTTTGTCTGAACACCAGTTGCCCAACCATTATGCAACAGGTAGCAAACAATGCGTAAACAGGCCCTGGGAGTCTCCAAGCTCTCGTGGGCTCATTGAGTTATTGTGGGAAAATGATCATAAGCATAGTCATTTGATAGTTATGTTAACTTTGGGGCTGTATTGCAACATATGTTGAGATGGCCAGATCAGAATATGGCAACCAAAGTAACACTTTCTAGCCTTCCACAGAGAACCAAAGTTGGCGTTTCCTATATAAGGCGATCCAATCAGTTGGCTGCTGTGACTCTTTGGTTGATCACGACTCAGTATATATCACTTCAAAGGAGATTGAAGAATGGCTGTGAGTTGGTTATGCCCAAACTCTTTGTAGGGTCTGATTGAGGTGGTAATGCAAACTGTCTTTTGCCTTAACTAGAAAGAGAGAAAAGACAAAAAAAAGAAAAGTTCACCTTTGGACCCTATGTATCCCCTGTGTGCACTGTTCGAGAGAAGAGTAACACTGGACAGAGTTCTGAGGCAGCTGTAGACTTAGAGTAGAGGAGCCCATGCAGGTAGGCACTGTACAGTGGACCTCTTATTATGGAAGAGGAGAAGATCGGGGTTGTGGGGTAAAGAGGCTTATGTTTGGGGATTGTCGTCCATGTGTCACGATCATCTTAGGAATTGAGTTCACATATTACTGGTGAGGAGGAAGGGGCTGAGTGGGACAGTTGCACTTCCAAAGGTGTCAAGTTCATTTTGTGGCCATAAGTGAGTTGTTTTTGGTCCACTCCTAGTGATGATAGTTATTTTGCCATTTTGTTGAAAAACTTTCAAATCATCTGATGCTGTTGGAGTCTAACACCTCTAATGTAAAGAGATCAAACTTGGGGCAAAGAAAATCTCATTCCTTTGACAAGTAAAATTGTTTCTGCAGTTGGTGATACTACGCTGACCTCAGGGCCAGTTGACTGAAACTCCAGCAATGTTATTCTCATTGTCTTGGGGATATGGGTAGTAGAAATCAGACCTATGAAGATGAGAGGCTGGAACAAATGAGTAGAGTTGATTGTTCTGGCAAAAATGTCCCATTCAGAATCAATAATGTGCTGGTGTGTGCATGTTAGTCCGGCTATACAAATCCACACCGTTGAACCCACGTCTACCAAATTTTGGATGGATTCTTCATTTGTCTGGGGCAAGATTGTAGTCTATGTTTGGATGCAAAAATGTCCCTCCATAGACACCCTCATTTATTGATGCTCACCCGATTCACTACAGTAGGTACTGGAAGGAGGCACAATTTGGAAAAGTGCCTGAAGTAAAATGTCTGATGTGTTGGTTATTCCTTTGAAATGTATTACTACTGTATACAGTTCAAAAGTATTTATTAAAGAATTTTTGAAGGGAATTAAAAAAAAGATTTTATCATGCCACTCCAAATATGGGGAATGGCAAGGTTACAGTTTACTTAAGTTCATTCACGAGAAGAGAGCACAATTAATCAATCTTTCTTAGACATTTTCTCAAAGTGACTAAAACATGCCACACAAAAAAGAAACATCACTTGGAAAAGCTCCATCTGATGCAAAGCGAAAATCAATATCAAGAGCTACTGAAACACAACAAACAACAGCACGACTTGCCGACTTGCGGACAAGTGCAATATCCTCCAGGGCACATGAGACACCAGAGCAAACTGAAGCAAGACTTGCCGATAAGAGGACAAGAGCAACATCCTCCACGGCAAATGAGACACCACTCGATCAGTACACGGGCAAAGCCGGGTATCCCAGCTAGTGATTCATATATTCCGTGCACATGTGAACAGTCGAAATAGAATATTTTTTCCTAACCGATTGAATTGAATTTTTTAGTTTACATTAAAAAAAAGACTCCACGCATATCACTTCTTAGGACTGCAGTCCGTCTCTTCGCTCACTGGCGTCCTCTGCTCTTCTCCAGTTTTCCAACAGGATTTGAACCTCCCGCAGAGGATTTCCAAACCTGTTGGTTCCTCCGGCTGGGCTTGACGATTGCTTTAGTCCATCATCTCTTCTTATACATTTCTGCCAGACCGGCCATGGCAGATTGTCAAAGTCCTTTGTTGATTTGACAGCTTGATCTTCATGGGCCTCATTACGCGGTAGGAGGTAGCCATGGTGCTATTAGCACCATGGCTAACCCCTTACCGCATACCGGGTCCGGGTTCTCAGAATGGGTACTTACCAGGTCATTCCAACCTTGGAGAACCCGGTAAGTCCCCATTCTGAGAACCATTCCCCATTTCCATTTGAGCCCCCATAGGGCTCAATGGGAATGGGGAAGTAGCTAATAATGATACCGCAATTTGCGGTACCGTTATTAGCTCTGAAGTCCCTTAGCGGATCCCGTGCTTAAAACCTGGTCAGACCAGGCGTTAAGGAAGGGACCCGCTAAGGGACCTCGGAATATGGAGGTAAGGGATTACCGGCACTGGCACCCTTACTGGTGCCGGTGATCCCCTACCTCCTACCGCGTAATGAGGCCCATGTCTCCTCAGAGCCACCTCATACCAATACTCACAAAATCAGTCATCCTCCTGTCTTCTGTGCTCTTCTTCGTCCTAGCACTTTCTGATTTGGCTGCATCTCATTTATTATAATAATACATTGGTCTACTCTCAAGGAAGTGTCTTGGAATGGAGGGGGAGCTAGATTATGTTGGGGTGTGACTTTACTCGATGAGCTGTACCCTAAGTGATCATCCTTGTCTCCAGAGGGGGAGACCCCCCCCCATGAGGTCCTCCAGCATTAAACACTCGCTAGGGGGACTATTGGGTAGCAGCCACACCCACCAAGCCTCATGTGAAAGGGCTCCCCCTCGGGCGAAGTGACCATACCTGGTGAATCGTCACAATGCTCATTTTCAGTCAAGTATTGATCTTAATTTCAAGGTCCTTGTTTGGTAGAATCAAAAATTAAGCCTGTGGTTATTCATCACACGTAACTTAGGATTTTGAAGATTAATAATTTTTTACACATCTCTCTGGTTAAACTGGACACATTTAATCAGGGTAAAGATACAGTTCCCAAAAGAGCTTAAGAGTTCAGGGTTCAGGTCTCTCACGAGTGAATTAAAGCTGAGGGTTACAGAAAGGGGAACAGTAGCGCGTAGGGAGCCAGAATGGAGAACCGGAACGTGTAGGGACATTGTAGCGGAGTCGCAGGCTGCAGATCGTTAAAGGACTCCGGAGCCATGAGCAATGGGAGAGCGAGAGCGTGAAAGCAGTGAGGGTGGAGGGAAAATAACCAGGAAGGCAGTGCATGAGAAGGAAGGGTGAGAAAGGAGAGAGACAGAAAGGAAATGGAGCAGTAAGAGAAGTGGGAGAGAGAATGAATCAGAGGTCCGACCGGGGATAGGTGCCGGAAGAAACCCCCAGAACTCCAACAGAACAGAATTCAAAATAATCAAAAAAAGGGCTGGAGTAGGAACATAGAGAGATCCAATTAAGAATGTTGACAAAAACCTCTTCATTTTAGCACCAGGTATTTATACTCCTATCCATTCCATTAATAGGTTGGTCCTCTGTTTATGTTTCCACCCAAGGTCTAATCTTGGGACCAACTCAGAAAGGTGATTTATATATAATGTGTTATCCTGGAAACGAAAAGTATCACTTACCCTTTTGTCTCCTAACTGCTTTACCACCAAACTTCATCTGGTCTATATTTATAGTCCACCCTCTTAATAATCCTTTTATCATCTTGTTCCTCCCCTGCTTACCTCTATCAAAGGTATTTAAACTTTTTTATGCAAAGCCCCCCCCCCGAGATAATATATTGTTGCTGAGCCCCCCCTTGAGTACAAATATTGTTGACATGCCCCCAAGATGACATATCTGCTAATATTGTCTATTAAAAGCTATCACCATCCTGCATTTTTGAACATCCTCACACCCCCCTTGGAAATACTTGGGGGCTGCCTTTGGGGCCAGCCCCAGACTTTGAAGACCTCTAGTTTCCTGAATCCTGACAGAAGATTAGCGTGTCCAAGCAAGACCTGGTTACGGATGTCATAATGTAGGTTTGTTTATCATCCCAACATATCTGCCAAGTCTTAAACCATGCCTTTCCCTTAGGCAGATGGCTGCTAGTCCATGTTAGCAGAAGCATAATTGCGTCCTGTCAGGTGGTGAGTCGTTAGTTTAAAAGGGATCCCGGCAAGAAGAATTTGCATTGCAACTCTTCCCATTTATCTGCTTGATCTCTGTTGGAATGCTGCTCTTTCCTCCAGTTAGGAGCTTCTCCAGTGGATCACTCACATTCCGCAGTGTGCAATCTAGAGGCAGTACAATGGATTCAGGAAAATGTTGCTCGTAATGCTCCAAAAATGTACGACATGGCGGCTGGCCCCTCGATCTTGACTGAAACTGAAAGGAAGACCCAGACCGGCCTTTAGAGCAGTAGGGCAATGTTCAAACCAAAAACAGAAAATGCTGGTGTGGGGCGGTTTATTTGGGTCAAAGTGGGCCACTTTGTTGGCCAATGTGGGCCATTTTGGTGAGTTACTTCACTGTGGAGTTAGTAGTGTCGAACAGTGTTGCTGAATAAATATTCTTTAAAATGCACAATTTGCATCACATGTTATCAAATAACATCCCACTTGTTCAGTGGTGCCCGACACAATTTTATGCCCCAGTCTGACCCTGCTGATATGCTTTTAAGATTTATTTTCACAGCAGATCAACAGATTGCAGAAATGACTGAACAGAGTTTCATAGCCTGTGTTTTGTGTAGATTTACTGGCTGCCAATTCTGACTGGAATTTCTTCTCACAGGAGAGTCAAAATGTCCATTCCACCAAACTAGTCTGAACCAGTTTCCTTCAATTTTCACTCTTATTATTCACTACACTGTTGACAGTCTAGACTCCCGGTCCTTGGCAGACTAGCCCATATTCAGTGTTGATGACTCTAAAACTCTTCAATGTGCAGTACTTCCTGAAGGCTCAGGTTGAAAACCCATCAAATCAAGAAGGCATTTCTATACTTTTAAATAACTTTTATTTATTTTATTTTTATTTTATCTTTATTTGTTTATAGTTCAAAATTACTTCAACAAACTTTCTATATGAAGCGTAAAACAATAAAAACTAAATTCACATAACTCTTTCACAGCATTAATACAGTTAATACACCATTAATAAAATTAACAATAAAATAAAATAATAAATAACAATAAATACAAATAAAAAATAAATAACTGCAAAGTGTCATTTAAAATTTGTCATCTTCATCACTGTAGCCAGGACTGTTCATATGAAGGAAGATTGGAAGAGCAAGAAAGGTATCTGAAGTACTAGTTATGGATGTTATGGATGTCTGGGAAGGGGAGCAGAAAGGGAAGGGTGACTTAGAGACTGGTAAAACGAGAGCTAGCATGAAGACAAAGTCCTGAAGGGAAGCGAGGAAGAGGGGACACCAAGGAGAGGTCCAATCCAAGACATGAGATGGAAATCAAGGGTCCCGTTGAGAGAGAGAGAAAGTGGTGAGATGAAGCCAACATCGATGCATGATGGGGAATGTGGTTACCTGGGAAGGCTGCAATCAGAGAGGGATTGGAGGAGTCATTTGAGATGCACGCTGAGAAGTGTGGTCCAAATACACAGCAACAGTCTAAGAAGGGGTGAACCAGAACAGTCACTGGATCTTTCCCATCCTCCCTCAAGCAGTCCCTTGGGCGCCCCCTCCTGAAAAAACCTTCAGCAGACCCTACCTCTGAGCCAAATACTGCCCTAACATCCCCTTCCTTGGGAAACTGCTGGAGAAGCTGGGCTTTCCACAATTCGCTTCACACACTGAACTTGTTGGCGGTCTCCACGATCATCAATCTGGATTCTGAGCATCTAGAAGCACAGAAACTTCTCTTCTGAACACCCGTGAAGAACAGCTTGCATCTTTGGACTCTTAACTCTCCAGCTGTCTTCATCCTACTCGATCTCTTCTTTGCCTTCGATACAGTCAACCATTCTATCCTCATAAAACGGCGCCATGATACCTTTGGTATCTCGATACAAGCACTGGACTGGCCGGCCTCCTTCCTAACTGACCGTTCGTCCCAAGTCATTTTGGGTACCTTCTCACCCACTTCCTTCTCCACCTGTGGTGCCCCCCAGGGTTCAATTCTCTCCCCCTGGCTCTTCAACAATTACTTGCTCAGCTGGCACTCCTCATTTCCACCTTCTGCACCAACTTCCAGTGCTATGCAGATGACACACAACTCTCTTTCAAACTTCCTGCTGACCCTCTTGCATCTTCCATCATCCCTGACTGCCTATCTGCCATCCAGTCCTGGTGCACTTCCAACTATCTCTGCCTCAATGCCAGCAAGACTGAGATGTCTTTTTTCCCCTCACTCTGGCCATCCTCTATGGAAGCTCACCTTGCTATTTCATCTGAAGTCAGAAACCTTGGAGTCATCTTCGACCCCTCTCTCTCCTTCCTCCCTCACACTCAGGACATTGCCAAGAAGTCCCATTTTCAACTCTTCCTTCTCAAAAAAATTCTCAATGTTCTCACTTTCCCCCAGAAGCTCAATGTTACCCGAGCCCTGATTCTTTCTAGGCTTGACTGAGTCCTGAATCTACCTTCTTCCACTTTACGACCCCTCGAGCTAATCCAGAATAGCGCAACAATACTTATCCTTGGCCTTAAGCTAAGGGACTGCATCTCTTCTGCCCTAAAAACTCTTCAATGGCTCCGGTTGCAGCACAGATTAAATTCAAATCCCTCTGCATCATCCACAAGGATGCCTGGGTTCTGCAACCACACTGTCTGCAACATTCCCTTACTAAATACTCTCCCTCTCAACCTCTACGGTCCTTTGGCACCAACTCTGTGTGTGTGTAAAGCGTTTTGCTAAACATAGAGCTGGAGGCTGATCACTTTCTTCAACTGGCTCCTTCTTATGGAACAGCCTCCCCTTTCATTCTTCGTCTTGAGCAGGACTTCCTACATTTCCAGAAGCTCCTCAAGACCTTTCTCTTCACCTCCTCCTTCCCTTCTTCCCTCCTCTGCTAATTTCACAGTCGCTGTGATTGGTGACCAGGGCCCTTATGTATCTTTTGGGGTCCTGGCCTCCCACACATTCAATCGCCCCAGCATCTGTCTACCTTGTAGCACTTGCCTCGGCACTCACCGGTCTCCATCCTGTAGGCTTGCACTTTCTACCCAATGCTGCTCCAGGGCGCATAGCACTTACCACACTATGCACTTCATCTGCTAGTCACCCACGAGCATGGACATTCCAGCAGTTACCCCTACCCTCACTTCCCCTCTTCTTGCTGCACTTGCACGTTCTGAATACTCACAAGGCATAGTAGGTTTGTCTTTATCTTCCATTGTATTATTTGCTCCCTTCTGTTGCCCTGTGGGCGCTTTGAAACATAATTGACTTACTGTATAAGCGCCTAACAAATGCACAATGAAATAAAATAAATAGAAATGTGAGTTGCATGCTGGGAAATGTTCCTAATACCCAGTGATAATCTAGGAAGGATTGAATTAAAAATAATGGGCCTCATTACACGGTAGGCGGTAAGGGATTACCGGCACCGGTAAGGGCACCGCTGCCGGTAATCCCTTACCGCCCTACTACGAGGTCCCTCAGCGGGTCCCGTCCTTAACGTATGGTTCAACCAGGCGTTATGGAAGGGACCTGCTAAGGGACTTCAGAGCTAATAACGGTACTGCTAATAGCGGTACCGTTATTAGCTCCTTCCCCATTCCCATTGAGCCCTATGGGGGCTCGAATGGGAATGGGGAATGGTATTTGGCATGGGGACTTACCGTGTCCTCCAGGGTCGGAATGACCCGGTAAGTCCCCATACCGCCTACCCGGACACGGAATGCGGTAAGGGGGTAGCCATGGCGCTAATAGCACCATGGTTATCTCCTACCATGTAATGAGGCCCAATGTGTTTGGAATGCTTGGAAGTCTTGTACAAATATCCAGTGACAGTCTATGTAGCACTAAGCCAGAAAGGAATAATTTGAGTTGCCCATTAGGTGGTGTGATCCAAAGAAAGAGCAGAAGTCCCAGAAAGACAAAAATAGTAAAGAGCTGTTTACTTTGAGCACTAGAAAGTGTGCTCCAAAGACTGCGCGGAAATTTAAGAAAGTATAAAAGAGTAAACCATTATTTTAGTTGCACATTAATAAGTGGTGTGCAAAGAGCCGGGAAAACCTAAGACAGTCTAAACCAGAGAAGAGTCATTTGAGTTGCATGTTGGGAGTGTGGTGCAAGACCCAGCAAACGTCTAGGAAAGTTGAAAAGATTAAAGGGTGATTTGAGTGGTATGCTGGGAAACATGCTCCAAAGACCCCACAGAAGTTTTGGAGAGTCTAAAAGAGTAAAGAAGCATTTGAGTTCCAAGCTGTGAAATCTTGTCCAAAGGGCCAGTATGTGTTTAAGAGAACCTTTACCAGCAAAGGGATGTCTGAGTTGCATGCTAGGAATGGTGGTCCGAAGATCCAGCGAAAGCGTAAGAGAGTCTAGACCAGTGGTGTTCATTTGAGATGCATGCTGGGAAGTGCGATACAAGGATGCAGAAACGTCTGGAAAGACTTAATTAAGAAGCGTTATTGCTCGGATACCCGGTGTGGTGTGTGTCCCCTTTAGCTGGGGTGTGTTGCCCTTTTAAGAACACGAGTCATGACTTTGTCATGACTCATCAACGGAATAAAAGGGGCCTCTGCGTGCAATGTGCGGGCACTGCAGCAGAGACCAAGGAATTGGCAACCCTGCGTCTGTGTAGTTATTGAGTTGGGTAGACATGTGATCACAGCCTATTGGCAATCCTTGGCCTGTGTGACCACAGAGCTGAGGACCATGTGCACTGGGTGCGCCCAGTGCCAGTATCAATGTTGGGGGCCACACTGTGTGATTGTAGTGTCATTGTCCAGCCGGCTGCCCCACAGCTGCCGTGTGTCCCGCTCGGGTGCCACCAGAGCGGGACACCACATTTGCGACAAGGGAGTCCGGGCCCTGTGCCCCATCTGTGCGTCCTTCGCAGCCTGTAGGCTGACCTGCGCCCCTGGAGGAGGCAGGTAAACAGCGTTGGCCACCAAAGAAGAACAAGAAGCGGCATCAGCCACCAAAGAAGAACAGCCTAGCCGGCCTGGTCTGGTGGATTCTGGGCCCAATGGCGGTGATGGTAGGTGGAGCTGCGTAGTTGCCCTGTGACCCTCCCCCATCACGCCCCCTGGGCAAGGCGGCGGTGAGTGTGCTGGTGCTCTGTGTTGGAGCCTATGGCCTGCGGCATCCCTATGGGACTCAAATGGGAATGGGGAGTCATTTTTTCTGACGCCCGGTGATTCCCCATTGACAGGTGCCGAAAAAAATACACAACTCTGGCGGCAGCCTACCGTTTTTATCGGCACGGCTACCGCCGGAATTGTAATGAGGCCCTATGAATGATTCAGGATGAGATTTGCGAGACAAGCGCAATAGGAGAGTTTAGATGCATTACATGGCAAGGTTTGGAACATCGTGCTTTCCTGCGCTTTGGGCAACTTTGAGGATGACGAGATCAGGGATCAGATAATTTATGGCTGCAGCTCTGTCAAGCTGCGGAAGCAGGTCCTCAGGGAGCCAGGGCTAACCTTGGACCGAATCCTAGAATTGGGACGAGCCAGGAGTTGGCAGAGGTGCGCGCCTCTGCCATGGACATCTCCAGGAAGCAGTTCAAGCTGGAAGCCCCCATGCAATGGGTGAACTGGAGGAGGTGAGTGTTGTGGGCAAATGGCAGGGAAGTAAGCGGGCAAGAAAAGTTGCATGGCCAGGAAAGGAGACCGGTGCAACGTTACGCCTGCAGTGTGGATGGGGCCTGCTGCACGCACATGAGTGCTCAGCCAAAGGACATACGTGCGGGAGGTGCTGGAAAGAAGGCCATTTTGTAAGGGTCTGCTCAGCCCCATCACCAGCTAGCCCAGTAGCGTCAGCAGCAGGGAATGCCTCAAAGGAAGATATGACTATGCTGAGGATGACCACGACGAGGAGGTATTCTTCATGTCCTGCAACCAGACAAGTGACATGGGGCGTCTCCAGCAAATGCGGGAATACCGGAGTATGGTTCCACGAGACAGACAGTTTGATCCAGGCATATAGGGTCGCTGTGATCAGAGTGGCTTGTTGGGTTTCATGAAAATGTTAACCGTGTGGGTGCACGGGCTGGACAGCACCAAAGTTTGCTGTGGTTAGCTACATGGTTAATAGTACTGCTGTGCGGACTGAAATGCACCAAAGTTGAGGGCTCGGTCACAGGGCCAGTGTTGCTGTTTTTTTTGTTTAGTTATGATAGGAGTATAGTGTGTGGCCCCTTTAACTGGGGTGTGTTGCCCTTTTAAGAACACGAGTGATGACTTTGTCATGACTCAAAGGAATAAAAGGGGACTCTGCGTGCATGTGCGGACAATGCGGCAGAGACCCAGGAAGTGGCAACCCTCTCGTCCGTGTCATTATTGAGTTGGGTAGCCGTGTGATCACAGCCTACGGGTGATCCTCGGCCTTTGTGACCCCAGTGCCAAGGACCACATGCACTGGGTGCCCCCAATGCCAGTATCAACATTGGGTGCTCCCTACTCTCGCAAGGGCCCCCCCTACGTGATCGTAGTCTCATTGTTCAGCCAGGTGCCCCACGGCTGCCGTGTGTCCCGCTCGGGTGCCGCCAGAGCGGGTTACCACACCCAGTACAAAGTCTCAGCAACCGTCTAAGATGGGTTAACCAAGTATTGAGTCACCCAAGAATGTACTGGCTCGCACTCACAAAGCTAGCGTGTACGTTATTCTTCCCCCACCACCACCACCAAATGGGCTTTATTCTAAGCATCTGCAAATGGTACCAATGGTACCTCGATCACACCTGTGACAGTCTAGAAATGGAAGCCATTCAGGGACTTTTTATGCTAATCTTTTTAACAAATCTAATTTGTAAATTATTAGATTGAGGTAGCCCACATATCCCTATTTCACTTCCTCATTGTAACATTTAACTGATATAATGTTCAAGATTTCCAAATGTTCTCACATTGTATACGGAGAGACACATTTAGAGAAAGGTTAACCTGGTGAGGTACAATGTTGCACTGCTTTCAATAGGAGCAGATATTGCCCTGCTGCAACTATGCACAGCACCAATACACAACTGTATCTGACAGATTGTGGCCCTAGGGTGAATCTGCTTAGACCAAAAGGTGGGCAAGAGTGAGTTCATCTGACATCTCACACATATCCCCTTGAAATATACGTTCAATGCAGTACTATTAAGTGACAAGGCACCTTGGGTCATAGTCACCAGAATTGCCATTACCGAATTCACTGCAATATTTAGTTATTGCCCTTTTTGGAGCTCTGTTGGACTCTACCCCGGACATGCAGAATTACAGCATGTGTTAATTCCGCATGGCTCAATGCCGTCACAAGACGTCGGGATAATACTTTCACTCATGATATGACTTTTAATTTGGTTCTATTGCTTTCATAGCCCATAATTCTTCGGTTCAGCAAAACAGGTGGTATTTAGAAATACTGCCTGTTGTACCATTACCGTATAACACGTAATGAAGTCCTTTATAGTTTTCTATGGAAATGGAGGAAGAATAGATCTGACTTGTCACATGACGCTGCATATAAGGTAGTGTATTTTGAGCATGGACTGGTATTGGGGGATAAGAAACAGTGCTTTTGAAATCCTGCATTTATAATGCCACAATGTTCACGATTTTCATATTTTGGCACATGTTCGAAAAAAACACATCGTGAACTTTACCGAATTTTTAAAAAAATAAATGGGTTGAGGCGGTAAATGGTATTAGCAGTTTCGGGGAAAGGGGATTGGTGCGGGGAAAGAAAAGAGGGCGTGAGGACCCCCCTTCCGGGCTGGGCCAAATCATGGGCAGTCTGTGCGGCTGAACAGGGCCCAGCAGCCATAGGGTCCCCCAGGCACCAGCTGCAGCCTCCAGCATATAAAAGAATATCTTATTCAAAAGCGTCTGTCCTGCCTCCATGTAGCAAGCTCCCTTTTTATTTGTCCTAGTGAGGCAACATTTCACCTCTTAACTTCCTGCTGGGACGCTCTCGAGACAAAAAACCGTCGCAGTGGCCCAGCGGCCTAGCAACCATTGCTTATCACTTTAGTTCTTAAAGCAGAGCATTTAAAGTGGGTGTGGTTTACACGTGATGCTCTATTTAAGAGACTATTGGGTTGGACAAGACGTTCCTAAGGTTTCCGTGTTAAGAACTGCAAAGGGGCATTTTTATTTTGAAAGCACACGCACCAGTTCGCTGTCTAAAATCTGTGCCCTCCTCCAGGACAATTAAACATATTACACAAAACCGTTTTAAACTATCGGCCTTACCTCTACATGTTCATATTTAAAACACCAAAAATAGTTTATTTTATGTAGAGGTTATCATTTTCCTCACATTATACATGAAGCATGCCTTTGTCAAACCTTGGAACACAAACAGGTAACCTTTTCACACCTCTTCATCCGCTGCCGACTTTGTGTCATTGTTCCTGGACCTCCAAGCAGACTTCCTCGTGGCCATTCCATCTCCACTGCAGCGGGTTTCACGATCTTATCCCGCCTCCCGTGTTTGGCGGCTGCTATTTTAGGAGTCGCCTTGGACATCTGTAGCTCTGGGCACCCTACTCTACGAGCGTTCCCCCTTGAAAGCCTTCGATTTTCATGATTGATTTCTGTTTGTGGCAGATTATGTGCCGACTAGTCATTTATTTGTCTCTTTTTCTCCTTCCTATTCTTCTTTCTGCTTCTATACCTCATCATATCCCATCTAGGATAACCTATCGCACTCATCCGGTCCTACCTTCTGCTCGTCTAAGTAATGCATCTAACTTGTCTTGCCCTCTGATTTCTTCAGACGCTCTTCCGCAATTCCACTTTGCTCTCTTAAATGCTCACTTAATCTGTAATAAATCACATTCTATTCTTGACCTCTTTTCATTGTAATTTGTTTTTATGCTGTTTAACTGAAACTTGGATCACCCCTGATAACTCTGTAACTCCTTCTTTTCTTCACACTGCCTCTTCTTCTATTCGCCCCCCCCCCCACCACCCACTTAGGTGCAGGGTGACACTGGAATCCTCTTCAATTCCTCCTGGACTCTTCTATCTCCTCGTTCTAATCTCACAAGTTTTCCTTCCTTTGAATACCATGTTTCCTCTTTTTCTAATCCTCTCCCTGTCGCTCTCCTTGATGTTTATCGTCTCCATTGTCCACCTACTGATTTTCCCGAATATCTTGATCTCTTTCTATCCCATCGTCTACTGTCTAACTCCCCTTTCTTTCTCCGTGGGGATTTTAATCTTCCCGCACTAACTCCTTGCTCCCTCTGTTGCTGTCTCTTGCCACTCTTATCACTTGCACTTCCTTACCTCTCCTTTTTCTTATCAGTCTGGTTCCTGCCTCGACTTAATCTCTTATTTTTTCCCATTCCTCCTGAGACCTCTTCCCTCTTTTATGCTTCTGATCATTTACTTCTCTCCTTTTCCCTTTCTCCTTCTTTCCCCGTCCCTCCTACACCTATCTTTACTCATTGCGATCTCTCTTCTTTTGATTCTTAATCTTTCCTCTCAATTTTCCTCCAATTTCGATGTTCCCCTCCCTTTCTCCTGACTTAGCTGTCTGTTCTTGACTCAAATTTCCCCCTACATCCTTTCTTCCCGACTCGTAAAACTTCACATACTTGTTCCCTCCAAGTCTTATTTCCCTTCACTGTAGCCTGCGTGAAGCTGAGCTGCTTTGAAATAACTCTCACTCCCCTTTCGATTTTGCAATGCTCTCAATGCTGCACTCTTCTTTTGACCCTTTTACTCATTGCTAAGAAATCCTGCTTCTCTGAATGTACACTTTCCCTATCTCACCACACTCGTCATTTTCATCAACTTCTACACAATTTCCTCTCCAAAAGCCCCTGATCCTTCTGCTTTCTCGTCCCTTTCTTCCTTTGACTTCGCAAACTACTTTACATTTAAAGTAGCTAACCTTCATCTAGCTTTTACCCCCTCTCCCTCTCCTTCTCTTCCTCTTTTTCCTGCTCTATTACTTCACTCCTTTTCATCATTCTCTCCACTTACAGACCTTGACATCTCTGCTCTCTTAACTCTTGCTAATCCTACTGCCTCTCCTTCCGACCCTATCCCCTTTCTCTCATCCCGCCGAGTATATCCGCATCTTCTTCCCTATCCTACTTCCCTTATTAAATCCTCCCTTATCCATTCTTCTTTTCCTGTGGCTTTCAAGCATGCGCTTATTCTGCCTATCTTGAAAAAATCTTCTTTTGATCCGTCTTCCCCAGCTAATTTCTGCCCAATTTCCCTTCTGACCTTTATCTCTAAAATTGAACAGGCCGCATATACCCAGGTAACCCATTATCTTATTCTTTATTCTCTTGTTCCTCCATTGCAGCCTGGTTTCCTCCTGTCTCACTCCACTGAAACTGCCATTCTTCTTGTTTCTAATTCTCTCCTCACAGTCCGTCACTCCAAGCTTTCTTCTATTTTTATTCTTCTCAATTCTTTGACACTGTGGACCACTCCCTTCTTATCTCCCCTCTTTCTACTTTGGGTATCTCTGGGTCTGCTCTCAAATGGTTTCACTCTTATCTTTTGCCACAGACTTATTCCGTTACTTGGGCTGGACACTCATCTCCCTCATTCCCTCTTCTCTATGGTGTCCCCCAATTTTCGGTACTCGACCCTCTTCTTTTCTCTTTCTACACTGCTCCACTCTCTGCCCTCATCTCCTCATTTCACCTTTATGCTGATGTCATCTAGATCTTTCTCTCTTTCTCTTCATTTGATTCTGCACTCCACTGTTTCAAACCGTCTTTTAGCTATTCAGAACTGGATGTCTTCCCATTTTCTTCATCTTAATCACTCAAATACAGAGGTTCTGTTCTTTTCCCCTTCTACTTTATATTTGATCCTTCCTTCAACTTCTCCCTTCATATCTCCCCTTTTGCCCACTCCTGCTGCTATGCTCTGTTTAGCATTTGCCGTGCTTGCTCCTATGTTTCCTTTCACGCTACTAAACTTCCTCTCTTTTCTCTTGTTTCTTCCTGTATCAACTACTGTTCATATTTATTGCTCGGTCTCCCTGCCTGCCACATGTTTCCTCTTCATTCTATCTATAACTCCTCTGTGTATCTCCTTTTTTCTATACCCCCCCGTCCCCTATTACATCCTCTCTGCTCTCAATTTCACTACTTCCTTTTCGAATCCCATCTTTTGTATCACTTTTTTTTAATCGTTTTCAAATACACTCATGGCCTGGCCCTGCCCTTCCTCTACTCCCTACTCTCGTTCAATGGTTCTCCATGCCCCTTACGATCTCAGAATCTATTTCTTTTAACTGTTCCTAAGACCCCCTGTGCCTTGTCTCGTTTTTGCTCATTTTCTCTTTTGGCCCCTAAACATTGGAACACTCTTCCCCTTTTACTTTGCTCCTCCTCATCACTTTGCATTTTCCAAACACATTTTACACGATAGCTTCTTTCTACTCTTGTTTCTTAACATTTCTTTGCTTTTCTCTCTGCTGATGTAATCTTTACTCATATCGCATTTTTATCATTTTGGAATCTTTTTTATTGTTCAGCGCCTTCAATAAAATACAAATACAAATTAACTTTTGTTATGAGTTTTAAGTCTTGAAAGCACATTTTCAAAATCCAAAGGCCAATTTTGCATTCTTCTCAATTGCATTTTGGTATTTGTAGTCTTCCATTCAAGGTGGGGGGAATAATGCCACACCATTTTGCCTAGCATATTTCTATAAGGATTTATATATTTGTGTGAGTACCTTACTAGGGTTTGTGTACTTTTAAAGTAATCTTTATAAAACAAGGGAGTCATTCCCCCTGGCTTTGTGAACACTGCATGAAACCTGAGAAGGGACAGGGGTAGAGATCCATTCCCTCTGGCATTGTGAACAGTTAAAGAAACCTGAAAAGGGCCAAGGGAAAGGAGTCATTTCCCTGGCACTGTGAGAAACCTGGGAAAGACCAGGGGACGGGAGTCATTACCTCTGGCATTGTGAAAACTGAAGGAAACTTCAGAAGGGCCAGGGGAAGAGAGTCATTTCCCTAGCACTTTGTAAAACCTGAAAAAGGCCAGAGGAAGGGAGTCATTCCCCCTGGCATTGTGAACACTGCAAGAAACCTGAGAACGGCCAGGGGAAAGCTGTCATTTTCCTGGCACTGTGAGGAACCCGAGAAAGACCTGGGGGATGGGAATCATTCCCCCTGGTATTGTGACATTGTGAAAACAAGACCATACTTAGCAGGCTAGTGAACCAAGTTGGTCCAAGCCTGGGGAAGGGAGTCATTCCTCCAAATTGAGTAAACTCTGACAAAGAGCCTAAGAGAAACCTGGGGAAGGAGGTCATTCTACCAGCCTTCACTGTGGAAACTGGAACTTTCTGTTGTACCTACGGAAGGCACTGCAACCTGGGGAATGGTCATTCTCTCAGGAATAGTCCTGTCACATCAACAGCATCATAGACCACTCTCTGGAGAAAGAGAGCCACTCTTCTGTATTAAGAAGACTCAACAATCCTTTAGTTTAGTTATAAGTGTAAGGGAAGGAAGTACGCTTTTGACACAGCACGGTGGACTTTTTAATTACAATAATTCTGACACATCTTCTACACCCTTACAGGACCTAACAACCCTATTTTAATTTCCTAACTGAACAGGAGATTGTCTGTCATCACATAAATGGAAATGGTGAGCTTCTTCCAAGGCTATCCGGCAATATCTCTGAAATATAACGTTCTGGGGATCCACCAGGTCTCTTAATTTCATTTCGTCTACAGACCGTTTTTGGAGCAGTGATGCCAATTCATGCTTGCCAAAGAGGAACTGGTCAAGAATCATCAGTGGTCCCATTGACAAAATAACTTCCAGTAAAAGCAGAAGGTGGTGGCCTTTCAAGAGAGGAGATGTGCGAGCTATTTTCGGCAAACTACCACTTTTCGACAATGGAATGAACCTCTGAACTTGTTGCTCCACCAGGGTGACCATGGTAGCTGGAAAATGGCAGGATCGATGGTGTGACTGCAGAAGATGGAGTGAAGAGGGAGGCCTGTCTGAGGGGACATGCGCACACGTCTGAGACATCTACCCTGCCAGCTGGGCAGATACCTCTTCTGCCATAGTTCTGCATTGCATAATTGCAAATGGGGTACAGAACCATCACTTTTCCCCTGAATGAATGGCACATCATAACATTTCTCGGGTCTACGGTTACCATCTTTTTGTCAGGCCAGACCTAAACAGTGCACATTATGCTTTCCCCAGCCCTGTAAACACTATAAACAGCCGCAGGGAAAGGTCTCACTGCAATAACAAAGATGTATCTAGCTCGTAAAACAACATAGGTCCCAAGGGGGACAGGTGTTCAGTCTGACCTGAACACATGAACTTCAAGCCGGACTGTTTGGATTTTACTGACACGTCACAAAACTCCTCTCTATGGGTTGATTGGTCTCGCTCACAGGGCATCATTACGGGTTTGGCGGTAATGCCTTAGCCACTCATTCCTGCAAATTTGTGAGAGTGAGAGATTATAAATGCAGTAATGGCAGCGTTAGTCCGCATTTTTGGAGTCCAAAGGCCTCAATGGGGATTTTGTCTGGTTTATCCTGAGCATCAATTATGCTGCAGTAAATCTGACAATATGTGGAGTTAAAATGGAGGCTTTCTGTCAAGCTATATGCTGGAGGCAACTCCTACACTTCACCTGCAAGCTCAGAATTCGGTGGTGTGGAATATTGATGGCCAACCTGTTGCTGCCACTTTACTCCCATTTATTCCCCACACCACTGATTTCATATTCAAGCCCACAAACCTTAAACATGAATCTGCCGTTTACACGAAACTCTCACACCTGAATTACAGCGCATTTGCACATGCGCAAAGTTTGCAAATTGTGTAAATCATATTTGAGCATGTGAAATCCCATTAGCGCTAGTAGTTGCACTTCCGCTCATGCGATTTAGTTTGCACATTAAAAAACATACCATAATTCCAGTCCATGATGTTTAAATTGTTTTTAAAATGTTCATGGAGAAATCAGAATAAAGTATTATTGACCTGACCTACTTTTCTGTCTTAAATGGCTCTGTGCTCTTTGGGCATTTGTGCTGGGTCATGAGTGGCTTAATTTGAGACTGCTAAGTGCAACCGCACACATACTTTGAATAAAGGAGGCTCCTGCGAGCTGGCTGAGAATTACCATGACTGGCGTTGCCATGTGTTAACTGAACCGGGACATACAATCCCTACTAGTGGCCATTTATACACTCCTCTTCACCCTTGAAACCGCCGGCCTGGAAGTTCTCACTTGTGCCTTGTACAGTATTCTCCGAGGGTGCAGTTGAAACCGAAGGCTTAGCAATAGCACCCATGAAGACTCAAGTGTAGTTATGCATGCTATGCTGTACATGGTTGTTGTCTGGGCATGGTAATAACTGCTGGGCTATTCTACATTCCTATGTAAGTAGGACAAACAAACTCACCCATGGCACTTAAGGGGTTAAACGAGTAATATAGTACACAGGTTTACTCACACCAAAAGCTGGAAAGGTGGTATGTGTTCTCAAGTATATGGTGATCGGGTACAGGCTCATCCATCCCATCCATCCTTATGCTACTCATATGGCCAATGGCAACACAAGATGGCTTCTGTAGAATCTTCGAACTTCCAAAACGACTTAGACAATGACAAGCTGCAACATATGGACACAGCCTCTGTCTTTATTGATATATAGCACCTAGCCCAGTGGTGGCAAACCTGCCACCCTACAGCTCCCATCTGCACTACGGGGTATCGTCAATGGTGAGGGACCAGCAGGGTCATAGGCCAAAACCTCTGGAGGGCCGCAGATATTCTGTCACGGGTCTAACAAGGCCAATATGCATTGCCATCCAAATTAATTTGTTTATCAACTTCCATGCCTTTATAAAGCATTCCTGCCGCCCCAAATAGAATATGATCCATTATTATGCCATATCAGATTGCGCAAATTGAATGCTTTAATGTGAATGGTCTTGCTGCCGATATTTACTTGCATACATCCCTGATCCTTCCTCTATCTTCCAGTCTATTTTGCCTCTCCCTCATGCCAGCCACAATGTCTTGATATTCCATTCCTCACCATAATCTGTTAATGACCTAGCTATTTGCTTCTAGCTTCATTTCCTCCGCAGCTGCTCTCCTGATTCCCTTGTGACAGTCAATATCCCTTCCATTGATTCATTTGTATCCAGTTTCTCTTCAGTAAACATTGATCTGTCTCTGTTGCTGGTTTCGTAATGAGCTCCTTGTGACGTTTCAGAACATAAAATGGTGCAGGGGAGAAAGCACACTAACAAGAGTTCAGCCATGTAAATAAGGCAATGAAACATTGAAGAGTCAAAGGATGAAGATAGGTTAGGAGACATAGGGAGAAAGAAACAGGTGGGTTGTCAATAATTGCACAACTTTACTCAATCTGTTACGAGTCGGAGGGACAAAGGGACAGCGATCCACTAAAACATTTTGATGGCACTTGTGAGTTGGGTGTTCATTTTGGGAAAACCAGCTTAGAGGTCCAGATGGTAGTGAGAAGAAGGATTGGTGTGTTAGCTAGGTACAGGAAGACTTTTACGGAGCAAACAAAGAATGAGCTGTATAACAGGCAACCAACGCAATGATTCAGTTGGCAGTCTGATGTGTTCTGTGCATTATAAGTAAGGCTCCCGCTTTTATGGTATTTATTTTTGCACCATTTCTGTCTGTATTTGTCCACATTTATTATTTGCTTTCCTTGTGAATGCCTGTAATTGGAAGCTCCTAGAGATGGGTTCTTGCACAACAAGTCAAGGGCTGCATATCTGCAGCAATTTATTTATTTTGTGTTTAAAAGAATTTTATTAGGAATAGTGGAACATAACCATATGACATTAATAAAGAGCAATACATATGCATGGTAAAAAGACTAAGCAAAATAAACTGAGTATTTTAGAAATTACACACAAAAACAATGCACATGAGTATACTATAATAAATGTATCACATTTTTGAGTAGAGGGTAATAACATAAAGACAAACAGGACAAACGCAAGAGCGGATAGAAGAGGAAGGGAGGGAGGTGGGACAACCTAATGAAATGACATTCATATTTAGTGAGAAGAGGCATTAATAGACAGGAAGTCCAGAGAAGCGTTCCACTTCAATTCATGTTCACGCAATAGACATGGGGAAGACACAATACATCTTTCTAATCTGTGAGCATCACAAATGGAATTCCACCAGATTTTATGGTTAATATGATCTAGATTTTTCCAATTAGCTTTAATAGTTTGGATAGCCACCAAAATAAAAAAATCAAACAAATGAACAGAATTGGTATCTAGTGTGTGTTGCAAAAGTGCACTACCAAAATAAAAGGAGTTTAAAATTAAAATCCTCTTGTATTTTGAAAATAAGTTTCATAGTGCCCCAAACATTTTCTCAAAACATTTTAACAAACTTACACTCCATGAACATATGCCTGATGGAACCTTCGACAAGTGTACAACTCCAGCATTTGTCATTTTGAGCAATCTTACATTTAAAGAGCATGAATGGAGTGACAAAAACTATGTGATGAAAGAAGTATAAAGTTTGAGTCAGGCTTGCAGGTGTGGTGTTCGAGGAGATTTTCTTTCAAACATGTGGCAATTGATTATCCTCAATAGTTAAAGTAAAGTCTTGTTGCCAAGCCAACGGTGACACCCATTGAGGGTCGGAAACAGTTCTCACAGAGAGAGTTTTATAAAACATTGAAGCAGTAAAATGGGGATTATACATATGTTGAGATAGGGGTACTCTCTAATAATGTCTCAATGTTGTCCATCAAAACATTGATTAAGATAGAGTATTTATGCCAAAAGGACACTGGAGTAAATAATTTCACT
Source organism: Ambystoma mexicanum (assembly GCF_040938575.1). Taxonomy (NCBI): domain Eukaryota; kingdom Metazoa; phylum Chordata; class Amphibia; order Caudata; family Ambystomatidae; genus Ambystoma; species Ambystoma mexicanum. The sequence continues at coordinate 1,146,632,139 of NC_090927.1, forward strand.
CTGAATTCACTAAACGTAAGTGGAATCCCTTGATTGAATAATTGGTGTACATATTTAATGCCTTTAAGAAGCCAGGCTTTTCAAAAGACCACTTTACCATTAATATGAATCAAAGCATTAAACCACATGTATTGCGAGACAAAAAGGGATGAGTTAGCAGAGTATAAATACATTCTGATATTTCTGTCAGAAAAAAAAACATTAGTACATTTGATGAATCTGTTCCACTTTGTAACCATATGACCACCAGTCAGTGACATAGGCAACACCATATTATTTTCCAGACGAACCCAATTCGGTGTAGTATTATAGTCAATAGGAGTAAACCACAATTTAGCTTGTCCTAACACAAAAGCAGAATGATACTTTATCAAATCCGTAAATCCAACACCCCCATTTTGAGCGGATTTCTTGAGTTTGCCCAGTGAGATTCTTTGATGTTTTTTCTTACCCCGGAGAAATGTGGTTAGACATGAATCAATTGCTTCAAAGGATTTGGAGGGGATAGAAAGAGAAAACATATACAGGGTATACAAAAAATTTCAATTGAGGATATCATAATTTTTATGGACTGAAGACGTCCCCACCAGGACAATAAAAGCAGGGACCATGAGTCTGTAAATTGCCTAATTCTAGACAAAACAATGTTCACATGTTCCTTAACAATGGGCCTCATTACGACCCTGGCGGTAGGGGGTTAACGGGGCTGGTAGAGCTGCCGGCCCCGTTAACTCCCTACCGCCTCATTACGAGGTCTCCTCGCGAGACCCGCTAAGGATGCCTGGTAAAACCAGGCGTCCTTAGCCGGTCCCGCAAGCAGACCAGGATGCAAACAACAGGCCCATCATTAACGGGCCCGTTGTTTGCATCCTCCCCATTCCCATTGAGACCTATGGGGGTTCCTTTGTTTAGTACCTCGATACAGTGGAAAGTAAGAAGACCTTTGTCCGTTAATAAAGATGGCTATTTTGGGGTTTGAATAAAGCACCTTAATCATGGATAGAAATGAATCACCTAAACCATGCCACCTAAGTACATCAAACATAAAGTCCCATTCCACCTTATCAAATGCTTTTTCCACATCAAGAGCACTATAACATCTAGAACATTCAAAAACAATCTCATGTTAGAAGAAGAGAGTCTCCCCTTTACATAGCCTACTTGATCACTCATAATTAAATTATGTAAGAATGGGAGGAGTCATTTAGCTAAGATCTTAGCAAAGATTTTTCAATCCGCATTGATAAGGGAAATAGGTCTATAGCTTTGAGGTAGTGCAGGGTCTTTATTGGGTTTTGGGAAAGCAATTAGCATAGCCTACGTAAAAGGTACCTTCAGATTTAGATAGTGAAATAAAGTGAGAGAATAGTTCATGCAATTTTGGGACTAGTACATCTTTGAAATGGGTAAAGAAGTCAATAGATAACCCATCCAGACCTGGAGCTTTTCTTTTTTTAAGGTCTTGAATAGCCCTAAAAATTTCATTTTGGGTAATGGAGTTATTCAGCAAGGACAAATCTAGCAATGGGTAGGTGGAGCGAGAGAGGTTCCTAAGAAAATCCATACTATGAGGATTGTTTGGGATTGATTCTGAAGGATATAATTTCTGGTAGAATTTGTAAAAATATCAATAATATCCTTGTCCAGAAATGTTCTGTTTCCTGAAGTATCCTTAATCACTGCAACTCTGGCTCTTTCATTCATATAAGATAAGAGGCAAGTAATTTGCTTATCTTAATGGAGAATTGATATATCTAGAGCGTTGCATTTTAATAGCGTAGCACTAGAATATTCTGAAGTTAGTTTGTTATACTTAATTCTCAGTTGTATGATGTTATTAAGGATATTCTGAGCCAGGATTAGGATATATTGCTTCTCAAAGGCTTTCGGTTTCTTTTTTTTCCTGGCAACATAATAGATAATTTGTTGTCCAAGCGCGGCTTTATAGCAATCCCAATTATCTGTAACAGAAATATTTTCACTTTTATCATGTGTGAAGAAATTATGATGTGCAGTATTTAGGAAAGCTATAAACAATTCATCTTTCAACAGTGCAGAGTTAAATATCCATCTATTTGATGTATGAGTGTGATGGGTGATTTCGAGCTTAATATGAACAGGTGCATGATCTGATAGGGAGATACAATCGATAACAGTGTCAATCAGGCTAGAAGACAAAGAGTTAGAAAGAAAGATATTGTCAATTATGGAGAAAGAATCATATAAAAGTGAACTCTAGTGTCTGTAGAGTGAGTTATGAACCAGGCATCAATAAGCCCTGAGTTGGTAATGAAATTTAGAAATTGCTTGTGTGATTTAGAGTTCTTAAAACACACCCTCAACTTCCTATCAAGCAATGGGTTGATACTTTCATTACAATCTCTGCATACAATAAGGTTGTGAACATTAGAATGAAAAAAATAGTTTTTCAATTGTAGCCAAAAGGCAGGATCAGGTGAATTAGGACCATAAACATTCAGAATTGTATACTCAACTGAGTCCTATGATATGATATGATATAATAGGTGATTTATAACACGCTTAATACCCAGAGGTTTCTAAGCGCGGTCCCGTGGATCAAACTTGCGTTGCTCCGTGTCGTCTTGCTTCCAAGGTGAGCACGTTGCCCCTGAGCTATCCTCCTGCAGTATTTCCAGCAGAAGGGTAATCTGAGGAGGGTCAAACAAACTATAGAAAAGATTCAACTTTACCCAGCAGGTGCAGCAAAGGCAGAGCCCTTGAGCACCCACAAGTGCCGTGAAGCAACAGTAACTGAACTTGGCAACATTTTGTAGTTGATTTTAGAATGCTCATTTCGATGTCACACACTCAGTATGAAGATCACAAACATGACCATTTTATTGGCAACACAAAACTATAAATATATATTCAATTTTCATGAATGTGAATTAGTTTGAATGTGTAGTCACCGCTATTACTGAAACAACAGCTTATGCTTCGATCAATGTAGGTCTGCACCGCTCACATCTGACTGCTGTTGCACATTCTCCATACAGGCTGCTTTCTTAATAATGCCTCATATAGGTAAAGTGCACTCCACGTTTCAAAGGTTTCCAGTGCCCCCATTGACACATCTATGATGAGTCTCAAGGTGGAGGGAAATATCCTATTCGACCCTAAAAGGCACATCACAAATGGTGCTCTCTACAAGAACCTGCGTAGGTATTTGTGTATAACACCTTGCCAAGGGCAAAAACTCTAGCACTTCTAAAGGTGGGTGCCTAGGTTTCCCCTTCCAACCCCTCAGAAAATGACACCTGACTTACAATTCTTGACTCCATTGTAGACCATTACCTCATACCTTCCCAGCAGAAAAGCCATGCACAGCCTAGAAGCCACAAAAGTGACCCCACCTCAACCAATGCGAGAGAACAAGAGAGAATTTTGGTAGGTTAACACAAAACCCTGCTGAGAAGACACAAAAGCAAAAAAGAGGAGGATCGGAGGGCCGATGTGCAACCCAGCTGAAAAGTTGCATAAGCGACTCTGCACCAGTGAAGCTGCGGGAACAACAAGGAGTCTCAGAAGGCCCACGCACAGCCCATCAGAAAAGTCAGGTAAGTGACATCGTACTGACCGAGTGGCTAGGAGGAGAGAGTCAAACCCTGAGAGACCAATGTGGCTTCTGGGGAACACTGCTCGAGACACTCTGGTACGCGGAGGCACCAGCGGAGAAGGAGGCGGGCGAAGGAGAGAGGAAGCGAGAAAAAAGCAAACATTTAGGAAAGACAAAGAACACTTCATAGAAGAGGAGTGAGACAGAGTTTAGCACCCAGGGTGGGCAGGAAAACGGAGAAAAGAAACAGAGGGGAGGGGCACTTGAAGAGCCCCAGAAAGGAGAGGAAGATGGAGAAAAGCCCCAGAGGAGATAGAAACTAGAAGAGTCCTAGAGTTAGGAGAGCATACAAACACCCCAGGGTGGGGAATGAGAGTAAGAGCCCCAGAGTGGGGAGACCCTGAGAACACACCAGAGTGGGGAGTGAGATGGAGAACAGCCCTAGACTTGTGGACGACTCAGAGGACTCCAGCGAGGGGAGGTATCAGGTAACAATGCCTCCATACATAATGTCCCCATAGATAATGTTGCCAGGAAAAGCAATTGGCATCATTATATATGGTGACATTATGTATTGGGACGTGTTGTGGAGATGGCCCCTGCTATCATTCTAAAAAAAAAAAAATCAGGGATTGTGGGGGTGTCCCCAGCATTTTCAATGTAATGAACAATGTTCAATGTAATAATGTCTCAGCAAAAAACAGTGAATTGTTTGTCAGGAGACATTTTTGCGGGGACATTGTTACATGGAACTGGTGGGGAGAAAGAAAGGCTGAAAGAATCCCAAAGTGGGAAGAGACAGAGAGAGGCCTGGGCTTTCAGAGCTGGAGAGATGCAGTCCCTGGGCTTGAGGCCAAGGATAAATCTTGCAGTCCTGTTCTGGATTAGTTGAAGAGGGTGATGAGTAGAGTTAGGGAGATTGAGAAAGCGGCTGTCAGCAGTCCAGCCAGGAGAGAACCAGAGGTCTGGATGCAGTGAGCGTCTGGGGGAAAGTGAGAACATGCAGGATACTTCTGAGGAGGTGCAGCTGGAAGTGGGCCTTCTTGGCAAGGTCGGTGATGTGTGCAGAGAAGTAAAGAGTGGAATTGAAGATGACGCCACAGTTTTTTGCCTCACAAGAGGATGAAGGGAGGGGGCCCAAGAAGGGCGGCCAGAAGGAGAGAGGAAAAGAGGGAGCTGGGGTCCCAATGAGAAGAATCTGTCTTACTGACATTAAGGCAGAGGTCGTTAGAGGGGCACCATCCCTGAATAGTGGATAGATAGTCAGGAATGAGTGAGGAGGGAGAGGGGGCTGAGGGTAGCCTGAAAGAGTGTCATCTGCATAACACTGAAAGTTAAAGGAGAAAGTAGAGATCAGGTGGGCTAGGGGGGCCGGATAGGCATTGAAGAGCCAGGGTGAGAGGGTAGAGTCCTGGGGAACACCACAGGTGGAAAGAGAGGTGGTGGAGAGAAAGGACCCAAGTTGGGCCTGGGAGGGTTGGTCCAGGAGCAAGGACAATCCTGTTTAAATAAAATAACCTAGCTCTGCCTTTCTGCTACTTCTATCCCTCGGCGCCTGGATGCCTGCGGGCTTTGGTGCCTTATCAGTGTAATTAACATAACACAACATAACATAACAAGGAGGTCCGGTACGCCAGAGCCTGTCCAGTGATGCCAAGGTTCACAATGAGACGGTTGGTTAGGGTGGTCTGATTGACCATGTGAAAGGCAGAGGAGAGGTCAAGGTTGGAAAGCAGATCTTCACAGGAGTTCAGGAGAGCAGTTTCTGTGTCTCTGGCTGCTCTGAAGCCAGACTGATGGTTATGGAGACAACCAACAGACTCAGTGTGGAGGTCGGGCTGAGAGATGGCCAGTTTCTCAAGGAGGTTGCCCGGGAAAGGAGTGATAGAGATCAGGCGATAGTTGGCCGGGCAGTAAGGATCAGCAGAAGGCTTTTTCAGGACAGGGTACACAAGGGAGTGCTTGCGAAGGGAGAGGAAAGCACCAGTGGCAAAGGAATAATTGCAGAAATCGGCCAAGGGTGGAGCGAGGGAAACAATGTTGTCCTTAATGATTCTGGATTAGCAGGGGAGCATCTGTTTAAATGAAACTTTCTTAGACCAGACTTGTCTAGAAACATCATTAGGTGTTATAGTAGAGAAGGAGGAATGAAGAAGAAGAGAGGGAAGGGTGGTTGGAGCCGGCCTGAGAGAGGTAGAGGGAGAGAGATGAGGGGAGGAGGATAGCGTGGACAGGATGTCCAGAGGTTTAGTGGTGAAATGAGAAGCCAGGGCTGTACAGATTAACCTAAAGGTCCTGGCAGTATCTCTTTCTCTAAAGGCCAGATTATACCAATGGCACTAAGGAGAGTATTATCCCACCCGGATTTCAACACTCCCATTCCAAATATTTCTCTCTTTATTTCAGCCCAGGACAGGTTCAACAATACATCATTCGGGCGGGTTGTCATTCAGTATTTGCTGGACCATCAGTGTGATGGATTTCCTGCTTTTTCTCCAAAGGGTATTATCTCTTCATGATTGTTGGCCATTGCTGAACAGAGCTTGTGGAGCCGGAAAAGGAAGGATTCGTGGGGCTACAAGATGACGTTTTTCTGGAGCTAGGTAAACGGATGGCCCTCATAACAGAGGGGCTTCTGGGAGCAGTAGTGTTTTGTTATGTATTTTGTGTGTGCAAAAATAAATAAGAAAATAGTGTATCATAAAGACAGCCTCAATGCCATGCCATAGAATTGTACCTATGTCTTGACTATATTATTAGAACTATATCAATCAAGAAAACACTCGCATTTGAATCAACTTTTCATGTGACTCCGAAACCAAAGATTACCAATGTATATAAGATTTTAGAACATGTCTGGTCATACTGGAGCCTGATTTCCCCAAGTTCAATGAAAATCCATGCAACCTGCATGGCAATTAAAATATCTGCTTTTCAAGAACCGACAACATTGATGCTTTATTGTTATTGGCACACACCTCAAACAGAGCCGACATCTTTGAACTTACATTTGGCAGAGATTCATAGTGTTATGTTTCCTGATGTAAGCAAAAATGTATTTCCAATCTTTCATAATATTCCCTATCGGCATGCAATTGCTCCCATCTGAGTGAGTGGCAGGTCAGTGCTAGCATCTTGTATCACGCGTTTTATGGAATCGTGAGACTCAACGGCTATGAAGAAGGGCCAACAAACAGATAGAAAGACAATGCTGGTTTACCTCAGAGTGGACCCATTATTTGAGGATGCATGGGCAGGGTGTGAATCCTGGTGTTGGATATGCTGCAAAAAGCCTCACTTCCACATGGAATCTTGCAGCCACCACTGCTTGAAATTGAAGTGCCCGCTGAGTCTAGACATCCCTGGAGTGGTCCAATAAATCTCCAGTGGTAGATCCAGGGAGGGGGCTGGCGACGGGTCGCTACCTACTGAGATCCATTCAGATCCTGTCGTACCCCCACTCCGTCGCCCGCAAAGCAGTTCAATAGTATTCACCAGTGCCCCATGAAGAGCCCCTTGCCCCCTCGGCCACCCAAACCTGCCTTCATTACCTCTTTACAAAAAACAGCAGCTCAGAAACCTATTCACAACACCCACTTGGTGTGAAGTTTAGTAAGGGAGAGAGAGATATGTGACTTTTTTGAGAATTGTAGTCCATCCATGCTATTGCATAACATTCAATGCCATGCCGTGCCACTGCCAGTGATGGAGGGTGCAGTCGGAGTCACCATCAGCAACAGAACCACTAACCGGCAGGTCTTTGCCACAGAATGTCACCTTGCAGCCTGTAAACACTGCTAATGCTGCTGCTTGCACCACCCAGCTGATTCCACTGGGTCTTCCCTCCATTCCGACCCGCCGCTCCAGATGGCGAGAGCATCTGCAGCATGTTGCTTAGCACAGAGCCATGCCATATCACCATAACCACTACGCAGGAGTGCCAGGAGCCCCTTGGCAAGCATCACTGCCACCACTGCCATCTTGTTATGGTCTGCTGTAGTCTTACAGCAGCTTTTTCCTACTGTAGAACCTTCATCCCCCTGGGTATGGCCTCATTCACCTGTAGATCTTGGCCGCAGAATTACTCATCCCCACTCGGTACAGTCACACCTTGCCGGAGGATTGGCGAACCTCAATAAAGTAACGTGTAAATCCTATTTTAGAACCAGGCCATTTTAATCATGTGAATTTTTGTGGTAGACCCCACATTAGCGACAGCGATCAATTTATTATTGCAGTTTTGAATGTTTGCAAACAAATATTTTAACTTTACATCTATCTGTTTTAACGATAGTTAATTTTACTGTTTTTTTAAACGTGTTTTTATCAATTGTGTATGTGTGTAAAGTTTTTATTTCTGAAGTTATGTCACACAATAAATAAATAAATAAAATACAAAATGGTATCACCACCCCTGTGCAAGTAGGAGCATGATCCAACAGCCTACCCCGAGGACCACCTACTGGATGGAGATCGGATCAGCACGCTCAAAAGCAAGGATGCGTCATCGCGTTGCCTAAATCACTGCAGGAAATACAGCTGGGGAGGCGGGCTTTGGAGGAGCCAGACACTGTAAGTTATAACATTCACTTCTGCGATTGGTACGGCCTCACTGGACGGGCTGATCCCGCCTATGTGAAGTAAGCTCGGTTAGCATGGAGGCATGTGTGGCCGAGGGGTTGCGTGACCCTGCATAAGGGTGCATGGCTCTGCAGCTATTGGGAGTGTGAGAGTTGCAGGTGACAGTAGGGAGGCCTGCACCCGGTGGCATTTTCTGCATGCTGAACCTTTTCAGGCACACATGATTCACTGCATTTGAAGATATTGCATAGTTGATGGCATTTAGATCTGGGTATTAAACACTGCTATGCATTCTGGAGATTGTGTGTGAATATTGGCAGATTCGCAGTAGCCACTACAAATGAAATCAAGCATCCAGCAAAGAAGTCACTATGTTTGGCTATTGTATGGTAAAAAAAAAGATGCATGCGCACAGACACACTTGAGCAGAAGGGGGATATGTTTCGGGGAAAGCAGGCAGACTGCAGAGAGGGTGCAAAAGGTGCACACGTGGATATGAGGAAGGGTATGTTACTGGAGGATTGCAGGATGAATGCAGGAAAGTTTAGGAGCATATGGATGAATGGATTATTGAATACGATTGTCGGAAAGAAGGAAAGGATGTGGATGCGTGAGTGTGATTGACGGTCAGTTGCAGCTGGCGATATTTGTCATCCGGGGAACGTGTGTGGTAATATTTCTCTCGTGCAAGCGACACTGAGCGTAGTTATGGAGTTCAGGGGTGGCCCCGATAAGAACATGTTTAAAATAATGGTTTGAAGGTGTGCATTTTCCAGCGCGATCTTTAATGAGAAGGGGTAACAAAGCATGCAATGACCAATCAACAATTGGTTGTGTAGGGTATGTGATGGCGTCCCCTGCTTGAGTTTGAATGTGGGTGGTAGGGTCACCAAGGGGGACTGGGGGCGGCCACAAGCCGTGTGATGCTTCAGATGGGGGCAGCATGAAGGGGACCTCGTAGGTATAGCCACTATGCTATGAAAGCATGGCGGGGGCTTGCCACATGAAACTGACTTGGGATGCTGTTATCTAGGATGAAGAAGGCCTTGCCCCGGAAACGGAAACACTAGATTCAGGATGCAGACCATTGAAAGGAAAGTGCAGGGACACATTAGCGACAAGTAAGCTGCAAGGAAGTTGTTAATTACACTCAGAATGCTTGAAAATGATTCACAAGGACCAGAAGTCAGTTGAGCAGGGGTGGGCCCAATGGGAGCACCCAGACCCCTATATAAACTGCAGGGAACACCAAGTGAGCATGGGTGTTCAGGCGACGAGTGCACACGCTTTTGGTGATGCCTGGAGGAGAGACTTGGAGTGAGGCAGGAGAGACAAGAGAATGAGCAAGCAAGGAAGAGGAACACCGAGTGGGATAAAAAGACAGAGGAGGTGGGTACGATTTATAGAGGAGAGGACACGGTGAGGAGTGCATGAAGGGAACAGATAAGAAGGAGGGCAGAGAGAATGAGGAAAGAGGAGGTAAAAAGGAACATCAGGTGCTGTAGGGAAAAAGAGGAGGAAGGCCAAAGGAAGACCTGAAGAAGGAATGAAGAACACCAAGAAGAAAACAGAGGAGGAGCCTGAGGAAAGAGAGGTGCAAGATAATCTGAGGTAGGAGAAAGCAGGGGAGAAGGTCAAAGAGAAAGGAGAGAATAAGAAGCGGGACAGCCAGAGGAAGAGCAGAGACGACCTTGTTAGAGATTGGAGGAGCTTTCCAAATCCTAAACGGTTTGCTTGAACAGAGGCATCTCAGAAGGGCCGACCTGAGTGTGCGTGGAAGAATGAGCTTGTGACAGCTCAACAAGGAGATGCAGGTGAAGCCAGTTAAAAGGGAGGAGGAGGAACAGGGAACAGAAGTAAGATATGACCTTGTGGTGGGGCGTTGAGAAGGAGAGATGGGTGGGGTTGATCGTCCAGAAATCCAAGACTCTGGGAAAGGGAGTTAGGAAAAGGTCTTGGAGAAAGCAAGCAGAAGTCCAGTGGTGGTCTCCTGTCTGCCTAATTGTACAGCCTTTACATGATGCCTATGCCCAAAATATATGCCAGCATTGTCACTGTAAAACACTTGCATAATAGAGAGCACAATAAATACTAGCATTGCTACGCTAAAGCACATGTTCATGACTCCTCTGACCATTAAACATGCCAGCATGGCTATGTAAACCAATTGCTCATCCTGGCTGTCCCCAAATACATGCCTATATGGGAAGGCCAGTTTGCTGGCCTTGTCAAGAGAGGATGGGAATCCCTCTCAGCCAATGATGTGGGGCCTACCAGGGGGTAGTCTAATGCCAGCCCTACCCCAGAAGGGATAATGGTAGCTGAGAGGGTCCAGATTCCGTATCATTCCATGCATCTAACCCAAGATGCTCGCCAGTCTTTTTCTGTTCTTTGCAGAAAGTGGGGATCGGAACGAGAAACCGACAGAAAGCCACCCCATGAGAACCAGTATGAAGCGCCACCTACCAGCAGTAGAGAGACTGCAGCCTGACTGCCACACAGCAGCCTCTCTGTCTCCCACAAGACATTGCTGGTGGGGAGCGAGCAGAGAAGAGACTCTGCTACAGGGTCTGCACAGGGGAGACAGCAAAGCCATGCAGAGCTGACAGGGAATGGGGGCAAGAATCTGCAGCCACCGTCACCCACCCTGGACCACCCAGGACTCATGAAAAGTACTAGACTATGGGAACTTATGTTATGGACAGCCAAATGGATCTTTGAACGTGAACAGAGACCATTGCCTTCCTGGGCCTTCATTGTGGTTTCACAGCCAGCCCATGTGGAGGAAATGAGTGGGGCTTAGCCCCCTTCTTGTAACATTGTCAGTCATCACAATTTCGGTTCGGGAACACAGGGCCAGATTGGCCATGGACAGAGGCCCAATACTGGGAGGAGGAGGGGGATAAAAGAATGCAGCAGGAAGTGTTGATTAGTCAGGTGAGGTCAGAAGAGGAAGAGGAGATTGAAGACCAAAAGACTAGCAGTTGGGTAGAAGGAGCAGAGGAGTGTGCAGGTGATGTCTAGAGAAGGAGAGGTATTGGTTAGTGATTGAAGTTGATACTGCAGTGTGAATGTGCATGCTAGTGTGCCAAGAGTGATTAGAAGAGTTAGTGTAAGGAGTGACTGTGAAGTATATGGTAATGAGTGGAAGGAGGGTGTCTGAGTAGTGGTAGACTGGAAGGAAGAGTAGTAGTGTGGAGGAGGGAGTAGTGGCGTGTGGAGGGAATAGTAGTGTGGAGGAGGGAGTAGTACTGTAGAAGATGGAGCAAAAGTATGGAGGAGGGAGTAGGAGAGAATAGGCAGGAGTAACAACAGCAGATAGTAGGTAGTCACATCAAAGGGTAGAGGCAAGACCCAGAAGAAGTGAGAGAGGTTGTAGGGATATGAGAATTGAATTGAATTGATATTTTATTTATATCGCGCTCGTACACAAGTGTTTCAGAGCGCGACAAGGCAAGTGAGGGGACAGGGGGAAACAAAACAACGATCTTACTAGGCCCAGTGACATTGAGAACGCCCAAGGGCATGGGGGAGGGGAAAAGTGCATGGAAAGGGGAGAAGTGGAAAGTGCGGAGCAAAGGAGAAACAGATAAATAATAATAAATAAATACATAATGAAGGCAACAAACAGTGGTAGTGCAGCCAGCAAGTGGCAAGTGCTGGGTTTAAGGCAGCAGACAGGGTAGGTCTAATAAGTGCAGAAAGAAAAGGGGGGCCGTATGGGTACAGATACAGACCCCAGTGCAAGGGGTGGCCCAGAGGCAGTGCGGAAGGGTGGCAAGATGAGCAGGTACCTGGAGAATGGACGGAGAAGCAAAGAGAGGTATATGGAGCTGAAGGAGAGTCGAAGAAAGGACAAGAGGAAGGGGGAGGAGATAGTGAGACTAAAAGAAGACCCCTGACTCCAATGCAGAAATTCCCTATCCCAATAGAAGACAAATTACTGACTAGAGCAGGGTACTTTAGGAAGTCCTGCAGGGAGTTTTTTTTAAGAAGATCAAGGACCTTTAGGTTAACATCTCAGTTCATTTAGTGATTACCATACTGAGGAAGACACAATCTCTGTATACTAAACTGGGGCTAAGGATGTCTGGGTTAGGGAGGAGGTGCTTAATGATGAAACAGAGAGGGACGGCGCTAAGGCCCATTCATTTCCACAAAAAACCTTGAACCGGCTCTACGATTTGGAGTGACTCTTGTGCCAGCCGTGACACCAGTTTAAAACGCGTTCAGGACGGTGCCCACAATACCTGCCTGCATTCCACTATGAAGGCACGGGAAGCCTTGGTTCACACTATATGCCAGTATGTAAATGTAAAATAATTGTTCTTGTTCCTAAACATAAGTATTCACTAGTCATAATGATGCCCACAAAATATGGTAGGATTCCAAGGTAGAGCACATGCTTATGAGCAGTGCTCGAAGTGGGCGGGAGCAGCTAGCAGCGGTGCTCCTCTACTTAAAAAAAAAGTTTTACCGTTCCTGTAGTTTTATTTTTAAAAGAAACTGTTCTGGAATAGTTTCGTTTTAAAATAAAAGTCTATGAAGAAGTTTAGACTTGCGCTTCAGTGCAAGGCACTGAACATTCACTTAAAGAGCAATTGTGTTTGGGGGTTTGGATTGCACGAGGGAGGGGGCGTGGTGATGGGGGTGGTGGGGGCGGGGACAGGCCAGCAGGGAACATAGATGCACTACTTCTTTTCCTACACTTCGACCACTGCTCATAAAGATGTGGCCCACAATATATGACAGCACGCCTCAGAAAATTCCCATTCACATTCCTGGTGCAGTCCCTCTCCCCTGACAAACAAACACACACCGTCAAAAAAAGCATGCAATCATACAAAACACTTTATTTTAAAGCCCTTACCTTCCCACAAGTTGCCCTTGTGTTCTGTTGTCTTCTCTCCGCCCCAGGGCTCTAAGCTAGATTAAGGAAGCCACAGGTAGCCCAGGATCTGGCCCTATTCATGCTCGCCCTTCCCCCAATCTGGCACCCAGCATTCTGTAAAGTCACGGTCACCAGAGTTGAGCACCTCCCTCTACCCATAACGCAACCCCTGGTTGCAATTATATGCACTACAAGCCAAGGGACGACTTGTGCAGGCGCCAGCTCCCCCCGTGTAGTGCGGCCACTGCGGAAAGCCTGCCCTGCCCCTAAGATCAGCTCTCATTAAAGATAGGTGGAGCGGCCAAACAAACAGCTCCGAACCATGGCCATATAAAGTGGACTAGTGGAACATGCCACAAGTATTCAATAAGAAATAATGGGCCATTTTTCATTCAACATTCCCCACAGACCAACTCTAGTGATCTGGGCTGCAACATTCTCACAGACCTTTGGTTGGGGTTTCTTCTCAGGTCAGGGAAGGCTTACAACTTGGCCCCCTACTCACTTCGCCTCACGACCTTCTGCATAGGATGGCTTAGGATGACTTTGGTGATGTGTAACAATAGATGTCAACTGAACTTCTGGTTCTATTGCCAAACTTGTTTTAACAAATAAGCAGAATAATGTTGGGAAGGGGACACGATCTTCTGGTACCCCCAAGTGCACCAGAATAAGGCAAAGGCCATCACAGGTATGGAAAGAGAACGGGGGCGGGAATGGGGGCAGGAGGGTGTCCTTAAAAGACTTCTATGTGATTACATTATTGCATGCTTCATAGATGCGGTGCACATGCAGGAATAGCAGCCATCTTAGATATTAGCAGCCCTAGTGGAACACAAAGCGTACACGCAGTGCGGCAGCTCGCATCCCAGCCATAGGCTGCAAACATGAGCAAGGAATAGCTTGTATCCCAGACACTGATGAGAAAGTCCAGTGCTACACAGATCCAAAAACCCTTCACTGTCCTAAAATGTTGCCAACCTTCGCGCCCCGGGAATAATGTGCCCTGCAAGACCATGGGAGGAGGGCTGAGTTTCTTTGTATGATACAATCCCACGAGAAGGAGGCCGCCAACCCCCACCACTCCCACTTCTAAGTTATACCACTTGCATGCCATGGCTCTGGGACCCCTGAATTCCAATGTACCAGCCATGCCCAGACCACTGATCATAAACCTGCTAGACCCCTGATCGATCAAAACGATCATGAATCAGGGCATTCCTGCTTTCTCTCCATGCTCACGCAATTTGTGCTGCGCGGTGCAGGGAGGGATGAAATTATAGCTCAGATCGAGGGTGGAAGACCTTGAAGAGGTGCCCGCTTGTCTGGGAGAGAGTGAAGTGTGTGAGTTAGTATGACCTCCGCTTCCCCTGGCCCCTGATAAAGATGCGTTGTTTAGTTATATAATAAATGGCCAATTAGCCGCCTTGTGACCAATGACGGACGCAGTATCGCCCGCATGGAAGTAGATGGACGGATGGGCTGGGACCAATGGCCTGGCATCCCCTATGGAGCAGGTAACCTATGTGTAGGGTTCCACAACCCAGCCATGCTGGGTTTCACTGTATGTAATGATGTCACTGATGATGCTGAACACCTTATTAACATGCTGCTCATGCAGGTTTTGTCAGACCGTTCTGCGGCAGCAGAGTTCTTTGTTGGCGCTTCACTTTTTGTGTGGAAATAAACTTGTTATCCTTGCAAGAGGTGTATTGGGCCTTTTTCCTTAGCAGTTGTATTTTTCCTGGTGTGAGAATGTAGGGGGCTTTCCTACAATACCAAAATCAACATTAAAAGCAATATGCAACGAGTATTGACTGGGTGAGGGGGGAGGGACCGGGAGTACCGTTATTAGTGGAGTGACATATGTATTCTTCCAAAAAGGGTGAGCTTGAAGCCTTCGTGTGAAGGTCAGGCAAAAACCTGATTAGATGAATGCTCTTTCAAATATGGGGGCAGGGATGGCAAGGAGGGACCAGAGGTAGCATTATGATTCGAGTCATAGGAGTAGTCATCCAACCAGGAAGTGCTGGATGCAGCTATGGAAAGGTCATGCAATAAGCTGATTGGACGAATGTTATACAGGAAGGAAACAGTATTCCAAACTACACTGTCGCCTGAAAGCCCACACTCACTACAGGAATATTTTGGCCGAGGTGACTTCGCCAACTTTCAGCCAAACAATAGTGCCACCTACTGTTCACCATATATGTGGTATATGGGTACCTTTGACACTGAGAACATAAAAAGGGCACGGGTCGGAAGAGGAGGCGGATGCAGCTGTTGACGAGTAGTATTGGCAAGATGAATGGAATTGCAGGACGTGTAGTTCTCTACAGACAAAACACGAAGTGGGCAGCAGAAGAGCAGGATGGTTTGCTCTGGTGGCAGCATCGAGCTGAGCTGCACCTGTGGCAGCAGCAGTAGGGCATCTTGCTGCAATGGTGCTATATAGTCAGTGAATCCGGCTGCAGAGGTATGGAGTCCGGCTGCCTCTGCAGTGGTATCTGCCTGTCAAGTGGGTCCAACAAGATGTTGGGAGTCTTTATCCCACCTACCTCATGGGGTAACCTCCTGAACCCAAGTGGTGGTTGCAAGTACTAGACACAGGAGCGGGAGCCACAAAATAGACAGTTTGGCACCAGTGTTCTTTCTAGTCACCTTTCAAAGCCTATACAAGGATAGCTAAGCCTCCCACTGTCCCTGTATGCCAGTACCACAAGCAAGTACCACTGGTGGTCCTGTCAACACCTTCACCAGCATGTATCCAAGGGTCACAGGTGGGAGTTCCCCTCAATAAAACTACTGTACGGCTACTGGTGGAAATGCAAGGCTCCTAGCACTGAGGGTGACATCCTCAGACACGATCAGCCACATACACACCACCTCGGTCACGGCATTGAGCTTAGTGCATTTCCCACAGTGCAGGATTCTGATAATGGGCGATCCCCACTGTATTCCTGGTGTGCTTGCACTGCTGACGCCTTCGAGATGTTCAACTGGCAAGGACATTATGCATCAAAGCCCAGAACAGCAGGCACCAACCTCAGACTCAGAACTCTCAAGTTTTCCAAAGCCATGGGCGAGAAGGCCATCCACTCCTGTTTTTGCTTGGAATTCTGGGACTTGTAGTTGTACCAAATTTCAAGTGGGAAAGAAGAAACGATACGTTCCAGAATCCAAATGGACAAGAACGTGACTGGAAGGACTTCTCACTTATGGTCCCGGGAAACATGAGAGCTCTGCGGACCAATTTTGAGGTAAAATGATAGACAACGTCACCCTTAGATTGAAAGTGTCAATTAATGCCCTGGAAAAGGACTACAAATATGTAAGTCAAGTGTATAAACGAAGAGCAACAACTGTGACTTATGCTCTTATTTAATTTTATTGTGTGTACCTATGCATGAATTCCATTTGTAATCTCTCTTGTGTTCAATAAAAAATGTGTTACAAAACTGTGCACATACGAGATGTATGCAAAGCTAGTCAGGCAACAAAGAAGCCTACCTTCACAAAAATAAATCATATACAAGTTAGTTCACAGCCAAAGACTAAGTAAGTCCCCAGTTGCCCACACAGGATGAGGCAAGGGGGCAGACACTTGGGCCCAGGTGGTCGTATTTTGTAGGCACTTCCTGGGTATCATATAATCCTACCAAGGTACACCTTAGTTAAGCATTAACTGTATAATTTATGTCTCGCCTGTGACCCTGTAACCCTGTGTAGCTTTAGCACCTAGTCAATGATTTACTAAATTAAGCAATTAACTAAAGCAAACCAAAAAGACAGTGAACCCAAGCCACAAGTGAACTCCATAGGATTAATATCTTTTGACAAACGGGATATTTCCACTGACACTTTGTTTTGCAGTTTCGTGAAAGTGCCCATCATTATTTTAAATAGGTTTCTGATAGGAGAGTACATGTGCTGGCATGAAGGACTCCCTCTGCGCATCCAGGACGTGCTTGTCTGCATTATATGGCTTCCCTAACACCTTTACCCTGCAAGCACTGGAGAAGGAAAGGATCCCAAAGGACTTTGACACCGCTCAGCATTTACTGTAACTCCAAGACAATGGGTGCCTTGTAGAGCCATCAGGAAGAGTCATTAAGATACTGCAATGATAATGAGCGAGCACTTCAAACAAGGGTCCAATGGCAAACTCATTTAATGTAACCTGTGTGGGCCACTTTACTTTAAAAGATGTGGCTGCCTCTGTGGGATTATATTTTAAAATCTGCTTCTTGCACAGATTTCAGTCCAGGAACCAATCAATGTCACAATTGCCCAATACGTACTTAATTGGCAAACAATAACACGCCACAGGCACACGAAATAAGATAGCAAGCATTGGCAAAAGCAATGGGTTTTGGCTGTTAGATGCCCTGATGATGGCATCCTATGTCTGGCGTAGTCAACATATGGTAAAGCATAACCCTACATGTGCAGCTGCTTCCATCATATGCCATTCACAGCCTCAAAGATCCCAATGATGTCTTACATAAAACCTCAAAATAGATGTTCTGTTATGTTGAGTATATACCGTGCACCGCTACCACCCAGAGGCAGTCTCCAGGCATTTGCGTGGTGGGGAAGCTAGTGTGGATAGGGAGAGAGGATAGGTTCAGAACCAGGAGGAACTGGCATCTGTGAGTGTTTTTTTTGCATGTGGTAGTTTGTGCTTTACATGCTAGCTAATGAATGCAGTTCCAGCTTTAATGCATTGTAAATCTTAGATGTCAACATTTTACTTTAGTTTATTTGTAGTCAAAATACGAGAACCAATTTAGATACCATTGATGATAACTCTCGAGCCATCTTCTGCACTGTGCAGAACAAATGATGGCACATGATTCTGTAATGTGCAACCTCAAATGGGCTGTAATGATTTGGCTGAAGGTATTGCATGTTGCGCAGCGTCTCTGCATCTCGTGGGTCCGGATAAATAGTTTCAGATCATTTCTCTACACAGATATGGGAAAGATATAAATAAATTTAATTATTCTTCCCTGTTGCAAAGTAAACCCCCTGGGAGCATGTTAGCTCCCAGGATGTTGTCATGGGTCACGTGGCAGTAGCCACGTGACCAACATAATAAAAGCAACGGGCCGCTTCCGGCTCGTCAGTCAGACCATCCGAGGCTCCAGTGTGTTTCTTGTCTTGCACCATGGCGGTGCCACACTGTATGTGCTGGGCCCAAGGACAGGGCCCAGCTGGAGGACGGTGCCCCTGCCGGGCAACACCGTCCGGATGGTGACCCTGCCGGGCAACGCCGTCCCTGTGGGTCCACCCTGCCCTGTGAGGCAGGCTAGTGTGGCGACCCCGGCCTCGGTGCCCTCAGAGCCGGGGCCGCGGTGCGCCGGGTGCCCCCGGCCACGGATGGACTTCCGGTGTCCCAGAGCGGGTGGGATGAACCCCCACCCATGAGTCTGCGGCGTGAACGCTGCCCTAGTGCGTCCTGTCAGGTGCCCCCCGACCTGAGTATGGGGCTGCCCGGTGACCCGGAACCAGCCCCCAACATACCCTATGAATCACGAGATGCGGGATGCAACACTTTGTATTTTAGTCCACAGAATGCATAAACAGACATGTCACTGTCGAAACTCCTGGATTAAATATACTAGAACATGGTGCATGGAGACGACGGCAAAACCATTCCATGATGGTGGGATGGTTTTTACCAGTCAGTTAGTAATGTAACACCTTAAGAAAATGGTCCGTTTTTTGTGTTCATCTCACCATGGCCAATCATTGGCAGTTTTGCTTGCTGGTTGAATGTCTTTTTAAGAACAACACACTTGTGCAACTGGGATTGTGGTTGTGAACAAACGGCGAGTTTTGCTGTGAACCGCGTCAACATTTTTTCACACTTTGGGAGAGCCTTACTTTTTATGGCTTATATTTGCTGAATAGCTGTTTAGCTGTGTTGTTTTTATGGATTTAAATAAAGATTGACTTTGCTAAAGAAGACACGGTATCAGGATGGATTGTTTTTGTCCTTTGAACATGGAGAGTGCCTGTGGCCTGGCCTGATTAATATCAAAGTTTGACATTGATATATGTGTATATATATATATATATATATATATATATATATATATATATATATATATATATATATATATATATATATAATTTTTTTTTATTATTATTTTTTTTTACAGGGCCCATGGTAGCAGCCCTGTAGTCTGGTTAAGTTGCTCAACCCATAGGAAGAGCACTTTATGGGCAGTTTATAACCTTTGCCCCATGAACAAATCCTCATAAAACATTGCAAAGAAAGTATACGACCCGTTACATTGATTGTGCAAAGTTTGGTGAGGTTCCGTCAGGGGGGGGGGGGAAAGTTATCAGGGGGGTTCCAAAATGTGTGGTTTTTCCTATAGACACAATGGAAAACCAAATGTGCTCATGCCTGCAGCCCAAACCGCTGGACTGATGGTCACCAAATTTGCAGCAGGGGCGTGCTTTTGTAAATTTGGTGTACATTCATGCAGTTTTTTTTTCAAATGACCAAAACGTAGGTAAATAAAACATTTGTGATATGTGGGTTCGGTCCATGGACACACTTCTGATTGGTCCAGGGGACGACAGAATGTCCCTGATATCGGACATGCATGCTGATTGGATGGTGAAAAGCATGAGGTGCGTCATATTTTTGGAAATGCCCACCATGTTGGATTCGCGGACAGGCACAGCTGACCGCAGACATCATGCTTGGGAAAACGTCTGGAAAACACACTTAGGATCATTTGGTGGTAGAAAGAGGGTATGGGAAGGGTGGGGGAGTGAAAACAGATTATATGGGGCTATCTTTGTAGGATGAAAAAGGCCGGGCAGGTGTCATAGCTGTCTGCGGGCACCACAGTAGTTCGCGGACAGTGCTGTGGACGGACAGCTTGGAAAAGACATTTGGGGTTATTTGATGGCTGGAAGAGGGCCTAGAAATGAGAGGGAAGTGGAATGAAGGTAACGTGGAGCTGTTTTTATAGGTGAAAAGGGTTTGGAAATTCTACCGTGTCCGCGGTCAATATCAGTGTCTGCGGACATCAGTTTGATTGCAAGGGGGTCAGGGTGAGTTTTATTAGTTGACGGTATATGGTACATACTTCTTATATGGTTATTTGTATTGTGGT
Source organism: Ambystoma mexicanum (assembly GCF_040938575.1). Lineage (NCBI taxonomy): Eukaryota > Metazoa > Chordata > Amphibia > Caudata > Ambystomatidae > Ambystoma > Ambystoma mexicanum. The sequence continues at coordinate 1,146,652,327 of NC_090927.1, forward strand.
GGTTGAGGCCAGTTGACCCCAAGAATATGTGCACTGGGCAAAACCACCACAGCAGTAATATGTGTAGATTAATTGTAGGTAATGTAGTGGGAGTACAAAGTGTTTTTAATATGGAGGAATGATGTAATTGAACTGTATATGGTACTTATGATTGTAGTACAATTGAGGATAGTGCTCATAGAATATGTATTTACATTTTTACATTTTTAACAATCACTTTTCAACACGTTTACATTTTACCAGTGACTACCTATACAGATATTATTCTACAATATACAGAACCCTCAAATCTATGTGTGTTCTCTCTTGTACCCAAACTGCATTGTGAAACCTAGGCCTCTCTCCCACTATACAGGATTCTCAAACCTAGGTTTGTTTCTCTCCTGTACTCAAACTGCATTGTGAAACCTAGGCCTCTCTCCCACTATGCAGGACTCTCAAATCTAGGTGTGTTCTCTCTTGTACCCAAACTACATTGTGAAACCTACGCCTCTCACCCACTATACAGGATTCTCAAGTCTAGGTGTGTTTCTCTCCTGTACTCAAACTGCATTGTGAAACCTAGGTCTCTCTCCCACTTGTTAAGGTGAGAATCACGGGAATGTTGCGTACCTGAATTCCTGGTCGATCTCGACGGGGCAGCCAGGCTGACAAGAAGATTGGGTGACACAAGCAACCAGCCCCTCCTCCACCCTGAATGGATACTGGGTATGAGATGGACCGATTCCCAACGCCACAAGCTGGATTCAGTGACGACGAACTGTGCAAGCACAGGCAGGTGAAGTAGAAGGAGATTATCCTTGAAGAGGCGAAGCTCCGGAGTTCAAAGATGAGAGAGTTGTTCTCCAGAAACTAGCACGGGATGTCTTGAGAAGTTGAGAGTCCCAAGTAGTGGGAGCGTACTCCCGTAGCTGGCAATGGGTGTTGTGGTAACGAGAGTCCGAAGGTGTGGGAGCCTACTCCCGTAACAGTCACTGGAGGCTGAGGTAATGAGAGTCCAAAGGTGTGGAAGCTGTACTCCCGTAGCTGGTACTGGAGGCTGTGAAGATGAGAGACCAAAGGTGTGGATTCCGTACTTCCGTAGCTGGTACTGGGGACTGAGATGATGAGAGTCCAAAAAATGGAGAAAGTCCCAAGAGAAGCACTGGAGGGAACCACAGAGAAATGGCCTGGCCAGGAGGATAGGAGGGAGTAGGCAGGCAGGAAAACCAGGGCTGGCAAGGGAGAGGAACCAGGAAGAGAAGGGAAGCAGACTGGAACCAGGGGGGAGAGACCTGGGAACAACTTGCCCAAGGGGAGACCAAAAGGCAACAGGCAAAAGGAGAAGGGGAGCAAGTCAGGAAACTGGGGAAAAGGCTAAGCTGGGCTAAGCAAGGGTGAGCGAGGCGCGATCCGGAACAGAACGCGTTGAGACGCGATCTGCTCCCGACCGCGCCTCTCCCTTTATGGGCCGCCGGCGCCTGCGAGGCCCGGAGCGCAAGCCTGATGGTTGCCAGGCGCCGGCGGACCCAGAATGAGGCTTGAGCAGCAAGCTGCTCCAATCCTGGGTGACCGCCCCACGGCGCATGCGCGGGACCGTGACCGCGGTCCCTGACGCACGCGCCGAGGAGCCGCAGCCCATGTCCCCGGAGCTCTCCCCCCGGCGCCTCCCCAAGTGCGAAAGCGCGAATAGAGGCGCCAGGGAGGAAGAGCGCGAGCAATGAACTCCGGTCTCCCGGTAAGCGTGACACTATACCCCCTCCCAGGAAGGCCCGGAGCCCCAGGTTTCCAGGGAAACCGGTGATAGAACTCGCGCACAAGACGTGGAGCGTGCACATGCCGAGAGGGTTCCCAAGTGCGATCACAGGCCGGGTACCCCTTCCAATCCACCAGGAAATGGAGCACCCCCCTGCGATAGCGGGCATCACAGATCTCCTGAACCTCGAATTCTGGAACTCCCTGTACCAGAACAGGGGCCGGACAAGCACCGGTACGACCATAGGGATCTACCACATAGGGCTCCAGGAGGGAAACATGGAAAACAGGATGAACATGCCACGAACGGGGCAGCTGGAGACGAAAAGCTACAGAGGACAGGCGTTTAACAATCCTAAATGGGCCAAAGTACCGAGGAGCCAATTTAACAGGTAGGTTGCGAAGAGGCAGATTCTTAGAGGACAGCCAAACCCTATCCCCAACCTGGAAATCAGGTTCCACCCGCCTCCTACGGTCAGCCTGAACCTTCATATGGTCACGAGCAGCCTTCAAAGAGTTACGTGCCAATTCATGCTGCCGTTGGATAGTTCAAACCAAGGCATCAGTGGAAGGAACCGTACTGGTCAGTGCAGGGTGGAAAGGAAACAACTTGGGATGTTGTCCCATAGAGCAATGAAAGGGGCTGGTCCCAATGGAAGAATGAAAAGAATTATTGTAGGACACCTCAGCTAAATCTAGATAGGTACTCCAATTGGTTTGCGTGGCATTTGCAAAACTACGGAGGTAGGTTTCCAGTGTCTGGTTCGTTCTTTCCGTGAGACCATTGGACTGCGGATGATAACCCGAGCTTAAGGCTCTATGGATACCAAGATGACCACAAACTTTACTCCAAAAGGAAGAGAGAAACTGAGCCCCTCGGTCAGAGATGATTTTCTCAGGAAGACCATGTAAACGATAGATTTCGTGTAGAAAAGCTGTGGCCATCTGGACCGCGGTAGGTATCTTCACGAAAGGGATGAAATGGGCATATTTCGTAAAACAGTCCACAACGACCATAATACAAGTGTGCCCTGCAGAGGGAGGAAGGTCGACAATAAAGTCGGTAGCAATTGAGTGGCAAGGGTATGGCGGTAATTCAGTAGGAGAAAGCAACCCCAAAGGATGTTGTCTGGGAACTTTGGATTGAGCACAGATCGGCCAGGCCTGTACATATCTCTGAACCTCTCCAGTCCAGCCAGGCCACCAAAATTGTCGTGATAGTAATTCTTGTGTTGCACGAATCCCTCGATGGCCTCCAATGGGGGAATCATGAACACCGTGCAAAATGCCATCATGTATCTCTCCTTCAGGGACGTACAGTCTTTTCCAAAAGAATAAGAGGCCATGATTTTCATATATTGAGGGCCGTCGAAGCAAAACTGACCTCCAAGAATCAGACCGGGTGGCGTCCGTTATTGACTGTAAGAGTGGTGATAAGGTCGATAGAAAATGATGAGAAGAGATCAGTGGTTGAATCTGACTGGAGTTGTCTTCTTTCTTCTCTATCTCCAAGGACGGAGACAAGGCATCTTCTCTTAAATTCGAGGACCCGGGGATGCAAGTAATATGAAACACAAACGGAGAAAAGAAGAAGGCCCACCGAGCTTGCCTGGGTGTCCGACATTGCAAGGAGCGCAAATACTGCAGGTTTCGGTGATCAGTACGGACCTCAACCGAGAAGCGGGCTCCCAATAGGTGGTGTCTCCATTCCTCAAACGCTATCTTGATAGCCAACAGTTCCTTCTCAATAACTGCATAATTCCTTTCGCTAGGATTCAACTTGCGAGAGAAGTAAGCCACGGGATGTTCAACCGATGTAGCGGGATCCTTCTGTAGAAGTACTGCCCCAACAGCAAAGTCCGAAGCGTCTGCTTCAACAATGAAGGGCAAGTCATCCTGTGGGTGGCGTAGGATCGGAGCGGCCATAAAGGCTGACTTCAAGGCGTCAAAAGCTTGTGTGGCAGAAGAGTCCCACAGGAAAGCAATCTTGCTGCTCGTCAGTCTAGTGAGAGGTGCAGAGATCTCAGAGAAGCGTGGAATGAATTGCCTGTAAAAGTTGGCGAATCCCAAAAAGCGTTGCAAGGACCTTACATCATGAGGCTGTTGCCACTCTTGAATTGCTTGGACTTTCTTGAAATCCATCTCAATACCAGATTGACTTATTACGAAACCTAGGAATTCTATCCTGGATTGATGAAAGGAACACTTCTCCGCCTTAACAAACAGATGATTGTGGAAAAGTCGATTAAGGACCTCTCGTACATGACTTATGTGTTCCTCCTTTGATCTGGAAAAGATTAAAATGTCATCCAGACAAATCCAGACTGAGATTCCAATTACGTCTCCAAAGATGTGATCCATGAGCCGTTGGAAAACATCAGGGGCATTGCACAGACCAAAAGGCATCACCCTGTATTCGAAATGCCCAAATGGTGTCTTAAATGCTGTCTTCCATTCATCTCCACTCTTGATGCGGACCAGATGATAGGCCCCTCCAAGATCAAGCTTAGTAAAAATCCGAGCCTGATGTAGGGTCTCAAGGATACTACGAATCAACGGTAGTGGGTACCGGTCTTTGATGGTAATATCATTTAATTGCCGGTAATCTACACAGGGTCTTAAAGTGCCTTCCTTTTTCTTTACAAAAAACAAAGGAAATCCAGCGGGAGATTTGGATGGTACGATGTACCCCTTACTCAAACAGTCCGATAAGTAATCCTGCAACACTCGTCTCTCCTCCCGAGACAAAGCGTACAGTTTGCCATGGGGAATCTCAACACCAGGAGACAGTTCTATGGCACAATCGAACGACCGATGAGGTGGCAGGGGTATGTTACTTTGTTCAGCAAAAACTTGTTCGAAGTCGGCATACTCAGGAGGAATCAGTAATGCGGAACAAAGGCTGGTCCCCTTGTCGCGAAGTTCCAAATTAGTCGAAGAAACCAGAGTCTGGACTGGCAAGCTGCATTTCGAGGTACAAGAGGTGGAGGAGAAGGTCAAGGTGTGCGTCCTCCAATCAATAACCGGATTGTGATGCTGGAGCTAAGGTAACCCTAAGACCAACTTGTAGGTAGGTGACCTGATAACGTCCAAAGCAAGCCTCTCCACGTGATCGGCGATCCGAAGACTTAATCCTACAGTGTGCAGACGAACCGGTCCAGAAGACAAAGGAGTGCCGTCAATAACCTCCACAGGAAGGGCTGTGTGTCTGGGCAAAAGAGGAATCTTGTGGCTGCTAGCAAAATCCTCATCGATGTAATTGCCAGACGCTCCACTATCCAACAGCCCAAAAACTTCAAGCGTCCGACCGGGCAGTTGAATCTGAACCCTCAATGTTTGTAGAACAGCAGGTTGCATGGGAAGAAGAATCGAGCAAAAGGTGGAAAGGTCTGAAAAAGGGGTGAGACCTGTCGTTGCCTTTCCTCCACACGACAGGTCCTCTAGTTTCCCGACTTCTTCTTCTGTGGCCGTAAAGGACACATTCCCAAGTAGTGTCCGGCAGCACCACAGTACAGACATAGGCGTAAAGTTCTTCTTCGTCTTCTCTCCTCGTCCGATAACGGCCCTCTCACTGCTCCCAACTGCATAGGTTCTGGTCCAGATTCTGTTGAACCAAAAGCCCCGGCGGGAAGACTGGCTGTTCTGGGATCGACTTTCTCCAGCCGACGTCTCTCAGCCTTTCGTTCGGCTAGTCTCTGGTCAATGCGAAGCACCTGATTAATTAAGAGTTGGAGACTCTCAGGTTCGGGGATGTGAAGTAGTTCGTCCTTGTATTCCTCCCTCAACCCACGGCGAAACAGGGTCTTTTGCGTGACTTCTGGCCATTGTGAATCTGTAGCCAGCAGGCGGAAGCGACTGATGTATGTTATTATGTCGGAACTGCCCTGCTTGATGTCCATTAGCTGATTCTGTGCAGCGGCAGCCAGATTGGGTGTCTGTAAAACCTCCAAGAATGCCTTCTCAAAAGCAGCAAAATCATTCAAAATGGGGCTATTAGTAGCCACAAAAGGTGTAGCCCTGGCTAGGGCATTCCCAGTTAAATTTCCCAAGATATATCCGATCTTGGCCTTATCATTATTGAAATAGGTAGACCTGAAAAGGAAGTGGATACGACAGTGGTTGCAGAATTCCGCTACTCGACGTGGGTCTCCATCGAACCTGATTGGGGCAGTATGGGCCAAAGAACTTTCAGCCTGCGGAGCACCTCCTGTCCCCTGAGTTACCATCTGACGTAAGACTTGATTTTCTTGGTGTAAGGCAGTCATTTCTGCTCTGAGGGCTTGCAACTCGTTTCGCAGGTCCTGTGTGTCTTCCATTTCCAGATCGGAAGGTAGGCGTCTCAATCTGTTAAGGTGAGAATCACGGGAATGTTGCGTACCTGAATTCCTGGTCGATCTCGACGGGGCAGCCAGGCTGACAAGAAGATTGGGTGACACAAGCAACCAGCCCCTCCTCCACCCTGAATGGATACTGGGTAGAAGATGGACCGATTCCCAACGCCACAAGCTGGATTCAGTGACGACGGAACTGTGCAAGCACAGGCAGGTGAAGTAGAAGGAGATTATCCTTGAAGAGGCGAAGCTCCGGAGTTCAAAGATGAGAGAGTTGTTCTCCAGAAACTAGCACGGGATGTCTTGAGAAGTTGAGAGTCCCAAGTAGTGGGAGCGTACTCCCGTAGCTGGCAATGGGTGTTGTGGTGACGAGAGTCCGAAGGTGTGGGAGCCTACTCCCGTAACAGTCACTGGAGGCTGAGGTAATGAGAGTCCAAAGGTGTGGAAGCTGTACTCCCGTAGCTGGTACTGGAGGCTGTGAAGATGAGAGACCAAAGGTGTGGATTCCGTACTTCCGTAGCTGGTACTGGGGACTGAGATGATGAGAGTCCAAAAAATGGAGAAAGTCCCAAGAGAAGCACTGGAGGGAACCACAGAGAAATGGCCTGGCCAGGAGGATAGGAGGGAGTAGGCAGGCAGGAAAACCAGGGCTGGCAAGGGAGAGGAACCAGGAAGAGAAGGGAAGCAGACTGGAACCAGGGGGGAGAGACCTGGGAACAACTTGCCCAAGGGGAGACCAAAAGGCAACAGGCAAAAGGAGAAGGGGAGCAGGTCAGGAAACTGGGGAAAAGGCTAAGCTGGGCTAAGCAGGGGTGAGCGAGGACACGATCCGGAACAGAACGCGTTGAGACGCGATCTGCTCCCGACCGCGCCTCTCCCTTTATGGGCCGCCGGCGCCTGCGATGCCCGGACCGCAAGCCTGATGGTTGCCAGGCGCCGGCGGACCCAGAATGAGGCTTGAGCAGCAAGCTGCTCCAATCCTGGGTGACCGCCCCACGGCGCATGCGCGGGACCGTGACCGCGGTCCCTGACGCACGCGCTGAGGAGCCGCAGCCCATGTCCCCGGAGCTCTCCCCCCGGCGCCTCCCCAAGTGCGAAAGCGCGAATAGAGGCGCCAGGGAGGAAGAGCACGAGCAATGAACCCCGGTCTCCCGGTAAGCGTGACACCACTATACAGGACTCTCAAATCTCGGTGTGTTTTTGTCCTGTACTCAAACTGCATTGTGAAACCTAGGCCTCTCTCCCACTATACAGGACTCTCAAATCTAGGTGTGTTCTCTCTTGTACCCAAACTGCATTGTGAAACCTAGGCCTCTCTCCCACTATACAGGATTCTCAAGTCTAGGTGTGTTTCTCTCCTGTACTCAAACTGCATTGTGAAACCTCGGCTTCCCTCCGACTATGCAGGATTCTCAAATCTCGGTGTGTTTCTCTCCTGTACTCAAACTGCATTGTGAAACCTAGGTCTCTCTCCCACTATACAGGACCCTCAAATCTAGGTGTGTTCTCTCTTGTACCCAATCTGCATTGTGAAACCTAGGCCTCTCTCCCACTATACAGGATTCTCACATCTAGCCGTGTTTCTCTCCTGTACTCAAACTGCATTGTGAAACCTAGGCCTCTCTCCCAATATACAGGACTCTCAAATCTGTTCTCTCTTGTACCCAAACTACATTGTGAAACCTACGCCTCTCTCCCACTTTACAGGATTCTAAAATCTAGGTGTGTTTCTCTCCTGTACTCAAGCTGCATTGTGAAACCTAGGTCTCTCTCCCACTATACAGCACTCTCAAATCTCTGTGTTTTTCTCCTGTACTCAAGCTGCATTGTGAAACCTAGGCCTCTCCCCCACTGCAAAGCGTTTGCAGGTGAGTGTTGGCCCCCTGGGCCCTGTTGGGCCCATTTGTCCTTCTTGAATCCCACCACCCCCCCGATCTGTGTCTGGAACCTAGGTGTTTCGGTTGCTGCCTACCATCGGGTGAAACCTAGGCCTCTCCCTTTGTCTAGGTGCCTCGAATCTTAGTGTTGCGGTCGCTGCCTGTTGTTCGATGAAACTTAGACCTTTCTCCCATTTCTAGGTATCTTGAATTTAGGTGTTTAACTACTGCGTGCCACTCGGTTTAAGCCTAAGCTAGGCTCCTTTTTCGTCTAGGAGTCAGGAATCGAGGTGTTCAATTATTAGTTGGCACCTACTGAATTTGAGATGCCTACTCACCCTCTGATATCCCGAATCTAAGAGTACTATCTGTTTGTAAACCACCGGTGAAACCTATGATCCCCACTATCTTCTCATCTCAAACCTCTAGGTATTCCATTAGGTCCGGCCATAACTGATCCTAGGCCCGCCGCCCCCACACCGAAGATCCCCCAGCAGCCACTAATAGGTAGTAATTACATCCATAGTCACTACCCTAGTTAACCTGCACCCCATAAATCCCCTTTACCAACCAGCTAGATGACCAATGCCGAGTATTCCCATACCTCCCTAGACAGCCCTCCCATAAAAAGAGGAACACCCCAACCCAACCGACTGAAAAGACAACCTCCCTCGGAGAGCATCCAGGAATCACAACACAAGAGGAGAAACTCAACATTATCCTAGCACAAGGTAGAGCAGGTGGGTAATGGCCTGTAAACGCAATGCCCAAACCAACTCTTACCACCGAGAATTCAAAATGCCCCGACACAGAATCAGACGCTGACAAAGACTGCAGGAACATGGAACAACAAATACAGACACACAAACTCATCCACTGCCAATTGATGCCGCCTCGAATACAGAACAAACCCCACCAAATAATAAAATCAACAGAACAAACCTTGTTAGAGAAAAATCCTTATATCTTACACCGTACCTCGTAACAACCGCAGAAGCTCGATATTTCAACGACATGGACATCTTCAAACAAACAAAGAACTCCCCCAAACAATGGAAAAAAGACGGCAAGACCCAAGAAGAGAATGGGATGATACTGAACAGAAGGGTACTACCGCTATTCATATCAAACCATAGGAGATGACGAAGGAGTAGAAGTCAACAATCCAACCATCAATTTAACAGACTGATTCAACGAAGAAGCAGACTCCATGGAACCTCAACCAACCAGCATTAACACAGAAACACCCCAGGTGAAGCCTGTAACCATACAGTTATTTTCCTTACCATCTGCATTGTGCCTTAGAAGCATTAGTATGACATATTGGCTATGTGTGTTTATTCGTATGGTGGAACGATTGTCTGAATTGCAAAAATGACATAATATGCCATGATTTGCATTCTGTAGAAGCTGGTGAAATGGAATGGATTCATAATTTGGTAAGGATACAAATACAAATCGTTCATTAGGGACGTGGTCTTGTGAAACATGGTTGTAGAGAGTGCATGTATGTTTCCATGTGTATGAAATCTGGAAGATTTCATTTATAAGGATGTTTTTGGTTTTCAGTACTTATAGTAAGTGCATTAGGAATTCTTGTGGATCTTCCTGTGTATTTATGGTACATTTTACCATTCCTGCACAGTAGTCCAATGCTTTCCTTATACCTGAGACACTGTAAGTGTTGTCAGGAGTATTTGTGGCATTTCTGTGAAGGATGTGCATTTACTAACACAACTGGTCTGAGCCTTTTAAGTAAATGCTGTGAACAATTGGTGGCAATGGAAAGAAAAGATTAATTGTCAAATTAGCATAGCAATTTACTCCAGCTGTGTTTCTGATTTGAAATGTACCAGAGAGTTATTTTTGTGGATCGTTTGATGGCCCTGCAGATGACTCTGGAAAAGAGAGATGTGTGTGTTTCTTTTCTGATAGATGTGCAGTTGATTTTGTACTGGACAGTTTTGTAGTTGTATCGTTTGTGGTATAGTTGGGAAATCTGCTATAGCTTCTGCTTCTATTATTTTTCTTTTAAAGGGTTTCATTTTTTGAGGTACAGGGTACATATATAGACTGGGGGTGTATAGTGCCTGTAGCCTGTTGTATTGCAGGATGCAAGGAATGTCAGAATTGACTTTGTTTGCATCAAAGTTAACTAGAAATAGACCATTCAGTGTACGCAGACTTAATAGTGCTATGTTACTCATACCTTCTTTAAAGACTGTGCTGCCAATGTCAATCAATGCTTGATCTAGAGTTAGACCTTGTGATTTGTGACTAGTCACAGCATATGCAAGAGATAGAGAAAATCGCTATATGCGTATGTACATGTCTTTGAAAAGAAGGAAATATGCTATTGGCTGGACAATTTATTTAACTTCCGCAAGTTTGTCAACGTGGATGTTGACAAACTGAATGTTGTTGTCATGTGGATATGTTTGGAAACCAACAACAGTACCAATTGCTCCATTGACTAAATCTTGTTCTACATCAATGTAACTGTCACAACCCGTATCCCTGATCCCCTCAGTTGCAACAGCCCCCTGACAGCAGTGAGGCTACAGCCCCCCACAGTGGCTCCAAGGGTCTTAAAAACCCATCAACAGAAGACATGGAGTCAGTCCTGGTGCCTTTGGTGCCAGTCTCACTATCAAGAATAAGGCAAGCCTACTCTGGGCCTTAATTCAACATGGAGGCCCTATCTACAGCTCACTTCCATGAACTGAGGCATGCAGACTAGTGTTTTGGGTGTGGTCAAATCTTCAGGTGTGGCTGGCTATATAAGCCACGCCCAAACTGGGATTCACACTTCGAGTTATTCTGCACTCCTGCAGCGTAACGCTCACCGTGTCCAGATCCAGCTCATCTGCTTCTCCCGGTAACTTGAATCTGCAGCATCAACCTGGATTCCACCGGCAACCTGCAAGAACAAGAACAGCATTAACAAGGAACACTTACCTGTGAGTAGCAGCTCCAACATCCATCCGTGCATCTATCCACACTCGGTGGCCTCGTCCGTCTCCGGAGTGCTCCGCAACCTGCAAGAACAGCATTAACGAGGGACATTTATCTGTGAGTAACAGCTCCTAAATGCATCCGTGCTCGGTGGCCTCGCAATCTCCGGAGTGCTCCGCAACCTGAAAAGTAAAGAACAACATTAACAGCAGGTTCTAACATCGCGCTACCCTAAGCTGCAATGGTGACGAAGAAACAAGCAAAACACCATTAACCACTTAGCTGCATACCCGGTCACCGAACAAACTGCATTCCGGATCATCCGCGCGCTGCCTCCTGCATGAAGGAGAGAAAGGAATACAGGTTAGCAACTGGCTCACATTGAGCAGCGCTGCGCTTTGCGCTAAACTACTTACCTCAGCCTTACCCATCTGGCGCTGCAGCTCCGCAACAGCAACAATCCCTGAGAAAGACAGAAAGAGACATTAAGAGCACACAAGAGAAAAGGAACACTGAAAAGCACAGGGAACGAAAAGAAGACAGGGGAGGGAACAAAAACTGAAAGACTCACCTGAGCACATTAAACAAGTCAGTGTCATAGCCGGACTGGACCCGACACAAGGGCACATGACCAGTGAAGCAACTAGGCCCTCAGAACGCCCACAACTTACACGCGCCCCTGCACTGAGACGCAGAACAGAGAGCTTACGCACAAGAAACTAAGGTGAGGCATAACCCTAAGGGAAGGGACTTGGTCAGTGGGAGGTGGGAACCCCCATCACAGGCTCTGTATCTAAACACCCCATTCTCCTGTCATAGGACCTGTCCACCAGCCGACTTACAAACAAGCAGAAAAGGGTCCAGGACAGCGCACAGCCTCCCATCTAGTATCGTGTGGTGACTCCCGTGGATACCAGGTGAGCGTAACAGTTACCTTTTAGAATTACTCTGCAGTTTAGACACAAAATCAATATTTCCTCCAAACCGTTTGTGTTGGAGATACATTTTTATAAGTTATTTAGTCATGCTGTTGGTTGTTGGCACATAGGAAGTGTCATGCCATGCACTTCTAGTTTGTCTGTGGAGCTGAGATGCAGTATGGGTTGCATTTCTTTTTTCAACATTGTCACGTTGAATTGACTACAGTTTGCAAGGATTGGCATTAAGGATATACATTTTTGATTTTTTTCAATTAATTGTTCCATAACATCAGGAGCAGATGTGTTTCATCCATATAGCTCATGGATGAATCTACTGCTTAAGATGGATTTTGCATCTTTAGTAAGCAGACCAGTTCTAATGCTTTTAAAATGTTAGCATATGTCAGGTCTGTAGACTGGTGCATGTTTTGAGCTAGTTCTCTGTAGTTAAAGTGTTGCCAGAAATTTACATTTCCAATGCTGCTGAGGGTATTGCAGCATTGTTTGTGTCCTAAGGATTTGAAAATAGGTTGCCCTTTCATTCGTGTTAACTGTAGGAGGCCTCCTTAAACAATAACATGTTTTCCTCCAAACAATTCTTCATAGTTGGTTTTTAGGACTTCTTGCATTCTGAGATGAATTAAAGCCAACATGAGGTTGGAAACCATGCTTACTTCATATATCGGGAGCACTTCCATTTGTTTTAGAATTCTGCGTACTTCAGTAGCAGCTTCTGCTGATAATTTGTAGTATTCTGATTTGTTTTGGTGTTCTACGGGGATGAGTAGTAGTCAGTGGGCCTCATTACAAGTTTGCCGGTAGAAAATCGGAATACCGTGTCCGTGTGGCACTGCTGCCGGTATCAACGGTTGATTCCATGTTGGCGTGCATGCGCATTCCGGCATGCCGGAAATGGTAGCACCGACAAGACGGTAATACCACCCAACGGCCACAAAAATCCCCATACCAGCAGCCTCCCTGCCGCTGACTACGATTCCATCTCCGCGCCCCTGGACATATCGGCACTGTTGTTATCGGTACAGGTATTACTGTGACCGGAAATAACATGATCGCCGGAACAGGAAATGTACAGGCGGCCATCAAAACACAATCCATTGCAATCCTCAGTGCACAGGAGTCAGAGCCATATCCCAAGCACTGACAAAGTTCCACAGACATGTTCTCAGGGCAACTTGTTGCACGGAGATGCAAACCACGGTTCAGCAAAGCTGAACTGAACATGTTGGCGGACACGCTAGTGAAGAACTCAGAAGAAGTCTTCTGCAGTGATCTATGCAGGCTAACCCAAGTAAGGAAAAAGGCCATCTGGGAGGAGGTGTCCCGGAAGGTATCAGCGGTCGGGACAACCCCAAGAACAGTCAGATACTGCTGCAAGAGGTGGAATGATCTACATCTCCAGTGCGGAACCTCCTTTCCGCACAGCGCACCCACGGCACGGTCACAGGAGGCGGACCTGCATCACCAATCAAACTCCAGGCCTGAGAAGAAACCTGCAGCAGCATCCTGCACCTGGAGGTTATCGAGGGAGTTGGAGATGCAGAGTCTGGAGGTGTCACATCTGATGAGGCTGGTGAGTCCCTGTAAGCCCAATGACAGTTCACACACCTTGTTCCCACTATGCAAATGAGTAGGCCAACATGTCAAGTATGTCATACACAACGCCAGTACAGCCCTGCTGGCGGTACACCCACCTTCAACCTGATTGCGCACATCCACATAGACCTTGCCCACAACCCACATCCATATATCACTCACACATCGCACAGGTCCCCTGTATGGCCTTCACAAGATGCACCTGCATGCACTCAGACACACATCCCCCTGACATTGCACAACTGCTGTTGTCACCGCTGTGCTACCACATGCCCAAAGTCACATCAGTGTCAAGCACCTCCACCACCAGCAAATGACAAGATGCACACATCAATGATACATGGGGGCCACTTGTCCCATCCACCTTGTCCCATCCCGCTAAATCATGATCAATGCAGCAACTGCCATAGGCAGCAGTCACATCTGAAACACATCTGTGTCACAATCAGACACAGCACCATGTCATACAGCTTGTGTGGATCACCCATAACAGCCAAAGCAGAAATCACCAGTACCCCAGGGAACAGTCACTGCTCACACCATGTCCGCACACCACACATGCACCCATACAGCATCCTGACAAATGCATGTGTGCACCATGGCATGGCTACCACCATGTCCATGACTACGCAAATACATTGGAAAGTACTAGCATTTAAGTCTGTCTGATGAATCCACACCCACCACTGATAACTTGCCTTACTGTCCTATACAGGCACATCCTCTGGCAATGAGGGCAAACAGCCAGCCACAACCAGGACCACTGCTGGACAACCACCACCTCCACCCAGAATTCAAATGCATCCACCAGCAGACGGGAGCGGGCAACTACTCCTGCCGGCCAGCTACCCCCCCCACCCCAGCAGGAAGCACCTGCCGGTCAGCCACCCCCCCAGCAGGAGGCACCTGCTGCCCAGCCACACCCCCAGCAGGAGGCACCAGCCGCCCAGCCCACCCCCAGCAGGAGGAACCTGCTGCCCAGCCCCCCCAGCAGGAGGCACCTGCCGCCCAGACACCCCCCCAGCAGGAGGCACCAGTCGGCCAGCCTCCCCCAGCAGGAGGAACCTGCTGCCCGGCCCCCCCAGCAGGAGGCAACTGCCGCCCAGCCACCCCTGTAAGCAGGAGGCACCTGCCGCCCAGCCCCCCCCAGCAGGAGGCACCTGCCACCCAGCCCCCCCAGCAGGAGGCAATTGCTGCCCAGCCACCCCACCCCCCAGCATGAGGCACCTGGGGTACATCCACTCTCCCCAGCTGGATGAACATGTAAGGGGGTCTACCCAACAACATTGGGGACGACGGTGGACTCGAACATCTATATAGCGACCAGAGCTATGCGGAGGCTGAGGGATTCAGTCCCGTGGGCCCAAGGAGACCCGAACCCAGATAACCACCACCCCTACGCAATGTTCGTTATATCGAGGGGCACCTGTCTAGGATGGAGGCACGACAGGAATCTATGCACACAATGGTGCAACAATACCTGGACGAGGCCCGGTTCATGGGCGAGACACTTCAGGACACCTCCAGGAGGACTGCACGGATGCTGGGCAGATGCACAGGAGGCATTTAACATCTGGCACAGTGTGTGAGGGAGGAGAATGGAGCAATTTCAGCCCTGCTGGAGTCCATATCCATGCTGGTGCAGGCACAGGTGAACCAACGGCACATGCCCTGGCCACTGGCACCATCCTCAAGTTAGACCACTCAAAGCAGGTCAGGGTGTAGATCGCAGTGGCTGACTCGCCCAGCAGAAGGGTGCACTCCTCAGCCCAAAAGGGGATGAAAATAGGACACAGATTTGGTGTGTGTGGGGAGGTATACTTGGGGTGGGGGTGTGGGGATAGTTGGGGTGGGAGTGTGGGGATACTTTGGGTGGGGGTGTGGGGATAGTTGGGGAGGAGGAGTGGGGAGGGATAGTTGGGTGGGATTGTAGAAGTAGTTAATGCATATCACAAATGTAAACAGTTAATTTTGTCACAATATATTAGTTGGTGAAAGAAAAAATCATGACTGGACATTGATCTTTCAGTGTGAGTGCATTTATTCATGTACAGTGTCCAGTGCCCAGTGTGCTCGATGTCCAGTGCCCAGAGTGCTCTATGTACAGTGCTGTGTGTGTGACAGGTGCTCATAAGTAGTGCTGTATGAGGTCTCCACGTGTGGCACGTACATCAGTGCCATCGTGGCACTGTGCATTATCCTTGTCATCATCAGTGTCGTCCTCAGCCTCTGGTGGTAACATGTCCATGTCGGGGGGAGGGGGATGTTGCGCCGGATGCCCATGTTGTACAACATGGCACATGCCAGCACACTGTTGCCCACCTTCTCAGGGCTCTACACGAGCGATCCCCCCATCTGCTGAGGCAGCGGAACCTGGCCTTCAACAGGCCAAAAGTCTGCTCAATGGTGCAGCGAGTCAGTGCATGGGCACGGTTGTACGCCTGTTCGTTTATGTTGTGGGGGTGCCTGACGGGGGTCAATGGCCATGGCATCAGGGATAACCAGCATCACCTGCACGGTAGGAACAGAAAGAGTACATGTCAATTTCCGGGTCATTTCATGTTGCCACAGGCTGTATGGTGTTCATTTGAGAGGACTAACATGCACAGGCAAAATTGCATTTAGATTGCATGTGTTCTCTTCCGTGTACCAGAAGTGAACATTGTCAGGATGCGTGTGGGGTGTATGTTGTGCAGTTGCATTCACATGGACCATTCGCAGACAACATGACGTCTGACAATTTCCGTAAAACCGACACACATGGAATGGATTAAAATGTCATGAATGTGTTACAGATGAAAATCAACTATCTGTCTTTTAGTTCTTAAAAGATATGCATTTTTGATTTAGTGGTAGTAATGGTATGCAGTCTTTATTACGAATCCTTCATATGGACATGTTTTTATATCTCGACCCATATGACAAAAACACATATTGATCAAATATGTGTGTGTGTGGTAAAGGGTTAAATATATTCAAAATTGGTGGGGGCGGGTATTTAGGGGTGGGAAACAGTGAATCAGGTGACGACCTCCCCTAAAATCAAATAATAGTGGTAATTAAATGGTTAAGTATTTTCTCATTTTGCAAGTTTTGGTCTGAAAGCATTCCATTTAAAGGTGTTCCTAATGAAGCGGTTCACCATTACTAACGGGCAGTTTGATTTGTGTGCATCCAAAATTATATTGGGGTGGCAGGTTCTGGATTCTCTGGCTGAGCTTCATGAGTTGTGGGTTTCCTTGACTGTGTATTTGCTTATTATTGTCACTGTGGTGTGGTGCATTCTGGTATATGTGGTTTTTGTTTATTGCTGGACCAAATAGATGTACATGGAGACACAGCTGTCAAGGCCTTGCGCTCTGGCATGCTACGACTGTGTTGCACCTTCAGTTACACCTACACACTTGCACATTTCATGCCCTCACAACGCTGAGTAGGGTCATGTCCACTTCAATGTGCGGCGAGGTATATTGTTGTCACAATTGTGGGTAATTATGTTCCTTGCTCCTCATTTACCTTTGCCTTTTAATGAACTATCTGGCCTCTGTGCACTTTCACTGAGGTTTGCTGATTGTTTGAGGAAATTGCAGCAGGAGAAATGATGGATTAATGCATGCAGTGTGCACATCCACTGGTCATGGGTGTTATACTGGGCCATAATTCGACACTCCGCATGGCCTTGTAGTTAGACTCACCCAGCAGACAGGTATGCTATGCTGTTTACTGCCCCCCCATTCAACACTCCGCATAGCCTTGGGGCACCTAGCAGCCGGGTACGATGTCCAGTGTGTCGTGCCATGTACCGGGGTAGCGTGGAGTTCCGCAGCACCATGGAGTTATGTGTTGAGCCAGGGAATGCTGCACAGCAATGGGTGATGAGGTGACAGGCATCACACACCATTTGTACGTTGAGGGAATGGAACAGCTTCCTATTCCGGTACACTGCCTCCACAGCATGCCTGGCCACCAGCTCCACATGTGTGCAGTCCACCGCACCAATGACATTAGGCATGCCTGCAAGGGCATGGAATGCTATTTTTGTGGCATTCACCTCGTCAGCAGTCCGTCGTAAACTGATGTGGTCCTGTACATGGGAAAGGAGTGCATAAAGCACCTGGAAGAGCACACGGGAGAAACAGGGTTGGGAGATACCATGCAGCTGTCCAACTGTTTGCTGGTATGTGCCTGTGGCAAGAAAGTGTAGCATAGACACTACCTTCAGCAAGGGGGGGATGGCTGTCCGGATATTAATGAGGCTCACCAGGTCATCATTTATCAGGTCCGATATAGATGTAATGGTGTCCCTGTCTAGCCGGTATTGGGTTTAGATCTGTCCAGGGGTGAGGTTGAATGGGGTGGCCCTTAGGCGAGGGATTGGTGGCTGCCTGCGGGGTACCACCTCTAAGTCTCCGGTGCCCAGTTACCTTAGGGTTCGGCGCGCGGTATAAATAAAGAAACTAAACTAAACTAAACTAAGATAAACTACAACCTGCTGCACATTTGGGTTTGCTGGGCCATGATGGCCCTGCTCCTCATGCACCTCCGCTGCGTCATCTGCCTCACTGCCTCTTCAATCAATAGCTCTGCAGTCATGTTCTCCAGCTCCAGTACTGCTACAACTACTGCTAGCATTGTGGTTTTGGGATGGGTCTGGGGTGTGGGAGTGGTTCTTCTGTGCTGTGGCACAGCCCATTGGGTTTACCTGTGCTGATTTTGAGCACCTGCGGCATGTTTCTACACACCAGAATCCACTTACTGCCTGGTCCATGATGCCAGTGTTTCCGGCATCGTTTTCACGTTGTTATTGGCATTTCCATGCCTGTGATTGCATGTCCGTGCACCTCGGAATGTGAACAAACTTACTCCATGCTGATAGCACAGGCACGGCTGCTGCATGTCTCCGCAGATACCGGCAACAGTGTTGCTGGACACAGTGGGTCCCTTGCGATGCCGGTTTTACCGGCATCGCAACTCGGACTACACCGGTCCAGAAAAAGGTGCCGGTACGAATATACCAGCAACGCTATTTCCAGACCAGCATACTTGTAATGAGGCCCAGTGTAAAGTTACACCTATTATGTTGTAGGCAGCTAAACCTGTGGGAGCTGTTACTACAGCTGAAAAGTTGTTGTTTATTAAGTTTTGTAGAAATGTTCTGATTATTTTAATTAAGAATGTTTTACCAGAGCCAGCTTCACCACTTACATACAAAAGCAGAGTTTTATAATGTTTACAGCTAAAATTATGTTCCATTTTTTGAGTGACTTGTAGATAAATGGTGACTTGTTCATCATTTAGCTGTGATTCCAGAACTGACAAGTCTTCCTCATATTGTTTATATTGATACATGGTATTTTCTACCTTGGTCAGGGCTATTTCTGCTTTATATAGAATGAGTGGTTCTCCAAGTGGGTCGTGGCTTCCTGTAAGTGAAGGTCAACTGCCCTCAGGAGTGTCTTTGTCTTGTTGAGCTTCAATGTCTTCCTCTTGTTGGTGTTCATTGTCCAAAATGTTTTGTATTGTTTGAAATTGTCATTTGTTGTACTGCTTTCATTTGCTTTGACTGCAGCTTCAAATGATTCATAGGGCTTCATTCCGAAGTCGGCGGTAACCCACTGGTGCTACCGGCGGGTTGCTGCCGACCCAGAAACACCAAAACACTAAATCTGCCGCCTGACTTGCCGGTGCCGCCAGGAGAATACAAGTCCCGACGGCATGCAAAGTCAGTCAGCGGGTTTGGTAACTCCCCTTTACCGTGGGAGTGGGGAGATGGAAGCACTGGCACCGTTGCTAACGGTGACTGTGCTTCCCTGAAAACCTATAGTGTGGCAGGCCAGAAACAAGGGTGCCGGTAAGCTTACCAGCGCCATTGTTTCCGGACTGCCACACATGGAATGAGGCCCATAGTCACCTAATAATTCTTTTTCTTTTCTCCAAGGTTTAAAAAGTTGGAGTAGGGCCGCGTAATACAGTTCTCTATGTTGTGGCGATTTAAATGATAACTTTATGTGATTAAATAGACTCTGTTTGGTGAATTTCACTAAGCTTCCTTCCCAAGTTCAGACTGAATATTTGCCAGTTGTCTCATTTGGTGTGACATTGTTTTTGTAGGTGTAGTTTTGGGCAATGTCATACAGACACATGTTTTCCAAAGCAGTACTTCTGTTTGGGTAGCACGTGTCAATTAAATTGTTTTTTTTTAAATGTCCTAGCTGTTGGGATCATTTGTGGCTATGTTTTCTATGTCTTGGTAGGATTCTAGTACTCTTTTTAGAGATGAGGCTGGTCAAAGGTTCAGCAGACAATGTGCTCGGATTTTCCATATAAGGCTATACCTGTTAAACTGTCAATGATTAGGAATTTCACCTGGACCTCAGGAAAGTATGCTGTTATGCCGCCGTGACCAGACTGCTCACCGCCGTGGGCCAGGCAGACAACAAGGCAGAGCTCCAAAGGTGAACCCCCCAAGGACTGCCGCAAGCAGGACTGACTTCAGAGACTGATCTCCAGAATACCAGACTTCAGAGGACCTGCCACTGCTCACCGCCGCGGGTCGGGTAGAGTGTCGCCATGCCTGCTACTCCATGTTTGTTCAAAACATCAGAAAAACGCTGTTGCCGCCCGTGCTGCACAATCAGTATTTATCAGCACCAGTGCACGGGCGTCCAACCCTTTAGTAGACATCCTCATTACTTGCAGCTGGCTCATGGTGCGAGTCCCGAACTACACACCTCCCACAGCCTGATGGGAAATGTAGTTCATTTCCTAAGATACCGTCGCCATAGCTGACTCAAACTCTTATTCCTGACATAAACAGTCTGCAGCTTAATAGCACCCGCATTCTCTATGGGAGAGCATTTTCATACCGAAGCTGTCCAATTTCTGTGATAGTGTTTTGTCAGATGATTTGTCATTCCAGAGGTCCTTTAGTTCCTTTAGTTCTGTTTTATCAGCTTTGGTGAGATAGGCTGTGACATATCTTGCGTCTGCAGTGGAATTGTCTGCAATGTGTTTGTAGGTCTATGTTTGCATTCCACAAGAGGGCAATGATTGATGTACTTGGATGCTCTGTCCCTTTTAATGTTGTATGTATTTTTAGGGGATTTGCCTTTTACAATGTGTCTAACAGAAGACATCAAGCTATTTACTTGTCCTTTTTTGGAAACTGGTCTAGGAAAGCCACCGCGACATTTGATATAGTATTTCACTTTGTTTTTATATCTACATCAGCAATATTTGACACATTTATGCTTTTGGAAATGTAATACTTGCGTATCTAGGTCACTATCTGTGGTTTCTGAAGGGATGTTGCAGGTAATGTATTTTTCAATAAACTGTAAAACAGCGTCACTATCATGGCCACATTTTGGAGCATCTTTTATCCAAAAAAAGCAGGTGGATGTGTGGTGCTCGCCTGGATTGATATTCTTTTCTCCAAAAGAAGTGTTGCACTTCTTTGAGTGGAGGGGTAGTTTTGTTGCAGATGAATTGCAGCATGACAATGAAGCGATGGTGAAAGTACTTTGATACATTGACACAGTCAAGCTAACAGAGTAATCCTGGTGTTTTTATATCTATTCCATCTTTATTTTGGTTTGCTGTGCGTAAGAAGTCGTGCAAATCATCCCATGTGTACTCTACATAACTTAAAGTAACACACCATGTGGATGGGCCTAGGTTCCTTAGCATACAACGTACATCAGCGTGACATCGGAACCAGTATTCCTTTGTACCACACATGTTTGCCAAGAGATTTGTGATACTTGACTACAAAACATCATCTATGTCTTATATTTTTTGAAGCAATTGGTAGCAGATATGTTTAAAAAGTTAGAGCCTGATTTTAATGTGTGTGCAACTTCATAACATAGAGTTGCTAGTTCACTTTCAAAGAGGAGGTGGAAATGTATTTGACATTTTGTCTGAATCTGGGGTCTTCAGAATACATTTGTAAAGAGCGATATTCAAATGCACTCATTTGCACTGACCATTCACCATATCTCCCCCCTTTTCCTGTAGGAAAGAGTAGAGGAAAAGAACGTGCTTCTACACTTTTTTCCCATATGGTCATTGGGGATCCTTTGGCTTGATGCATTTGAGATGTTTCTACTGCATCGTCAATTGTGTCTTTGGAGTGTAGTGGGTGAATTGTATACTGGTCTAAAATGTTGGCTGCAGTAACAGGATCTACACCTTGAAATTGGCCAGTTTCTGGTGACTCTTGAATAATTTGTGTGGTTTCTCTTATGTTTTCCTCTATGTTTATATCTTTGTAGCATTCATTTTTTTCTGTTAGTTATTGTAAGGATTGTCTAACTTTGTTTAAGTCAACTAGTTGTTGCCAATTTATTTTGTCTTTTGTTGGCACACCATTAACTAGTACAATCAAAGATGTATCTATTGACTGTTGTACTTCTTGAGTTTGTACATTTTCTTTTAGATTTAAAGCTAAATATACTACTTTGCCATGGATGCCCTTTAGTAACTCGGGTGGAGGTAATTTGGCTGATTTTGGTTGAAGGCGTATTATAGCTTGAAATGGGTGCACTGTTTGTATTATAATTAGACTTTCCTGGTTTCAGTGAAATCTGATAAATACTGTAAAAACACCCCTTTGCTCATCCCCAGTTAAAACAACACTTTTTACAGCACATGATGCAGCATGAATAGGAAAAAAAGCCATATGATTTACAGGGAGGTATAAACATATAACATCTCAGCAACAATAACCGAACCTGTTGAGTTGCCTTTAAAAAAAGTCTGCTATAGGATCTCCTGATATTCCCACACAAGGCAAACAGTTTTGGCCTGCTCACCCCATTCCAACCAAGCCTTCTGGGGTACATTAATGAGACTCCCTTCTCATTTTGAAGTGAGCAGTACTTGATAAAAAGTTATTATCTGCTTGGATTTTATTTATTTTGACAGTCAAAATAATCCTCATCTCCCCCAAAGTGAGTACTCCCCGGCAAATCCTTTTATCATGCTATGCCTTACATGCTACATTATAGGTCTGTACAATGTGGAAAGGTTGTTTTCACAAATCAAAGTCTTCATGGGAAGAAAAGAAAGGACAAGGATGGGCAAAGAGTCCCTGAAAAAGTATTGCATGATTTACCACAATAATTTTCTCTTGTACAAATGTTAGATATTACTGGATTAACACATTCATCTTTATTGTCCGGAAACTGTTCATAACATCTTGCTCTAAGAGACATTTAGCCTACTTATGCACGCAATAAAACAATAAAAAAGAAATGGTGTATTTTCACTGGAAAAACCTGTTATCTGCAAACAACACCGATAAACACAGATTATGAAACATTTTGAAAACACTGAAAAAAACACCCCAGAAGTAAAAAATAATAAACCCCTAAAACATGAAACGCTAATTATAATGCTGTAAGTTAAGCTGTTGGAGAGCTTTCGGAAGTGGGAATATTTCTAAGTTATTATTGATAGCACGTGATGGTATTTGGTTATTGTCAAGCTTTGTTTTGCAGTATGTGCACACTCTTGAGAGGTTAATTATTTTTTATTTAGCTTCTGCTGTTAGATATAAAGCTAATTGAAACTATTGGGATTCTTCATTGTCTTCTATTTTGTAGGCTGGATCTACTATTTTTGTGCTCTTTTTATTAAACGTTCTACGGAAATAGACACATATTTGGTATGGTATTTCAGCAGATGTGTTTTGACACTTAGCTATTTCTTTTTTGTATGTCTTTATTAGGACATTGGTTTTTATGAGGTTTCCGGTAATGTTTTCTATGGGTACATCATTTTCTAAGTCACCTTCAGTTCGAAAGTATTTACGCTGGATTTGCTTTATTTCTTGAAGCAGTTCTTTGGCTGTTACATGTGGGAGAGTGTTATTTAAACTTTGCAGTTTGTTGTGTTGCATCTCCCAAGCCTTCCATCCATGGAACCTGGAAGGCTCGGCAGATGCATTGGGAAACGGTTGATGTGGCGTGTGGAGGCTCAGTGCTGGCCACACAGGCCCTTAAATAAAGAAACTAGGAAGGACACTTACGTGTCAGAATGTCATTCAACAGAGGCAATGAGGATCATACGGGCCTGTGGGAGGCCTCATCTGCATCTCTAAACAACGGGAACCCGTGCTGAGGGATAGAGCTGGGACCGCACGCGCAAAGCGGCCAGGAGAGGGAGATCCCAGCTCAAACGAAGTGTCTTGCAGACAGCGCTTCTCATTTAACAGACATCAGTGCAGGTACGGGGGACATGCACGACAGCAGCGGGCCTCAGCATTTAGGAAATAAGTGCTGTGCGTCGCTCATGGGTTAGAGAAAAGGACCCGCGAGCGTGGATAGGATGCACACAAAAAAACGCTACCATGGCAACCGGTCCACAATAAAGCAGTCTGGAAACAGGAAACACAAATAGGCCTGCAACACGGCGCAAGTCAGCACGAATGGGCTCACAGCTCAGAGCCAGCATTTTGAAGTACATTTCTGTAAATTAAAGGAAATTTGAGGCCCTTTAAGAAGGAAAACAAAATAAAGGTTATCTGTTATATGCTGAAGATAATCAGAATTAATTGAAGAACAAATAAGCACAAGTAAACAAAAAATATATAGACAAGGCTAGACAACCAGATAAGGCCAACATCTCAGGATATAGCCAAAGCATCTGCAAACATGGCAGCTTCTAGCATGGCATCACCACCACCCTTCTTAGCTGAACCAGGCACACCTGCAATCAGGTGGGATAGATGGAAAAAACATTTTGACACTTATCGTTTTGTCACTAGGTGGTGAAAAATGTGCAGCTAGCAGAAAACAAGCATTTCTTCTGCATAAGTTAGGGGCAATGGGACAAAGTGTATATGACGGCCTCCCAGAACCAGAATAGTCTGGCCAAGGTGACATAGATGATTACACACTAGCAGAAAAGAAATTGAAAAATCACTTTGAAACAAAGAAAAATATAACTTTTGGACGCCACACATTTTTTGAAAGATTGCATGAACCAGTAGAGTGCTTTGTGGCAGCTCTAAGAACACTGAGTCCCACATGTGATTTTGTAATGCTTACTAACTCCTTAATAAGACATCAATTAGTACGGTGCACTAACAATGGCAGAGTGCAAGAGAAACCTTTGTTGAAAGATTTACCGTTAGAACAGGCAGTGGAAGTTCCGAGAGGAATGGAACAGACTTCCCGATACATGAGAAGCATGAGGGATGAGAAACAAGGACAAGACATTGCTGCAAATAAGCAAAATAGAAGAACTAATGAAGGAAAAGAAATCAAGTGCTATAGGTGTGGCAGCAATCGACACCTATCTTCCAATTTATTTTGCCCGGGCAGAAATGTGAATTGCATTAAATGCAAAAGGAGAGGACATTTTGCACGAGTTTGTTGTGAATCATCTTCAATAAAACATTGAAACAGGAAGGAAACGTCCGGAACAAGAAGAAAGCTTAGTGAACCAGTCAATGACTCAAGTTAAGCATGTGCTGGAAGTAGGTGCTTTGTCTGAAAAAGGAATGGGGCAAACTGATGTTTTTTTATAATAAATGGAAAAGTGCTAACTATGAAAGTGGACAGCAGTTCTCCATGGACAATAATGTCACAAGAGACGTATGAGGAGTGTGTAGAAGGAAGAGTTGAAGACTTTCTAAAACATGACATAGAACCTTATGACTATGGAAATGTAAAGACCGATCTGCTTGAAAAGTTCTCTGCCATCATCAACTACAAGGGCAGGAGCTGCGGTGCAGATGTGCATGTGACTAAAGAAGGATCGTCATTGTTAGGTTGGAATGAACAGTACAATTTAGGGATTTGCATCCAAGCGAGTGCACCTGTACCAATCACCATAGCAGAAGTAGGCGACAAGTGGGAAAGAGAATTCACAGAGGTATTCTCAGAAGATTTAGGAAGATTGAATGGTTTTAAACATTGTATTACACACGAGAAGGAGGCAATACCAAAGGTACATAGAGTAAGAATTGTTCCACAACAGCTGAGGAATAAACTGAAATGCTACTTCAGAAAGGGATAATTGAAAGGATTGAAAGATCTGAGTGGTTATTTCCAGTTGTGATTGTGGCAAAGCCAAATGGAAGTATCAGGCACTGTGTGGACTTAAGAGACTTAAATAAGAGCATTTGGGTGGATAATTTCGGAGGCATTATCGAAGTTGAGCAACTCCAGTTTGTTTTCAGTTATAGATTTGTCCTCAGTGTATCATCAGGTGCCCCTCTCAAGTGAATGTCAACATTTTATGGCTTTTGTAACAACAGAAGGGACATTCAAATATTGCAGAATGCAGTTTGGATTGGCTTCGCCGCAGCAGTGTTCCAAAGAGTGATGGAAAAGGTGTTGGAGGGGGTACCAAACATAATTGTATTTCAAGACGACATATTAATTCATGCAGGATCACCAGAAAGACACGATGATCTGTTGAGATTGGTTTTGAGTAAGCTGAAGGCTGCAGGCTTGACAGTGCAAAGAAGAAAGTGCAAAATAGCCGTGGAAAGTGTAGAATATTTGGGACACAGTCGGGAAATGGCATCAGCCCAAAACTGA
Organism: Ambystoma mexicanum; assembly: GCF_040938575.1. Classification (NCBI taxonomy): domain Eukaryota; kingdom Metazoa; phylum Chordata; class Amphibia; order Caudata; family Ambystomatidae; genus Ambystoma; species Ambystoma mexicanum. The sequence continues at coordinate 1,146,678,312 of NC_090927.1, forward strand.
GTCTGGTGGAAGCCATTGATAAAGCTCCCAATCCCATTGCAAAGACCAATTGAGATAATTTTTGGGTTTAGCTGAATACTACCACAATTTTGTAAAGAACTGTGCAGTGATATCCACGCCCCCAAGATCTTGACTCATGAAAGGTGTCAAGTTTGAGTGGTCAAAGGAATGTGAGAAGACATTATGAGGGTTCCTTCGATAGGGACATTTTCACCAGAGGACAGATGTGTTTTAAAAGTGGATGCAAGTGTTTTGGGTTTGGGAGCAACCCTCTCTCTGTATGACAGTAACAGGGAAGAACACGTAGTAGCGTTTGCATCAAGGACATTGAGGGGATATGATATGATATGATATGGCATTTGTAAAGCGCCTATACACAAGTGTTTCAAGGCACGATGAGGCAGGGAGGGGGAACAAGGGGAAGACAGACAACGATCCTACTAGGCCAGGTGTCATTTAGATCACGCAAGTGCAGGGGTAGAGGGGAGGAAAAGTGCAATGGGAAGGGGAGGGGGGAAGTGCAGTACAGGGTAAGTAGAATTAAAAAGAAAATTTAAAAAAAGGGGGAGGTGAGAGGAATTATTCTGTGATCGAAAGAGAAGCTTTGGCTGTGTATTGGGCGATAGTTCATTTCAGGTTTTTCCTGTGGGGAAGGGAATTCATTGTCAGATCAGATCACAAGCCGTTAGCTCAAATGTTTGAGTGTAGAAACTGGGCTGCAGGCTCACCAAGAATTTGCAGATGGTATTTAGGATTGCAAGGATATGATTTCAGAGTTTGTTATTTGCCGGGGAAGCGCAATGCAGTTGCAGATTACCTGTCAAGGATGCCAGTAGTATTGGATGAAGTGAGCAGGGAGAGGAGATTATTATCGCAGAAGTTGAAAAGGGATGTGTAGAACGAATGGAGTGGGAGAGTTGTGAGGACCTTGATGAAGACATGAAAATCTTTAGAGAGTGGATAGTGTCAGGTTGGCCCAACAAAGAAACTTTAGAGAAGAGGTTTGAGGTTTGGTGGGAAGTTAAGAATGAATTCAGTGTCATTGATGGGAGGCGCCGAAGAGGGTTGTGTATTAGATCTGCGGAGAAGCTTAGAGCTCAGTTAGTAGAAATAGCTCATCAGAGGCATTTGGGGAAAGTGGGACCAAGAGAAAGCTAAGGCATAGTTTTTGGTGGCCAGAAATGGACAGGTTAGCAGAAAATGATGTCAGGAATTGTATCCCATGTTGTTTAAGTGACAAGAACAAGGTTGTACAGGATACTCCTCTTATTCGCAACCTTGTACCTCATCAGCCCTGGAAGAAGGTGGCGAATGTCATAATGGGCCCTGTTTTGGTGTAAGGTGAGGGGTTTACATTTGTGTTCGTTTTGGTGGATTTCCACACTAAATGGGTGGAGTGGAGTGCTGTCAGGGAGGTGACAGCAAGGGAACTGGTGGCATATTTTGATAAGATTTTCTTGAGGGAACGCTTTCCCACAGAAATTGTCACTGACAATGGTGTTCAATTCTGTTAGGAATTCATCAAGTTGTTTCTCAACAATCATGCCATTAAGTATACACACACAGCTACAGCTTTATGTCATCTGAGGGCAATTGGATGGTAGAATGAACTAACAGATTTATTAAAGGTGGTATCCAGTTCGCTTTAAAGTCAGGTTTGCCGTGGAAGGTGGTTTTAGACCACATGATGTGAAATTATCTCATCACACCTCATTCAGTGACAATCGCCGTTTCTGTCAAAAAAGGGGAGAGAGCCAGATACCAAATTGTGACTGGGGTGGTTAGGACTGGCGAGTTCGATGGTGGTAGACAGGAAGGGCATAATCAATCTCATAAAACAGAGTAAAAGAAATGCCAAAGAAATGTTTGATCAGAAGAAGGGGGCGAAAGAACAAGAATGGAAAGTAGGAGAATCGGTTTTGATACAGAATCCAAACTTCACCCATAAATGCATAGAGAGTAAATGTATTGGTCCTAAGAGAATCTCAGCTGTGAGGAACGGTGTGGTAATGAATAGTGGAAGGAGGGGAGGTGTGGTCTATGGGTAAATTAGCTAAATGTGAGAATGGTTGCAGTGGGGTGTCACGGGACACTGGGTCTGGTGATGTGGAGTTATCGTCTAAGAGATTGAGACGAGAACCTAATTGGCTGCAGGATTTTGTGCGTGAATAATCTGGTCAACATTCATATCTGTTGTGCGGGACATTTCAATCCTATATGCACTTATGTTTGGTTTGTTGCCTCTTGTTTTGATGTGCTGCACTTATGTTTGGCTTGTTACCTCTTGTATTGATGTGCTCAGATATTATGTTTTTTTTCCAAGTTTAAGGACCTTATATTGTTTATTTTGAAATGTTTTAAGTGTTGTATTTGTCACTGTGAAGAGGAAGATGTGTTGTGTTCCATCTCCGGAGCCTTCCATCCATGGAACCTGGAAGGCTCGGGAGACGCATTCGGGGACGGTTGATGGGGTGTGTAGTGGCTCTGCACTGGTCCCCACAGGCCCATAAATAAAGAACCTAGTAAGAACACTTATTTGTCAGAGTGTCACTCAACACGGATCTAGAGCAGGACTTTTTGCATAGTATAGTCGATGCACAAGATTTCGTATAGTAGAATGGTGTGTTGCTAACATTTTGATGTGGTGGAAATTGCTTTTGCAACCAGTTCCTAAAATGCAGGCTAATGAATGTCCTTGCCGACCAGTGTGGCTGCGCACTGGACTTGAGACTATGGTCTGTAAAGTTTAATTTTACTTGTGTCTTTTAGTTTCACATCCTGATTGAGTAATTGTTGTAAAGATTTAAAGGATTGTTAACGTACATTATACATTGAGCTGCATGTCCATTTGTACACTGGACAGTTTGTTTGGGTGAAAGGAGCCTTTGGTTGAAAGTATGTTGGGGAATTCATTTCTATAAGGGTTTTGTTTGCCATAATGGTTTTTTCTACCATTTCATACCCTCAACCATTATTGTCTAAGGAAATTGTTTTTTGTTGTTCTTGTTTATAAACTTCTTCATTGAAATATGGTTCTGTGATGCTTGTGTGAATCCATTCACAATCACAGAAGTTTAAAAAGGTCTCTATATTGACGCTGCACATGTTTAGAAGTATTTTTTGTAATGTATTGATGAATTTAGTTAATGGTTTCATTCTGTTTAAAATCAATATAACAATTTTCTCTTTAGTAGAAAAGCGCTGTCATTTAGAGCTTGCAGGATTAGTCTCCTGCTGTCGTTTTTAAGGGTAGATCGTGACTTTTCAGATGTTTTTAAAACCAGTGGAACATTTTCTGTAACATAATTTTTTTTGGCCTGCTTTACCATGATGACTACCTCAACACTGGTACATAGAGGGTTAGGTTTGTTAGTATGTCTGCTATTCTTAGTACATAATGTTTTACATTTTGTTTTTGCAAGAGTGGCCTTACCTTTTTTAGTTGTGGCTGGTTTAGTTTTGTTGAGTGAGGTTACTAGCTCTTTTGTTTTAATGTTTTCTATGAATTGATTTAGGGGTGGATGACTATATGGTGTCGTTGTAGTCTTATCTGCTCTATTTGTTGTTTCTTTTCAATCTAGTTGCTTTTTAGTAGGCATTTTGTTGTGTCTGTTGGGGAAAAAAGAAAGTTTGCATTGGAAGGTTGTGCAATGTATATGTATGTATGGTGCATGGGTTTGGGGGTGTGATTGTAGAGATGAATAGAGTGCTGTTTGATTGTGAGGTGGTTTATTAGGTGTTGTTGGGAAGGTTGTGAGTGTAAGAGTCTGCAGAGGTGTAATGATGTTGGGTTAGTGAGTAAGGGATTGGTGGTGTTATGGAATCTGTAGGGTGATTGTGCTGTTTTGAGCAACATAGTGGGTGTTGCAATGGTGGTGTGTAGATTAGATGGGAATGGTGGAATATAATGGGCTAGAGTGAAATAAATGTTGGTTTGAAAAGATTAGTCTGGGGTAATATATAGTGGAACTGTACTGCTGTAATTACATACATATGTATGGTACATTGATCTACTTACTTTGTTGGATGCAAAGGATATTCGTTTTTTGGGTGTTTTCATTCAGCAATGTGCTTTTTTCCTGTAATTGTAAAATAAAGTTAGTGGGGATATGTGGTAATGGCAAAGTACTTTTAGTAAGCAAGATTCATATTTAGGAAGGAAAGAGGAGTGGTGGGGAAAACAGTTAATAAAATTGGTGGACGGTTAAAAATGGTTCCTTTTAGGAGCATTTTCATCAAAGTTAAGAAATGCTTATGTGTATTTGTAGAAACTCTGTAACGTTTTGTAAAAGAGAAGAAAAGTTGTTGGAAAAGATTTGTAGTACACTTTGAAATGGCAGTTGGCGTGTGGAAGTTTAATATGTTAGGATTATCTGAATACTTGCAAACATGATGCATTCTAATCTGTAGGTGTTTATGTAGTCCTTGATTTTTTGTTTGCATTCTGGGATTTGTAATTGCACTTTTTCTGTTGTGAAAGTTGGAGTACAATTCACAGAATGTAGAGAAAAAAGTACGACTGCATAAGCAGCTGAAGATTGGAATGGGTTATGTTAGGAAGTATATGTCATGATTCCTACCCCCGGGCATCCGGACCAGGTCCATCTGTCCCGGGAGCAGGCATCCAAATACTTGGGAAAAACCCAGCAGCCTCAGCTAGGGGCTATCTGGGTACAGTCCTGGCACTGTAGGCGCCAGGCTCATGGAAGGGGTCAGTCCTGGCGCCATAAGCTCATTTGCTTTCACTTACCTCATGCAGACCATGCTGCTCAGCATTCAAGCCAATGTGAAGTCTGAAGGGGAACTACTTTATTTCAGGGACTATTTTCTTACTCGGGTGTGGTCTTGGGAACTTCTTACCTGGGACTACTTTGAAGGCTAGGCTATTTAAACCACGCCTGAAGAGCAGCTCACGCTTCGCATTATTCTGCATCCTGCAGCGTAACGCTCACCGTGCCTGCAAGCCGGCATCCAGTCTTCTGCCACGCCCGCCTCGAGTCTGGAGCTCCTAGAGAAAAGGGAGAAAGAAGGAAAAAGGTTAGAACAAGAACAGTACTTATTTCCTCACCTGATTCTGGATCCATCGCGCCTTCGAATAGGAAGAAAGACATTATTTGATGCGCGTTGTATCGCCTGCTGCAGCGTCCGGCTATACTCACCAGCCTTCGCAGCACCTCCACGCTCCACCTCTGTCTTCATCATTTCTTCGCCAAACTCCGGCACCTTAGAGGAATAAAGAACAGCAAGGTGAGCCGAGAGAATAATAAGGCAATATTAGTCACCACAATAGACTTACCTGATTTACCGCTGGAGGCATTCTTCATCTCCAGGGGCCGGTGCAGCCTCCATTCATCTTCGCCGAACTCCGGCATCTAAGGGGAACAAAAGGACAGCCAGGTGAGCCGAAAGAACAAACCAAGGGAATCTCGTTCACCCTAATAGACCTGATTTTACCGCCGGAGGTATTATTCCTCAAAACACCATCATTCTCACTCAGCACCTGTAATAAGGGAGAAAGCAACAGATTACATACAGGTGTCATTTATCGGACAGTGTTGGATACTACAGACTCTTACCTGAACTTTACCAGCAGCACGAGGCAATCTTCTCTAGGCTCAAGCTGCAAGCTGCAAGGAATCGGACAAGAGTGAAAGTCAGACATTTTGAACTCTTACAAACTATATACCTACGGCTCCTCGCCAGGAACCTCAGAGTCAATATTGTTCTGGAACTCTCCAATTCCTTCGGACCAGTGAAGTAACTCGTTATCCACGCACCCCTGCATTCTACGCAGGATGGAAAGCTCATCCTTTAAAAACCTAAGGTGAGAATATAAAAACAGACATCGGAGGTGATGAGAGGGGAGAACAGTGGGGGCGGGGGTTATCACTCAAATCCACGGGTGGCTAATTCCCTTTCTCCACTTTCAGGAGAATACTTCTTCGGGTCAAGCAGATGAGATTAGGTGGGCCGGTCCAGTCTGGTATCTCTGCACTACGCGTCACGTGGGTGGAAACCGCAGCTGTCCAGTTCCGATCGACGCCCCTGTGGGAGCCAGGTGAGCATAACAGAACGCGAAGCCTACCCACAAATTCCCACCCGGGCGGTATGGAGACCTCAGAAACTGACCAACTGGCCCAATTACTAGGGGAACTAAGGGCTGAAGTACATTCTGCCCACTAAGAAACTAATGTGCTCAGGAGAGAACTGATTTTGTCAAAGGAGCGAACTGATGACCTTGCTAGGCAATTGCTGCAAAGCCAGGCTGGACAAACTCCCCTACCTGGGCTAGGGGGAAACCCAACTCCTGTTTCATCAAGCCACCCTGTGCAAGTAATCCTACCAGGAACTATTCCTTTGGCTCTGCCCGAACGCTTTGCTGGGGACCCCAAAAGGTTTGCCATGTTTATGAATCAATGCCGCCTGCACTTTTTATGCAGACCTGGAGCCTTTCCAAATGATCAAGCCAAAGTAGCCTTCGTACTATCATATCTCAGTGGTAGCGCAGCCGATTGGTCGATTCCTCTAGTCAACCAGGATGACCCTCTTCTTCGTGACTTTCAGGGTTTTCAATTGAGCATTGAAAGACTATTCGCCCGTTATTTACAGGGACAGGCCCTGGATAACGAACTTTTGTCCCTGCGACAGGGTAACCAGGATCTACTAACCTATATCGCTACTATCAATAGGTTGGTGGTGGAAACAGGATGGCCCGAGGTAAAGTGAATTACATTATTCCATCGTGGACTGCGAGGAGAACTCAAAGATGTTTTGGCTCAAGTTGTGAACCCACCTCAGGATTGTGCTGAATATATAGACTTAGTGGTCCAGATATATCACCGACTTCGGAATAGAAAGGCGGATCGAGCTAAGTTCGAGAATCGAGTGTTGGTTAAACCCAATGTTACCCTCAACGGAACTGATGCACAGGAACCCATGCAGATCGGGGGGGTTAGGGGACCTTTAACTCAGAATGAAAGAGAACAGAGATGACAGTTACACTTGTGTCTGTACTGTGGAACCTCGGGACATTTTCTATGGGATTGCCCGGTAAAACCACCCAAAAAGGTGGTAGGAGCTACGGACAAGAGTCAAACACAGTCTGATCCGGGAAACAACCACGCCCGACAAGCGTAGAGGTCCGCTTGCCGAGCTTAAAGAAGGACATTCAGACCTTGCACCTATTGGTGCCAATGGTCCTCATTGATCCTAGGCAGCCATCACATATGCACGCAGTAAGAGCGTACATAGATAGCAGGGCCATAGGAAACTATATGGATCGAGAACTGGCTTCAAGGATGAACCTATCTCTTTGCAAAAGAACCACTACAGATGTCATCACTACCGTTGATGGAACTGAAATTGCCTCTGGGCCAGTAACTCATTCCACTAAAGAGATGACACTGTCTGGTCAAGATGGGCATCAAGAAAGCATTGTGTTTGACTTAATCAAGGCTCCCCAATTCCAAATAATTCTGGGAATGCCATGGTTGGAAACACATAATCCTTGTATAGAATGGCGAGAGAAGAGAATGACCTTCCCAGATTGTACACACACCTGTTACCAAATAAAAACCTTGAACAAGGGCCTGGCCACAGTCACTAACCCACCTGTTCAGTTACCTCAGGAATATCAAGAATATCTGGATGTTTTTCAGAAAGAACAGGCAAACACTTTACCACCTCACAGATCTTACGATTGTCAGATCGATCTTGTACCCGGTGCACAACCCCCATGCAGCAGGATCTACGCCCTTACGGAGCCTGAAAACCTTCACCTACGACAATACCTGGATTAATACCATGCTAATGGCTTCATTCGCCCATGCAAGTCTCCTGCATCCTCAGCTCTGTTCTTCGTACCTAAAAAGGAAGGTGACCAGAGAACATGTATAGATTACCACGCATTAAACCAAATTACGGTAAAAAACTGATACCATTTGCCTCTGATCCCCGAATTACTGGACCAAGTTAAGGATGCTTGTATCTATACTAAGTTAGATCTCCGAGGGGCATATCATCTGGTGCGCGTGAAGAAAGGCGATGAATGGAAGACTGCCTTTCGCACCAAGTACGGATTATTCGAATATCAGGTGATGCCTTTCGGGTTGTGCAATGTACCGGCAGCCTTCCAGTATTTATGAACAATGTTTTTCGCGAACTCATTGACATCTGTGTTGTTGTTTACATAGACGACATTCTAGTGTATTCCTCCTCAGGATCAAACCATGTTAAACACGTTCGAGCAGTCCTTGAAAAATTACGCCAACACAAGTTGTATGCAAAGTTGGAAAAATGTGTCTTTCATTCCACAGAAGTTGAATTTCTAGGATTTATCCTGACCCCAAAAGGAGTTCGAATGGACTCTCGAAAAGTGGATGCCATTCTCAAATGGCCATCACCCAGTTCAGTTGAAGGAGTTCAAAGCATGCTTGGCTTTGTTAATTTCTACCAGAGATTTATCCCTGAATTCCCTCATATTGTACATCCCATCACAGCACTTTTGAAAAAGAACAAGCGCTTCTTGTTGACTGAAGAAGCTGAAAAGGCCTTCCAAGACTTAAAACTGAAATTCACGTCTGCACCTGTTTTAAAGCATCTTCACCCCGAGCTTCCATATGTAGTTGAAACGGATGCATCCAGTTTAGCCATGGGAGCTGTCCTGTCTCAGAAGGATCCGGAGACCGGCCAACTTCATCCAGTAGCATTCTGGTCAAGAAAATTCTCGCCACCTGAATTAAACTATGCGGTTACCGATAAAGAGTTATTGGCCATCAAATCTGCTTTCAAAGCTTGGCGGCATTATCTTCTCGGCGCCAGGCATACCATCACTGTAATCACCGATCACACGAATTTGCAATATTTGAAGACAGCCAAGGCCCAATCATCACGTCAACTTAGGTGGGCATTATTCCTTGCAGAATTCGATTTTGTGATCACTTACCGACCAGGTTGTAAAAATGGCAAGGCCGATGCCCTATCGCGAATAGGAATGGGAGAAGCAACTCGAACCCGGAACCTGTACCTATAATTTCAGAAGAAAGAATCCTTGGCATAACTACTCTACAAACTCTAGAAGACATTCATTCAAAAATCAAGCAATGTTTTAATCCAGCAGCCCTACAGGGCTGGGTAAAGAAAGGCCAAGATTATTCAGTTATCAATGATCTACCGTACTATCAAGGTCATCTATTCATACCACACAAGGAGCTACAGGAATTAGTCATCTCCAACTATCATTATGCGCTGATTGAAGGACATCCAGGGGTCGCAAAAACTGAAGTTAAAATTAAGAGACAATTTTGGTGGCCCACCTGGCGAAAAGACGTTAAATCATTTGTGCTATCTTGTGGAATCTGTGCCCAAAACAAAAGCCAGAAGAAGAAACCAGCTGGTCTTTTACAACCTTTGGATGTTCCACCTACGCCATGGCACACTGTGTCTCTTGACTTCATTACTGATCTACCTCCATGTAGTGGATTTAACACCGTTCTAGTTGTAGTAGATCTTTTTTCCAAGATGGCCAACTTTATTCCTTTAAAGGGATTACCGTCCGCTGCAATTTTAGCCAAGGAATTTCTTGAAAATATTGTTCGACTACATGGATTCCCTTCCGTATTGGTCTCAGACCGAGGTAGTCAATTAATCTCACAATTTTGGAAAAAATGCTGCCAACTGGCACAAATCGACGTGAGGTTATCTACCAGTCACCAACCCCAGACTGATGGTCAAACAGAGAGGGCTAACCAGACTCTTGAACAATACCTACATTGCATGCTACACCAAAACGAAGGTAATTGGAAGGATATTTTGTGGATTTCTGAATACGCATACAACAATTCTGTACACTCAGGAACTGGACAAAGCCCCTTTTTTTTTACCATTTATGGGCATCACCCTCGAACCTCTGAACTCGATTTGCCCCAACACCTAGAAATGCCCCCGGTGAATCATTTTCACTCTACTATTACACAAGCCTTCAAGGAAGCAACAGAGCATTTAAAAAGGGCAAAAGAGCAATACAAAAGAAATGCTAACCAACATAGGAGTGATGCTCCACAATACCAGATTGGGGATCAAGTCTGGCTGGCTACTAAACACATACCCCTGAAAGGAACTCAGACTTTTAACCGTAGATATTTGGGACCTTACACCATTAAGGCCATCATCAACCCGGTGGCCGTTAAATTGGAACTACCTTGTAACATGCGTATTCACCCCGTCTTTCATGTTTCACTCCTGAAACCAGTCCAACCCGGGACAAGATTAACCAATCCACCTGATCCTACCTAATTGATGGGGAACCCGAATTTGAAGTTAAAAATATCCTGGACTCTAAGATAGTTAACTCAAGACTTTTTTATTTAATTGACTGGAAAGGTTACGGACCACAAGAAAGATCCTGGGAACCTAGTGACCACGTTCATGCACTCCGACTGGTGAAAAAATTCCATCGGGACTTCCCAGACAAACTAGGGCCAAGAGGAAGAACGACCGTGGGAGGGGCCTTGGGGGGGAGTGCTGTCATGATTCCTACCCCCGGGCATCCGGACCAGGTCCATCTGTCCCGGGAGCAGGCATCCAAATACTTGGGAAAAACCCAGCAGCCCCGGCTGGGGGCTATCTGGGTACAGTCCTGGCGCCATAGGTGCCAGGCTCATAGAAGGGGTCAGTCCTGGCGCCATAGGCGCCAGGCTCATTTGCTTTCACTTACCTCATGCAGACCATGCTGCTCAGCATTCAAGCCAATGTGAAGTCTGAAGGGGAACTACTTTATTTCAGGGACTATTTTCTTACTCGGGTGTGGTCTTGGGACCTTCTTACCTGGGACTACTTTGAAGGCTATTTAAACCACGCCCAAAGAGCAGCTCACACTTCGCGCTATTCTGCATCCTGCAGCATAACGCTCACCGTGCCTGCAAGCCAGCATCCAGTCTTCTGCCACGCCCGCCTCGAGTCTGGAGCTCCTAGAGAAAAGGGAGAAAGAAGGAAAAAGGTTAGAACAAGAACAATACCTATTTCCTCACCTGATTCTGGATCCATCGCGCCTTCGAATAGGAAGAAAGACATTATTTGAGGCGCGTCGTATCGCCTGCTACAGCGCCGCGCTATACTCACCAGCCTTCGCAGCACCTCCACGATCCACCTCTGTCTTCATCATTTCTTCGCCAAACTCCGGCACCTTAGAGGAATAAAGAACAGCAAGGTGAGCCGAGAGAATAATAAGGCAATATTAGTCACCACAATAGACTTACCTGATTTACCGCCGGAGGCATTCTTCATCTCCACGGGCCGGTGCAGCCTCCATTCATCTTCGCCGAACTCCGGCATCTAAGGGGAACAAAAGCCAGGTGAGCCGAAAGAACAAACCAAGAGAATCTCGTTCACCATAATAGACTTACCTGATTTTACCGCCAGAGGTATTATTCCTCAAAACACCATAATTCTCACTCAGCACCTGTAATAAGGGAGAAAGCAACAGATTACATACAGGTGTCATTTACCGGACAGTGTTGGATACTACAGACTCTTACCTGAACTTTACCAGCCGCACAAGGCAATCTTCTCTAGGGTCAAGCTGCAAGCTTCAAGGAATCGGACAAGAGTGAAAGTCAGATATTTTGAACTCTTACGAACTATATACTTACGGCTCCTCGCCAGGAACCTCCTACGCATGATGGAGAGCTCATCCTTTAAAAACCTAAGGTGAGAATATAAAAAGAGACATCGGAGGTGATTAGAGGGGAGAACAGTGGGAGAACGGGGGTTATCACTCAAATCCACGGGTGGCTAATTCCCTTTCTCCACTTTCAGGAGAATACTTCTTCGGATCAAGCAGACGAGATTAGGTGGGCCAGTCCAGTCTGTCATCTCTGCACTATGCGTCACGTGGGCGGAAACCGCAGCTGTCCAGTTCCGATCGACGCCCCTGTGGGAGCCAGGTGAGCGTAACAGTATACATGTACTGTCAAAATATTAAACTGGCACACATTGAGTGCCAATTACAAATGGTGTACAAATCTATTTTATCTGCTTTTACTTTCTTTTATGAAAAAGTGACAGTGCTGCTGTAAATGCAGATATGAATTTTTGAACTTTCTTCAAAATGCTTCAAAAACATATTTTGAAAAGCACAGCATTGTATATGTTTTTTTGATATACATGTGACAGTTTTGAATATTGAAGTTAAGTTGTGTTTTTTTCTTTGCATTCTGGGAGTTGGAGTTTGAGTTTTATAATGGGTGTAGTTAATTGGAAGTGACTAAATGCAGAGGAAAAAATAAAGACTTAATAAGGACATATAGATTGAAATGGGTGATGTTGGGATGCATGCATGTGATGCCAACATATTAAACTGGCAGAAACTTAAAAATGGTCTACAGATCTATTTCATGTGCTTTTCCCTCATGTTATGGAACAGTGACACAGTGCTGCGATATATGCACATATGCATTTTTTACTTTCATCACAAGAATTGTAAAAAGAAATTGTTTGAAGCGCAGACCACTGCAATTGTTTGCTGCTTCATGCGAGCAGGTGATGAATGCTGGAATGCAGAGTGATTAAAAAAGAGAATATGCGTATTGAGAAGCATATTACAAGGTAAGTAGCAGGAACCCTTTATATATATATATATTTGTGAAAGAGTTGAAGAATTTTTAAAAAAATATATAAGCATACCTGTACAATGTTTCTTTAGATACAGATCCTGTTGAATCTGAAAATAGAAATCTTGGACAGTTGCAGAGTAGTTTTGACGCACATGTCTTTCATTAACAGGTGATATGTACTCTGAGAGTTCAAGTGTACATCTGAAGATTTGAAGTAAGATGAAAGGGTTAGGTGTAGGGGTTTTGGATGTGATTGGTGGATGGATGTGTGACTCTTTGAAAGCAGCCAATGAAGCAGTGCTCAGAACATGAAAGTGGAAAGGAAAGAAGGGCTGCCCTGTGTTATGGGGTCCGTGGACACTGCGGTATTCCGTGGATGGCACATGCCACATCCGGGTCTTTTGAGGATGCCTTGCATGGAAAGGAGACCCTCTGGGGATTACGTGGGGATTAACCAATCGGGTTTGCTGGGTGTGGTGTACAGGAAGAGTGCGTAGTAGGAGTTTTGTTTGCAGGGGTTGTGAGAGCAGTGACAATGGGTTTACTATGATTTTTATGATTTTGTAAGACTATAGCTCACTTTCAATGCCCACATATCATTGTTGTTCATTGTGGAGGAAATAGTTTGGGGTACATTACTCCACTATATTTGCAGGTTGCATTCAAAGATATTTTCCGAGGCTATTTCCATGTGCAAAGGTTATTTTTTCAGAAATATATCCACGGGAAGTGTGGAGATGCCCAAATGTGTTTTCTGCACAACTAGAACAAGGTAGGCACCTTGTAAATAAAGGTGTATGTATTTTTTTGAATGGTGTGGGTATTGAATTTTTTGAAAATGAAAACATCAAGGTGGATGGTGGAAACAGTTTTTGGAGTAATGAAGTGAATTTTTCTGGTTATGGGAATCAGATGTTTCTTGTAAATATTCAAAACGCGCTGAGAAAGTTTATGTGGGAAAGATGTACAGTGCATATGAAAACATTTGTAAGTCATTTTAGGAAATAAAAATCAGAAAAGCAAAAGAGCCACCAAAGTATAATAAATGGTTTAAATTAAGTGTGAACCTCCCCACCCCATTCAATTGGATGATCTGTCCGCGGAAACCACAGTTGTCTGCGGACGGCACATGCCACATTCAGGTGTTTTAAGGTTGCCTGGCATGGAAAGGGGACTCCGGAGACCACAGACAGTCGTGGATGTCCGTGGACATCAGAGGATCAGCCAATCAGGTTTCCTGGGTGTGTTGCACAGGAAGAGACGGTAGCAGGAGCTTTGTTAGTAGGAGTTGTGAGATGATTGAAAATGGCCATGGCAATGTCATTCAGCAGGCAGAGTGTTTGGATTTTGGGGGTCTCTTGGGTCCACTGATTGAAGATGTATACTGAGCATTGTGGAATAGCCAAAAATCTTGGATTCCGTGAATTGGAAGTGTTCTGATATAGTGTGCGAGGAATGAAGCAGCTGTACTTGCTCCCATTTTGTGCACATATGGTTCAATTGAACAGCTGGACATTATTATCATTCATTGTGGAGGGAACAGTTTGGGGAATGTGACTGGAATTTCATGTAATGACATAGGTTCATAATGAGAACATTACATTTCATGGGGCCAACCTTTTTCAGCGAGATGGAGTTCATCTAACTGATGTGGGTAAACATATTTTTGTGGAAAACATTTAAAATGCTTTGAAGCAGTTTTTGTGAAAGTGAGAAAAAGATGAAATTCAGTGAAATGTGTTCTTTTTCAGTTTGTAAAACCAAAAATAAAAAAAATAAAAGCCAAAAACACAAAAGAGCCACCCTTTTTGAACGCAAAACAATTAAAATTATTTCCATTGTCCCACGCCCGGAATTTTATAGATGTCTGCGGACTACCGCTCTGTACACGGACTATGCAGGCCACACAGGGTCCTGTGACTTTGTTCGCACTTCTATTTTTTAATTGTGAAAGGTGGCTCCTAAAGGAACCTTTTTTATATTTTGACAATTTTGTATTTTTTGGTATTTTTTCTCAGGAGAGGCAATGTAGGGGAGGGAAGGGCCACCAACCACAGGGACAAAGGGGCAGGTGGAGAGAGGAATATATTGGGTGTGCCTTAATCAGGTAAGTGGCAGTGCTTCTCATTCTCCTTGACCGCAGCCTCAAACGCACTCCGAAACTGCTCCCTTCTACAGATCGGTGCTTCACAGTACATGCATAGCACTGTGACCCTCGAAAGGTAAGGGTCAGCAATGTTCTGTATGGCCTGTGAAGCCGCCACTGGGATCCTCTGCCCCAAAGGAGTATCCTTTGTGGTGACAGGAGCAGATGAAGATGATGGGGTGGAGGAAGTCAACCTGCTCTTACCTGAGAAAGGTATTGCTTTTCTCAGAGCAGTCAGGTGGGTCGATGAGGTGTGGCGCCTCATGCAAGTAGTCCCATAGGAATACAAACAATTTTTCTCGCGAATGAGTACAAGTTTGCACTCAGTGCATCAAACCTTTCTTGCACAAGCCTTTGAGACATTTCCAACGGTCGTAAAAAATTGCCACACCCAGGACCCCCTCTGAGTACTGGTGACAGGGACTTCCTACACTTCATCCTCTTCTTACTCTTGATCCTCCTCTTCTGTATCAACGCTCCTGTTCCCCTCTCCAGGCCCTCCAGATGAGGATGATGGTGGTGGTGGGGGTGGCTGGGCAGAAGCAATGGCCATAAGAGAGGCCATGGTCTCCAAAATGTATAGCAGTGAAGAAGCAGGTGCTGTCCACAAAACAGATCTGCAAAGCAGCAAAGCAGGAACTTGTGAACTGCAAGCAGGTGCTCTCTCCTGGATAGCCAGATTGAGAATGAGGGAAAGTTATGGGTGGGTCCCTTCTGAGGAATCGTCCGGGACAGAAAAAACATTTTGAAAGGGACCACCTCCGTACACTGCTAAGACTAGCACCATTTTAAAGATATATAAACAACCAGGGAACGCAGACACAGGTACCCGCGCAAGCCTGGTGCCCTACTGACTGAAATTTTGCTAGAAACAAGTAAGAATCTCCCAAATGGGAGATGAAACTCTGATGCTACCATTTTTAAATTCCAGTTTTAGAACTTAGGATACCAATTTGAAAATACTGTATGTTTTGACATGGAGGTTGCCTAGATTTCAAGACCAGAGGCGAGTTATTCTAACACAGTAAAAAAGGTATGACATTTTTTTTCAAATTAATTTTTTCTTTTAGCCATAATAATGGAACAATGCTAATGCAAGTATTAGAAAGACAACGAGAGTACAAATCTACTTATTGTTACACAGATACAGAGGGCATGAGACTTAAAGTGAAATAATAATTGGAGTCATCACCCAATGCAGGGAAAATAAGAAGTTGGCCATAATGCAAAGGTAAATGAATGCTAAAGGTTTAATTTTGTAGAGGAAATAGTTTTTGCGATTATACCCAATCTTGATATGGCTTGAACATTTGGTTTATTTGTCTATTTTTCCATAAAAGTCCCTGAAGAAGGTCAAGTGTGACCGAAATGAATTGGATGTACAATAGATGTTGCAACAGGCCTATTATATAATGCTCTTTCTAATAAAGACAACAGTTTTGTGTAAGCTCAGACAACTTTTCGGAGTATCATTCTATAATACAAATGAAAGTGATAACGTATTTTGAAATCGGGATAGATTTGAATGGGAAAAAATAATCTGCTAGTAGTATCAACCCGAAGTGCTGCACAGGATTGCAAAAAACAAAGAGGGTACTGGGAGTCCCTCTGCCGGGCATTCGTGCCGGTTACGAGAGACTTACCCAGAGTCTTTAGCTCACTATCTTTCACAGAGGAGAAATATCTAAAACAAATCAGTCATTGTCCTGCCCTAGGGCAGTCCAGCACCGAAATGCTAAGCAATTCTCCTCTGAACAAGAGTACCAACAGCAACCCCAGACACGTGTTTCAGTCTGGTTGGACCTCATCAGTAGGGTGGATTGTGCCTCTCTAAGAATAGTGAGCAAGGGGTCCACGTCTGGATCACCCTAGTAACTTAGGGTAAGACCCAAAGTTAGTTAAATATGCAAAAAACAAAGAGGGTACTGGGAGTCCCTCTGCCGGGCATTAGTGCCGGTTACGAGAGACTTACCCAGAGTCTTTAGCTCACTATCTTTCACAGAGGAGAAATATCTAAAACAAAATCAGTCTTTGTCCTGCCCTAGGGCAGTCCAGCACCGAAATGCTAAGCAGTTCTCCTCTGAACAAGAGTACCAACAGCAACCCGAGACACATGTTTCAGTCTGGTTGGACCTCATCACTAGGGTGGGGCTGTGCCTCTCTAAGAATAATGAGCAAGGGGTCCACGTCTGGATTCCCCTGGTAACTTAGGTTGAGACCCAAGTTACTTAAATATGCAAAAAACAAAGGGGCTCGTGGGAGTCCCTCTGCCGGTCATTAGTCCCGGTTACGAGAGACTTACCCAGGGTCTTTGGCTCACTATCTTTCACAGAGGAGCAAACAGGCGCGAGGAGCATCAGCAAGGACCTCAAAGCATAGTTTTGCAAATCTGTCCTGTGCTTTATTTTTTCCAAAGTTTCAGAATGTAAGTACAAAAATAGTGATATAACTTTGGTGCCATACCATTTGCCACTTTGGTTCTTCGACCATACACCAGGCTCTACATAGCCATTGATGTAGCCCTGTGCATGGTCTGTGGTCATTGCCTAGCACCTCTGAATCACCCAAAGTGTCCAAAGCCTGATGCATGGTCTTCAGCCATGCCCCGAGTACCCCCAAGCCGCTGTTTTAGCTGCTGGGAATGGGCTGCAGCCACACTCTGGGGTCACTTTCCCATCTGGCTTTGTCCATGCCCCCCAACAAACAAAATGGGCTCCCTAGGAATGGCCTGAAGCCAGAGACCTGGCCACTTTCTGCAGTGCTTGGCTTTCAGTTATTTCCAAAGCCACTCCCTGTTACTCACTGAACCAAAGGCTCCGGAGATGCAGAAGTGACAGCCAATTCTGGGACAAGATGTTCTTGATTGAAGAGCCTGGGTTATACCTTTACCCAGGCCTCCTCACCTGAGGGAAACTCTTTTTTATGATATGCCCCTCTGTGGTAGACCTAGAAACCCATCAAAGAGACGAATCACACAAAACTAGTGGGGAGAACCCAGGCTGCAAGGAAAGACAAACATGATTAGCACACACCGTAAGGTAATGTAACCGTCTCCTAGTATAAGAACCACTAAGCACCAATGGGATTTCACCTTCCTATGTACTGAATACTTGGCTGTGCAGTGTCTCAGAAATGCCTCGCCACCAGGACCTACAATAAGAGTGGTGACAATATAACACCTGACAAGGATACACTTATTCTATGTTAGAATTAGGTGCTAAAAAGTGATTCCAAAAAAATGACTGGGATAAAATAATAAACAGGGAAGGTTACTATGGGAAACTATGCCCGAACGGCACGAGGGCCACACTAGAGCCAGGTTGGTGCACAGTGTATCCCTGCAGAGCCTCTTGGATATGCTTAGGTTCCGATGCGAATAAGTCTTCCCAAATATTAAGGAAGGTTAACAGTTGTGTGTCCAATTAAGTGCTCTGAAAGAGGTAGGAACAATGCTGTGGTCCTTGGAGTGAAACGCTGATGTTGCAGAATGTACAGATAAGCAGAGGATGAGAGCTGGCAAAAGTAAGGAAGGTGAGCTGAGGGAGGAGTCAAGGAGGACTCTGGTAAGCTTCCTAGGTAGTTGGACTAAAGCGGCAATCACCCAAGTCGCCAAAGTGCTGGGGCCAGAAGCTACTGCAGTGTAGCGGGAGCTGAATGCGTAACACAGATGAAGCAGTACATGTTATGGAAACAGATGTAAAATGAGCATACCTTAAGTCCTGTTTGGAAAGAAAGGAAAACAGGAGAAGACCACAGAAGGTATCTGGATTGGAGGTAAGGCGGAGCGTATCTCGGTTAGTATCCAGAGCCAGAAACAAAGACGTCAAGAAGTCTGTGACCCGAGAACCAGATCCACGATAGATGAGCGGTTACACGGTACCAAGAAGGGCCGAAGGCAGGAACAGTCCACTAAACACGGCGGGTCAGAATACTGGAGTCAATTCAAGAACAAAGTGATTTTGGCAAGTCGCTACAATCAGAAGCAGCGAGCTTCTGAATCATTACGCTTTTAAAGCGTAGGCGGGGCCGACGGCAGCAGTCAGCTGAACTTGCGCCTGCCACGGGGTTGCAGGCATTACGGAGGCAACAGACCTCCCACGTGTTAGAGCAGCTGCTGCTCTCTTCCAAGGCAGCTTCCAATTCCCCAACATAGGATTCATTGTTTTGGGCAGCCTATGAAGCCGGACCACGGGAGATGTAACCTTCGCAAGCAACACGAGTTTATACGCTGCGCACATTTTGGCTATGCCGCAGACAACCCTAAGCCCCAGTTGGCCCATTTTGCATGGTCTGCGGCCACGCCCAATGGTACATTGCCAGAAGCATCCATGAGCAGCTGAAAGTTACAAATGGGCATACCCATTGCCCACTTTCCCTGGACCAGGGCTGCAAGTAATGCCCCGGACAACAGGCCACTGATCACATCTATGTATAGTTTGATACTTTATGGCTGGATTTCTCTAGTATTACCCAGGGCTCAAGTCGAGGGTACACGCGGGTGGACTGAGTCCCCCACTTTGTTTTTAGGTCTTGACCCCTAGAACTACCAGAGCAAAATAATCAATGACTGTATTTTTGGCCATACGATAATCGGAATAGGAAAAATGACTGAGTGCAAAAAGTCCGACCCCCACAAGTCTGACCTCCATTTTTCCGCAGATATATATGTGGGGGGTAAAGTTAATAAAATGTATAGGGGTAAGGTGTGGGGGCTGTTGGGGGTCTCCCCCCACATATATATTTGCAGAAAAAAAGTCAGACATTTGGTAGTCAGACTTTTGCATTCGTCATTTCACACAGATCCAGGATTGTCGCAGTTAATGCAAGGCTCAACACCCTTCCATGTTACACACTGGATACAATATTTGCTACACCATGTTATGGTATGCGCTGCCTTTTATGTTGCTTGACCTGTGCTGCATTTCATGGAGTCATCTAATTTAGCTCTAATTCAAGGAACATTTTTGAGTTGCAGGGAAGTTAAGGTGAGAACTTAATGCAACAAAAACCCTGAAATTCCGCTAAAGCCACCTGAACTTTGCGCCCCCTGTTGCACAGCCTATGACCACAATGATGACATCACAGATCACATCACTGATGACATCCCTAATCACATGGTGTATGAGAACACTGATAACATTACAAATCACATCGCTGATGCCATCACTGGTGACAACACTAATTACATTGTATATAACTGATTACATCAATAATGGAATGAGACATAACATAATTTATAAGTTAACTCATGAAAGGTTTGATTGCTTTAATAACAATTTAGGCCATAGACTTGGCCATGACAAAGGCTGGGGTCACTGGCCAGTACCATAGCCAGTGGTCGGTTAGTGTTAAAAAATACCAATGTGCATGGTTAAAAGCAATGCCTAGTAGCCCATCACTGTTTTAAAATATACGGTGGGCAACATTGAAAGCTGTAGACTGAGACCATGGCTAAAAGCCATAGCTAGTGCCAATTAATAGGTTAGAATATACAGTTGGCACAGCCAAAGGCCATGGCCACTGGCTAGTATTGTGTTGAAGAACATGGCTAGTGGCTATTAGGCTATATAATATACAATGGGCACGGCTGAAGGCCATAGCTGGTGGCTGGTTAGTCTTGTATAGTACACAGTGGGCACGGCCGAAGGCCATCGCTTATTGCTTGTTCTTTATTTTAAAATATACAGTGGACATGGCCAAAAGATGTACAAACTGCTCAAGGTGAAAGGCCAGTGCTAGTGGCCCATTTATATGTTAGAATATATATAGTGGGCACAGCCAAAGATTGTAGCCTGTGGCCAGTATTCTGCTAAAGTCCATGGATAGTGCCTAATCAGTGTATATAATATACAGTGGATGCGGTTGCAAGTTCTATCCACTGGTAAAGACCAAAATATATGGTTGGTAGCCTATTAGTATTTCAAAATATTCAGGGCACATGGTTGAAGGTTGTGACCACTATCCATAGCTGAAGACCATGACTAGTACCCATTCATGTGTTAACATCTATTTGGCCATGCACACTGACCATTGCTGAAGGCAATGCTTAATGCCAGTTACTGTTGTAATATAATTAGCGATGTCATTATTGTGGTCATTGGCTACACAGCAGGGGGTGTAAAGTTAAGGTGACTTTAGCTGAATTTCAGGGGTTTTGTTGCATTAAGTCTCACCGTAACGTCTCTGCAACTTACGTTTTTTCCTTGGATTTCAAAGGTTTTGTTTGTTACAATGTATTGCTCATCTTAATGTCCCTGCAACTAAAGTTTTTTTCCTTGAATTTCAAAGCGCCAAAACATCCTTGCGCAGAGAGTTCCAAAATGCAAAGTGCCTACAGGTTCATGCCGTGCCAATTGCAACCTCTCACGCCAAAACATTCTTGCTTCAAGAGGGCCCTGTGCCCAACTGGCTGCGTCTAACTGGACGCACCCAAAAACGACCTGCATCAAAATGGTCACGCCATAAGAGCATGCCCCTAACTGGCCGTGCCAAAATGTCCTGTCCCGTGCCCCAAGACCCTTGTTTTTTAAATTTGTTTTAATTGATTTTATTGCCATTTCTTAGAATAAGGAACATTACCAATAAACAGTGTGGGGTATCACTTCCCCCGAACAAAATAAAGGTTACCGTTCCCGAATTTTTATTAACCCCCATTAACCCCCTCTCTCCCTCCTCCCCCCTCCAAGGTGCCAAACCGAGTTGGGTGGGACAGATAAGTTCTAATGGGCTTTCAATAAGGACCCCAAAGGGATTTCTCATGTCTCCAGTTCAGCCTTGAACATGGGTTTTCAGTGGGGCTGGGTCTGTGTTCCCTTGGGTCTCTGTGCTCCGTTACTGTTCGTGGAAAAGAGGTTATGGAATTGAGACCAGGTTGTCTCCACCTGTGCCTCTTTCCCCAAAACGGCAGCAGATATCTTTTCCATGAGGTAAATGTCTTGAGCCGTTCCAGCCCATTCTCGGACAGTGGGGAGATGTGACCTCTTCCAGTGCCTGGCCCGACATGTTCTTGCAGCCAGTAGTAAAAAATGTGCTAGTTCGGGGAGCTTATTCCACTGCTCATCTTTCTTCTCAAGACCGAACAGCACCAAGACCGGGTCAGCTGCGTAGGTCCCCCCTCCCGCATCCCTTATCCAACCCAGCACTTCCGACCAGTACATCTACACCTTGACACACGTCAACCACATATGCCAATAATTGGCCTTCTTTCCGCTTCTGTGCCAGCAGAGGGGGTCCACTGTAGGGAACATCTTAGAGAGGGAAACCGGATCATACTGCCATCTATGTAGCAATTAATGGCATGCATTTTGTATTGGCAGGATATTGAGGTTTTGAAGGCTCTACCACAGAGGCGTGTCCACCGTCAATTTCCCATTGATCCCTTTCACATTTCACCCTGAGACCCCTTGTCGCCCCCTCCCTGGGTTCCAAAAGAGCACCATAAAGGAGAGAGATGAGTTCTTTCATTGTTACCTGTGAATCCAGGACTTTCTCAACTTGGATGAGGTGCCGATAGATAAGTGGCTTCCATCTCTCCCGTGTGAATATCCCCTTCAGTCTCAGAAATAGAAGCGGGGACAGGGTGCCAATCCCCAATGAGCCCTGAAGTGTCTATAAACTTGCTTCCCGCCTCAAACCAAGTCTGGTAGTGTTCCACTCCCGGGATAGAGTCCCTGACTGGTGGTGACCAGATGTGGCTCATCAGGAAGGGCCAAGTGGTTACACTATCTCCTTTCCCTTTCCCAGACAGAGCCCTCCACATGGTTTCCAGGTATGGGTGATCCCTGATCCGCCTCGGAAGCTCATGTGTTGGGACACACAACCATTTCCCCACTGTGGCCGGACGCAGGTGGCAGTTCTCGAGGTAGACCCACTGTTTGTCTGGATCCTCTCTAAGATGTGGGACCAATAGCCTGGGCTGTGTGGCTCTGTAATACGCCTGCAGGTCTGGGAGGCCTACTCCCCCCTTCTCCTTCAGAAGGGTAAGTGTTTCATGGCCTATCCTGGGTTTTTGGCCTTGACAGATAAAGTGCCGGATGTGCCGTTTGGCTTCTCTCAGATATTCTTCGGGGGCCTGTACCGGAAGCATCTGGAAAAGGTAAAGGACCCTGGGGAAAAGATTCATTTTGATCACGTTTATTCTCCCCATCCAGAATGGCCCTCCTGAGGCTATTCTACGGGTGCTTGGATCAGTTCCCCCACCCTCGTTCTGTGACTGTCTCCTGAAGCACTGTAGGGAGAGGCGCGCATAGGCAGGCAGCCGATCGACCGGGCTGATCGTGTGTGGAGGGTCCAGGTTCGCCCTTCAGTACCACTCCAGTACTCTTGTTACATCTCCCTGGGATCACTTTCCCTGTCTTGTCCCCGTGCTCTGCTAGGGCCAGTCAACTCGGCCCCCAGCTCCACTCTGTGCTATGCTTAATCGCCATAGGGGGGGCGTTGTGGGTGGCGGGGGGGCTCTTGTTTATGGGCCCAAGGCCGTTGGCAAGGAGTTCTTCAGCGCCCCTCTCGGGAGGACAGCCTGCCTCTGCAAGGCCTTCGCACTATTATCTATGGAGCCCTGGGGGCCCTCACTCGTGTTCGGGAGTATTGGCCCGAGGTTTGCCGGATCTATTCTACACTGGGGGTTGGGAGCCCCTTGTCTTCTATCCAATTGAAGGCACTTCTGGAGCAAGCCTTGCACGTCTTGGTTCTCACTGGGTGGGGGCATCCTCCACAAGGAGTCTCCTCTTCAACCTTCTTGACCCAGCTCCCTCCGGAGCCCCCCGCCACTCAGGCTTGGGATCGTCTTTTGCGGCACGCACTCCTCGATGGCGCCACAGGCCTCCTCTTGCAGCCTCCAGTCCACTCTGTAGCACTCCCAAGGTTAGCCCAGGAGGGCCTGTGCCCACGTGCATGGCGATCCTCCCCGGCGAGCTCCGTACCTAGTGCCAGGTGAGTGGGTCCTCAAGATGGCTCCGCCCTCCTTATGGTGTGGCCCGGAGGCCCGTTAGAGACCACCCGGCGATCCCCCTGAGCTGGGGTCTCCTTTCAAATGGTCCCATATGGACCTCCTCAGGCCCCTGCCCCCTCCACCTCTCCAAACCTGATCACCAGCGAGTTCCTTCCACGTGTGGGGGCGGGCGAGTTCGGGCTCTTCGCGGGTGCTGGTGCGGCAGGCTCTTTGATCCCTTGGGGTGCACCACTCCTCATGGTCTGTGTGTTCCGCTCTTCTATAACATCTGGTCTCTTCCCAGGTCCGGCCCGGGTATGTCGGCACAGTAACCGGGCTCAGGCCGCCGACTCAAGCACGGCCGCCCTGTGTTCGCTACCTTCGCTCAGTCTCCTCCACTGGGTCAGGGATTCCAGGCAAACTCCCCCGTGCATGCTCTCCTCCTGGGGCAGGTTGCCGTGCACCCCCAGCTGTCGTCTCGGGGGGTGGGGCACTTATTCTGCGACCCGTCATGGGTGTGCCTAGCGTCTCCATCCGGGCGCGGGGTCTCTGCTGGTCTCAGGGGCACTCCTGGCAATATCTTTGGAGGGCTCACAGACCCCGGAATGGGCAGGACCCCCTCTGCCTCCCTTCACTCCAGCGCCGGGGCAACCAATCCGCCACACACAGTCCGCCTGCCCCAACCACGGCGGGCAGGAATCCAAGATCTGCTGCGGGGACCTCTCCTCTCGGGGCTGACAGCTGCACCAGTCACTTGGGGCACGGCCTCCCGCTGGCTACGCGAGTCGTCCCTCCATCCAGCCTTCAATTCACATGGGCTAGGTCCGTATCGGGAAGCTGGCGAGCTCCGGTTACATCCTAAACTCCAAGTCCCTGCTGGGGGTGAGAGCTTTGCACCAGGCCCAACTGGCGAGGACGGAGCACGAGCCTCACACGTCCCCCATGGTCCGCGCCTCCTAGTGGTCTCCAA
This sequence comes from Ambystoma mexicanum, assembly GCF_040938575.1. NCBI lineage: Eukaryota > Metazoa > Chordata > Amphibia > Caudata > Ambystomatidae > Ambystoma > Ambystoma mexicanum. The sequence continues at coordinate 1,146,702,968 of NC_090927.1, forward strand.
GCCCCTTGTTTTATGGCCGGTCTCTTGGTGACTGTTGTGATGCATCGCAGAAGTCCAACTAACCCCATTTAAGCAGCACGGAAATGGGAAAAAAAATGATGGCTTCAAGAATAACATATGCCCACGTACATTCTACACCCATAGCAAAAATCAAAAGCTGGCACTCAGAAATTAACGCACTGTGAGTTCTTAGCTTCAAAGTGAGGAAGGGGGACAGCCCCCTCAGGCCATATTGCTCTAAGTGGTCTTGAAACTTTGCATCACTTATTAGGCACAATCGGACTAGGGGACTGGCCTTTTTCCTCAATTTGAAGCTAAGTTGGGTTGTTTCTTGTTACTGCATGGATGGGAGACCCAGGTCACCAGTGATTCTTCACCCTCAATGTCGCTGCAGCTGTAAAAATATCTATTTTTTATTATGTATAAAAGATTGCAGGCTTTCAAAACTCCCAATGTTTTAGTTAATTTACCTATGTGTTTAAATTATTTGCTGAGGATCACACACTTTGGTTAAGAAGCGTGCTACAAGCCCCTTGTTTTATGGCCGGTCTCTTGGTGACTGTTGTGATACATCGCACGACCCCAAATAACCTGCATTCAAGCAGCACAGAAAAGGTTATGATCAGCTGCACTAATAATCTATGTCCAGGTACTTTTGTCCCCATAGCAAAAATCAAAAGCTGGCAACCATGAATTTACGCACAGTAAGTGACCATATATTTTAAAGTGAAATATAAAAATGTAGTTCAATCGAACTTTTCCTTAGACGAACTTTTAAAAACAAGTTATGAACACCAGAAAAATAACCTGAGAGAGGAGATCTTCCAATAAATATGCTGGCAAAGTATAAACAATGCTCACATTTTAAACCCAGCAATCGGTAGTGAAATATTCCATGGAAAACAAAATCCAATATGATGGAAGTGCTTATGGTCTTGTGGGTAAGCGTCTGCACTGGGAACATGACAACCTTGGTAAAATCCTGGCATCCAAATACTTGAGCAAGCTTACCAACTTAAAAAAAAAGCAAGGGGTTGCATCCGCCCTCTGAAAAAAAATTATGCTGTCCACCCAGATCTGTCCTTTACTGGTGCCCTGAAAAGCAGCCACAATCAAGGGGAAATAACTGCACCAGTGTCCAGGATTGCAAACTCTATTGCCACATCTTAGATAAATACTCATGACTTACTTGCCCTCTCATCATTTCCCCTCCTCACCCCCATGTCTGGCTTTCAACAATACTCTGCTTTATGGAGCTAACTTGCAAAGTACACATACCATAGTGTCACTCAAATAGATAAATCCTTATAGAACTATGTTAGGCAAAAGTGTACAATTGTGGCATTATTCCCCCATCTTCACTGTGAGACTACACATACCAGAATGCAACTCAGCAAAAGGCAAAAAAATTGTCTCTGAGTGCAAAACATTCAAGGACTGACAGTAGCACGGTTTAAAAAAATTATAATGCAGATACCGTTTGTTATGAGATATTTCAAACTAAGAAAACACACAGCATTCAGGACTCTGGACTGTCTGCCATCCATGCAGAACCGGGACCGAATCTGCCTAGCTTCAAATCAAGGAAGGATCCAACCCCTTCAGGCCATGTTTCTCTAAGTGGTCTTGTAAAGTACTCTCATATATTAGGCAATGTGGCATTGGGGGTATAACACCTCCTCACTTTGAAGCTAAGCAGCGCTTGTTTCAGTTACTGCAGGGATGGGAACCCACTGTTGCTGTAAAAATATCTATTTTTTTTATTATTATAAACTGGGAGATTACTAATACCAGAATGCAATTCAGCAAAAGGCAAAAAATGGTCTCTGAGTACAAAACCATTAAGGACTGACAGTAGCACGGTTTAAAATGAATAAATAATTCAGATGCCCATTCGGTCGCCCATCCATGCAGTAACAGGGACTGACCCTGCTTAGCTTCAAGGCGGGACTAACCCTGCTTAGCTTCATAGCAAGGAAAGGGCCGTCCCCGTTCCTCTAAGTGGTCTTGGAAGTTTGGCTTGTTTATCTGGCATCATGGCCTGAGGAAGCTAGCCCCTTCCTTACTATGATGCTAAGCAGAGTCTGTCCTGATTACTGCATGGATGGGAAACCTGTATGGCAAATGAGTCACTGGCCATGGCCTTCGTCACTATATCTTTAAAAGAATATATAGCTCTAAGTACTGAACTACACATAGCCACAAATATCGGCAAACAGGTGAAAATAAATGTTTTCCAGCACCTCATCTGTGCCAGCTCTTCCCAGATGGCCTTCTCACTTCCCCCACAACACACACTGCTTCTTGTGACACAGTTTGCTTTCAGCTGTCGGCTATTTGCGGCTATGGCCAAGGTGAGGGAACGCTTTGTGCTGCAAACTCAGCCTCTAGAATCCCTTCAACTCCAAAATGTAATTTGGTTCCCTCTGGCTTGATGGCATTTCCATGCTTTTTGACCTGCAAATAGATTTTTACTGTGTTTCTTCTTCCCATATCCTCTGCTATAGATGCAAATATCTCTTGCATCGAGAGAAAAACAAGATGGCAGTAATTTTATTTCTGAAAACCATGATCCTGCAATAAACCATGTGAGATATCTCTATTTTATGGCAGAAGGGCCACCCCTTCTCTGTCAAATATTTAAATAACTACTGCAAAGAACAACCCCAAACCAAGCAAAGCACTCTTTTTAATGCTTTGTGTCCAAGTAGTTTCAGACCTGGTCCAAATCCGTCCAGCGGTTTGGGCTGTGCGCTCTGGCAAAAATTGAACTTGTTTGTCTATGGGAAAATGAATGAATGGGAAGTAAGGCGCACTTTTGAAAAAAAAAATCTTTGATGCTTAATAACTTCCTTATTTTTTAACAAATCCTTATAAAATTCTGAAGTCTCGGGGGCTCCCTGACCTTTAATCACTTTCCGAATTTCGGTCAAATCCGTTACTCAAATCAAATGTTATTAACAATAGAATTTTGTGTCTCTGACTCACCTTAACCACAGGGCGGCTATTGCTGCCCGATAATAAGCCCTTACAAACTTCTCTGGTATGGCAAATGCACAGAAACTTTTGCAAGTAATCAGGTAGCACAACCAATCTCTAAAAAGGCTATACTATTCCCAAAATAGCAGAGAAAATGGACACTACAAAGAAAAGAAGGGCATTCCACTACTATGAATCCTAATCCCATAGATCGTCAATTCAATCTATGTAGATTAATTATCCATAAAATACCATGTACGTTTGATGTTTCACAATGACGATGCAATACAGCTGTTCATAGCAGAACTGTGAAAAATAACACATTAACATGAGTATATAGCATTGCATGAATAAATGACATTAAAACACAATGTACAGATGCCGAGTTAAAAATCAAATTGCAAATGGGGACTATTCTTTCTTGAACCAAATAATCAGTACAGAATCCTGAGTGAAATTTGAAAAGTATTCATTGTGCATTCAGATTTGCAAGAGACTTTCACTGTTGGGTGATTGGGGCTCATTACAAGTTTCCCGGTATCCCGCTGTTAATTCTGGCTGGATACCGGATACTGCCCCTACCGTCTCTGCCACCTGATATCCCGCTATTATCGGGATATTACAGGCGGCGGAGACGGTGGTAAGTTCCCATTCCATGGAGTCCCATAGATCTCCATGGGAGGGGGTTGCTGGAATGACTGGCACGCTACTACCGGTGCCAGTGATTCTGGCATTTCTTTGCTGGTAGGGGACAGATCTACCTGCAGGTCAGGCCAGCTTGCGGGTACATCAAAGCCCCCTCGGGGACACGCAGGTTTCCCCAATCTGTTAAAAATACAAGTGCCGGCATCACCGGCAATTTTCCCAGCATTTTTACCGGACTGGGAACCTTGTAATGAGGCCCGGACCTGATTACAAGTTTGGAGGTATTGCTAAAACACCCAGTAATTGTGGTTACTGAATGTTTTACCACTCTGCCAAATTATTGTTTCATTTTTTAAACGTATGTTTCTGCCTGCTTTTGTGTGCTATATTTTACCACCACACTAAAGCAGCACCTGATGTACTAATTATCGGGTGCCGTATTTAGGTAATTACCGGTCCCCCTACAGGTCTTCAAAATGGCGAATAACAATATGGTCTGCATTACTTGTAATCATGCAGCCTTACTGGACCACCTAGTGATTACTGTTTGCAGTAACGGTAAACAAACTTGGAAGCATTACCAAGTGTAATTCCGCCAAATTCGTGATCAGGTATAATAATGCCAACAAATAACTGTGAATGTCAATGGTAATGATTTTGTGCGTCTTGATTATGGCCTTATATTTCAACCTGCTTAAAAGAGTATTGGCACACTAAACTCAAAGAATCTACATTGGATTCCAACAGAGTCCATCTACGTCTTAGCACCAATGCAATATATGTAGAGAGCCTCTAAGGTTGGTTAAATATTTTAAAGCTCTGGCCTTCAAGAGGGCCAAGATTGCTCTTGAACTAAGATTCCTACACGCTGGACAAAATAACACAAAATGGATTGTTGACTCGATGGTCAGTGGACACAATTGGCACTCACACTCCGACGTGTTATTCACCCTTCACCGCTGTCCACTGGGAGTAGCCTGAATGTCCAATAAGTGCTCTCTACAGTGTAAAATGGCAACAAAGAAGATATGGCTGGGTGCAAGCAGGATAATGCCTGAGCTCAATGACTAAGCTTTAGCAATTCTAACGAGTCCCTCCGCTCTATAAACTTTATGTGCAGTATGATACTGGTCATTAAAGTACCCCATCTAGTGATCTCCAATGGGCTCTCAATCCATTGAGTTGAATGCATGCTTTGTAGTTTCTATTCTACACCTTTAAGTCAAAGACTATGCATAGCAGTTGTGGAAAATTAAATATCTTCCAAGGGACCCCTAGTCAGGGCAGTGTGTCCGTTCGTCCAGACAGAGTACAGCCATCCAAATGGTGTCCTCCAGGTGATCAATACCAAGCTCTCTGTGTACAGCATAGGTTGGAGCAGACACAGGAAGTCCAAAGAGAATTCTCATGAACCTATTCTCATGTAATTGTGATGTGAACATCTCTCATATTCCCATAGACCTTTTGCCCTATATGCTCACGATACGATGTAGACAAGATGTATTCGACAGTGGGTGAGAAACTGAAAAAGGCTGCTTTTTGCCTTTCCTGTATGAGTGACTTATTTATAAACTTGGGCCTTCCCTGTAGAGTTTTAGAGAATTGTACCCCAAAAGGATTATAGCAATTTGCACGAGTAAGGGAAATCTGTCAGAGTAAAAGGTCCTGCTGAAGCCTCACCACGCTCATATGGCTAAAGTCAATGTATTTCTGATGTTCCTTGTTAGATGACTTGCTTTCATGAATGTCAAATAGTCATTAATCAACACCTGGGGGAATGCAGTTTCCTGGTGACAAAGACCACATAACCGGCATACAAAAAAGGGGAATCCTACAGGGACCATCAAAAGGGACAGGAACATCCAGTTTTGATTGAAGGTAGTTGGTATTAGGGTTGAATAGGTATGGGGCCAGCAAGGACCCCTTGTGCTATCGCTACAGAGTTAGTTTAGGATCCTCCTGTGTCAGAACTCTCCCCGTTACTACATTTGCAAACAATTCTTGTTTTGATATGTTATTGTTTCCAATTTTCAATACGCAGCATGACAATAAACACAGCCATATTTGCATATTTGCCCTCGCTGACCTGAATCGCTGCTCTGAAATATGGATAGTCACTGCGGATCTCTTCTTTTTATATTGGATGTTTCTGGAGCCTTCAACACCCTGAACCACAAGACTCTGCAACATTGATTTCATTCCCTTATGGGGGTTGTCTGATAAGGCTGAGAAGTGATTTATATAATTCCTAACAAATCAACTCGGTTATCTTGGATAATCTATCAACCAAGCCTAGCCCAGTGCACTGCAGGGTTCTTCAGCGTCCAGTTCTATCGTCATTTATATTCAATGTAAAAATCAAACCATCTCCAAATCATTGCTTGACATACATATTGGTTTTAACTTTTATGCAAATGATTCTCAAAGATTTTTTAAACCTGCTGGTGGTAATATAATACCCACTTAGTCTAAATTTTCTTTGACACACATTAATTATTGAATACAAACTGGCATACCATACATTGCTAGCAATAGTTGGCTCAAGTAGCTCTGAGGATCTTAAATTATAATGGACTAAAACACTTACCAAATTGGCAAATAGCAATTTGTTTTTTGGGAGATTGTGCATGTGGACCAGAATCTATCTTCCTGTCTATGATTTCCTGGGAATTAAATATCATATATATTTGTTTATGTCGACTGATAAATGAAATCAGACAATGCATTCCTTTGCTTTTTTTGATTTTATTTCCAAGAGTATTTATTATTAAACTTTGGAAATTCAATAGGATATATCTCCTCAGGCGACATTTAACTGAATTCATAACCATTCAGATATCCTGCCTCGATTTAGAAATATTACAGAATGTGTCAATAAAAAACCAAGCTCTCTTGCATCATGACAAGCAAATTTCCTGTACAATTCAATAGATAATGTTCAATGTTGCCTGCTCTATTACCATACACAAAACCAACAGCAGAATTAGTGAGTTTTGATAATTTATTGAAAGTAGAGTGTAAATATCGAATATTTAACAGAGAATAATATGCCACTGTCATAAATGTGAGCTGACATTGTGTTTGGGAGGGCATGTTTCCAAGATGTCCCAGTGGATTATGAAATGGTATTTAAGTTTCATACAAACATCTTTTAAACCCAGTTAATTTCTTAAATCGTATTGTCCTTTGTAGGGCCAATGCCTGTCATTTACCCTCTATGAAAGACAAGTCCTTATACTCAGGGTAACCACAATCATGAACACTTCATGAGAGGGAGGGAACAATTGTGGCTGAAAAGTATTTTACTGGTGGCAGAAGAGACAACTACCTGCACTTGTAGCTCCAGTCCACACATATTGGATAACGCTTAATTACGCACCACAACAGAGTGCAATTACCATTACCCATTAGCATCAATAAACATTCTAAATATGTATAGTACGTCACTCGTTCAAGCGTAGTGCTATGAGTACTCCAAAGAGGCTTCTTGCTTGCTTCCCCGCCACAAAAAATATTTTGATTTCAGCATAGTACATATTAGGTTCTTTTGAGATGTGTAAGTGGGCAATGCAGTCATTTTCCATGTGAAGCCTTGACAGAGACTGGTCAGATTTACTGTATAGTTTGCATAAGGGCAAGTACATTGTTAGTATAGTTTGGTGAATACTTGGTCTGGATCCACTACCACAGGGTGTCTGTAATCAACGCATTAAAAAGGAAGAATGCAACAACGCACCCAAACTTTGATCCATTAGCATTAAAAAAAAATGTATTCCTTCAACAATCACCTGGATTTCAGTCTTAGGGACAAAATAAAGCAGGTGAATTGAGTGAAATAATCTGGTCTCATTACCCTAGAGTTGACCGCCAAATACCGCCAAATGTTTAAATCCACTGATTTCGATAACGGTACTGAAATCAATCGTATAACAGTAGAAATGCCCTCACCCACACAGGACCAGACCATGGGCCAAAACTGCACAATTAAACACCATTTAAGGTCTACATTTTACTGGGTTTCTGCAAGAGATTTTGGTAAATACCATTTCTGTTGAAACTGGCAGAACTTTCAGTTGACAAAGTTTTGGATTTAATTGACGCTCTTTCCTACATTATTGACTGAAAATGCCAGGTTAATTCCAATAAAAGGACAATAAAAAGGACAATAACACTGATGCTTACCAATTGTTTTCAATCTTTACAATCATCCCAAGGAGGCCATTTTACCCTGGAAGATGTTACTGTCGAGAGAACGCTTTCCAAATTTGTGGGGTCGACAATTATTCCCAATTATCCTTTTGGGATTGCTAAAAAAAGGGCGATCCTATAATGCTCTCCAAGTTAAAAATCTGCAGATTCTCATTAATAATGAATCAAGTTTCTTCTGTTTTCGTGCTAGTCACCAGGACCTTTAGAGTCCTTAACCATTTTCCATCACTACGATTAACCTCAGCTAAGATAAAACACATTCTTGATAAAATTACATTTATTTTATACAATGCCACTTGTCTATGTATCGTTTACTTTCTGAAACTTAGAAGCTAGTTTAATCAAATTTGGCAGTGAACATGTGTAATTCGCTTGAGTAAAAAGGATGTTCCTGCATGATTTAATTTGCTTACCAAACCTCTATGAATGTCTTGCAATCTCTGAACCCTACCATAATTCTTTGAAGAAAGTGCCAGGCTTTAATTAATTTTAACATACTAGTTTGATCACTCCATTCCTTTACCTTCTGTTCTGTTACCAACATCATTCAGCTTAATACACATTACATTCTTGACTATGCCGCTCTTGGCTCAGGGTTGGCAGTCACAGAGTTAACATTCTGGGATATGACCTGGGGTCCAATGCATAGAGGTGCCCTGAAAAATAGCCACCATACTTCCATGATTGGACAAGCACACTCTCGACAGCCAACATTACATTGGGCCTCATTACGACCCAGGTGGTAAGTTACCGCCTGGGTCGTACCTTTACCACCATGGCGTAAACTACGTAAACTTACCGCCCCATTCCGAGGTTGGCGGGGCGGTAAGTCCCCAATCCCCATTTACCCTTCCCCATTCCCATTTTTGCCCCATAGGGCATAATGGGAGTGGGGAAGGCGTTAATTACGCCACCGTAAATTACGGTGGCGTAATTAACATCATGGTCCCTTAGCGCCATGGATTTTAACACCTGCTAAAAGCAGGTGTTAAAACCTCCATGGCGCTAAGGGACCTCGGAATCAGGCGGTAAGGGTCGGCGCTGTTTACGCCGCCGTAAACCCCTTACCGCCTGAGTCGTAATGAGGGCCATTGTGTACTAACTAACAATTCGCCAAATATGCCTTGGAAACAGAACCCAATTATCACAGCACTTTAGGGCACATCTGCTTCCTCCTTTTTGCTCAGCTATGGTTTGCCTAAGAGAACTGACATGCACTCCTGCTATCACAAAACATTCTTCTTGCACTGCATCTACTGCCCACTTTCTTATCCTCCTATTTCCACTTGCTGATTTTCTTTCCTCCAGTAAACTAAGGTCTGGATACTGGTTTGTTTTGTGACGGGTTAATGCATCTGCACTCGGTTGTTGATAATTCAAAAGAAGGGTGTGCGACTGGTATTCGTGACTAGAAATCCTTAGAAATTTTCGAATTCATTTTTATTGTTGTTTTGTTGATACTTTTGTAATTGTACTTTCAATATCAGTCAAATAGTATCGCTATGGAAGTCCCAAATGTTCAACTTCATTATTCAGCTTCAAAGGATTTAATATTAGAAATCTGAATTGTTTACTCTCATTGTTCATTTAAAGAGTCCAAAATATTCAACCTCAATATTGAACCTCAAAACGTGTTTCACCACACTCCTAGTGTGGATCATCAGGAGGTTTGTATTGCTCTAATATTTTTCATGTACTTTACAATCCCTTTCTCTCTCTTACATATTGTTTCTCTTTTTCTTGTTCTTCTTTACATTCAACGCTTACGTTTTTGGCGTGCATCCTCTGTGCGGGTTGTGGATTGAATCTGCATGCAGTAACGGATGCAGTAGACTGGATATGATAGTCCAGAATAAGTGGACACCTGAACGCCGATCTGTCTGGATACCCTTGGCGGAGGCACAATAAGCTACTACACGGACAAGCCTTGGCGCCTTGAAACTTCTATGCTGGTGATTTGGTGAAGTATAGATGCATATTAACATAGGATAACATAACATAGCATGGTTCCAACCTATCATACCTTTCAAACCTGTTGTTTAAATCCTGTATTTGGGTTGAATTAAAGAGCGCTGCAATAATAATTAGTTCTTCTGGGTAGCAGACTAAGTAATGTTCTCTTTGAAGACATTCCTTCTCATAGACCACAAGCACACCTCTCCAGGGGCATTGTATTGGGGGATAAGTAAACATTTGAACATTGATAAGAAGCTTATCAGTAGTCTGAACAAGAAAGTATATTGTGAATTGCATTGTAATCACGAAAATTTCTTTTTTGCATAATCGACCTTGCCAATTGATACCACCTATTATTGCAGTGCTGAGAAGTGGGAGCAATCCAAAATTAAATGCTATATAAAACATGGTATTATTATTATTATTATGTTTTTTTAACTTTGATAATTTACCTATGGACTGTTGTGCACTCTGTGCACCCAGTTCCACTATACTCGAGTTTCAAAGTGCTTTTTGAATGCTTCCCAATAATTTCAAAGACTGTTTATCACCCATAGGATGCCCTGCTTTGCGACTATGTACACTGCCTAAGTAACCCTTGGTGAGCATGGGGAGGTGACCATAGGGTGGGTGGCGCTACTTGCTCCTTGATACAGCGCCCGGGTATGGATTTCTGGTCACCCCCATCTACCAGGTCAGGTGGAGGGGCTTGTCACGTGTGCTAGAAGCAGTCTGACCTATGAGAGTTGTATGGTTCGACTAGCACAGGAAGAACATTACTCTTCCCTTTGAGTGAAGGCTTATCTGGATTATGGTGCATCTCAAGAGCCAGGCCCAAGTTGTGTGTAGACTTCTTGTGTTCTGTTTATCGTGGTCAAAGAGAGACTTATTCACATCGATCAAAGCTCCTTCTGTGCCAATTCACGACTAATGAATAGAAACAAAGATGGCAGACTGGCCTTCTTTGCAGACTCGCAGATTACTCTCGCTGAAAGTACTAAAACACCTGAAAGCCTTCCCCTATTACTGTGCAACCTATCTCACTTCCACGCCAATGGCATGCCACAGCTGCCAACTCTTGTGTAAGGCCAAAAGCCAGGGTCAGGAAAAAGGTTTGTATTGGATTTGGAGAAGAGACTGCGAGTTTAGAGGCGTCTGGATAAAGGAGTGGCTGGAGGCAGAGAAGAGGCTGAAGGTGACAGGAGGTTTAAATGAGTTTGTGGGAGGAGTAACTGCTAAGTAATTAACGGGTGATGAATTAACATAGAACCCTGCTAAGAAGGAGGTATTGCACAAAGGAATAACAGAAGTGGTGGGAGGAATAAGATCAAGTAAACAGGTGGCGGGGAGAGGTGCAGAAGAGGAAGGGTTAAAAGGAGGAAATGGAGAGAGAAGCAGAGGACGGGGTGATGAAGAAAGGAAACAAGGAAGTGGGGATGTAGATAAGAACAGAGGTGAAAGACATGAGTGAAAAGCAGAGGATACTTATGTTTTAATTGAATCACCATAGGAGACGAAGAAAGGAAAGGCTACGCGAAGGAGAAGTCAGGGGAAAAAACAAAAGGGAAGGCCAGAGTGCATTCAGGGAAACACACTCCCCATGCCTATGAGGTGTGTGATTCAAACGTGAGGAGGAGCAAGCATGTGGTAGCATGCTGAGGAGAACTAGCAGGAGTTTTGTAAATCTGAGGGCAGAAGAGAGGTCTAGTAATAGACCACGTTCTTCATTTAATTCACGACCAGGAGGTGTAGCCTTTCTAATTTGGAAACATCTTGGAATTCAGGTCCTAAAGCAGTACTAAGATAAGGAAGGTAGGTTGGTGATACTGTCATTGGGTATCCAGGGTGTGATTATAACTTTATGCAACATTTATGCCCTAACTGTGGGCGACAGATCCTTTTTCAGATATGTTGCACGGGCATTTCAGGATCAGAACAATGTGAACATTATCCTAGGAGGAGACTTCAATGAAGTGCTCGACCCAATGATGGACAGAAGCAATAACAGTATCTTCAGGGTTACGGATGGTCAATCGGTAGCCTTGAATGATCTGATCAAGGAACACAATTTAGTTGACATTTGGAGACTTGAACACCCTTCCGCTGGAGACTATAGTTTCTTTTCGAATGCCCACAGCATTTATTCAAGAATAGATATGATATTATCAGCCGTATTAGCAACATCCAATTATGCCGGGGAAATAATTAAAAATATTAATTTATCGGATCATGCTCTGGTAGAGATGTTGTTTGCCTTGCAATTAACAGTGGACGGAAATTGATGTGGAGGATGAATACCTTGTTATTGGAGGATACAGAGCTTTTTGAGAAAATTATTAGTGAAGCAAACCACTTTGTTGAAGAGAATCACACTGGTGAACTAGATCCCAGAGCAGTCTGGGAAGCCTTTAAGTACACCATGAGAGGCCTTTTAATCCGATTGTCGAGCAATCGGAAAAAGAAAAACATTAACGAGATGAATGAGTTGGATTTAAAGATTGAAAAGCTAGAGCAAGAAGTGATACAAAACATAAGGAGGGAAAGGGAAAAGGTTGGGGAGTTGCGCCTACTCAAAAGTGAATATAATAAGAAAATGTCAGAGAAAGCAGAACACAACATTTTCTGTATTAAGTGTACATACTTTGAAAAGGATGAAAAATGTGACCGCTGGCATGCTAATTGCTTGTGGAAGCAAGAGGTGGAAATAGGTGGAAAGAGCGATTCCTTTGATTACTAAGCCTGATGGTTCCATAACGTAAGATCCTAATGAAATAAGTGAGGATTTCAAGAACTACTACAAAGATCTCTACTCAAATGAAAACACTGTATTCGGGAAGTTGCAGGGCTTTGGAGTTAATTTGCAAATAAGTTCTTTATCTGATAGAGAGAGGGCATCCTTGGAAGATGATCTGACTTTGGAGGAGTTGAGGAAGTCCAGCTTGTGCTAGAATTCAGGGAGATGCCTAGGACCAGACGGGCTTCCTATAGAATTTTACAGGTTAATGCACTCATGCATGATATGTATATAACTTCACTGACTAGAGGAATACTACTGCAGATTAATATTGAAGAAAGATAGAGATCAGACGTCACCTTCAATTTATCATCTTGTTAGTCTACTGAACACAGACAATAAGATTTTAGTGAAAGCTATGGCAAAAAGACTTGAAAATGTGTTGCCGGGTTTGATCCACCAGAATCAACCGGGTTTTGTGAAGAGGAGACGTGCGGCAAACAATATGAGAAGACTGCTACAAGCGATATCACAAATAGATAATTGCAGTGATAAGGCTGCACTATTCTCCATGGACGCAGAGAAAGCGTTTGATCAAGTTAACTGGGACTTCTTATATGCAGTACTCGGGAGAATGGGCTTTGGTGAATCCTTTGTAAATTGGGTGAAATTGCTATACGCAAGCCCATCTACTGATGTGATCACACATGGTGTGAGATCTGAATCTTTTCTCCTGGAGCGCAACACTAGACAAGTTGAAATATGTGGGCATATGGTTGACAAATAGGATTAAGAAACTGATACCTGAGAACATGAGAGTTATGCTAATGGATCTTAAACAAGAAATTGTTGAAACTCTGTTTGAGGGGGAAAGGTAATGCTCTTAAAATGGTCTCTACACCAAGAATTACCTACGTGCTTAGCATGCTACTGTTAAAAATTGCCAAAACAATGTGGAGGGATTTTGATATTCTGCTGCAGAGTTTTCTTTGGGATGATAAGCCACCTAGAATGAAACTTTGGAAGCTGCAATTTCCTCTAGAAAGAGGAGGTCTAGGTGTACCAAATTTTCATGCGTATCAACTGGCGTTTTCAGACAGGTTTTTTAATGCCACTGAAAGACCAAGATCCAGATGAATGGGCTAAGGTTGAGGCCTGTCTGCTCGGCCCATTAACCCCATTGGCGATTTTAACGACCAAGACGAGGGGAGTTGTGCGGGTGGACCTGACTTCAGAATTCTTAAAAGTATCATGGGGAAATATGCTAACAATGTTAGGAGAAAATTTGCATATAAACGTCTTGATTCATCCATCTGGTACCACCCAGAAATAAAGGAGAAACACAAGATGCTCTTCTGGCCTGATTGGCTTTTAGGGGGTGAGGAAAATGGTTGTCATTGGATCAATTAAAAGCATCAGGGCAACTATCGAATTGCACTGCATGTGATCACCAGAGACTCAAAAGGGGGCATTGTGGAATTTTCTGAGCAGAAAGAACTCGATTTTCAAATTGTTAATAAGCAAGCGGAAACGAAGGGTCATTTGGCAAGTAAATATTATACACTGATCGTATCCAAGGCTAAGGGCAATGATGGCATGTTGGAAGAATGGACAAGGAAATTGCTGTGTGAAATGTCAGAGGAGCGGTGGATGAGGATATGCAGGAATGTGTGTCTTTCATCTGTGAGTTTAGGGGAAAGATTGCGACAGATTAAGATCCTGCATAGCGTCTATTGGACGCCTGAGAGATTACACAAACGTGGTATGCCTGATTCTGATTTCTTCTGAGGCTGCTCTCACAGAGTGGGAACTTTGGAACATATGCTCTGGGAATGTGTCAGAGTGAGGAATTTGTGGGGAGACTCTGTACAATTTTTAATAGGATATTAGGATTTTCTTTGGACTTTGATTTTGCAACACTGATTTTAGGACATGATGAGATGCTGTACGACCTTTGTATAACCCAGAAGAAATGGCTGTTCATGGGTTCACTAATAGCAAAAAAACGAATTTTGAAAGTGTGGAAATCAAAGGTGTCTCCAAAGGAGGAAGATTGGTTTGATGAAATGTATAAACTTGCCGATATGGAGAGATTAATATTCAGTCTTGCACAAAAAAAGAGCAATGTTTGAGAACATTTGGGAAAGGTTTTTAGACCTATACTGACATTGTATTTGCTTATAGTGGTGGGGGGTTAATTTGTACTGTTGGACATTTATAAAAAAAGAAATACACCACGTAGGCAAGAGCATACATAGGGGCTTTGATGATAGTATCAGTAATGTGAGGGCCCCTAGGTTCAGGATCCTTGAGCTAGGGGAAGCTCAGGGCCCCAGTGAGCACCCTCAGGCACATATGACCTTGCCCACCTGCTTCACAGGCTTCATTGCTGAACCACTGAAACCTAAGTGTACTTGTGAGCTTCCTAAGCCGATGGCTCTGCAGAACAGCAAGGACAACACCCACCGAGAAACAGGAGACCCAGTTACAGTACATTTGAAGAACCATTTTCTTTTGTGATGAATTTCAGTGACACTGAATAGAGAAACCCATATACATTTGTGAGAGACATTACTTTCGTTGTTGAGAACCCAGAGACAATGGAAAGACTGCCAACCTGACCATTGTTTAAAACCTACCAAAGTGTGGGAGGCCCTCTACTGAGAATTAACATGACTCCAATAGCCTGCTCTATGGGATTTACCTCACTCAAAAGGGTCTACAACCACGTTTACGTTCACTGGGCCCTTTTGACCTGTCAAAACATGTCAAAGAATCCTCTAAAGAGACCCCTGCTATCTGCGAGAAGTCAGAGCTGCTGCTATAATGTGCAGCACATTCAGTGCTCATTTCCAGGACACCAAATGCTCTCAGAGCTCGACTATAGGCAGTGGTAAACTTCTGCAACTCAAACCATCGAAATCTGAATTAAAGCAAGTCAAAACTTATTGGGGGTCATTCCGAGGTTGGAGGTAAGGTCCAAACCATGCCGGTAATGCTTTACCGGCATGGGTTTCCGCTCCACGCTATTCCGACCCCTCAGATCGTAAATTACGGCACTGTAAACTACTATGCCGTAATTTACGGTCTTGAGTCGCGCGCGCGACCCACCATGCCGTAATTAACGGCATGGCGTAAAACGGAGCTGATTCCAAGTAAGTAACACACGTAAATTACAGCATCCCCAAGGCCGTAAAGTACCTTACCGGCAGGGAGTACATACAGGCATCTCAGAGAAGGAGTAAAGAACTCTGAGCAGTGGTTCCTAGAGCCACAGGTGCACACAATCAGCACAGGTGGACTCAATGCAATCTGACACAGCATAAAAGGAGCCCACCCACCCACCACACCCCCTCCCACACCAAGATGACACCAATAGTAGCAGCATTACCGGAGCCGGAGGCCCTGCATGCAAGGCAGCTACCACAACAACAGCAACAACAACAACCACCACAGCCACCACCACAGAGGATACACAGGAGGAGAAGGAGGGTGCGACAGGCCCGGCATGCCCTACCGGTGCAGCCACCATTACCACGCCGGCAGCCCCCAATCACTCGCATCAGAGCCTCCCCCTTCAACCTCACACGAGAGCAGATCCACACCCTGTACCGGCTTGACCGGGACACCATCACCACCATAGTGGACCTGACACATGACGACATAGTGAGCCACATAGAAATCCACCCCGCAATCCCCCCTCGACTCAAGGTAGTGTCTGTACTCAACTTCCTTGCCACAGGCACGTAGCAGCATACAGTGGGGCACATGCATGGCATACCACAGGCCATATCTTCACAGATACTCAAACAAGTGCTGGATGCCCTCCTGAAACACACAAGGGACTACATATCCCTACCCCGGACACCCCAGGAGATATTGGATACATGAGTTGCCTACCATGCACTGGCAGGCATGCCAAATTGCATGGGTGCCCTCGACTGCACCCATGTGGAATTGAACTGTCCACATGCAATGGAGGTGGCGTATCGCAACTGCGAGCAATACCGCTCCATTGACACCCAGATGGTATGAAATGCCAGTAAAGACATCACACATTGCGATGCCCAATACCCCCGAACAAGACATGACCCCCTGGTCCTGCGAAACCCCACGCTACCACGCTAGATGGAGCTACATGCTGGACAACGTGCCTGGCTGCTTGGTGAGTCACCTGATTGGGCCATGGCAGCGCATTGGTGCCATGATTGGGGTGGATGAATACCCCAACTTGGTGGGAAAGGGTGGGGGTGCATTCCACACCTGTGTGGGAATGTTGACGCCAGTGCACAATGTGCACCCCACAGAACACAGTGCCCCAAGGCAATCGACATGGCACATGACTGCCTAACCTCACAGCAATGCCAGAATGTACAAAACACAACACTACTCGTCCGACAGGTAACCTGGCCCAATAACACAACACAATCACCACTCATCGGTGGACCACACACACCGTAAGGGCATCCTGCACCATGCACTGCATATGCACTATCTCGCAGCCTCCTGCATCCCACCACACAAGACAGACGTCCCTGGGAGTGCATAGAAGTGAGCCCAACAGGGATACCGCAGCGTGTCCCTGGTTCCGCACACCCATAGTAGTGGTGCAAGTCACCATGGTACTGATCAGTGCAGCAAGACGAGTATGCTACTGACTACAGTCAACACCCCCTGCCACCAAATCACACAGAACCCAACACATCAATGAATTCAGGCCAACACTGCTGCACGCATATACGGTGCACGTGCAACAAGATGTGAGTGCACACCATAAGCCACCTTGAAGAAGCATCCCCTCCATCATTCCATGGCACAGGACACATAATCGGGCCAGTAATGGGGTTGATGTAACCAGGGACATGTGTGTATGGCCAGGAATCACCAGCTGCCATGCAAGACTGCTACAGTTCCCCACCATCAATGTACAAACACTTACCTTCATTCCCCTTCCATGCAGGTGATGGTGGCTACCCTTGGAAGCCGTGGCTCATGACCCCTATCCGCAACCCACAGAACAGGCATGAGGAGGACTACAATCGAGCCCATATCCGTACACGGGTGGCCATAGAGCAGACATCTGGCCTGTTGAAGGCACTATTTTGTTGCCACAGCCGTTCGGGTGGAGCACTCATCAACAGCCACGAGAAGGTGGCCAGGATCACCATGGCATGTGTAAAGTTGCACAATGCGTGCATCCGTCGGAACGTGCCACTGCCCCCTGACCTGGAACTGCTACCACCAGATGATGATGAGGGGGTGGAGGAAGAAATGGCAGGACAGCATCACGGTGCAGGTGCACAGGAGGGATGTGCCGTGTGGCAATCATTGATTGGACAATATTTCTGACACTCAAGTCAGCTGAGGGTGTCAGGATAACAGGGCATCGGGCACTGGTTGTGGGGATACATGTACACCATGCACTGTGAGTCATTAGAAGACGCATGCACATTGAACAATGTCCACTCTGATATTTTTATGCACAACCGGTGTATTGTATTTGTAGGTTCCAACGTGAACAACAAAACCTCCACCCTCACCCCCCTCCCCCCAACTCCCATACACACCCTCACCCCCCTCCCCCCAACTCCCATACACACCCTCACCCCCTCCCCCCAACTCCCATACCACACCCTCACCCCCCTCCCCCCAACTCCCATACACACCCTCACCCCCCTCCCCCCAACTCCCATACACACCCTCACCCTCCTCCCCCCAACTCCGCAACACTAGTCCTGTGTAGCACATTGAGTCCACATGTGCCAGCATTGCCTATTCATCCATGCTCCCAGGGCCCGGGGGGGGCATGTTCCTGCGCCACTGAGAACGCAGCGAGCGGTTCGCACCGGGCTTGCCGGGGTGGGGCGACTGGTAGAGGGGGTGTCCTCCTGCTGAGTCACATGGGTGGGATCTGCTGCCACAAGGGCGTCTGCAATGCGTCCAAGTGCCTCACACACATGGTTGGTGCCTTCCGTGAAAACCTGACGCATTTGCCTGAGCTCCTCCAGTAACTCCAACCTGCCCTGGCGGTTCTCCTCATTCAAGTCAGTACATCCTGGGATGGCGAATCATCCCTGCAGGGGATTGGGGCAACATGCCCTGACAGGGCCTCAAATGGGGTACTGGGCACGGGATCTGCGTCTCCCGGTGCATCGCCACGTGCACTTCGGACTGGTGTGTCACCCTCCCCTGAGTCACTGCATGACACCTGGGGGACATTGTAGGCCTCGGGTGTGTGTACAGTGGGGTAGTACTCCTCCTCAGACGCACCACAAATTGACAAGGGGCTGTCCACAATTTGCAGAGGGGCCGTGGCTGCCACCTCCCCAGAGATGCTGGAATCCTCTGACCTTGGTGTGGTGATGTTAGCAGGCGCAGATGCAGTGAGGGATGGGGGTTGTGCAACCTCAATGGGCCTTGGAGGAGCTGTGGTGGTTCGGTCCTTCCTGGCCGGTACGCGGTGGTCCCTGCCTTTGGCACTCGATGTGGTGGGATGGCTTTTCTCAGGCTCATCGCCCTCATGCTCACTGCCTGTGGGTGTAGAAGAAAGGTACAACATGAGTGGTTGTGTGAGACGCTAATGTAATTAATGGCAGCATTCACATTTCAGTCATTTTGGGTTGGTGGCATTTTGGCCGTTACTACATCACTGGATTCTACGCATGTGTTGGATATGTACGCAGGTGTTAGAGTCACTAATCCTGGCCAGGTCATGTGCAGTCTGACTCGCACACTGCCAAGCCTGCTGCACAGTGTGCTTATTGGAATGTGCTACTTACTGCACTGTGGTTGGTGGGCATTCTGTGGTGGCACTTGTCCCTTGGTGGCAGTTGTCTTGCCATTATCAGGATGGGTGGAGGGCAGTATGACAAGGTGCATTGGACGTGGCATGGAGGTGTATTCTGCATGTATTTGCCATTGGCGGTGTTGACTTTGGACACTCACCTCCATCAGCAGACGACGGAGCCCCACACTCCATTTCGCTGACGCCCTCGATTGCTTCTGTGCCAATCAATGCAGCGCATGTCTCCTCCCATAGCTCTAGTTTCACTGGTGAACTTGGTCCACCTCCAGTTTGCAGTGCCTGGCTGCGATTGGCTCAGAGGATGCTCCGCACCCTCAACCGCAAGTCGTCCCACCTCTTGCGGCAGTCCCTGGGGGTGCGAGGGGTGGTGCCTACCGCGCTCACCCTTTGGGCAAGTTGTGCCCATATGTTTTTTTTGCGGGCCACTGCCTCTCTGCGCATGTCGCTGCTGAACACAACATCTGCGTGCTCCTCCAGGTGGCCCACCAGGGCCTGCAGCTTCTCTGGGCTGAAGCGCTGCTTGCAGAGGCGGTCCGCTGACTTCTTGGGTGCTTTGGGCATAGCTGGCGGTTGTGTAGGCCTTTTCCGAGGTTCAGGTTCGTCCCAAGGGTGCTACCTGGAGAGGATGGCAATGGATTGTGTTTTTAAAGATGGCCGCCGCGCTCCTTCCCATTCCTGTGCGATGACGTAATTTCCGTATCCGTTATTTAGCGGCGACCGTAATTTACGGATACCGTAAATTACGGTCACCGCTAATTACGGTCGGCAAAGCTTAGACGGCGGTGTTGTTAAGTACGTCTCGCTTCATGCCGATAAGGGGTTTAACGGGCCCTTTAGCGGTATGCCGCTAGGGGATTTACCGGCATGGCGGAAAGCTTGCACCCACGAGGTCGGAATAGCCTGTAAATAGCGGCATGGTACCAGATCGGACTCGTTCTTTCTGCCATGCCGGTAAGAACTAATACTTACCTCCAACCTCGGAATGACCCCCATTGTCATTACCAATAATCATGGAGATAAAAGAAAACCATACTGCAGAATGAAGTGCGAACCAATAGAGGTCATAGATTGTTTCAATGGTCGTGGAGTGTTGATCTCTATCAGTGGAAAGGACAGCCATCATTAATCTTGTGCTCCAGTAAAGGGACAACTTCAGGGCTGAAATTGAAACAGTCTTCTGAGGGAAGTTTGGTGGCACAGTCACCTATGGCACAGATTTATGGGATCTAGATAGAAATGTGAGCAGAGTAGGCATAAGCGAACAGCAATTCTGGAAACAGCTTCTATACCCACTACAGGATTTCCCGAATGCTGACATTTATGCTGATTTGGGCTTTCATGAGCAACAGAGGAGGGTGATGAATTCACCGGCCAGATATGCTGTGCAAAGAGTGACAGATCAGTCCACAGAACTGGTGGACATGGCATGGTACTTACATTTTTCTCAGCCCTTTATTTCGACCTCTTTGAAGCAGCTGTCCCGAGACTTGATACAAATGGGACTAGAATAACTCCTGGACCCAGCAATGTATTCCATGGGCCCTCAAAGATCGCTATTGAGTGAGGTAAAAAGTAAGCAATTTGCAAAAGCAAGATTGAGAGAGCAGACTAAGTTATCTCATCTGACCCATCAAGAGTGGGAAGACATTTATATAACCCACAGTAGCTATCAACCATATTTGGAAAACATTGCTAACCATCAAATCAGACCCCTCTTTGCGCTTGCCAGAGCGGATACTCTATCATTGGCGAGCAACACGATAAGGTGGAACAGCGCAGTAAATACTATGTGTAAAATGTGTGAGAAAAAGAAAATGTGTATTAGTTCCTCTTGGCATGCACAACCTGTGACGTCCTGAGGTCAATATGTATTATCCCCCTCCTATAAAAGGAAGGCCTTTTAGACAAGACCCCCTCACCCAGAGGCGACTTTACCGATAAAACTAGAAAGGGCACAAGGAAAATAGGAAGATACAACGATTAAACCGGAGAAGCTGAAGATCAGCCACTAACAACCCTAACTGTTAATACAATCAACCCTCTGCATACAGTTCTCACATACTGCACTAAAACAACCAGAACTCCTCAGCACAGCAAACCGCACAGACTTCACAACACCGCAACAAAATATAGCACACACAACCTTGCACAGCACCACATGACGTCCGCCTACCAAATCTCGCACCCAATCTCAGTGACTGGTACATCCGGACTGAAGCTGCCAACAGCATATCACAGTTCCCTTTCTCTATCTCCCGCTCCTCCCGCTAACCTTCCCTCCCCCACCCACCTTCTTATTTTCACAGAACTGCCAGAGTGCCGAGAGACCACACAAGTGGCACCTGTGTGTGGTATAAAAACCTTTAACGTTAACATTAACATTGACAATCGGATCGCAGCAATGTCCTTACTCTTAGGGGCTTTCAATAAGACCAGTACCAAATCATATACTGGGTACATAGAATGGTAACTGATGACCCCCAGGTCCAGAGGGGGTCAATAGACAGCTGCTGCAAGTGATGAAGTTAACATGTTTTCTATACTTCTACCTCTCCTTTGGAGTATCATTCTTTTATATGGTTTGGCTTTGTATCAGAATCATCGATGTAGGAGCAGTTGGTTCAAACCTTGTTGTTGAGGATTTGAACATTTTATGAATGGGATATGCATTTAGCTTCTTTTTTATTACTGCATTTGTATCTGAGTATGCTGCACGTTTGGCAAACTATTTAATCTGCCGTTATATGCATGTTTATCTTTTTTACAGAAGGCCTAATCATCCAAAAGTGTAATAATACTCAACTCACTGTGCCCCTATCAGAGGAGACATATACATTTGCATATCACTCTGGGGCCACCCACAAAGGCATTGGAGCACCAAAATGCTAGTTATTCTACTCTGACCACAAGTACCATCAGAAACGCCAGACATGTGTTTCAGCCTAGCTGGGCCTCATCGGTGATGGAAGCTGTGCCTCTCTGAACACAGTGAGAAAGGGGTCCACGTCTGGATTATCCTTTGTAATTTATGGTAAAACCCCATGTTATAAGAAAATTTACCAAAGTATGGGAGCCCTTCTACTGAGAAAGAACATGGCACAAATAGCCTGTTCTGTGGGATGTATTCAACTCTAGAGGGTCTACAACCACGCTTTTGATCACTTTGCCCTTCACAGAGGAGAACTGTCTATTTGCATATCAGTTTGACCCCACCCACAAGGGCAGTCTAGCTCTGAAAATCTAGTCAATTCTCCTCCAAACAAGAGTACCATCAGCAACCCCGGACACGTGTTGAAGCATTGTTGGGCCTCATCAATGAAGTGAAGTTGAGCCTCTCCAAGGCACAGTGAGCAAGGGGTCCACTTCTGTATTAACCACAGGAACCTAAGATAAACGTAGGGGCTGGTAGGATAGCTCAGGGTGAACACGTTTGACTTGGAAGCAGGACAATGCAGAGCAACACAGGTTTGAATCCTTGTCCCATGCTTAGACTCGTCTATGGTATTAAGCATGTTATAAAAGATTAATTAATAAGTAAACCCCCAAGTTTAACAACATTTACCAAAATGTGGGAACCACTCTACCATCACAGTGGAAACATCCTTAAATCTGTTTCAGGAAAAGATCAAGACAGAAGGACTCGAAGGGCCCATGTCAGTAGGGAGAAAAGTCCTAGGCCATAGCAGAAGACATCTGAATTTGGTTTATGTTTTCTGTTGAATGATTCACCCTGATCCACTCAAACCCTCGTATCAGAAACTACCTGGATAAAGCATGCAATTTAAGAGTATCTTGTCATGTCTAATCTCTTTGACCCATGACTATGTAGGGTCCCGCCTTCCAGTTCCATGGTACTCAAAATTCAAAGTGATTCCTGCCTGCTTTCCAGGACCCCTTGGTATCAGCAGGTGACCTATAACCCTATGACATGTAAAGAGGAACAGAATCTGTCATCTAACAATATAATAAAAGGCCACATGTTTGTCCCTGTATGTTTGTCCAATGCAATAGCTTTGCCTGTTGTCACCTCTAAAAGGAGCTGTTGGTGTAGTATAATCAGTGGTCCTACTGTGTCAATGAAAACCTGCACTTTGGTCCGTGTATACAGGCCTGTAAAGTAGTATCTTATAAGGGCCTGCTTTCCTTAACTGTTCTTCCCCACTCACTCTCCCCTGAGTATCTAAGCACCTTAAAGTGTATAATCGGCACTAAAAGTCTGACAGATTCTTAATCCCAACACAGGGTCAACCCCCTGGGGCAGAAGTCTCTCTCAGAACCTACTTGATCTGATAAGAAGGGATTTGTGGTTTAATTTCCTTACCATCATACCTAAACGAAGTTCTGGAGAAAAAAATATTAAACATACACGAATCCGGAAAGAACGGGATCATGTGGTTCTAATAGATTCCACCAGAGGTGTTATACCCTCAGTGGTTTGTGGACTCATTTTGGCAAATGTTTGGTCTTGGTTATTTTTATGTTGTTTTTGAAAATGTATTAAAACCCCATTTCTATTGTGCCAATGGTCCGTTCTTGAATAGGATTTGTCTCTTGCCTATTTTCCAGCAATTACCATGCTTCAACTTAATTCAATCATCAGATATTCTAAAAATTGAATTATCGGAGTGGAATATCTCCACAAACTGGGAATTAGTTGAATTCGCTAATCCATTGATGGTTGGCCTGTTGAAAACTAATGCAGACTTATTCACCCATTTGGGACTTTCCCTGATAGCATGTAGAAAGGTAAAAAACCAAGTAATAAAGGAAACTTGGAGGAAGAGCTACCCCACAACGCTCACTCTGACTCCTAAATCTCAGAGAGAGAGGTGCTTAGAGC
Source organism: Ambystoma mexicanum (assembly GCF_040938575.1). Classification (NCBI taxonomy): domain Eukaryota; kingdom Metazoa; phylum Chordata; class Amphibia; order Caudata; family Ambystomatidae; genus Ambystoma; species Ambystoma mexicanum. Next base: position 1,146,727,136 of record NC_090927.1, read on the forward strand.
CCTGAAAAGCCCAAAGCGCCAGAGTTAGTGAGCGTGTGCCTGACGTGGAATATTGGATGCCTGAGCGACCTTTAAATGGGGCAAATTGACCTATTGCACCCTCAAAACGACATCATTGGATATCATGGAACACTCAGGGCTTTTGCTTTTTTTTTGCCCACTCAGAGGGAAAAAACCTTTCAGAGGCTGCAGATGCATTCATTCTGCAAGAAACTTGGTTCACCAAACCAATTTTCATTGATGGTTTTCATATTCTTTCTCACAGAGTAATCCCCTCTAAAAAAGGGCAGGGGATAAATCAAATCTAAATCTCACCCCTTTTCCACACTCGCCAACCTCACCATATGTGATGATGGGTGTTTTACACTCATCTATCATTGACTCAGAAAGAACTCTAATTATTTGTATTTGTATTTATTAAGTTTATGTAGCACTTTATGCCAAAGCGCTTTACAATATAAGAAGAATACACAGAATATGATAAACAGGAAGCATATTTACAAACATGAGACAAGTCATTAAAAAAGCAGTAAGTAGAAGAATTTACCTAGGCTAAAGAAAGAGTGAAGGAGGGAGGAGGAGGAGTGAGGGGGAGATGAGGGGAGTAGGAAGGGAATAAGATGGAGTTTCAAGTGAGCAAAGGAAGTGTGAGAGGGGGGTGAGGGAGAAGTGGAAGGGAAGTGAAGAGGAAAATCAAGACGGGCAAAGAAGAAGAGATTTTAAGGAGGAGCGGAAGGAGGAGTAGGAGGTCATGAAGCGGATAGAGAGGGGTAGAGAGTTCCAGTGTAGGGGGGCAAGGAGTTGAAAGGAATGGAAACGAGAAGAGGCAAAAGGGGAGGGAGGAACAGTAAGCAAGAAGAGATCAGCTGAATGGAGGGGGCGGGAGGGAGTGTAGAAAGAGAGGAGAAAGGAAAGATAGGGGATACGATTGATATTATCAATCTCTATGACCCTCGGGGGGCCTTCAGACAAAAATGATTCAAGGGATTTTGGAAAGTTCCATCTGTAAATGGTTTGAAATGTCCCCTGCTGGATGGGTAGTGATTGTCGGTTATTTTAATAAAAGAGACCTACATCTCTCATCCATGGCAGGACTTCTTGCCCTCAGCTCTTGGCACAAATTAATGGATCATTTTGATTTGATGTTTCTTGATTTCCTTCCTTCTGGTCCACAATTGAGCAACTGTACTTGGTCAAATGGTATTGTGAGTTCACAAATTTACTATGTCTTAACCAACTCGGCTTTGATGATCAGCTGAAACCCTATCAAGGTAATGCACAATAGGCTCAGTGACCATGCAGTTCTTGGCTGGTCTATGGACACGATATGTCAGTCCGAACAAATTCTTAGAAAATTGGACTTTACCCCTAATTTCCAAGGTAATTGCTTACATTGGTCAGCCAAGAACATTCAACTTACAAACGGCATCTTGCTCTGTGACCACCTAAGCCTGGTAGAAGCTCGGCAGATTGGGATCTTGGCAAAATGGTTACTATCAAAACACAGTAATTGCCCATAAAGAAATGGAAAAGTAGTAATAATAACATTCTTAAAAACTTGTTAGAGCCAATCCTGGGTTGAATATCCAGGAAAAACAATAAGTCCTCACATATTTGACCACCAAATATAGAACCTGGCTCAAACAACACAAGTTCTCTACTCAAAGTTCTAATTTGCAAATACTCTTTCAATGGCTAAAAACACATAATGTGAGCAAATTTTGGTCGCGATATAACGGTTTTCGTAAAGCACTATCTCCAATCGAACTGAATCCCATATCTCAGGAGGTATGGTTTAAACATATCCAGGAGCTATATTACATTTTGGATAAATCTTCATTTGACACCTTGAACGATGGGCATAGTGCCATATCGACAAAAGTAAATATGATACAGTACTTTTTCAATTTGGACTTTCAAGAAGAAAACCTTATTAGACTAATAGGTAAAACAAAAGCTTCTCGGGCACCAGGCCTGGACGGCATTCCTAATATAGTCTTTAAAGACCAGCCGGAATTATTCACAAAAATATTGAAAGCTCTTTTTATTCATATAGAGAAGACTGGTATTATTCCAGAGAGTTTGCAAAGATCGGTATTGGTTCCAATTTTCAAAAAAGGCAATCGACTTGAGCCATCGACTCAAGCCAAAAGATATTTTCCAATATAATTCTGAATACATTTACCTTCTGGCTGGAAGATAGAAAACTCCTTAGTGTTTAACAAACAGGGTTCAGAAAAACTTTCAGTACGATCACAAATATCAGCACACACCATTTTCTTATCGCAGAATATGAATCTAAGAAGGGCTCCAATATCTTCTGCTGTTTTGTGGACTTTACTAAGGCCTTCGACTTTGTCTCTAGACCTAAACTTTGGGTGAAATTGAAGCAATGGGGGAGAGATCCAACCCTGCTGCATTACATCCAGCAATTATACTCAAATACCTTTATGTCTATACGGCTCAGTTCTGAAGGTTATCACTCTGGCTATTATCAAACAAATCGGGGCCTAAAGCAAGGATGCATGTTGAGCCCTACTCTGTATAATGCCTACACCGTCAGCCTGTCATACGTAGACGATATAATACTCTTTGACCAAACTCTGATTGGCTTACAATGTTCAATCGCTGCCTTAGCGGCATATGCAAAGGAAAATGACATGATAATTAATACACTAAAGACAAAGACAATGGCCCTCATTACGACCCTGGCGGAAAGCGACTGACCGGAGCGCCACAGCGTAAATAGCGTTTCCGCCATTGCACGAAGGAGCAAAGTGCGGCCCATTCCGACCCATCGGGCACGAGCACCACGGCATGGCGGAAGTGCAAAGTCCGCGATGGCGGAAAAGACCCCAAAACGGCCCACACCGCCGCCGTACGGCGCCCCAGGTGCAATACCGCCACCCCTCTTAGCGGTCACCGCAGTGTGCGCCTACCGGAAAGTACGGTGGCCGGAAATATACGGAAACGGAAGTTAAAACATGGGCCCGGAACGGGAAACAACCCGGCGTACACCTATAAATACACTAAAACCACACAACCACTAAAATCACTACCCTGAAACACACCCCAACCCGTCAACCACCCTAGCGAAACCAAGAATAATGGGAAAAGCAGCGAAGAAAGCGTGCGACCGCAAGCGGCAGGTCCACTTCTCCCGTGAGGAACTCACCGTGCTAACAGAGACCCTCCAGGAGAATGCTGCCGTCGTCTTCTGCACGCAAATGACCAGGACGGCACTTGCAAACAAGAAGGCCATATGGGCTCTGGTGGCACAGCGGGTAAGTGCGGTGGGGACCGCACCCCGCACCCCACAGCAATGCCGCAAGCGATGGGACGACCTGCGGATACGCGTCCGCAGCATACTCTCTGCCAACCGCAACATTGCCACAGCCACCGGGGGAGGTCCTGAATCACCCATCAAGTTGACCCCCTGGGAAGAAATCTGTGCCTCCACCATCGGAATGGAGAGCATAGAGGGAGTCGGAGGGATGGAGAAAGGAGTGCAGACATCCGAAGATTCAGGTAGGTGGGCCAGATAAAACAATGCCAAATCCACACAGTCCATCCATGTGAAGTACCATGCGTCCACATAGTGCAACAGAAACACATGTCCAGGAGAACGTCCACACACATCGGCCTGATAGCGCACGTTAAAACCCACAATAAATACATAAATAATTAAAAACCCCTAATACACGCACTACACGTGCAGCAGGCACACCCTAACTGCAGGCTGCCAAACAACTGCACCCTCACTCCACACACAAATCAAAGCACCTCCAAGGGCCCGGCCCAAATCACCCTCAGGTACCACCCCAATGCATGTGACACAATGCAATTCCAATTCCCACAGACCCACCAATAACCCTCGCCCTCCTCTACTCCACCACAGGGTCCGATCCAAACGACGAGCTACAGGACACCCCTACCAGCACACCTGCAAAGAGGGCCAAGACCAACGGCCAGAGACCCTCCACCTCAGCTGCACGCATCAAGACACGGCAGCAGCACAAATCAGGTGGCAGCACAGAGGAGGGAACATCAACAGGCACCCCAGCAGCCAGCATGCCCACAACACCACCACCACAGGTCCCCCCAATGGATGCCACAGAAGGCACTGCCTCCGGTGGCAGCAGCACCATAGGTGACACCCCATTGATGGCAGCATGCTCCGACACAGAAAACGGGGATGCCGAAGTCAGATCCATCCATGACCTGTCCCAATCCCCCTGTCTGTCCCATCCCGTACAACATGAGGATACCACGCAGGGGCACCCACAAGACGACGACTGGCCATCCCCCACAAGCCCTGTGGCAAGGCAACATGAGGTCAACAGCCCCTCTGTGACACCCCCGCAAATGGCCTTGGCCCAGCAGAGGCAACAGTCCCTCGACCAGTTGATCGAACAACAGCAGCAACTGGCCACGCTCCTCAAGGACCATGCTGATGAATGTGGGGGCACTAAGGCAGACATAGAAACATCAACTGAGACACTCAGGGCACAAATCGAGAGTAGCACCGAGAGCCTGAGAGTCCAAATGGAGAGTAGCACCGAGAGCCTGAGAGTCCAAATGGAGAGTAGCACCGAGAGCCTGAGAGTCCAAATGGAGAGAAGCACCGAGAGCCTCAGGGGGGAACTGCATGCGACGGCCAAGGACGTATGTGCCGAACTTGCCGCAGTGCGCCGTGTGCTCACTGAGCTCTCGCAAACCCTTAGGGACATGCATGGACGTGAGCAGGCAGACACATCATCCGTTGCAAGCTCCGTCCAGGGCAGCCCCCAACGTAGATCTGGAAGGAACCTGCGCTCCACAGGCAGGGGTGCCCCTGATACCCGCAGAGGGGGCTTGCAATAGCGACAGCCCACTGACAATGAGCATCTTTGGACACTGGTGTTCGGGGGGGAGGTAGGGGGGTGGAGGGGGTGTGTTGGGCTCACTTGGGTGGCGGGTCGATAGGGTGTTCAACATGACATCACATATGCCATAAAAAGTGCACGATCAACCAATGAGATGTGTGGACATTGATCTTTGTGTACTAGGCCATCATAGGCGTACAGTCCATATTGTGCATGTCCCAGACACACGCAGTGCCACGAGTCCCGTGTCCATGTATCAGCCACCAGGCGTGAGTGCTAGAAGCATACATCAATGAGATGCTGACGAATGTCACGGGCCTCCGGTGCCTCGCAGACTCCATGAGGTGCTGCCACATCCCCACCCTCATCATGACCATCATCAGGTGCTTGCAGTTCTGCGTCAGGGGGCATGGGCACATTTCTACGTACGCACATGTTGTGGAGCATGACACATGCCATGACCATCTTTGCAACCTTCTCATGGCGGTACAGGAGTGCCCCGCCAGACCTGCTGAGGCAGCGGAAACGGCCCTTCAGTAGGCCGAATGCCTGTTCTATGACTACACGGGTACGTGAGTGGGCATGGTTGTAGTCCTCCTCATGCTGGTCCCGTGGGTTCCGGACTGGTGTGAGGAGCCATCTCTTCAGTGGATATCCAGCATCACCTGTATGTGGACGAGAAACGTATGATATGGAATGCCATTGATACGTACGCACACCCCCCCCCCTTCCTGCCAGGTCATTGCCAATTCACATACCCCACATCATCATGCATGTAATGAGACTCACCGAGTAGCCAGGATCTGTTCCCTGCGTGTCGCTCCATGTAGCGTGGTATTGTAGAGTTCCTCAAGACCATAGAATCATGGGTTGATCCAGGGAATCGGGCACAACAATGTGTAATGATCCTGTTGGAGTCACACACCATTTGTACATTCAGGGAATGAAATTGTTTTCGGTTGCGGTACTGGGCCTCCATGGCATGTGGGACGACCAATTCCACATGGGTGCAGTCGATGGCACCAATGCAACCCGGTATGCCGGCAAGTGCATGGAATCCCACTTTCGTGTTTGTAATTTCCTGCTCCGAGCGTGGTAGGGAGATGTAGTCGTCTGCGTGCTGCAGGAGGGCATCGAGCACTTGCAATAGTGTCCGTGAGAACAGTGGCTGAGAAATGCCATGCAACTGTCCGACTGTGTGCTGGTAGGTGCCTGTGGCCAGGAAGTGTAGTACAGACACCACCTTCAGTAGGGGTGGGATGGCGGTTGGGCTATCTATCATGCTGACAAGGTCAGCCTGTGTCATGTCCACAATGGCGGCTATGGTGTCCCGGTCCAAACGGTAGAGGGTGTGGATCTGCTCATCAGTGAGGTTGAATGGATGTGCTCAGAGGGGTGGGATTGCGGGCTGCCTGCGTGGTGGTAGTGGCTGTGCTGGTGGGCCTTGCTGGCCCTGCCTTGCCCTCCTCCTCCTCCTGCGTCTCCTCCGTGCGGCCGGTTGTAGTTGGTGTTCGTCTTCCTCTTGGAGTTGGAGCACTTGCAGTGCTATCAGGTCCCCCAGGGCCAACATCGCGAGTCCTGCCGGTAGCATTTCGGTGTGGTTGTGGGAGGAGACTGGCTGTGCAATTCATGTGTTTTCAGGCTGTATGGCCTCCACCTGTGGTGATTCATTCCACCTGTGCAAACTGCTCTCCCCTTTGGCCGAGCACGTCACGCGCACAACGCTGCAATTCGGGGAATGGTATCTTGCTATTGCTATCATGTATTTGTACCCGATGGGCGTGTTGGATTGGTTGTTATGTTCATTCGGCTATGGTCCCATTGTTTCCCATTCTATCTGTGCAGTCGCGAACAGACTTGTGAAGGGTCAGTGGAACGTAGTACTCGAGTAACGGTGGGCCCTCATGCATCACTGTACCGAGTTGCAACGACGGGCGGGGCGTCCCATTCGTGGGTGAAGGCAGTTGCCATTTTCACACACAGCCGCACTCGATGGAATAATTAGTGATTTCAAACGGCCACAGATGCCTTTTCGACGTGATGTTGCAAATGAGGAATTCGGAGGGCGGCGCTTTCGGTTATCAGCTGGCGGCGAGGAGATGCCCACAGGTCTGACTGCAAATATAACGTTCTATTGTTCAATGTCCTTGAGACAGGGCCCATGGCGAGGGAGCAATGACTGATATGAATAGTTTGGGATGCGCATTAGCTACGTGGCCGATGAGGCCGGCCGTTCCCAAATACATGTTACTTCACAACACTTGAATTACGGGCTGGGGCACTATGGATTTTGCAGGCTACATAACGCACAGAATCAATGGATGTTTCTAATGTCATATGAGTAAATATTCAGGCGTTTTGATACCGGGATGAGGGAATGATGAATGGATGCATGGGCAGGTGATTTGATACAGAGTTTGCCATGTACAGGGCTTCTTGGGATCTATCCGCCTCCCCTACGCTATGTGATGCAGGCCTGCCATAGTGGGACCATCGTCTATCTGGCCTTGTTGAGCCCTCCCTGTCTCGAGGCGCCCTCAGACACTTGTGTCCATGCACGTTGACATTCCCATCTGATGGATTCTGTTTTGACAGACGCATGCACAGGTACACTCGTTTGTGATGGTGTTTGCACCTCGATATAGATGGTTATGAGTCGCAAGTGGTTTTGGGGTGGTGTTGATCCTTTTGAGTGGGCTAGCATGCATATGGCTGTGGATTTCGTGTGATCATTGAAGTGAGTTGTTCGAATGTAGTTCTGATGGCCATTCTGTTCTTTTTCTTTTCTTTTGGTTGACAGGTATCTCCTCCCCTTTTGCCACTGCCATCTGTATGCCACTCCTGCAGATGGATTTTACTCCCGACACCTGCTGCTTCGTGTTAATCGGTGGAGCAGCATTACGATCTTATGGGACGATCGCCAATGGCCCACATGCCCTTACGCAGTACTGGTGTCTCGGAGCAACATTTCGGCCTTTCAGCTGGACTAGTGCCTCCCCATTGGGACAGCCCTGCGGTTCTGTGCGCTTCCATGTTGCCTTTTCGTACGTGAATGTGGCTCTGTGTACCATGGGGGTACAGGGCGACACACAAGTAGTGGCTGGTCATTTCTTGCGGATGCAGCCCACAATGGTGATTGGTGTTTTGGAGTTCATGGCCTGATGGCTGTATGGGCTTGGTGTCTTTGATGTGCATAAATTGCTATTCTGATTTGGCCCGTGTAGCGTTTTTCTTTGCAAGTGATGTGGCATATGCCTATTTGGGGGGCGATGTATTGTGAGGAGATCTGCATTGGGTTCCAGCTTCGGGGTTTAGTTGCGTGGTACTGTACTGGGCGCGTTTGCCTACTAGGCCCGTGAGGTCAGGGATGGGGGCTGCCTATATGACAGTTTGAATGTTGTCATGCTCAGGGGCGGGGGATTGGGTTTTGTGTAACAGATGCCGGTCAGCCAGGTGGACTGGTGGAATGATGTGATTTTCGGAATGTTGCTGGGCACAGGTGCCTGTGTTTGCGTGCGTTTCTTGGTGGGGGACTGTGGTCATGTCCATTGGGATGGCTTCTGTATTCGTGCCATCTGTGACCTGCAGCTCCCATTGGCCCCTCTTGTGTTGCTTTTGTTCGTTGGCATGCATGGGTGCTTTGTACATTTCAATGGTTGCATTGTGACTTCATTGCACCTACCGGGAGTTGTACTTTGTGGGCAGGGAGCGGTGTACAGGCACTCAATGGGGCCGTTTACGGTTGATTCGCGATGCCGTACTTCTCGCCATGGCGGAATGGTACATTCCGCCATGCCTGATGGCGTTAGGTACATGTCCGCTAGGGTCGGAATTGGCGTACCGTTGCACCATGGTGGTGTTTGCGGTTTGGCATGGCGCGCGCGCGCGTGCTTGGTGCAGTTAGCGTTGGCGTTCACTACGGTGTCGCTAATGGCTTCGTACTTTGCGGTGACGGGTCATAGTCGCACCGAGCGCTATTCGATGGCGGTATTGCATTTCCGCCATCGTTTTTCGATTTCCGCCAGGGTCGTAATGAGGGCCAATGTGCCTTGGCAGGGTGGGGGCCCTACAGCTAGAGAACGCTTCAAATGGGGTATTGATAAAACCGTGTTGGAAAACACACAGGGATTCATGTATTTGGGCTTTCCGGTTAACATCCGTCCATCCTCCTCCTATTATGAGACCCTTGTAAAAGAGAACATTTGGACAAATGGCTTGTTATAAAGAACTACATAGAGCATCGTGGGGTCATAATATCGAGAGGTTTGTTGAAATATATCGAATGAGTATTATTCCCACATTAATGTATGCAATGGAAGTACTTCAAGGCACGCAAGTAGGTTGTTCGGGGAAGCTTGAGGCAAAACTATTGCGCTCTATATTAAATCTTCCTAAGACTGTACCAGTCGAGGAACTAAGGTTGGAATATGGCCTACCATCACTTAATCCGTTATGGTATACTCAAAGAGTTATGTTCTATGCTAAACTGCAAAAATCTGATCAGAGTTCAAATGCATTGTTTCAGCTCCTGGCAGAAAGATTGGATGATGGGTGTAATAATCTATTTATAGACGGACTAAAAATCTTCACCGAAAACCATCTAGCAAATTTGGGACTCAAATTAGAAATATTTGATGATAGTCCCCACTACGAAAACATAATTAAAACTAAAACTCAACTAATGTATATTGCCTTCGAATATTGACAAATTGCATATTTACAAAAGGTATAGTCAATACTCTTATCAGAGCTTTCCAGGCAATAGGCCATGCATCTATCTAACTAAAATCTGTAACGTTGAATTGAAGCACTTCATTATGTATCTCCGATTTAACATTCTCCCTACTAAAGAAATGTAAGTTCACGGCATGCTTGTCCATCACAAGATCTTCTTTGTAGACTCTGTCAAACAGATATTAAAACGATTCAACATGTTTTTACTGCTTGTCCAGCTATGGAAGACTGTTACCTGAGGGTTATGTCAGCTGCATAGACAATATACGCGATGATCATTCTGGTCAACATTGTTTGGGGCCCAATCTGTAGTGATTAGTGCTGCTGCTCCTGTAATATGTAATCTTGCGATAAAGAAAATTGAGACCCTATTACAATGGCATTTTAGTAACTTTCAAATGGCGATCATGAAGAATTATTTACTGAAAAAGCTATGAATTTTTATGTGTTTGAAGACACGTTCTTGAATTTCTTTTATTATTTTACGACAAAGTGTGTATACATTTTGAATTGCAATTGTCTTTGTTACAAATATATCTGCTTTAAGTTTTGTAATTAAACTAAATGCACAATAAAAAAAAAAATAATAAAATTGAGCCAAAACAATTACAATAGAGTTCAAAGTGAATACGGCAAACACGGATCTACACCAGCCTGGATTAGAAGAACTACGAACTTCCGTATAAACTGCACTACAACACATGAGAATGCACCATGGCAAAGAACTCTACCCAAAAAACAATGATCAACGTTTGATAAATAATTAAGGGTAAAAGACAGAAGAAAGAAAGGAGATAGAGACAAACAAACAAGGGGAAGACAGTACAGCAAATATAATATACATCTATGCAATTCAATGCAATTTTAAGCCTGGCTTCTCCTTGACTTGCAGTTGCCTTCATTCGTTCCCCTGAACATTGTTTTGACATCTGGTAACAGGGCGATGCAAAGTTTTTATTTTTCCTGCAGGTGTATTTGTGTGAAGTTCCTGATGTGATCTCACCCTCGCTGGAGGTTTTGTATTTCTGTTTTTCCACAGCTACCCCAAGAGGATCCGCAGATTTAGTAAGGTGTGGGTGGCTTGCTTCATGTGGCAAAATACATACATAGTGTATGTTGGAGTGGGCTTGGAGGGCATACTCTCCCCATGTTAAAAAGCCAAGCAAGTGAAAGTGGTCCCAAACATGGAGACGAAGACTGATACAATCTTTGCAAAAAATTACCATTTTGATGGTAAGTTCTTTGCTCTATGTCTTTTTATATTAGGTCCAGTTCTGTAAGGCTCAAGCAGTTTGAAGAACAGGACACACACAGTATTTGCAATTTGCCTTTGCACACATAATTTTGCTACCACTGGTGCTCACAAGAAAAATAACATTCAAAGCCAATACATAAATAATTACTTGATGGTGAACGGTTTTGGGATGGCAGTTGAACTAACCGTTGAGGTAGTAGTAGTGGTTGCCAGGCTGATGTGTAGTTCCTTAAACGTTTCTTAAAAGGACTCCAGTGTACAGTGATGTACATATGGTCTGTTGCCTGTCTACTTGTCTACATGTCCATTTTCACACGGCAGATTCCATCAATGCTTTTCCAATTTTCACTTGTAAGAAATCTGAGGGCATTCTCACATTTATCCCTCTTAGGATCTTCTCTCGGGTAACCCAGAGAGAGAAGAGGCATCCAAATCTTGACCCCGGGGTGCATCTACAAGGAAGGATCACCTGAGTGGAGGGTCTTTAGGATTAGGGGGATAATGTCCATGGGTGAGACGGGAATTCCCTATGTTATGATGTCGACCTAACCCACCTTCCCTCTAAAGTTATGGGTTTTTCCAACCCTGTGCCATCTTCCCTTCTTCACTCTTACAAAGTGCAGGGGTCAGAAACTGGCAAAGTGGAGTAATATCACCTTCCTATCATAAACCATATTCAAATGCTAGGGTGAGAACAAAACAGCAGGGAATAATGTTCCCTATCACAGAAACCATTCGGGGAGTGGGAAAAAAGGAGAATAATCACGAGGGACAAACACTTCATACTGTAAATCCTGATCCATCCGTTTTCCTCTACTCCCACCAGATTCTAAGAAGAAGAGAAGAGCGCCTAAGGGTAAGACATGGTATCCCCCCTTTCCTAACACTGACTTTCCCTCCCTTCCCTCAGCCTTCATGGGATATTTCCGCTCATGCCCTATTCTACCCCATGAGTCCCAACAAAGTACTGAGAAGAGGAAGAAGCCTTGAAGAGGAATCCACACTTCCCATAGAAAACACAATCTTGTACTGGGACGAAGAAGAAGGATTTGGTGGCATCCAGAAATGAAGGTCAGGCATGTCCCATTCATTGTATTAACTATGGCCAGGCAAAGAGCCCAAAGACTCACACCTGAAACCCCTTCACAGGGTTCAGGTGTAAAAAAGGTGGGGCACACAGCAGAAGAAGGTTTGTCAAGAGAGAGCAGCAGGAAGTCCAGTCAAGCCGGTGATGAGCCTGTGGATTTCAGAGCCTGAGACACTGAAAAGTTGCAGAGTAAAGCAGTTTTCAGAAGCGTGGGGAGTGAGCTCTGTCTCCAGGGAGCCTATGAGGCCAGAAGAAGGGAACCATGTGGTGGGTCAGTCCCTTCATTGTGGCAGTGCAGTGCTCATACTCCTGCACAAGGAAGCGGACCCAGGAGTATCTGAGAGGCAGGAGGTGAGACCGTGACCTTAGGTGTAAGAAGCTAGATGAGCAGATAAGCCGCGATTACCAGCAGTGTTTCCAGTGAGCTTCAAGTAAATTCAAGATGCCAGGTATGCAAGCGAATTAAATTTGCTGGTGAAAGCTGTTGAAATACATTGTATCGAGGGGTCGCGTGCAGCTGTCATGTTGTCGAAAGTCTCTGACCTACAGACAATGAGAGAATAAGCGAAGTTATGCCAGTAATGGACTGTCTGGAAACTAGGTAACAGTAGTCGCGTACAAGGAAATCATACGCGTATGAAGGTCTCTGAACAATGGAATGTGAATTGAAAGTATTACAAGCAAGAACTCGAAAAAGAGCTGTTAGAGAACAGCAGAAGAGGAGGGGGGTAAAGACTGGAGGGGGGTGTCTGTACTTCTGCTCTCTATATGGTAGAGGAGAGGCACAGAGGACCCCAGCCAAGATTCTCTATTGTGCTAGCAATGGACGAGCAATCAAGGCCTAGCTTCTCAGGAGGTGATGCAGGCTGGTTCTTAAGTACAGTGTGGTCCCCAAGCACCCACATAGGAATGTCCACACACTGTATTAGTTAAAACACAGTCTGTATATAATTAATGTTAAAGGTTATGTACAATATCACGATAACTCACTTTGTGCTCGGTTATCTACAATGGCAAATATACAGTTCTACCTGGTACCACTATTACTATTAGATCGCATTAAAGTTCATCAACTGTACGGGTAAATGTCACACAAATCAGTTTGTAAAGGAAACCAACAATAGATATAGGATGAAAGCAAGATGATGAGAACAATAGGCAGAATACTGGCCTCTACCGTTAGACACAGTTCCGTGTGGAGATCCCCCCCACCTGGGAAACCTGTAGAATAAAGATATATCACAAGCCCAGTCCATATATTGTTCACAAGAATCTTTCCAATAGTTCAGCAACCCCAAAGTACCTGGTGTTGTAGAGTTCCTCTTCGGGAAATCGACAGCCCTTCTTGAGTGCACTACCTTTAAGGCAAGAGCCACGGGTCGTCGAACGTCCGGCGGTGAACACGGTGAACTACGGCAGTGAAGTGGCAGCTTCGTTCCTAGCGGTGCTCGTCGACGGGGAAGCGTAAACATCCCGCAAGGAAGAGGCGTGCGGGGCACCTCGATGTCAATAGTTCTGGACCGCAAAGAGTTTGAAGAACTGTGGCCCAGCAAGGGCGTTGAGTCGTCGGCGTCTCTGTGGTCTTTGGGTGGCGGGACACCCACTGGTGGCTGCTCCTCCGTGCGTTTACGGCCTGGCCTTTTCTGGCGGGATAAGATGGCCTGCGGTGCGGACGAGCGCGTCCATGAATCGAAAGTTATTAGGCAACAGGATCACGGCAGCACCGGTCGGCAACGGTGGCAGACAACAGTCCGGGCGCTTCTCTTTGCGATTCCGCGGCAGGCCCCGTCTCAAGTCGGCAGCCTGTCATAGGTCTGTCTACCAGGGAGCTTTGGAAAAGATCAGCTGGTGCAAAATGGTCCCTCGTAGCTCGGGAAGAGGGTGCCTTACCAGGGCCTCTCTGGGTCAGTCCTTGGAGACACAGCAGCTTTCAGATTGATGAAGTAGAGCAACATCAAGACTTCTCTTCCAGCAGGGCTTCAAGGTTAAGCTTCAGTTTCAACTCCAGTTTCTCTTCAGCTTCTGAACACGAATTCTAGCAGTGAGAGGCCCCCAGATATACTAGCTGATCTCCCATTCATTCTGCTGGGTCACACTAATGCAACCAATCGGTCAGAAGGGCATTCATGCAGGTAGGCAGCCAATCAGATGCATAGTGCATTCAGGCCATTCACTTCTCTCCAGACACTCACAACAAGTTATGTGTATTGGGACAAGTACCCAGCCATTCAACACTCCACACTGCATTCATACCAGTTTCGGGCAGGGCTGTCTCAGTCATTGGAAGGCAAGAGGCCATGGGGGCCATATTGTTTCCATCAGGAATCTACTGATTCCAATTGTAGGGCCTGGGCATCCCCAAAATGGAGGCTACTCAGAGCACCTGTCAAATCGAGCACGGAGCTGCCACCAGCCCGTACCCTGCTCTGTGGGCCACACACAGGTGCCCAAAAACATACACTAGGGGCACAGGCTTGTACCCCCACCCATTGGTGCCATAAGGGTGTAAACAAGTGTGGTTACCCCCTGATTGGCCCATAGAATCAAAGCTCGCTCTCGAATACTTTAAGACGAGATAGCTGCACCTTGAGGTGGATGGGGGTGCAGGTTTCTTACTCCAACACCAATCAATAAGGACAACTCAATGGTTTGGCAAAGGGGAGTCCGTTTAATGACAAGTACAACAAATGGGAAAACATGGAGACCAACAATAGTGTGATGGACCGTCTCGCTTCAACTCCCACAATCTTCATTAAAACAGCAATAGTTATAGTAAAAATTCATCATCATTGACGTGTAATACTCAAAAGTTTGTCATGTAATTCTATTGGTTGGAAAAGGTAAGTTAAGTATAGGTGCTATATCTGTATAAGGTAGCGGCGTGTGAGGATTGGATAACTCTTATCGGTTGGGCGTCTACGCCCTTCCTTCTACATTACTCATGCAAACGTCACTAAAAGTACGACGTCTTATTGGTTCTACTATCTATAGGACCTTAGATTATTTGTCCCACTGTGATTGGGCTGGCTACAACCCTAACATAAGTCTCCACTTTAATTAGCGGCATCCGAAATGGTCACCAAGATGCAGTATGCCCCAAGATTCACCCTGCCTCCCTTCCATCAATCAGTACTTTAGGGCTATGTGTCAATTAGTTGGCTAAGTTTGGCCTCGAAATGGTAGCTCCTTGTCAGGAAAAGTTATGGTATCTCCTGCTTAGGGTGACATCAGACGTTGGTACCTCTTCGCATACCGTGAATCAGCCTCGATTTCCTTCTATTTGTGCATTTAATTCTCGTTCTCGAACGCCACCTGCCTGGGCCCCCTTATCTTGACCTTCACAGGGCAGGCTGCTCTGCTCTTAAGTTTTGATTCATCGAAGTTACTGTTTGCCTCCCTCTCTTGGTTTGACCTCGATTTCCCAGGCACGGCCTGCTCCTTGCTGAGTTTCGATTCTGCCATCTCTCTTCTTGTTTCAGCTGGAATAATAATCCTGGTCTGTTTGACCCTTAGTAGCCTGGGTTAATTCTGCTATTGTATAAAGTGGACTGCACTTATATAATGTGCTTCATTGAGGTAGATATATAGTTGGTGCTTGCCGCTCTATTCTTCTACTAAGCATAGCAAGCTGCACTGTTTTCTTAGCAACTTGCGTTACAAGCCTATGTTCGCTGGTTGAATACTTTCATCCTGCTTTACAGTCACGTTCATTTATATTTCAACATCGTCTCTTCTTCCATGTCTGTGATATCCTTATCCATGGTGTTTCGTCTTTGTGTGTCATCTTTTGGTTGTCGTTCTTCATCTGTACGTCTGTCCGGGCCCTTGTGATGTCATCATTCATCTTCCATTAAGGCCTTTTGAGTTTCTTCTGGAACAGTGTTTAAGTAGTCTTCATTTCGTGTCATTTGCTGGTAAGGTTGTCTCAATGGGTACCTTACTGTCCATGGTTTTCATGGTATTGGTACTTCAATAGGTGCTGCTCTTCTGATAGGCACTGGGTAGAGCCCAGCTGAGGCTCTCTGCTGTTTTATTTGCTCGTCATTCGTCACATATTTTGGTGTGAATGTTCCTGGTACTTCAAAATGGGTGGCTGGAGTGCAAGCCATATCTGGGACCTCCTCTACAAGGGTATCCCATGGGTCTGTACACCAAACGAAAAGAGAGAGCTGCACCGCCAGGAGTCCCACATGAACTCTTGCGCGGAAAACATGACAGAACACATGATAAAAACAGTACAAGGATACGGAGGCCCTGTCCCACCGATGCATTTCCAGCATCACAGTCGCCCCCTCCCAGACTGACGTTAGGGTGCCTAATCTCCCACGAGATAGACACCCTCATCCAGACGGTCAACATACCTTCTGGAAAGGCTATCTGCATTTTCGTGACTCTTCCCTGGTCTATGCTCTATTGTGAAGTCTAGCCCTTGCAGGCTAATGGGCCACCTGAGCAGTTTCAGGTTCTTACCCTTCATCTGCATAAGCCACTTCAGGGGCTTATGATCTGTTTGGACCTTGAAGGTAGACCCCGTAAGGTAGGGCCTAAAATGCCCAAGGCTCCAAACTATGCTGAAACATGCCTTTTCAACAGTAGCCCACCTCAGTTCTCTACCCTTGAGTTGTCTACTGATAAGTATGATGGGATGTTCCCTCCCTTTGTCATCTAACTGGGACAAGACAGCTCCAATTCCAGTGTTGCAGGCGTCAGTTTGAATGATAAAGGGCTTACTGCAATCAGACGCACGCAACACAGGTGCCCTACACAGACTTTCTTTCAAGCCATCAAAGGCCCTCTGACAGTCTTCATTCCAATTAACCTTCTTATGCTGTTTGGGTGAAGTCAGAGCTGTCTGGGGTGCAGCTATGGTTCCATAGTCTGCCATGAAATTGCGATAATACACAGTGAGACCCAAAAAGGCTTTCACCTGGGTTTGAGTAGTGGAAGTCTCCCAGTCCTGTATATCTTGTACTTTACTGGGGAGAGGTTGAATTTGACCCCCTCCTACTTCATGACAAAGATATGTGACTTTACCCTGAGCTATTTGGCACTTGGTGGCCTTGATAGTGAGGTTAGCCCTTTGCAGGGCCTACAACACCTTATCCAGATGTGTCAAATGCTCTTCCCAGGTGGAACTGTAGACGGGAATGTCGTCTAAGTAAGTCCCACAAAAGGCCTCCAGCCCACTGAGCGCATGATTGACCAATCTCTAGAAGGTGACAGGGGCATTCTTCAACCCAAAAGGAATGACCCTAAACTGGTAGAGTCCCTCAGGTGTTCAGAATGCCGTCTTTTCCATGGCATGGTCCATCAGAGCTATTTGCCAGTAGCCTGAGGTAATGTCAAAGGTGCTCACAAATTTGGTAGCATCTATGGTGTCCACAAGCTCATCAGCCCGGGGCAATGGGTGTGCATCAGTTTTGGTGACGGCATTAACTCCTCTGTAGTCCACACAGAACCTCCAATCCTTGGTACCTGCCTGGGAACTTGCCTTGGGGACAAGGTCCACTGGACTGGACCAGGGACTGGTTGAGGGTTCAATAACACCCAGATCCAACATCTTAGCGACCTCAGCCTTGATGTGGTTCTTAACTGGATCTGACATTTGGTAGCACCTGCTTTTGACATGCACACTGTCACCAGTGTCAATTTCGTGCCTACACCATGGTGTAAGGCCTGGAGTCAGTCAAAACATGGAGGCATACTGCCGGAGCAAAGCCCTGCAGGCCCTCTGCTGCTCTGTCGTCAGATCGGGAGAGAGATGAACTCCCTCCACGGAGCCATCCTGAGGGTTGCTATGCAGCAAATCAGGAAGGGGCTCACTCTCATCCTCCTCTTGCTCTGAAGCTAGCAAGAGATATGAGACTTCTGCTCGTCTGTGGAAAGGCTTGAGCCTGTTAACATGGAATACCTGAGGGGCCACCCCAGGGGCTCCCATGTCAACCAGATAATTGACTTCACCCATCTTGGAGATGATCCTGAAGGGTCCAGTCCACTTTTCTGCCAAAGCTCTAGGCTTGGTAGGCTCCATCACAAGGATTTCCTGTCCCGGAATCCATTCCACTTGCGAGGCTTTAAGGTCATGCCAGTACTTATTCAATTCCTGGCTGGCCTTGAGATTCGATGTCGCCTGACCCATCATCTGTGTCTTCCTCCGTCTGAGGCCTAACACATAGTCCCCACTTGCTTGGAGGGACCTGGAGGGATGGCCTCCCAACCTTCTCTGATCAAGGCAAGGGGCCCCCTCACGGGATGTCCAAAGAGTAACTCAAAGGGGCTGAAACCAACAACTTCTTGAGGTACCTCTCTGTAAGTGAACAGCATGCATGGCAGGAGGAGATCTCATTTCCTCCTTAGGGGCTCTTCCAAAGCACCTAGCATGCCCTTGAGAGTTTTGTTAAATCTCTCAACCAGACCATTGGTCTGGGGATGGTAAGAGGTGGAGAACTTGTAGGTTACCCAGCACTCTTTCCATATGTTTTTCATGTAGCTAGACATGAAGTTGGATCCTCTGTCAGAGACAACCTCCTCTCCTCAGGGTACCTGGTGGCAGGATCAACCAAGACCAGGATGAACCGATGTCCACCTCTAGTGGGAGGGTCAAGGGGACTGACAGTGTCAATGCCCACCCTCTCAAAAGGTGTGCCAACCACTTGCAATGGCTGCAGTGGGGCAATGACACTGCCTCCAGTCTTGCCAGACAACTGACAAGTTAGCCAGGTCCTGCAGTGGGACTCCACTTCCACTCCCATCCAGGGCCAGTAGAAATGGGCAGAGAGCCTCTGCTTAGTCTTCTTGGTACCAAGATGACCAGCTAAGGGCACCTCATGCGCCACCTGCGGCAGGAAGGGCCTGTAAACCTGGGGTACCACCAACCTCTTGAGGGCACCAGGTTCAGGCTTAGTGGGCTCACTAACAAGGAGCTCACCCTCCCAATAGATCCGGAATGTCCCAGGCACTTCTCCTTGTGTCTGGGACAGGGCCTGGCTCCTCAGACCCTCGAGAGAGTGGCCCTCTCTCTGTCCCTTACAGCAGTCCGCCCGGGAGGGTGCCCCTTCAGCCAGCAGGCATTGAAGATCAGGGTGGTCATCCAGGTTGAGAACCTCTCCCACAGGAGAGTCTTCTGTCTCTTCTCCCTCAGGAGTTGAGTTTGGGTTTTCCACTGGACCCAGCCCATCCGGAGCATGGATCCCAATGGGTGCTGTAGGAACAGCAGGAAGAGAAGGCTTCCCCTTCACAGAGGTGGACTTCTTGTTCTTCTGTCTTCTTGCCTTAGGCCTCGCCTTTGGTTCGGGTACCTGACTCACAGCCAGACCCTGTGTCACCTGTGAGCTAGTGACTGCAGCAGCAGTCACGGGGAGACCATCAGAGATCAACCCAAACTCTACTAGATCATTACCCAACAAAATGTTAGCAGGGACATTGTCCTGAACCAGGAAAGGAAGCTTTGCTGTCTTGTCTCCAATCATGAGTCTGACTAAAGCTACAGGCGATAATTTAGGAGGCCCACCGGCTAACCTGGTGGTTCTCAGAGGAGCACCTACATAGTCCTCTGGCTTGAGCAGGGTCCTGTCCACCACTGCCATGCTTGCCTCAGTGTCTCTCAAATCTGTAGAAGGCTGGCCATTCAAGAGGACACTTCTCAGAAACCTACGGGTGTTCTGTGGGATAGTCGCCAGTACTTCTGCGTACTGGTCCCAGTCCTGAAGGCACATTAAGGAAATCTCTACAGGAGCACCAAATGTGATCCCTGTAGAGGAGGGGAGGACATTGGCCTCCACCTCAGACATGGGGTAAGGGTAGGTCAGGCTGACCGCCTGGACTCCAAGTGCCTTACCTTTACACTTGGGGTCACCCCTCTTGTAATCCAGAGCCCCACAGTCACAACAAGTGCCTGGAATGCGGGGTACGGTACTGGAACCACTAGGAGCCTGCTTTGAAGCAAGTGGACCACTACTCTTATTCCCACCCACAGACTTATCCCCACTAGATTTTTGGGTTTTAGGAGAGGGAGGTTTTGGTTTGCTCGACTGTGATTGCTTCTGGGACTCCTCAGCTTTCTGAGAGGTCCCCTTTTCTTTGTCCTTGTCCTTCCCACTGGAGTCCTTAGGGGACACCTGGCGGGAGACCCACTTGTCAGCCAACCTAGCCATCTTAAAGGGATCCAAAATGTTCTGGTCAGCAACATACTGGCGCAGCTCTGGTGAACAGGCTTCCGAAAAATGCTCAAAAAACAAAAGGTGGGACAATTCAACAAACATTTTCACTTTGTAACCATCAATCCACCCCATCATGTTCATGTTCTCAGCACTCACCCAGTCAACCCAAGACACATTCTCTCATTTCTTAAAATCCCTGAAACTTTTAAGGTATTGGTTAGGTGTCTTGCCAAACTTGGCAATCAAAGCAGACTTCATGCACTCATACTGACCCTTTTCTTCCACACTCAGTTTCAGAATACAGTCATATCCAGTCTGAGGCATTCTGCTAAACAAACACTTAGCCCAATCTCGCTTATCAACATCCTAAATTGCATAAGCCATCTCAAATGCTTCAATCCACGGGAGGATATCAGAACCCTCCACAAACACACCAACCAAATCTTTCATAAACTTGGTGGCCGGGGACCTGCACTCTCAACTGGTTTAGCTAAAGTCTCCACTCTAGCTTTCTCTAGCTGGATTCTTTGGTGCTCAGTGTTCCGATCTTTGAGTATCACTTCTTGTGCCAACTCCTCTTTCTTCAACTCAGCTTCTGTTGCCAACTTTTTGTATTGAAAGGCTAACTGTTCCCGTTGTAGCTCCAATTTTAAAAGTTCAATCTTCAGGGCTTCCCCCTGAAGAGCGGGGTTAGGGTTTGGAACAGAGGCAGCAGGAATGGTGGCATTAACAGACTCAGATTCAGCAAAAACCTCAGGGGCAGAGTCCTCATTGGTTGCATTCCCCCCTTCAAGAGTTTCATCATCAGTCTGGTAGTCCACCAGGGCAGCAATAAGCTCAGCCCTAGACTTATCCACAAATTCTAACTCCCTGGCTTCACAAGCACTCTGGAGAGCCTCTAAACTCATCCTAGTCAATTTACCATTTTCAATAGACTCCATTGCTTGTAATGCAGTTATCTTGTACACAACTAAACCGCAAATTAACAAAGTGTAGATATTTTGTAAGTGGCACGGTTGTACACAGATTCTTAAAACCATAAGCATCCCACCACTGCCACCAGTGTAAAGACTGGAGGGGGGTGTCTGTACTTCTGCTCTCTATATGGTAGAGGAGAGGCACAGAGGTCCCCAGCCAAGATTCTCTATTGTGGTAGCAATGGACGAGCAATCAAGGCCTAGCTTCTCAGGAGGTGATGCATGCTGGTTCTTAAGTACAGTGTAGTCCCCAAGCACCCACAAAGGAATGTCCACACACTGTATTAGTCAAAACACAGTCCTTATAAAATTAATCTTCAAGGTTATGTACAATATCA
Organism: Ambystoma mexicanum; assembly: GCF_040938575.1. Classification (NCBI taxonomy): domain Eukaryota; kingdom Metazoa; phylum Chordata; class Amphibia; order Caudata; family Ambystomatidae; genus Ambystoma; species Ambystoma mexicanum. The sequence goes on from NC_090927.1 coordinate 1,146,748,551, forward strand.
CGATAACTCACTTTGTGCTCGGTTATCTACAATGGCAAATATACAGTTCTACATGGTACCACTATTACTATTAGATCTCATTAAATTGCATCTACTGTATGGTTAAATGTTACACAAATCAGTTTGTAAAGGAAACCAACAATAGATATAGGAGGAAAGCAAGATGATGAGAACAATAGGCAGAATACTGGCTTCTACCATTAGAACCAGTTCCGTTTGGAGATCCCCCCACCTGGGCAACCTGTAGAATAAAGATATATCACAAGCCCAGTCCATATATTGTTCACAAGAATCTTTTCCAATAGTTCAGCAACCCCGAAGTACCTGGTGTTGTAGAGTTCCTCATCGGGAAATCGACAGCCCTTCTTGAGTGCACTCCCTTTAAGGCAGGCGCCACGAGTGGTCGAACATCCGGCGATGAACACAGTGAACTGCGGTAGCGAAGTGGCAGCTTTGTTCCTAGCATTGCTCGTCGACGGAGAAGGGTAAACATCCTGCAAGGAAGAGGCGTGTGGGGGCACCTCGATGTCGATAGTTCTGGACCGCAAAGAGTTTGAAGAACTGTGGCCCAGCAAGGGCGTCGAGTCGTCGGCATCTCTGTGGTCTTTGGGTAGCAGGAAACCCACCGGCGGATGCTCCTCGGTGCATTGACGGCCTGGGCTTCTCTAGTGGGATAAGGTGGTCTGCGGTGCGGACGAGCGCGTCCATGAATTGAATGTTCTTAAGCAACGGGAGCACGGCGGTCGTCGACGGTGGCGGACAACAGTCCGGGTGCTTCTCTTTGGGATTCTGCAGTAGTCCCTGTCTCAAGTCGGCAGCCTGTCGTAGGTCTGTCCACCAGGGAGCTTTGGCAAAGATCAATCAGCTGGTGCACGAGGGTCCCTCGTAGCTCAGGAAGAGGGCGCCTTACCAGGTCCTCTCTGGGTCAGTCCTTGGAGACACAGCAGCTTTCAGATTGATGAAGTAGAGCAACATCAAGACTTCTCTTCCAGCAGGGTTTCAAGGTTAAGCTTCAGTGTCAACTTCAGTTTCTCTTCAGCTTCTGAACACGAATTCTAGCAGTGAGAGGCCCCCAGATATACTATCTGATCTCGCATTCATTCTGTTGGGTCACACTCAGGCAACCAATCGGTCAGAAGGGCATTCATGCAGGCAGGCAGCCAATCAGGTGCATAGTGCATTCAGGCCATTCACTTCTCCCCAGACACTCACAACAAGTTATGTGTATTGGGACAAGTACCCAGCCATTCAACACTCCACAATGCATTCATACCAGTTTCGGGCAGGGCTGTCTCAGTCATTGGGCCTCATTACGACCCAGGCACTAATGGGTTAACGGCGCCGTAAAAGGCTGAGGCGCCGTTAACCTATTAGCGCCTAATTACGAGGTCCCTTTTACCAGCCGTTAAAGTAGGGACCCGCAAAGGGACCTTGGTGCTAAATACAGTGCCGCAATTTGCAGCACCGTACTTAGCGCCTTCCCCATTCCCATTGAGCCCTATGGGGCAAAAATGGGAATGGGGAAGTGCATGGAGGAAGGGGGAATTACCGCCCCGCCAACCTTGTAATGGGGTGGTAGTTCCACCTTTCTCCATGGCGGAGTCGGTAAGTTACCACCATGGACCATGGTGCTATTAGCACCATGGTCCTCCGCCTGGGTCGTAATGAGGCCCATTGTGTCAAACACCAGAAACCAGGCATCCACAACAAGAAGTGCATATTGGTCACACACTCCATTCACCCAGGTCCCACCCACAGACGTACGCACAACATACAGTCACCGGGAAGGCTCCAGCCAGTCTGGCCTGGACTTCACAACAACACCATATATGGAACTTCCACGCAACATCCAGTCAGGGGGAAGGGACAGAGTCAGGGCTTCCCAGGACTTTAGGAAAACTAAGTAACAGGCGACGGAAGGCAAGAGGCCATGGGGGCCATCTTGTTTCCATCAGGAATCTACTGATTCCAATGGCAGGGCCTGGGCACCCCCAAAATGGAGGCTACTCAGAGCACCTGTCAAATTCAGTACAGAGCTGCCACCAGCCCGTACCTTGCTCTGTGGGCCACACCCAGGTGCCCAAAAATATACACTAGGGGCACAGGGTTGTACCCCCACCCATGGGTGCCATAAGGGTATCCCATGGGTCTGTACACCAAACCAAAAGAGAAAGCTGCACCGCCAGGAGTCCCAAATGAACTCCTGCACAGAAAACACGACAGAACACATGATAAAAACAGCAAAGGACAAGGATACGGAGGCCCTGTCCCTCTGATGCATTTCCAGCATCACAAGGGGAGCAGTGAAGTGTTAGCAAAAGCTTCAACTGGAAAACCTGTTAAAAGGAGAAAGTGGCTACTAGTGGGAGCCGACAAACTCAACTACATGAAAAGGGGTGACAAAGAAAGCAAGTCACCTACCAGTGAATATTTGGACAAAAAGCTTGGGCAAGAAAGAAGCGAAATAAGAAACCAAGTAAGAACCCAGTTAAGGAATCAATTAAGAAACTACAAGGGCAACTGGTTGCACAACCATGCAGTCTGTCAACTGTGCCAAGCCCATGGCTTAATTGTGAAATTAATGGAACATTGTGCGCCAAGGACAAGTGTAATTGGACTTGGGGAAGGGATTCCCAAGACTAAGTGAATTAGCTGAAACAAGCATATACTGGAACTGTATCCTGAGCTTGTGGAAGGGAGCCAGAGGTAGCTCCATATTTGTATTTGGACACTGTTTAGTTAACTAAGACCATTCCTACACTGTGTTTAGTATTAGACGTGAAGGCAAGCATAGGTTTTGACACAGATAGCTTTTTGGTTTGGACTTACAAACACAGACTTTCCTTAGTTTATTTAGGTAGGGAAAACCCCACCTTGGTTATAGGTCAATATAGGCTTTAAACCAATCACAAACCTTCAAAAAAGGTTTTAAGAAACGGATACTCTTGTTGTCTGTGTCCTCTCTTGATACCATGCCTGTCTCACACACAGAGTTTTTTGAGAAGTTCTGATACTGCAACTTTGGAAAGATATGTGCATTTCGGTACCTGAAATTGTGGGCAAGCAGCGTCAACAAATTCCTGGAATCCTTCAGGGTCCACCAAAGAATAGGGCAGGAGTTGAACTACCAATATTTTGACCGATTCTTAATGTAAAATCTCACCAAAGTATGGCTACTGGAATACCTTGTAGAACTGGTGAAAAGAGCCTTGATGCTGGCCTTTTTGTTTCCATTTGATTGGCATAGTAATCACAAACCAGGAATCAACAGGGATGACAGTTCTGTGCCACCTCAGGGGGCAAGTGGGATAGGGCTGCTCATATCTTGAGCACAACGTGTTTCGATGGCTCCTGCACCATCATCATCTTCTTCCACGATCATAAGCAATGTTACTTCAGAAAATGTTCCAGAAGTTGGCACATTTTTACTCTTTTATTAATGAGCAATGATTGTTTGCCTGTGCACCCCGTCATCTCCCAGTACCATAATGTGTGCTGACCTTCCCACGACACAGCGATTTTGCAGAGAGTGAAGATTGCATTGTGGTGGTTGTGCTTATCAGTGGTGAAAAAAAATCAGTGACAGAACCTCCACATCTGGTGGCAGTGCTGGCAGATTTAATGGACATAGGGGAGCACTCGGTCCCTAGGGTTCTAGACTACTCCGTCTTGCCTTTTTTGAGTTTCTAGTTGCACCTGCACTTCTTCCCCTACTTTGGCTCATTATCTTTTCCTTGGGCAACAAAATGGCGGCACTGATGGCTACCACAGGCATTGTTTGCTTCGGGGTGTGCTTCTGCTGCTCACTATTCCTTGTAGTCAAATACCCAGGGATAAGAGCAGCACTGTTACCATTGTCATCACTAGAGTACATCGTCGGCTTCTGCATCTTTCTTTTACCAGGGTCTACAAGGTTCCATAGAGGGTCAACTTGAAATGAGTGATGGCGATGAATGGCGGGCCCTGGCCATTTCCTTACTTTCACCACCTTTTGCACATTCATCTGAAGAAACTGCCTTGTCTGGAACTGCAGCTGGACCTTGTTGTTTTCTTTTCAGTGAAAATGTTGAGTGACAGCTAAGACAAAGTCACCTGTCTGGTTCTGGGGACATCTAGTGGGTCCAGTTGGTTGGGTGCTTCCCCGAAACAGTGGATGAAATGGAGGGCCCTAAGCCATTATTACTGGACCTCCACCAGATTGTCACTTATGCTTGAGCTGAAAGAGATGATATCCAGTCCAAAGATGATGGACATACTTTTTAAAGTCATGGTTCAGCCTTGCATAATACCTTGATTGGGGCACCCACAACATCTGAGCAGCAACGTTTTTTCAAATCAAATAAAGAGGCAAATTCGGGGTTCGAAACTCTGGGCTGAGAGCTATTTTGCTCCTGCTTGATGCCTAGATAACCATAGTCAGCTTGACACCAACATCTTTTCATTCCTCTGGCAAACTGGTGCTATAGATACATAGCTATGTGACAGTAGCCCTATGTGTTTTGGAATGTTTGGGAGGCATATTGAACTGTGCTGAGAGGGAAGGATATGATAGAGATTGGGAAGTAGAAAAGGGAAAAGCTGAGGGAAATGGAGTAGGCGTAGGCAAAGGTGGGATAGAAATGTGCAGAGCTAGGACGTCACAGCCACACCGGGAGCTGTTGGGGGGGCACACAAAAGATTTTGAGCGCTCTCATTGGATCAGGCAGGGCATTTAAGTTGGCTGAGAAAATGGAAGGTCTACGAACACAGGAATAAGAACACAATACTCTTATTGTGGTTGGCAAGGCAGGCGAAAGGGTATAGGTGGGTTTTAGAAGTGAAATATTAACAGGGAAAGGTGTAGAGAGGGGAGGCCGGAATTGCAGGGATCTTTGCTCGCTTTACCTAAATTATTGGTGAGAAACCAAAAGTATGACAATGCCGTATTTTATTCCTTTATCCATGACCTACTGGTGAAACAATTGTTGGTAGAATAGAGAGATACGTCAGAAGCAGATTTGATGTGGGTTGAGATGGATCATTGTATACAGCAGTTACGGTTGGGCAAGGCATGTGGTCCTAAAGGCCTTCCTATGAAGTTGTGGAAGTTGTTGGGGAGAGCGGTAGGGGCCCATCTTTTTAACATGTTAAGAGTTGCAGGGAAGAGGGGACACAACCCCCAAGACCTTGGGGAAACAGTACAAGAAGGTAAAGGTGAGCGATTGTTGTGAGACCTTCAGACCCATATCTCTGCTGAATGGAGAGGTCAAAATCCTGGCAAAAACCTTGGAGCACAGTTTTCTGACAATTCTCCCCCAGTAGATTTAGCCAGGCCAGAATGGCTTAATAGCAGGGAGGTCAACACATCTGAATTTGCAAAGACTGTTTGTGGCTTTAGCAATATCAGGTTCCCTGCCTCACCAAACCAAGGTTATACTGAACCTGGACTCCTATAAAGCCTTTCATACAATTCAGTGGTTGTCTCTTTTGGCATTACTCAGGAAACCTCTGGACCAAGATTTATAATTTGGGTGCGATAGCTGTTTGAGTCACTGTTAGTCAGGGTAAGGGTAAATTACCACACGTCTAGGGTATTTGCTCTGGGAAGGGAGGGTTGACAGGGCTGCCCTCTCTTTCTGTTTTCCTTAATTATCAAGCCACTCACAGAATGGGTGAGGAGAGACCCAACCCTTGCAGTTTTTCTCAGGCCAGATCGGCGTGAGGAATAAATATGCTAATTTGCTGATCATGTACTCCTCTACTTAAATAACACTGCAGTCTTGCACCCAAGGGCAGTGGCAACCCCAGACCTTTTTTTATAGGGATGGCCTGATGGAAATCGTGGGGTGGTACACCAAAACAAACACCTAAGAGGCAGGCAGCAGGGTGGGGGGCCAGCGTTTTTATAAGGGTGGTTGTGGCCCCCCTTGGCCACCTTATTGGTGGTGCCTCTGCCCAAGGGTAATGGAGAAACTCGGTGAGTTTGGGGACCACTGTGCCTTAGGGGTAAACTGTGGTAAATCTATGTGTTACTTTATTTATTTATTTATTTATTTATTTATTTATTTATTTCTATAGCACACCAGGCCCAGGGGCAACCGGGCGCATAACTTGGATACAACATAATGAAAGCATAACATGGCAGTATAAATGTTTTTACAGGGGAATTTCAAAATTTACAATCAGGAGAATAGCAGTAAGAAGATAAGCAGAATGCATATACAAGAGTCTGTCAAAGTGCAAGTAGGGCAGTGAGCCAGTGTTAGATGTCTTGGGAGGACAGCCAGGCTTTGGTAAGGTGTTTGAATTTCAGGAAGGAGGGTTCTGCTCTCAGCTCATTAGGGAGTGAGTTCCAAAGTTTGGCTGCCAAGATGGGGAAGCTGGTTCCACCTGATCTTTGGAGATTGAATCGTGGGATGACAAGGCAGTTGGCTTGGGCCGATCTGCAAGGTCTAGTGGAGCTATGGAGGGCAAATCTGTTCGCCACGTAACAGGGAGCTTGGTTGTGAAGGCATTTATGGGTTGAGAGCCAAAGACTTCAAGGAAATGCGGTGTGGGATAGAGAGCCAGTGAAGGTTACGCCTAGTATCAGATATGTGCTGGCGCCTGGGAATGTTGAGGGCCGCTCTGATCGCTTTGTTTTGGACAATTTGTAACTTATTTAAGTTACAACGATTAGTACCTAGGTGAAGGGCACTGCAGTAGTCGACCTTGGACAGTACGAGGGTCCTAGCCAAGGTCACGCAGTTAGCTGTGGAAAGGAACGGGCGACAGGCCGTAATAAGCTTACAAGTATAAGCTGCTGCTGATGAGACTGAGTTGGTTTGTCTAGTCAGGGATAATGTCGAGTCAATGTAAATCCCTAAGGTTTTTGTGTCCTTAGCAGTAGGCATAGTATTCCCGTCAATGGTGAAGGACTTAAAAGCAGGGTCAAGTTTCGTGAGTTTTTGTGGTGAACCAAGAATGAGGAGCTCAGTCTTTTCATCATTTAGACAAAGTCCATGTTGAGCCATCCAAGCTTGGATGACCTGGTAGATGGCGTTGATGGCGAGGGAGTCAGTAGTGTAGTCAGCTGTGATAGGGATTAGTATCTGGGTGTCGTCAGCGTAATTGGTGTACGTGAAACCCAGATGGTCCTGAATATCAAAAAGGGGTTTGGTGAACACGTTATATAACGTGGGCGAGACACAGGACCCTTGAGGCACGCCACAGGAGACCAGGGCCGGTGGGGCGGCTGCTAATGGAGAGAACACGTGCATTGATCTGTTATCGAGGAAGGAACTGATCCAGGTTGAGGCTTTGTCTGAGAAGTGTGCAGCTGATTTGAGGTGGTGACAAAGAATTTTATGATTAACAAGATCAAAAGCCGCCGAGAGGTCCAGGAGAAATAGTAGCGCAAGTTTGCCTTTGTCTTTGAGATCTTCGATCTGCGTTTTTAAATCGATAAGGGCAGTTTCAGTACCGTGGCGTGGCCGAAACCCCGATTGCCTGAGTCCCAGAAGTTTGTTTGATTCAAGGTATTCTTGAATTTGTAGGTATGCCGCACGGTCAAGGATTTTTAGTAAAAATGGGACAGTGGTGATTGGCCTGTAGTTTGTGGGTATGCTGGGATCCAAGGTAGGTTTTTTCAGGAGCGGGATGACCCAGGCATCCTTTAGGTTGTCCGGTACAATCCCAGAGCTAAAGGAAGAGTTAATGAGTGTAGTGATGAATGGTGCTAGGTCATGAGCTGCTTCCTTAATAATAGGCGCAGGACAGAGGTCGCCATGGCAGTTGGAAGGTTTAAGGCTGGCGATGATCTTTTCCACTTCAGGAATGGAGAGTGGAGAGAAGCTAAAAGGAGTCAGAGAATCTGGGATGGAGTGGTTTATAGTAGGTGTAAGGATCGGTAGAGGGTTAGAAGAAGGCTAGTTTGTTTGTTGTTGATTTTAATTTGAAGAGTGGCAATCTTGCCTAGGAGAGCCTCTTGGATTTTCGAGCACCAGGTGCTATCTTTGGTACAGGTGTCAGGTGCAGTAAAAGGAGTTTCAAGTTCTTTTAGGATTTTAAACAGTTCTTTGGTGTTGGATTTGGCTTGTTCGATGCGTTTATTGTATGTGTCTTTTTTTGCCTGAAGTATGGCTTCCTTGTAATTAAGGGTGGCCAAGAGTAGACACGATTTGTTGGCTGGAGAGTGGTTACTTTTCCAGTGAGATTCTGCAATTCGTTAATCTTTGCGTAAAGTTCTAAGCTGGGGTGTGAACCAGGAGTTCAGGTGGGCTCGAGGTTTGGATTTTCTCAGTTTAGAGGGTGCGATGGTGTCTAAGGCTTTAAGCATAGCCCGATTAAAGGCGTCAACCAAGGCCGTGGGGTCAGAGCATGAGAGAGCCTGGTCATTGAGAGCCGGAAGGAGGAGAGGGAGGAGTCTGTCGCAGGTGATGTCACGTTTATTGCGAGTGGCCGCAGCAGGTGCAATGCTAGGAGAGAGGCTGACAGATTTGGACTCGATATTGAATGTAATTAAGTTGTGGTCAGTCCATGAGCACTGTTGGTTGGAGGTGATGTTGATGGGACAATTACTGGTGGCTAGCCAATCAAGGGTTCTACCCTTGTCGTGGGTAGGTTGGTTTATGAACTGTGTGAATCCAGCATTCGTAAGGATATTGTCAATAGTCGTGGCAGCAGTGTCCTTGGGGTCAGAAAGACCTAGGTTGAAATCCCCCAATATCGTGACCTGGGAATTGGTTTTGGTGTTGTGAGTGATGATGTTAGAGATGTCCTCCGCGAAAGTGGATACCGGGCCAGGTGGCCGGTAGAGTAGATGGAAGGTGATAGAGTGGTTAGGGGTAACAGCTAATTTAGCTGTCAGTGCTTCCAGAGTGGAAAAGTGGTGCGTGGCAGAGAGGTGGAGGTTTAGGGCATTTTTGTGGATGATGGCAATGCCACCACCTTTGGGCTGATTAGAATTACGATCATGTCTGAAAATGTTATAGTCTGGAGGGATGGCGAGGGAGAGAAGAGGACCTGAGGCAGGATGGAGCCAGGTTTCGGTAATAGCGATAAAGTCAAGGTCGAGGTTGAGGATGAGGTCAGCTACTTCTAGGGCGTGAGCCGAGAGAGATCTGGCATTGATTAACGCACCTTTGATGTTGCTTAAGTTGGGGGGATTGGAAAGGGATGGTGGAAGATTTGGTGTAAGTGTGGACGGTGTAGGGGTCTGAGGCAGTTTGTTACGATGCGCTGAGTGATGGGAAGCGTGGGTGAGTCGCGAGCCAAGTCTGGCATTTCTCAGGGTGATGGAGCAAGGTATGTTTGGTAAAGGTCTAGTAGCAAAGTGTTGGATCCAAAGGGCTGGGTTGTTGAGGTAGGGGTTGGTGTGGTGAGTGTAGGATGGCATAGTTGTGGTGTGATGCAGGTGAAAGTGGAGGACGGGGGCGGTGGTGTGGTTAAGTACGGTCCAACCAGAGTGCAGTATAAGGAGGAGAAAGGTGGGCAGTAATCTAGTGAGTAGGACACTGAAAGTGTACATGGGTGAGTTTATAGCAATTAGACTGTTGGTGAGGGGCATGTTGACCTAGTATAGTCTAGGAGCAAGTGGTCTGATAGTGACCAAGAGGGCGACCATAAGGCACAGCACAATTACAGTGGTCCATTAGCGACCATAAGGCACAACACAGTTGTAGTGGTCCGTTAGCGTCCATAGGGCACAACACAATTGCAGTGGTCCGTTAGCGGCCATAAGGCACAACACAATTACAGTGGTCCGTTAGCGACCATAAGGCACAACACAATTGCAGTGGTCCATTAGCGACCGTAAGGCATAACACAATTACAGTGGTCCGTTAGCGACCATAAGGCACAACACAATTGCAGTGGTCCATTAGCGACCATAAGGCACAACACAATTGCAGTGGTCCGTTAGCGACCGTAAGGCATAACACAATTACAGTGGTCCGTTAGCGACCATAAGGCACAACACAATTGCAGTGGTCCATTAGCGACCATAAGGCACAACACAATTGCAGTGGTCTGTTAGCGACCATAGGCACAACACAATTACAGTGGTCCGTTAGCGACCATAAGGCACAACACAATTGTAGTGGTCCATTAGCGACCATAAGGCACAACACAATAGCAGTGGTCCGTTGGCGACCATAAGGCACAACATAATTACAGTGGTCCAATAGCGACCATAAGGCACAACACAGTGGTCCGTTAGCGACCATAAGGCACAACACAATTGCAGTGGTCCGTTAGCGACCATAAGGCACAACACAGTGGTCGGTTAGCGACCATAAGGCACAACACAGTGGTCCATTAGTGACCATAAGGCACAACACAGTGGTCCATTAGCGACCATAAGGCATGGTACAATAGCCTTCCAGGTTAGTCAAGACATAAGCTTGGTGAAGGCAGAACACGGAGAGACCCCTACAGTGCCGTGGTAGTAAAGTCAGCAATAGTAAGACGGGTGAGGTCTGTAGTGACCAAATGGCACGACACAAATCAGTGTATACTGATAGCGATCATAGGGTACAGCAATAGTCATAGGTGGATAGTTATTGACCCTGGGGCAGAATACACATCATAGGATACAGTGCACACGAGATATGAATAGGCCAGGGTAGCATAATCCGGTGAGGCAGCTGTATGCAGCAAGGCAAGGCGGTAGTTAAGCAGATGACATGGTGCGCATATCGTAATAGGCAGAGGAGTTAGTACGGAACTAAGCACATGCCAAGTTAGAGGTAGGTCAAAGGTAGAATGCTGGTAGGAGATGTTGCCATAGAGATTGTTAGCTGTGCGAGTAGAAATTCTACAGCAGTGATGTACTCACGGGTGGTGACCGCCGAATAGCGGGAAGAACACTACTCCTCCGCCTTTGCAGGGGACTTCACTCTGCGAAGCGGCAAACAGGGGCAAACAGGGTCGAATGGCCTTAAGAGGCCTTCGGATGGCCGCGGGGCTCTTCCGCCTGCCGGCGGATGTTTGTATTTAAGTATAGATACAAATACACGTTGCCTAGCAACGTAGAGGCATCTCAGCCTCGTTTCCGTGCCGCATCGCGCCTGACATTTTGAAAAGATGGATGTCGGCGCGTGCGGCTTTAAAGCGAAGATGGGGGGCCAAGGGTGCCAGGGAGGCGATGGGGTGCCCAGGCAGGGCAAGATGAAGCATCAGCTGGTGTCTGCGGGTGGGGAGGGCCGGCTGCCGCTCGGATGTAGTGTGCTCCTCGCCGGGATCTCCTCGCCGGGATCTCCTCGCCGGGTCCTCGTTCCTGGTGGGTGTGGGGGCTCCTGCCCTCTCCACAAGTGGGGATGAAGATGAGGGGCAAACAGGGTCGAATGGCCTTAAGAGGCCTTCGGATGGCCGCCGGCTCTTCCGCCTGCCGGCGGATGTTTGTATTTAAGTATAGATACAAATACACGTTGCCTAGCACGTAGAGGTGTCTCAGCCTCGTTTCCGTGCCGCATCGCGCCCGACATTTTGAAAAGGTGGATGTCGGCGCATGCGGCTTTAAAGCGAAGATGGGGGGCCAAGGGTGCCAGGGAGGTGATGGGGTGCCCAGGCAGGGCAAGATGCAGCATCAGCTGGTGTCTGCGGGCGGGGAGGGCCGGCTGCCGCTCGGATGCAGCGTGCTCCTCGCTGGGATCTCCTCGCTGGGTCCTCGTTCCTGGTGGGTGTGGGGGCTCCTGCCCTCTCCACGAGTGGGGATGAAGATGAGGGGCAAACAGGGTAGAATGGCCTTAAGAGGCCTTCGGATGGCCGCCGGCTCTTCCGCCTGCCGGCGGATGTTTGTATTTAAGTATAGATACAAATACACGTTGCCTAGCAACGTAGAGGCGTCTCAGCCTCGTTTCCGTGCCGCATCGCGCCCGACATTTTGAAAAGGTGGATGTCAGCGCGTGCGGCTTTAAAGCGAAGATGGGGGGCCAAGGGTGCCAGGGAGGCGATGGGGTGCCCAGGCAGGGCAAGATGCAGCATCAGCTGGTGTCTGCGGGCGGGGAGGGCCGGCTGCAGCTCGTTACATAATGAAGGAAGGGAAAACGGGGTGGGGTATGTTGCGATCAACCAGGAACCAGTTTAGATATTTGGGAATACAAGTAGCCAGGACAAGGGAGGATTTCCATCATTTAAATTGTGAGCTCCTGCTATCCAAATTTCTTATGGATTTGAGGAGATGGGTGAATTGAACACTAACAATAATGGTCAAGGTTGTCCTTTTTTAAATGATTGCCTTCGCAAGGTTTTTACATATCCTGCAATGTCTGCAAATTGGAGGTTGGGTCCAGGGAATAGCTTTAGACACACTAATCTCTTCGGACTGGGAAGGGGAGCTATATATACCTAATTTGAAGAAGTATCTTGGGGTGGTACAGTTGATTGTAGCAGTGAATTGAGATGCTGCATGGGTTCTTCTTTTGCTGAGTCAAGTCTGCATATTATAATACCCTTTTGTGTGCTTCCCCAGGGAGTTTCATTGGTTTCACACACTTTGCAAGTAGTAACGGACAGGATGGTTTGGAAAAATAGGCTTTTGAGGAGGATGCTGCTCTGGGGCAACAGGTTGTTACCAGAGTTGCAAAACATTCAGGGATTAAAGGGATGAGTAGAGAAGGGCTTGGTTAATGTGCTGGGTATTCACAGGATTCAATTATTCACTGAATTACAGGAGCAATATGGACTGGACAGAAGGTGATTCTATCACATTTTTTAAATATTACACATTGCATAAGCAACTGGGAGGTGCAGTCAGTCTTCCACAGGAGACCCCTCTTGGATGACTGGTGATGACCGAGAGTTTCAATGAAAAGCCAATATTGACGGCTTATACATGGACAATATTGAATACATTCAAACCGTTGGATAAACTTAAAGTGAAATGGGAGAGGGACTTGGGACCATTGGATGCAGTGGTCGAAGTATACGAAAAGAAGTAGTGGAACTATGTTCCCTGCTGGCCTGCCCCTGCTCTCCACAAACCCCATTGCCACAACCCCTCCCACACACAATACACCCCCCAAAGATTTGCACCTGCTGTTTAAGGGAACGTTCAGTGCAGTGCACTGAAAGGGAAGGTTTCAACTTCTCCCTACACGTTTATTTTAAAACAAAACCATTCCGGAACGGTTTCTTTTTAAAATAAAAGTATACGAGCTGTACAAGGTAATTTAAAAAAGTATAGCAGCACCGCTCCCGACCACTCCCGCTCACTTCGACCACTGATTGGATGAAGAGGAATTGATTGAAGCTCTGTGTTCGTCTAGGAAGATAACCATAAGTGTGAGATATCGCATGATAAATGTAAGATCTTACACACAAATGACCATACTCTAGAGGTACTCTTTAGGCTGGGGAAGAGGGCAGATGACATTTATCTAACGTGTAAGAAAGCTGTTACAACCTATGGTGTGGCTGTATCCACTGACAGGCTTATTGGGAGGATATACTGCAATCCATCAATTCAGTATTGGTTGTGGAACTGGAAGCTGCCGCTAAACTATTCCTGCTGTGGATTTGGGGGGATTCTTTCTTCTGCTCGTAAGAGAAGCTCTTTGTGGGCATGGCCTTGGTGTTGGCCATGAGAGGCATAGCTAGGATGTGAGGATATGAAAGTGTACCATCAGTTGAGGTTTGGGGATCATGTATGGATAGGACCATGGAGTTGGAAAAGCTGGACTATAAACAAAGGGGATCCCCGGAAAAGCACAAGAAGATCTGGGGAAAAAGGATAACAACAAGTTAATAACCCCAGTTGTAAAGTCAAGCTCCTATGGTTTTGGAGAAGGTTTACCAGTCATGCGGTCAGTCTCGGAGTGAAGTTCTTGGGCTGCATTGGTGTCACCAGAGGAGCTGGGGGAGGATGGGTAGGTGCAGTTTTGGGGGAGTGGAAGGGAGTACGTTGGGAAGTTGCGGGAAGGAGGAATGACAGGTTGTTTGTACTAGTTTTAAAAAAAAGAATAAAGCATGATATTGAAAAGAATCTGTGGCTCCACCCCACTTTAGTGACCATATACTGAATGGCAAACATAACCTGTTATGGTTGACAGAAAAGTGTTTTTTAAACCACAGTCTCAATGCTGGTGGTAAATGATCCGTACCAGTCGCTGCCCTCAACAAATCACATCGATGGCCTTGCATTCTTTCCCTGTCCCTACCATCCCTCCACGGCCTTCACCCCACCCAGCCACAACCAGGGCTTCTTGCTAAAACAGAATCCCAGCCCTACTCTCCTGTCACCTCATGGCATTTTTCTACTGTTTCTGTGAAGGTAGGACTTCCATATTTTTATCTGCATTTTGCAATATAAATATTACATTGGTGCAGAGGATGGCTAGACTGTGGTGGAGAGCATACCTGTACATTGAACATTATGCATTTTCCCTTTGTTACTGTGCCGCTATTCACCAAACTTAAAATGTTCATGGTATATTGTCCCGAACCTGTGGCAACACCCCACATTGGCGACAATACAGTAATTGGCATATATAACATTTGATGGCTCATAGAATAACCTTTTCAACCACAGTCTCAATGATGGTAATACATTATCTGTACGAGGTGCTACGAGGTGCTGCCCTTCCTAACTCGCATGCATGACATTGTATTAATTTCCTACCAACGCCATTTATCCACTCCCTTCACACCCCCACCTCTACCCTTGGCTTCCTCCTAAAACTGGTTCCCACCGCTCTCTCTCTCCTGTCTTTTGGCTGCATTCTTCTGCTGTTTCTGTCGAGGTAGGTTTTTTGAGACAATTAGGCCTCCCCCAGCATCCTCAAGTGGAAAAAGGGCCTGGGGTTGCCTGACAGACCACTGAAAAAACTAAATGGTTTCCCGTTCCAGAAGCTCCAGTCAGTGCACCTTCAAAGCACCATTTATCAGCATATGCACACTTAGATTCCCACAAAACCCAATCTGAGGGTATTCCATTGTTCTGTGAAAAGTTTGTGAATTGTGCAGAGATTTGTATGAAACTTCATGAAATATGCGTAAGAAAAGTACAGCAACTTCACACACCACCACTATCTGAGAGTACATGCTGTCCTATCACTTCATCTATTTTATAGTCCAAATGTTTCCAGAACTTCTCTGGCTCAAATTTGTAAATGTGGTTTTTACTCTGAACACAACATTTATTTTTAGTGGTTGAAAAAAACTCTCAGTTTCTTGCAAGGGAGACAATTTCCCATTGTAAATTGCATTCTTAAACCAACAGGGGAACTAAAGCAAACCATTGTAAACTTTGTTAAATGTTTTGAAGTGTAGCATGTTCCTTATATCTTTTACATGTTTAAATAGACTTTGAGTAGTCTACCCCAATCACTTCAGATTCCAAATAAATCCAAGCAGACCTGGCCCTTTATTTGTGAGAGCTCATGCTGCATACACTTTGGACACAAAGGTCAGCAGAAGGACTTTCTTTATCTCTGCAATTTGAATGGTTCATGGACAACAGCAGAGCACAGTATATGCATAACATTTTATATACATGATATAGAAATGACTGACACTCACTGTGTTGCCTGTCCAGTGGGGTGCCCATGGTCAAACGCTCTGAGCACAGCCACGATTGCAGGCAGCAAATGGTGGTTCCTGGCAAAGGTATAATCACCTCCAAATCCAATGAGCATTGACTGGAATGGTCTAGGAAAGAGTTCACGAGGTGCTTCAAGTGGAAAAGAGTCCTAAGAACTAGAAACACTTTTTTAGTCACATTCCACTCAACCATGAGCCATTCTCTTGCTGATCCCTGGTGTTGAGATAACAGTTTCTATAAAAGACCTCTCATTTTCTATGACATGTCCAGAGGGGGGGGAGGAAGGTTTATGGTCTTTGCATTACATTGTTTCCATCAGGGACCTTTCCATCGAACATTTTCCATCGAAAGAATTTGCATTGAATGCATTGGTTTAATGTCTTTTTTTAATGGGGGGTCCCCCTCAACACCCCATCTTTTACCCTTTAAAACCCCCCAAAAAATTAACCCTTTCATTCGATGCATATTTTTTACATGCAAATCCCTCGATGCAAATGCATTTGATGGAAAGGCATTTGTTGCAAAGTGCAGATACCAGGAACTAGCAGAATCTTTTTTATTGGAGGGGTGTAAACATTTTCCATGAAGGTACACGAGCATCCGACGGTAGTGAGGGAACCCCAACTAACCAATAGGAGAACGGAGAGGTCAATCCCTGAGACTTTTTCTTTAAATAATAGGCTGCAATTGTGCAAACCATTTTACAGCACTGTCAGCACACCTTCTGTGGAAAATGTCTAAAATGCCACACAGTTTACAAACGATTTTGTAGTGTAAAATATGGAGAAAAAAACAGTCGATGTCAGGTCATCAAGAGTGTTCTTGAGTATGTTTTAACACCTTTTCATGATGCCTTTGCCCACAATGTATGGCAATATTCTGCCATTGTAAAAGAAACTCATGTTCATGCTGGCTGTACCTAAACATGATCGTGCTGGCTGTGCCAATAAATACCTGTAACCCCATGTATGAACATATTCAATAAATCAATACAAAGATAGATGATTGCAGGGTTAGCACCATAAACAAGAAAACAAATAAATTACACAATGTTGATGAAATTATTCATTAGTCTTGTTCTTCAATTTCTGGTAACCTAATTTTTCATTATCAAATCAATCCAAGTGGTTTACCCTTTAGGTTTTAACTCACACTTTGCTTTTTGTGAGACACAGTTTCTCAGTTTTTCAGCACCAGTTTCTGTTTTAGATTAGTATGACTATTGTCTATTTTAGGATTTTTTGAATTTGCACATGATTGTCATGAAGAATAATGTTTCTAACTTTGATAAGCATAATTAATTCTATAAATGTCTCAGTGTATTAAGTTGCTACTAACAATCCATGACAATGCATGTGAGTTTGAAATGAGGGAATAGTGCAAGCTTAACATTTAATTGTCTCAATATTTAAGGTTGAATAATTACACTATGGTTTAGGAAGGAGCTCTGTAGGCCAGTATCCCCACGTAAGAAATGTCTCATGCTTGCTTTGCCCATAATGCCAGTAAAGATACTATTAGAAAAGTATCCTTGAAAATTCTCACTGGATACTTTGCGAAACAAATTGATGTTTCACACACACGTGTGATGGCAAGGACACAAGCAACGCGGCAAACTTTATCCCTTCCAGAGTTGCTGTTATTTATTGCATTCAGCTCAACGGATTAGCTTGAACATTGCAACTGGAGACTCTGTGAATACTAATTGATGTTACACACACACGCACAGCAAAAATGACACGAGCAATGCAGTTGCATTCAACACATTCAGAGTAGCTGTGGTTTATTGCACACAGCCCAATGGGAATCCTTGCCTAACAGAATCACATCTACGTGTGCCGACAAACACAACAGTGTCATCTGTCAAGAATTGCCAACAGCAATCCTACACTTACAGTAGCTGCTTCCAGCACAAATTAGCCAATTTCCCCACTTTCCATCCACTTCGTCCTGATGAGGCCGGTCTGCAAATCATCTTGAGGACCCTTGGAAACTCGAGTCAACGAAGACCATGAATGTCACAAGTTTCCCCCCCTTGTCACCTGCCTGTGTTGTTTGTTCGAGTTCTTCGATGAAATCTTCTTTCGCACAGTTCGGGTCTTGTATAACCCTGTGCGTGGGTCCTCGGGTTCCAGCGTGCGGTTCGTGTCCCGTCTCCAGGGAGCGTTCAGATGTCTGGCAAAAAAGTCCAGGAAATGGCGAGGAGCGCACTCGGAAGGCGAGTGCGAAGGAGATCCAGGAGTGCAAGGTGAGGACAAAAAGGGGAGGATGAAGGAGGAGGAGGAAAATTAGGGGACCGGGAACCAGGAACCAGTGGAAATCGCTGTACGAACTACGGCAGAACACGTCTGACTACTGCAAGCAGTAGCGTTGAGACGCGCAGGGCCGCGGGGCGTGCCTGCTTTGTAGAATGCAGAACATACAATGCGGAGACTGTCAAACAGCGTTTCACGTTCAGCGGCCATGTTGGGAGTTCTGCTGAGTTCAGTCCCCTATGGGCCAGGGACCACGAAGTCCAGAAGGGACGCATCCGGTGGTTCATGACAATGGATATATATATATATATATATATATATATATATATATACATATATCCAAGAAGTTAAGAAGTACAGCTTTTGTAACAATATACAACCTGTAGATAGTAACACCAAAATAGTGAAAAACCTTGGACATTTGCAGACAACTTTGTGGTCCTATGTATCCAGTTTATTTAGTTCACGTACAATTCTGTATGATTTTAATGTGTTTTATTTTTTGATTATGATTGGTTATGTTATGTTTGTGTGTGCTATGTAAGAGTGGTGTGAAAGCAGTAGGTGAGTCTGTCAAATGGTAGGCAAGTCGTGTCAAATTTTTTTTTAGGTAAATTAAGCCATGTCACTTTTGAATTCTTTGGAATGACAATATAGATAAGAATACATAATTTTTAGTTTTATATCCATTGAAAGATTGCTTTTTTTGAAAAATGTTGCTATATATGGCCAGAGGGCACTGTACTTCTTGTGTGTGTGTTATTGAACTAGATTAGGTTGTTTAGTGCCCTAGCCCCTGTTAAGCTTTTCGCTTGCACCCTCTTCTTGTGTTGCTTTGCCCATAATGCCAGTAAAGATACTATTAGAAAAGATGTCCATGCTTGATGCACCAATTTAGGTCTGTATCCCTTTGCGAGAAAATAAACCTCTTTGCTTTGCCCAAGATATCAGTAATGATACTATAAAAAAACATGGCCATGCTGACTGTGCCATTACAGGCCAGTATCCCTGGATAAGCACACTCATGCTGGCTTTGCCCTTAATGCCAGTAATAATGCCATCCCACTCTAAGAACATATGTTGATGATGGCTGCGCCAATGTGGGCTAGTACCTGCATGTAAGAACACCCATGTTGTTTTTGCCCATAATGCCAAAAATAATGCTAGACCACTGCAAGAAATCATTTCCATGCAAGCTGTACGAATGTAGGCCAGTATGTCCATGCAATAGGACATATGATGTTGGCTTTGCCCATAATGCCAGTAAACATGCTAGTCCCACTGTAAGAAAATATGTCAATGCTATCTGCACCAACGAGGGGAAGCATTCCTGTGTAATAACATTCATGATGACATTGATTCTGCAATATTGCCAGTAAAAATGATTGCACTAAATGCCAGTAAAAATGCTATGGCACTTTAATAAAACACATGTATACTGGCTTCTTAAATATAGGCCGTTATGCCAATGTAAGAACACTCATCGTGTTGGCTTTGCCCATAACTCCAGTAAATATGCTTGTCCATGACACCAGCAAAAAGGCTATGCTTCTGTATGAAAATATGTCTGTAGTGGCTGCACCAATATATGACTATCCTCATATTACAACACTCAACTTGTTGGCTTTGCCCATAATGTCATAACAAATATTAAGCTTTCATTTTGGGAGCTAGAGACACCACAATCAGAGGTTCTCCCATGGGAGGATGTACGGACACACATTCATACACATTTCACGTGCACCCATACCCTAAAACGTACACATCTCACTCCTATTCTCTCATTAACATGGTCTCCCAAACACTACAACATATACACTGCAATCTTCTTCTCACATTCACACATGAACCTATATGCTACAACACACACACACTGCACTATAATTACTCTCATTCACATGCACACACATTTGATCCAAGATGCACAATGCACTCTCATGCAGCAGGCACACATTTGCGCTGGGTAGAGGATGGAACCTGAGAGGACAGGATGGGGAAGAGTGAAGGGGCAGGAAATGCAGAGAGATGCAGAAATCAATAAACAGGTTGTGTGGAGACAATGATGAATACATTACGACAAATACCTTTTTTTCAGTCCCTGTGTATCCTTTCACTTCATGTCCTCCTGGCTGGCGGGCACGATAAGTGCTTTATTGTAGAGACCAGCTGCTGGACAATATTGGGATTTCACTTCAGGAGTACTATACTATTATTGCCACAGTACCAGCTTTTTTTAGTAGGGCTTATATACTTTTGAATCGACCATACTAGCACTTCTCCGCTGGGCAGCTAACCTTGCAATGGTGTATTAGGGAAGTACAGCGCTTCTTCAAAATAAAGGATTGAAATTGAGGTGTCAGTGTGAATGGAAGATAGGGCTGTTTCTGAGCCCTTATCATGGGAGAAGTGAGAACTTGTAGTCAGAACCTCTCTGCCCACTTTCTAAGAACTGACAACCACTTATGTCTACTGCAGGTTCCATCTACCTGGTACCTTTGAAAGTTGGGAGTTGTAAAATGTTCAGTTGTTTGTTGTTGATAATCTTCGGGTGTTTCATGGCTCAAGAGAGGACCCTCTCTGGTTATGCTCCTATCGTCCTGTATTAGACGTTGACAACTTCTTCACTTCTTCTTGTCAGAGGAGTAGATCGAAGACACAGAGAAGTTCAACTGAATGTGAAGTATATTGCAGACTGCTCCAGTCTGGCCAAGGTGCAGGTGCATTGTCGTATTGGTGCACGAAGATATTGAAACAGGCAAAGAGGCACTCCAGTGGGTGTGTTGTTCAGTTAAAGGTTCGGGCATCTTAAGGAGATGGAGGTCTCTGCTCTGTCAGCTGTTGGTGCATTTAATTGCTGGTGTTCTTGCCTCTTCATGGCCATGGTCAGCACAGTGACTCTGTCCAGCAGGGCTTCTCAAGGGCCCATGAGTCAAGACTTCGTGTCAAGGCTGTCTTGCTAATACAAGGGGACTGGGTACAATCGACATCTCACACTGGTAGCTTGTTTCTGATTCCCCTGAATTTCAGACAGAGTGTTGCCATTAGGAGGGACATGGAAGGGGTAGGTTCCAGTAGGGCTACCTCTAGTCCGTCTTCATTTCAACAACTTCTTACAATCAATGTTTTCTTACATGTGTTTTCTATTCCTACACTGTTCCTAGGGGTGGGTTTAATGTTTTGAATATCACCAGTATGGTGTTTTGCCACATTTTGCATTTTCTCTTCCCACAGTGTTTCCAGGGGTGTGTTTGCTGTTTTAAATCTCACCACTGTTGTGTTTTTGTCACACTTGCATTTCTCTTCCCACTGTGTTTCCAAGGGTGTGTTTGCTGTTTTTGTTTTGCCATTGTAGTGTTGGACCACATTTGCATAATTCTTTCTGCATCCAGACCGTTGCATCCCAGGGAATACAGTTGTGCCCCACTGGGGCTTCGGTCCTCACCTTCACAAACATTTGCAATACACTCTGTTTGGACTACACCCACCGAAAACATACATCAACCTCAGCCTGAATGGCACCTCCCATAGAATACAGCTGAGTCCCACGCAAAATTCGCTCCAGCCATTCACATAGCCTGACTCTCATGAACTATTGACTCTTTGACAATTTGTCACAGCTCCCGTCTGCATACATGATAAATATGGGCTTCTGTTAGGGACCTAGCCACTCCATACCTACCTTCGTTATGGCCATAAATGCACACATGCTTTTTACAACTCCTCACATCACTTCTCAATCCTCTGACTGCGATATTCCAGTGGGCATTCCTCTTCACAGTGCTTCAAGGCCATATCAATGGCAGTAAGTACTATACAAATACCAAATAACATAACATAAAACGTAGCTAGAGCAGATCCTTCACTTCGGTGGGAATTGGTGACAGTATAAAGATCCCAAGTCTTAATCAAAGCCTTGCACTCTTTCAGCCATGTTGGCGGACACCAAATCAGCAATGGCTGCCTTAGTTATACTTTGCAGGTTACAGCTTGGATCTGGCATTTATGGTTAGCACTTTGGACTTTATTTTATTTATAACTAAGGCATTGCTTCCCGAATATTTTTCAAAGGCTTGCAACATTCGAGAAATTCCCACTCTAGTACACTCTATCAACAAAATATCGTCTGCATATGTAATCCAGTGTTCCTTGTTACCAAGGAGCACTGAAGAAACAATAGCAGATTTGTCCTGGAATTCCCCATGTTCTGCCAAGTACAAATTAAAAAAGAAGGGGGGCCAAAACACACCCCTGGCGCAGGCCGTTTTTGGCTGAAATGACTGAGTCTAACATTCAAAGTATTTTAACTGTGGAGACGTATAAGGATATTCAGTAAGTGATTAGGATTCCCCAGTTCTTCAGTTTTTGCCTGAATATCTGACGATCCACTTTGTCAAATGCCAGCGTCAAGTTAACACCAATCAGAAATATTGTGCCTAATTTTTTCTGTCATACCAGCTGTTGCAAATGGTCCAATACAAATGTGCTGTGATGGATCCCACGGTTCTATGCTAATTTTCCAAATAGTTTTTTTTCTAAGTACTTTACGATGTCGTAATTACTAAAAAAGCTTAATTTATTTTTAATTTTGGGGGTTTTCACCCTAAGCCCCCTTTCTCTATTGTTTGACCCTTACACCAACCCATTCCCAACCCATTACTACACTCCACATCTCCACCCATATATTTCAATGAGTTCTTTTCTAAGTAATTCCAATGTCAGAAAGTACTTTGAAAAAAAGTCAGTTAGAAAATAAAAGCAATAGCGGCCTCCACACATTGCCTAAAACCAATTTGATTTACGTTTAAGATGCCAAGTGATTCATCTTAAGATTTTAACTCGGCCAACAGCAGAGATGAATTGGCATCCATTAACGCTATCGGGTGGTAATTCGCTGGGTCAATTCTATTACCCTTTTTATAAATCGGTATAGTAATGGTGGAGAACCAAGTCTCTGGGAAAATTTGAGAATACATTATTGATTGAAAAAAACTAAGGAGGGTAGAGGCCCAAAAAGTGGGTTCAATTTAAAAATGAGATTGCAAAGCCCATTTGGGCCAGGAGCCCGAGAGGATCTACACTTATTAATTATTCTTTAAATGTCCTCCATTCCAAACTCCAGGTAATATTCCCCATGGGCTTTAATTAGATCTCTCCTATTAAGTTTGTATTACCGTGAAGTTATCCATAATAAATACCTACTGAGAAATTATCAAATTCTTTTCAGTCAAATTGTTATTTTAATTATGTAGGGTGTGACCCCCACACCTTGCCACTTCCCCCTACCTTCACCTATCCACTTACCCCACTCCACATCCATATATTATTTAAAATGTACCAAAATACCACACAAATTCAACCAAATAAATTCAGTCATTTCTCATTAGGTATTTTTGTATTCAATAATTTCTGCAGACACCCTTAAGTTTGCTTGCGTTAAGATTCAGAAAGTAATTTTTCCAATTATACTCCAATATTGGCTTTTCTTGATTTTCAAACTAGGAGCTATTCTTTACATTAACTAGCTTTCAGAAATGTCTATCCGATTTGCCAATAATGGTCTTCCACATAGCCTCACCCTCAATTTGATGGATATGTGAACGCATTACTTTTGGTTTATTCTTATAATTCAGTTTTTCTTTCGCATTTACATTTTTAATATTAATACCAGAGTTTTTTAGTAGGTACCTGTGGTACATATTTAAATTTCCTGTCGATCCTGGAAATTGGGAAAAGAAAAGGATTGCATCAAGCTTTGCATAATATCTTTAACCAGCTTCAACTAGGAACCTTTACTTATCTTCATTGAAAGAGAATTTACCCACCTCCTCTTAAAATCCTGCATAAAGCCTTGCATAGCTCTGTCGGACCATCTCAACCTGTTTCTGCCCTTATTTACTGCTACAGAAGGCACCATACTTAAAACCTGTAAAGCTGTTAAACAGGTAAAATTACCCTTAAGCACACAATGATCACTTGGGGAGCCATCTTGAGTAAAACAATTATTAAACTGATAAAAGAATTCATCTGATACAAACAGAAAATCAATTCTTGAATTTTGTGACCCTCTTTGTCAATTAGCAGCCCCCTCCAGATCCCCCTCAATATTCCCATCCATAGACTTCAATCCCCATTTCTTTAAAAAACAGTCCATTTTCAGCCAAGGTTGTTGTCTTGCGGACACTCTCTCCTTGGCCATATGCAGGCAATTGGTATTGAAATCTCTGGCAATTAGCATTGGACCTGCCTCACTCAAGATTTCCCAATTCAGCAACACCTCTTCTAATTTGAACATGAGCTCCGACTGTATGACCTCGAAATAATTGCAATACATAGTCACAATCAGTATTGGACTAACTCAATTTTTAAATAAAACTTTAATTTTTTTTTTTTTTTTTTTTTTTTTTTTTTTTGTATTTAATCAACAGATTTTTACAAAAATGATTTTTTATCATAAAATTCGCATAAAGCTGGTGCTGTCGCTAAAATGTTGCTGTAAAATGTTGCTTAAAATGTGCCATCCTCGCGGATTATGCCCGTGGCAGATTTAATGATTCTAGTATTTTGTACGTGGCTATCTGCCATTTTGTCTTATCTCCTCCCATTAAGCGAGCCCAACAAGTGTCTTCGTCAGCTATAATGAAGTCAGAAAAAATATGTCTCAGGTAGCGGCTTCTTGCTTGTTGGTTTGCAGCACATTTTAGCAATAAATGACGTATTGACTCTGTTTCTTGTATGTTGCAAAAACGACAGAGATTGGATTCAGTTTTGCCTCTTATTGCCAAGATCTCGTTTGTTGGCAAGAGATTGAGGCGAGCACGTAGTAACATATCTCTCTCCTTCCTACAAGGGAATTTTTTGATGAATTCTTGTAGTTCGTTTAGTCTTTTTACGTTTGGAGGCAGATGTGCAGTTAACTTGTTTTTTTCTGCAATTTCCAGAGTTCGTATCCAATCGTATTCTCTTAGTTTTTTGAGGACTCGTTTCGGGTTGGTGATTAGTGTTTCTTCGTTCTCCTGAATTTGTTCCAGCATCTGGATGTTGTCGTTTTTCCATTTCGTTAGGCTTCCAGTATTGGTTCGTTCAAGTTCTTGTTTTATCAAATTGTAAATTGATGGAGGCTCCGCCATCCGGCATTTCCTATAAAGCATCAGTTTTCCCTGTTCAACAGAGCTTTTAAGGGACGGCAGGCTGAGCTCTTTACGAATCGAGGCACCTGGGGCTGAGTTAGGCAGCATAAGGACTTTTCTCCAAAACTTTGACTCCATTTTTGTCCAGATATCTAAAGGCAGGTTTATCATGGCGTCGCCTCCATATGATAGAGTTGGCATAACTTTTTTCTTGTAAAATTCTCGCACTGGTATCAGCGAGTATCTGCCAAACTTTCTATCTATTGCCCTGGCTTGGGCTGCCATTAAGTTTACTTTCGTTGTTAATGCTATTTGCATGGCTTTGTCTTGTTTTGTGCTGTCTAATGTGACTCCTAGGTATTTAAAGACCAAGACTGTATCAATTGGTTCGCCCTCCAGATTTAAGCTCGGACCTTTGCTTTTTCTAGTCGCCTTCCCGAATCTCAGCAATTTGGTTTTTTTGATGTTGATTTCTAGCCGGTTTTCTTGCATATATTTCTGTAGACTTGTCATTTGACGTTGTAGTCCCACGGGAGTATAGTCCAAAAGTACTAGATCGTCCGCGTATAAGAGCCTTGTTATTGGTGTTTTACAAATTTTCGGTGGAAAAGATCGTATAGTTGTGTCCGAGCCATTTATATCACCAACAAATGCTAAGAATAAGGCCGGGGCCAGTGGACACCCCTGTTTCACACCTCTAGCTGTTGGTATCTGGTTTGATAGTAAGCCGTTTTGATCCAGACGGATCCGTATACTGGTGTCTGTGTATAGTGCCTTAATTGGGTTCAGCAAGGTTGCAGGACAGTCCCATTCCTCCAGTTTAGACCAGAGCCTTGCCCTGTCTATACGATCAAAGGCCTGGGTCAGATCGATAAAAGCCACAAAAATGTTAGGGCCCCCTTCCAGGGCTTTGTTTTTCAGGACAGAAAGGAGTAGAATATTGGCCGTCGTGCCCATGTTTTTCTTAAATCCCGTTTGAAATGGGTCTTCACAAGGTGCTTTTGCTGCCCATCGCTTAAAGTGGTCTAGTAACATTGCTCCAAACACTTTCCCTATGACATCGAGGAGCGCTATAGGTCTATAATTCATTGGATTCTTTTTGTCACCTTTTTTAAAAATTGGTACCACTGTTGCTGATTTCCAGGACGACGGTATAGTTCTCAAATCCGCACATTTTCTGAAGATTTTACTCAGAAGACTTGCCCATTCTTCGGGATTTGTTTTTAAGTCCACGTTTGTGACCCCGTCGGGCCCCGGGGCTCTTGAATTCTTTAGACTTAATATCTTTAGTCGGATCTCCTCGGAGTCGTCTACTTTTAGCCATGGGCCTTGCTCGTGTCCCACGGGTTCACTAGAGGGTTTCGTTGGAGCCAAGTACATTGTTTCAAAGTGTTTTACCCATGTTGTTTCTCCCACCTCACTTATTAATGATTTTTCTTGTGCGTCCGTCGTGGCTCTCAAGGTGCTCCAAAATTCTCTTGTGTTTCTCCCACTAATCATTTTCAAGATGTTTTCCGAGTCTTGTTGGTAGAGTTTTAACCTGTGTTCTCTAACCCAGGCTTTGTAGTGCTTTGCTGCCGCCGCTGCTTCTTCGTATGCTGCCGGTGTATCATTAATTTTTGCTCTTCGTTGGATTTTGCGAAGGATGCGGCGTTTCTCCACCAAAGGTTTATCGAACACATGTTTTGGAGGATTTCCACCAAATTTTTTTACAAACGTGGTTTTTTTGTATTTTGTTAGAAGAGGGATATAGTTAGTTTTGTTCTCCTCCGCTATTTCCGTCATGGAATTAAATCGATTTTCCAGTTCCACAATGTGCTCCTTTGATAGTTTTAATCGATTTCCTTGTCCGTTGACTGTGATGTTGGCTTTCATGTAGTCATTCTGGGGGCTTGATGTCTCCCAAGAAGTTGAGAGCAAATTGTGATCACTGGCCCTTGTTCTGATTATTCCAAAGTCTTTTGTTATAGCCAAGATCGGTTCCGTGACGAACATATAATCTATTGTTGCCTTTGAATTATTTCTTTCCCATGTTGGCAGATGCTTTGGGTCTGGGAAGGCTTCTTGTAAATTGTGCAAAT
The DNA here is from genome assembly GCF_040938575.1 of Ambystoma mexicanum. Classification (NCBI taxonomy): domain Eukaryota; kingdom Metazoa; phylum Chordata; class Amphibia; order Caudata; family Ambystomatidae; genus Ambystoma; species Ambystoma mexicanum. The sequence continues at coordinate 1,146,775,513 of NC_090927.1, forward strand.
TTCTTGATTTCATTAGACGGGTCCATAGTATTCCGCGCTGTTCTCCCCGCTGCCTGTTTACTTGACTGCTTCCTTTCTCTGGATCTGTAGAGCATATAGCGTTTAGATCTCCGCAGATCATGAAGTGATTTACTAAGTGTTCCGCCATGGCTATATCCAGTGCTTCTTCAACTTTCTCCAGGAAGGTAGTTGTTTCTGTAGATGCTGGATTCCAGTAGACATTTGCTATAATTAATGGTGTTTTTCCATAGCTCTCTTTGTTATTTGTCTTGCGAGTCCATGAGGCTTTCACCATCAGTATTTCCAGGTTACTGATCAATGTCTTGTCTAGTGTGATCCCACTTCCGTTTTTGCAGGCGATCAGGAGCCCTGAAGATGGTCTTCCCAGACGGCCCTTGTTTGCGGGTGCCAAGATTATATCAAAACCTCGCATAGAGGGCGGTTCACACAGCCAGGTTTCTTGGAGGCATATTAAATCGTATGCTCCTAAAGTCATGTCGCTAGCCGATAGGAGGTGAAGATGTCCTCTCGTATTCCACGAGCACATTTTTATTGTTTGCTTCTGTTCTCCTCCCTTGCATTTCCCTCGTTGAATGTGCTCGACTCCAGGAAACTGCTATTTTTGCTTCTTTTCTGTTAGTACTTTTGGCAGCCAGGACCATATTCCTTTCATTGGGGCACATTTTAATGAAGGTTCGCTCTCAGTTTTGTTTTGTTGTTGTTCCTGATTTTGTTTCCTGCTAGTCGCTGTTTCCCTGGCTCTATGAGTGTTTCTTGGATCCTCTTGTTTTCGTTCCTGTTTTCGCGAGGATGTTTCCATGTCACTATGGCTCAGTCTCTTGTCTTCTATCTGATTTCTTCCATACTGGATGTTTTCCTTTAACTTCAATGATTTTTGGCCTTCTCGCTTTTTCGTTTCTTCCGTCTTTTCCTTAACTCCGAAACTTGTGTAGCTTTTCTTTGTTTGTAAGTTGGAGTTACTCTGTTTATTTAAGTTTTTATCTGGAGATTCTTTCCTCTTCATGTCATTGCTGTCATATTTTTGCTGTGTCTGCGTCACTTGGTACACCCTTAAATCGTATCCCATGTTTTCTAGTTCTCTTTTATTTTCAAGGAGGGTGTTTTTTAACTTCGTTGACGCTATATGCAAGTAAGTTCTGGCCTTGGAGTTTCTATGACTTGGTTCTACCACTAATAAATCTTCTGATTTGATATGTTTTAGGTTTCGGATGTATTTGAACAACTTTAATACCGAGTTTCTGTTTAGTGTTACCTTGTCCTCATTTTCTTCTACTTGCGTTATTTTAATCTGCCATTTCGCTTGGTCCCATTTCCTAGGCTTTGGGTTAGGCCATTTGGTCCTGTCTCTATACTGTGGACTCAGTTCTCCGTAGCCACGTGATGAAGTTGTGATGATCTTTTCATTTTTCCCGCGTTTGTCATGATTATATTTCATATCCTTGCTCGTTTGCGGATATCCTCTTAAGTTTATCCTTTCGCTCTCTTGCTCGTTTTGGCGATACTGAAAGTTGATTTGCTGTGTTAGATTTGAGCATTCTCCCTCGCGGGCCTCTTTTCTTGCGCGGGAATGGTGGTCTACCTTCTTTAAAGTTCTGCCACTCCATTGATCTGGTGTTCTTGATCTCGCCCTTTCTCTCTCCTTTTTTGTATCCATCATTTGTTTCAGAGTTTTTTGTCTCAACGTTTCCGTGGCCTTAATTTCGTTTTTATCTCTACTACATGTCTTTGCCAATTTTTGTTTTTGGCGTTGTTCGGTCCGTTGTGAGTTTCCCTCTACTTTATTGTCTGCTTTATTGCTTTTACCGGCCAGTTGTGAGTACAGACTTTGGGCGGTTTTCTTTGGACTTGAGTCTGAGTTAGAGTCTTCTGACACGTATTGACTCAGGTTCATTAGTTCATCGTGTTCCGGAAAGTCAAATATTGTCTTCGGTGGTGCTGTCTTAATCGTTTCCGAATTTTCCTGTCTGTTCGTGAGTTCTATATTTATATCCAAGCTCTCCTCCATGCATACTTTATCTTTGTGATTTGCTGGCCGCTTAAAGACTTGAAAAATCGCCTCTACTGGTTCTGTACGTGTCTTAGGCAGCTTAGGTAACGATTTTTTTGTTCCCTCTTTTTTTTTTTGAACAATTTCTCCTCCCTGAAGTTGGTCTCCAGGTATTTCAATTGTAATTTCTGGTTTGTTTGAATTCAGTGTACACTCTGATTGATCTAGACAGGTATTCGTCCGACTTCCTTTAGTGACTTTTTCTGTGGATGATTTGCTCTCTGTTAAGTCTATCGTGATAGTTGTTTGAGTTTCTATAGTTTTTGTCGTCGTTGCGAGAGCCTCATCTTTCCCACGTGTTTGGTTGGGTATGGCTGATGTTTCTTGGTTCGCTTCTTGGTTGTTTTTTTTCCTGGCTTCTAAGGCCATGATGTATGCTTCTAAAAAGATGACTTTGCTGTACATCATTGCTTGGATACTGGTGTGATCCTTCAATGAGTCAGCAATGGCTTCGTAGAGCTTCATGAATGGAGCAAGTGCTATATTTACAGATGACATGATGGAAAGTAGGTCAGTCTTTTTGTTTAAGTGTTCAGCTGAGCTCGAAGAATATTGCTGTGTTGGAGTTCTCCTTAATGGGGCGTCAATTATAACTGTTGTCTTGTTTCCCCCCAAGTTTTGTGATGGTGCAACAGTATCGAGTAAACGACTTCGATGTTCCGTCGTATCTGGTCGAGGGCTAAGTGGTTCATGGCCCCACTGGTTTTGATGGTTGTTCTGTCCGTGTTTTTTCGTTTGGGTCAGAACTGGAGTTGTCGCTTTAGACGGGATTGGTTGATCCCCTGAGTGTGTGTTTTCCTCCATTTTACTCAGATGTCGTTCCCGTATAGTCTCATCGTTTACTATCGGGTCGGGCTCCAGAGGTGGATTTGTGGATGTTATGTTGTCTGATTCAGACGTATCTCCTTTCTCCAAATTTGAAACTAGTGTAGTATCTATTTCCCGCAGTGTTTTGTTTGTCTTGTCCATCCCTGTTTGTATGCCACCCAAGGTTCCTTCTTTCTCACCAATATCTGGTTTTTCAAATAGACTTTCCCTTTCCTGTTGGTATTTTGATTTCTCCTGTTCCCTGGCCCTTAAGTTGTCCCGTTTCTCCTTTTCTTCTGTTGTTTTTATGTTGATTTGTAGATGCAGATCGCCATTGAGTGTCTCCATTTCTTGCAAGGTCGTTGGGGGGAGAAGTGTCTTAAGTGTTGCCGGCTCTTCGCTTTCTTTTTCATCTAACTGATTCAATGATCCCTCTTTCTCTTCCAATGTTAAGACGTCCTTCACTCCTGGTTCTCCACTCTTTTTACAGTCTAACCTTCGTAGTTTGAAAGGGGGCAAGCATTCATTTAAAGCATCGAGTATCTCCATGTCTGATAGCTCCATGTGATGTCTATTTATCCCTTTTGTGTTAGCTCGAGCCATAAAGTAGTTTGTCATTGGATTTTTTTCATTTGTTGTTGACCTATTTTTATTGAGGTGTTTACCACTCTTGTTTCTTTTTGTGGTGATTTTGACCCTTTGCCTTTGCCTTTTTTTACTGTTAGTTGTTTTGCTGCCATCACTGGCCGTAAGAACTTCTTCCATGTCTATTTGATTGTCCTTGTCGTCTGTACTGTCTTCTGCCTCTGCGTGGATTGCTGCCACCACTTGGATTTGGCCCGGCATCAACTCCCCCTGATGGGCCATGTTGGGAGGCGCTCGGCTAGGCTCGCCGGATGGTGCGTGTTTTGTGGTCTCTGCGACGTCCACCCCTCCCCCGCCTTCCTGGCCGTTCTTCACCCCACTCGTAGCTAAAAAGCCGACTATGTGCGTCCCCGGTGTCTCAGCCGAGGAGTCTCCGCGCTGGTCACCCAGGTCCATCGCGACCTGCTCCACAACGGGGTCCGGATCGAGCTCAGATAGTAGTTGCAGTGGTGGCGATGGATGCGGTTGTGGTTTTTTCGTTGCATTTTGCGGAAATACCCCTCTTGGAGTCAGCGATGAGTTTGAGGGGTCTGTTTGTTGTATTTGTACATTTTGTTCTAATTGCGGAGCCCAAGTCTGATGTAGAGATTGTTGGCCACCCTTGTCTAGCAGACCCCCTTCACTAGTTTTGTCATTTTCGTTTCTCTTAGGACTACGTGTCGGTGTTCTCTCATGACCCCTAGAGGTGCTTCCCTGTTGTTTTTGGGTCATTTTCATGCTTCTCAGGCACCTACCTTCTTCTTCTTCTGGGGGGGAATCGCTGATCTCCGTTTTTCTATTTGGTCTTGCAACCCTAGCGGTCATGACTTTGGCAGGGATCACGGGCTCCTGGCTTGATTGTACGCCACCAGCGCCTAACAGCCGCACAACAGCCAACGCCCTCTACTCCTATCGGGCTCAACGCCGCGAGGGTGCACTGCCTCTGCTTTTATGGCAGAGGATGACACGTGAGCGGTCACGTGAGTACCAAAGCTCCGCCTCCTCCAGGAAGCTGAGGATTTGCCTGCAAGAGCCTGCGGGTGAATAGCGCGAGTGAAGGAAACTCCCAGCGCTTACTCCAGGCACAGGCACAGAGGCTTCCAGGACACGTGAGCTGCACAGTTTTCAGTTCGTTTTCTCGTGGAAGAAGAGCGCCGCTCGGCAGCGCTGCCTCTGCTTTTATGGCAGAGGATGACACGTGAGCGGTCACGTGAGTACCAAAGCTCCGCCTCCTCCAGGAAGCTGAGGATTTGCCTGCAAGAGCCTGCGGGTGAATAGCGCGAGTGAAGGAAACTCCCAGCGCTTACTCCAGGCACAGGCACAGAGGCTTCCAGGACACGTGAGCTGCACAGTTTTCAGTTCGTTTTCTCGTGGAAGAAGAGCCTTTAATTGCAAAAATACATGGGACATGGTCAAAAAAGATCTGGGCTTCCCTCGCCCAGTCTGAACCCACAGGTTTTAGCAGCCCCCCTCATGGCATCCCTAGAACGCCCCCCAAAGCCATATGTTGACATACCAGAAAACCATCAAGAATAACCTTTGATTTCAAAAAGATTTCCTGTAAGTCTGCCCATCCGACTGAATAATGGTGTTTGGTGTACTCGTAAGATGGGAGAAGTCGCTGGAATTCTATGAGATAATGCTACAAAAACGACGATAGAAACGGTTTCTGCCAAGGACTCTGCAACCCAAGACCAACTCCTTGTTACTGTATGGCTTCAGATTTTCTCTGTAAAAGCCACTTTCAAAGGGGAATTTCTTTGAGCTGTGCAGCTAATCGAGACACCAAAAGGACGAGCCACAGCCCTGCTGACCTTTTTGGAGTCCACATACAGACAGAAATCAAATCCTCTTTGTCTGAGCATGTCAACATAATATAGCAGGTACATTTGAACCAATATGGATGGGATATCTAATACTGCCACATCCAATCGGTCCTCATGAAACAATTCCACTCTAGAAATGTCCCATGTAGTAATAATCCTTGAATCAGAGATATCATAGAATAAGGCTAATATTGTGCTCCTATTTCGAATAATATTATCTTCTTTAGGGAAGATAGATTACATTATAAACCTTATATGGCTCGAATCAGAGGAGCTCTCTGGATTGTACATAAGCTCCCTGGCATTTTGATCCTCCCCACAAGTAGAACTGTGGGTTCCGACAATACCCTTAGAGATATATTCCCCATAATGGACCGGGGAATCGCCACATGGTACCATGACACTTGGTTGTATTTTGGGCAATGGAGGGCTTTATCCAGCTAACTCAGCTGCAGAAATGCAAAAGGAAATAGGAGGGGTAGAGATCCCTTCACAAGACTCCTGCCCCTAATTTGCCCCAAAACTTGCAGAGAGCTCTCTACTCACTGCAACATGGAACTACTTGATGCATCTGTCAACTTAGTGGCCTCCTGCTTCATTTCAACTGGTTCAGATGTGGACCCGCCAATCTAGCTAACCTTGCCAAGATTTTTCTTCTTCTTGCCCCCCCTGCATAAATATGGGGGCTATAGACCTTGCCGGGGGGACAGAAGCATCTTGGAACATTTAATCATCTTCCAGCTTGGAGTTGTCACAATCTTCCAAAATGGAGATAGAGTGAAGAAACTTCAAGGAGGAGCTTTTATTATTATTTTCATGTTTAGTATTTTTGGGCTTAGTTAAGTGGGACTCTGCTCCTTTCAGCCTCTTCCTTCTTCTTGCATGTCTCTTTGTCAAGACTTTAACGTTCCCAAGAGAGGTTTCCCCTTCTATGTCCCTGGCATTGTCGGCGGGGGAGGATTCCGCATGAAGTAGTTCCTGCAATTGGGCCATCAGTGGGGGTCTCATTCACCATTCCTCCACCCCCTTTCTTCAATCACCACAACGACCTGCCCACATTTTATATTTTCTTCGACTACGGAAACCATATGCTGCTCATCTTGTAATTCAGTGCAATTGATGTTTTTTAAATCTGTGAGAATGGTCAGGTAGGTTGCCAATTTCTCTTTTATAACCTCCAAGGTATTTCCGTTCATGTTGTTTTTGCACATTGCTTTCATTTCCATAATAGATTGTGAGCAGGTCGCCAGTTCTGTTTCCACTTCAATTACTGTCAGAGTGAGCTTTAACTTCTTCCCTTCCCACCTCCAAAATGTTAACAAACAAATTAAACACTACCTTTAAAGACATGAGGGTACAATAGCTTTCTTCCCCATGCAAAGGAGACTGGATAGGGTTTTCTATTGAGTCCAATGATTGGGAAAAATCTGATTCCTTTTTAGCCCCTGGGGACTCTTGGGTCTGAAATATAGCGCGAGTCACTCATAGCGTGGGGGAAGTAATAACATTCTCCTCAGGATGAATAAAAAATAGAGGTGGCTGAAAGCGTAAATTCAAGTGCTACGATGCACTGGGATCCCTCCAAAAAATCCGGCTCTAAACTGCAACTTTTAGCCTCTGCTCTGGGCGGTTCCACCATATGGGGCTCATCACGAGTTGGGCACTAAACCCGGCGGTATTACCGTCAGGGCTATTAGCTCTACCGGCAAACCCCCCGTAATAGCGCCGGATCATGTGTTTGGCGGAACGGTAAATCCCCATTCCCCATTGGACCCATTCGGGACTTTCCCATTCCCCATTGGGCCCAATGGGGAATGTTTGGCGCTATTACCGCCAGCGCTATTAACGCTGGCGGTAAGAGCTCTGAAAATCAGCAAAATCGCTGCAGATTTGCCTCCAGCTTATAGCTGGGGGCAAATCCGCCAAGCTCGTGATTTGGCAGACCCTTAAATGCAGCGGTAATAGCATTAGCGCCGCATTTAAGGGTTAACGCCAAACTTATGATGAGACAGATAGTATGGGGATCATTTGATGACCCTTCCTTTGGAACATTATATGCTGAAACAAGCGAGACATCACGCGGGCCACCACTTCTCAAGTTGTACATTCTTCTGGGATCAGACCCGATGCAATTAATTTAAAAGCTACACCTCAGAAATGTCTTATCACGATTAGCAGAGGGCAGCTTGTACCAGTAAAAACAAGCCATATTTTTTGTTTTAGGAAGTGCACAGTTTACAGTTCTTAGCAGTCGATGATAGCTGGAAATTATGGCTGTAACACTGCTAAGTTGCCAAACTGCCTGCCGGTACTAACACATTCCAAAACTGCTTCCAATGGGTGATTTAGTGACTCACTGGTTAATGCTGCCACACCGCAAAGCCACAGGCTGCAGGTCTGCAACTCTGCACACTTTCCACACTTACTCACGGGCACACTTTGCGCTCTGACGGCATTTTTAAATCCTTTCCAGGAAGTAGAGTGCCAAAACAGCCATCAGGGAAAGCAGTCCACACCAGAGTCACCAGCACAGTTGCAATGTGCTGCAAGTCTGCACACTTTCCACACTAACTCACACACCTGCAATACTTGTATTGGTATAGTACCAGCACAAGGAAGCAGGGCAGCTATACCTTGTTGGCACAGAACCAGCCATTCTCAGTGGGATTGCTATTTTGTTTTGTTATAAAGATGTGTAGAGCGTACTACCGCCACAAGGCATCTTGGCGCTAGGAAACCACAATACGGTCCACCTCATTCTGCTCTAGAATAGAAAAGTTTTCAGAGACCGTCTAAATTCCAGATGATCCGTGATCTGTTTTAATGCGGGTGGTAGAGCATTCCACAATTTGGCTGCTGCCACCGGGAATGCTGGGCCACACATCCTAGCACGCCTATAGGTGGGAATCACCAGAAGGCCAGCTGCCTGTGAGTGCAAACCACCCATCGGGCAGTAGCGAACACATTTTTCCTGCAAATAGTCAGCCCCAAGACCCAGCAGGGACCGATGAACCAGACACAGTGATTTGAAGTCAATGAGATTGGACACCGGAAGCCAATGGAAGCGTTGCAGGGTGGGGGTGATATGGGCTCCAAAGGGGGAGCCAGTGGCCACCCGTGCTGCCAGGTTTTGCAGCCGCTGTAGTCGCTGGATCACACCCTTTGGCTGGGCTAGATAGAGCGAGTTACAATAGTCTATTCGACTAAGGATAAGGGCAGCTACCACTGGTGGACGAAGATGGGGAGGAACGAAAGGGAGTACCTTACGCAAAATCCTAAGTTGGAAATGCCCCAATTTACAAACTGCTGCCACTTGCTGAGTCATGGACAGGGTGGTAGAAAAAGTCACCCTACAGAATCAGGAGTAGGGAGGTTGCCCACTGACGATGGCCAGAAAGCAGGCACCCAGAGTGACAGCCCTGACGGTGCACCCACAACCAATACTTCTGTCTTGTCCCCGTTGAGGTTCAGCCAGTTCTGGCTCATCCAGACCCCCACGGCCTCCAGGCACTGATACAGGCACAATGACATCTCTGCATGGTAAAGATCTAAACGGACCAGGATCTGTGTGTTGTTGGCATATGAATAGAACCGAAGGCCGTAAGAGCGGATGAGACCCCGAAGAGGATGAATATAGACGTTAAAAAGTATCAGGGACAAGGCAGAACCCTGCGGAACACCACAGGAAAGTGAAGAGGGGGATGAGATTGTCTGGCCCCTGTCAGCCAGGAAGGACATAAACCAGGCCAGTAGAAGATAGCCGGGCCTGAAGGGTAGGATGATCGACGGTGTCGAAGGCCGCCAATATCTAGGCCCCGAAACCGCCTTTATCAACCAGTCTGGCCTTGTCATCCATCACTGAAACTAGGACAGGCTGCGTGCCCCCACCAGGCCAGAAACCTAACTGAAAGGGGTCAAAGAATTTTGAATTGACTGTTTCATCCCTAATGACAGGCCAAGTATATTTTCATGGAAAAGTAGCCACAGTACTCGGGGCATTGACTATTGTTTTAATAGATGATACAATCCAACACATTATAGCAACCTGTCTATACTATACTCAGAAATGGATAGTTCTAGAAGTTCAAAGTAGGGCTGCTATAGAGTACAAGAATATTACAGGACTGCTGTATTTTTTAAAAGAACATCTAACGTTTCACAGCATCAGTGCTAATACTTTCAATGGAACAACAGGTTTAAACAATGTGAAATAGGCCAATTCACTGACACTTCTATACAGAGCTCCTTTCCTATAGTGTGAAATAGAGAGAAAAAGATGGGGAGAAAAGGGACAGAAAGAGATAATGAGATGATAGACTGGGAAGAAGAGAGAGGGGAAAATGGAGTGGAGAGAAAGGCAGGAGAGGGAAAGGGAGAAAGGTGAAGAAAGAGAACATAGCGATAAAAAGGGAGAGAGAGTGCGAGTGAGAGGAAGTGAGTGTTCGAGAGAGTGTGTGAGAGAGAGATAAGTGAGTGATAGAGAGAGGGGGGGAGAGAGGTGACATTAAGGGACATTTTGGTGAGTCGATAAGGCTTTCAAGTGCACAATTTTGAGAAGGAAGTTTGGAGAATAATAGGCCTGAGTAGTGGGGAATAATCCCTTTTATCCCCATGTTAAATTTGACAGATGGGAATGCCCCTTTAACCCAGAATTCCCACCCTACTGGAAGTCCCACCCCGGAAGTGACATCGTGTGGGTCACCCAGAAGTCCTGCCCTGCCGGACGTCCTGTTCCCAGACATGACATCAGGTGTGTTAAACAGAAGTCCCGCCCTGCCGGAAGTCCCACCCTGGATGTGGCATCATGTTTGTCACCCAGAAGCCCCGACCTGTCAGACGTCCTATCCCAAATGTGACATCAGGTGGGTCACGTGGAAGTTCCGTCTTACCGGAAATCCTATTCCGGATGTGACATCATGTGGGACACCTGGAAGAGTCCCACCCTCTAGGTTGTGGGTTAGTGACATTACCATTTTGACCCTGATAGTAATCTGTGTGAAGCCCTGTTTGTGTACCCATTGCTACGGTCTATGGGGTGATAATATAATATATATATGCGAAAAAGATGTACATGTTGTTTTTGCCCCCTGAGGGTATGCCTCTGAGATTCAGAAGCTTGTCATATGGTTTATAGTGCACCAGGGCGCTGGGGAGAGGATGCAGCGATTAACCTGTGATGTTTTGGGGTAGGTGTGATGTAGGTAGCGCACCTTTGACCCTGAAATGTGTCATGGTGTGCCAGGGAACTGGGGAGATGATGTTGGGGCGGTGCTGCCCCTAGGGGTAGAGTAAAGGGTATAAAAATACAGAAGGAGCACCGGAGAGAGGTATACAGCGCTCCTGAAGCCTTGACTATCCTGATGTATGTGACATTATGGCTGGGCTGAAGGCCAAAGTATACCACAGTTAAATAAATCTCCAAAAACCTGGTATGGTTGGTGACTTTGGGGTATAAGAGACTGGTCAGTATCGAGCAGTACTAAGGTTTGTCTTTCCTTAGCAGCCCTATTTAAATAAATAATAATTTAAAAAATAATTAAAAGACAACCACCTATTATGTGGTGAAGATTTGCTTGGCCCTGATTCGGCTCTATGAACCCCACACACATTCTTTCGTAAGGCCTTACTAGCAGCATTGTTGCACGGTATGGCCCTGCTCCAGTTCTGCGAGCCATGTACAGATTTTATTTATACCAACGGTCCGGCTCACAGGCTGGTAGGGATCAGCTGTTTCAAGGCTGCGCATAGGAACACATGATATCCCCCTCAATGTTCTGTCAAACTTGTGTCACTCCTTGTGATGAATTCTAAACAGGTGCTGAGGCATCGCTGCAGATATGCATGGTCTGTACCCTTGTCAAAATCATTTTTTTAACTGTTTTATTTCATTTTCAAATTACCACACAAAACAGACAGGTGTCTACTGTGTCGATACAACCACTGGAATACACATCTGGCAACACATGTATGTCAGTCTTTGCATCCTGCCCACCCCAGCCCTCCATCTGCAGTGTCAACTGCTCCCTCCCTTAATCCCTCCTTTCCCAAAAGTCTGCTTGAATATGTCCTTTGTCTGAAAAACTTAGATCTGTCCTCTCCATCCCAACTTCCAAGCCTATACATTCAAATGGGCTCCCCTTCCCCGAGGGCAAACATTGTCCACGTCAACTCATTCCAAGCTTCCACTGCCATACTCCACTCATGCATCCCCCCCTGCAGCACCTTGTGCCAAACCGGAGTCTCAGCCCGTGACCAGTGCTTTAAATCCTCCCACCAAGCCTCAATCCTAGGTCCCTCAGCTTATTTCCAGGCCATTGCTATTCTGCGCTTTGCTAATACACAAATTAAATCCTTAATTCTCGAGAGGTGCGCAGTGTGTTTTCTTCCCCTCAGGAACAGTCCCAACAAGCACAACTCCGGAGGCCATGAATGCATTTGAATCCTTCCCCTAGTGGCTTTTCCACCCACCTCCTGCCAGAACCTTCCAATCACCGGGCAAATCCAAAACAGATGCATAATGTCTGCCACCACATGGGCGCATCTCGGGCAGGTCTGATCTCCCCCTCAACCAATTTGCGTCAGCTTGTAAAGGGTCAGGTATGCCCTATGTGTAACATACATTTGGGTAAGCTTAAACCTGGTGTTCGTAGAAACACCTTTAGTGTATGACAGCACTGTCCCCATTCCGTGTCTGTGAAAATTCTCCCCAGATCTGCCTCCCAGCGCATGCACACCGCCAATTCCGTTTAATGGTGTCTACTCAGAAACAATTCATATAGTCTAGAGACCATGTGGCCCCCTTCGGAAACATCATACATAGTATCTACTACTGGGCTAACCTCCATTACCTCCTAGACACCCGGCCACCTCCCTTCTATTCTTCTAACCATGCCCAGGTACAGTAGGAACTGACCCCTGTCTATACCAAAATCACTAATCAGGGTTGTGAAGTCCCCCAGTCTGCCGTCCTCTAGTAGGTCTCTCACTGTGGCTACCCCCTTATTTTCCCAATGTCTTCTGAACTGTCCAGCAGTGTCTGTGAGGTTTTGCTCGGGCCTCAAACCGTGTCAGGAACACACTACACGGGAGCCGGATAGCCTATCAACTGGTTTATTTAACATCCAGCCAGTAACTGCCGGAAAGAACCTCAACCCCCACCCTACCCCAACGTCACTTCCCTCAAGGGAAAAGGACCGCAACAGCAGTCTACCCACATAACAATGTGGGTGGGCTGTGTGTGTCAGCCAGAACAACCTGTCATCTCCCCCCTTTTTAACATGCAAGGTCCTTGCTCCTTCTCACTCCATCTCTTCAATGAGTCTTTGAGGTTTTATGTGACTTCTCTGTGGTCTTCCTGAATTTCTAGGTGTACTGCCAGTCTCTTCATATTGCATTCTGTTGTCCTCACTGTCCCCTAGGTAGGGTTCGTCCCGTGGCCGTCCGTCTTCGCTGTCTTCAGGTCTGTCCCAAAGGCTCTCGTGTTTGTCATCCTGCGCTTGAAGTGTGAGACATTTCGGGTTACAGAGGAATGGTCCACTCTTTGTGCCGTGACCATCGTTCCTTTCTTCTGTGTGACAGTCAGCGGTTCTTTTGCAAACGTGGCATCCTCCTTTCTTTGTTTCGGTTGACACACCCACACCTGGTCTCCTAGTTCCATGGTTGACTTTTGGGCTCTCCTTTTGTGATCTGCTGTTTCTTTCATCTGGGCCTTCGCGACTTCATCTCTTTCCCTGGATTACTGTTCCAGCGGTGTTGTGTCTATTGGGCTTGTGTTTTCAGGTAGCCGGGTTTTGATTGGGCTTCTGAACATTAGGTCAGCCGGGCATATCCCTGTCGTGCTGTGAGGTGTGTGTCGATAGTCCCTCAAGAATTGATAAAGCGCCTGTTCAAATGGCTTGTTGAGGATGGCAGCTATTTGCAGTGTTCTTTTGACGTTGGCCATGAATCTCTCAACTATGCCATTTGCTTGTGGCCATCGGGGCGTTATTTTTCGGTGTTGGAACCCCATGTATTCGGAGAAGTTCTCGAAATCCTGGCTCATGAATGGTGACCCACTGTCAGACTTTATCAGACGTGGAATTCCATATGTGGACAACATGCGGTCCAGGGCAGGGATGACACTAGAGGCGGCTTTGCTGTCCATGATTTGTGCCTCAGAAAATCTTGAGTGTTCGTCTATTAGTACTAACACGTATGTGCCATCTCTCAGTGGTCCAAAGAAATCCACCGCTAGCTCCTCCCACACGTGGCTGGGTAAGGGAGACATCTGAAGTGGGTTTGGATGTGGTGGAGGTGCTATTTGTTCACAAGTCGGGCAGTTGCCCACTATTTCTTCCACCATTGCGTCTAGCCTTGGGAACCACACTTTTTGTCTTAGTAGTCGCTTAGTGGCGACCACTCCTCGGTGACTTTCATGTGCCATGTATATTGTCTTTGCTCTCAGCGTTTTCGCGATGAGTACTTTGCATCCTTTTAAAACGACATGTTCACTGACTATGGAGAGTTCATCTCGGACTTGGTCTAACAATTTGATATCGTCTTGAATCTCTTCAGGTTCTGATCTTGCTTGTTGTCTCATATGCGCTCTTCTTTCCTCTTGCATGCAGTGTCGCACAATCCTGAGAGCCGTGTCCAGTTCTGATTGTGTAATGATGTCTGCCTATCCCACAGGCAGGGGTTGCAAGTGATGCACCACGTAATTGAGGTACTCATCTGCTATGGATGGTTGCGGGCTTGCTGGTCCCGTCGGGTGGCGAGACAGATAGTCTGCTGGGTTGTCCTCTTTTCCCGGGCGATGTTTGATGACAAACTTGTAGTCTTGCAGGCGCAAACCCCACCTGGCTATCCTCGGGGCATTCTCGCTTTTGGGTCTCCATAGATTGTGAGTAGGGCTTGATGATCTGTTATTATGGTGAACTCCTTCCCATAGAGGAATAAATGAAAGTACTCACACGCCCATACCACCGCCAAGCTTTCCTTTTCTGCTTGGGAATAAGCCTGTTCTGTAGGGGTTAAGCTTCTGCTTGCGTATGCCACGATGTAGACGTTTGTAGGTGCCTCCGGGTCCCTTTGCGTTAGAATGGCTCCCAGTCCGACGGGGCTGGCGTCAACTATGACATCTGTCTCGTTTGGTGTCAAAGTATATCTTCCGCTTTTGAGATGGCATCGCGAATTGCTTCAAAAGCTTTCTAGCAGTCCTCTGACCACGTGAATGGGTTGTCTTTGCGCGTTAGCAACCGTACAAGGTTGCTGACCGTGTCATAGTCCTTTAAATATCGGGAGCAATAACTGGCCAATCCCAGGAACGACCTCAGTTCTGTTGTAGTTTTCGGAGGTGAAGCTGAATTGAGAGCAGCCACTTTGTCAGGGTCCGGCCTCATCCCTTTGTTGGAAAAAATGTGCCCGAAAAAGCATAGGGAGCCTTTTCCAAACTCGCATTTGGCCTTGTTAAGTGTCAGTCCTGCCGCTTCCAGTGCCGCGCACACTCTGTGAAGGGCTGTGCTGTGTTCCTCTTTCGTTTTTCCGAACACCAGTACATCATCCGAATAGTTCAAACAATTTGGTACATGCCTGATGACTCTGTGGATTTCTTCTTGGAAAATTTCAGCTGCAGATGAAATCTCGAAACTGAGTCTTTCGTACTGGAACAGCCCTAGGTGAGTTACGAACGTCATTATGTACCTTGACTCAGGTGACATCTCTATTTCATGGTACCCTTTTGTGAGGTCCAGCTTGGAGAAAACTTGTGCTCCATGAATAAGATGGATCATGTCAGTGATCCTGGGTGCTTGGTGCCTCTCCCTTTCAATTGATGCGTTGGCCCTTCTCATGTCTATGCACAGACGTATTGATCCGTCCGGGGACTTTTTGGGAATGGGAACTATGGGGGATACCCATGGGGTGGGACCTGAAACGGGTTCAATGATGTTGAGTTTGATGAGCTTGTCTAGTTCCTCAACTTGTTGTTGTATGTTCACGGGTATACCATGATAGTGTTGAGCAACCGGTGGGACTTCTGGTTTGATGTGTAGCTATACCTTTCTGTGTTTCAGTTTTCCCAGCCCTTTGAAAAGATTTGGAAAGGCTTGTTCTACCGCGTCAGGTCTGGCGAAGTATTTGTGAGCCATTAACTGATACAATATATGGACCAAACCCATTTCGATTGCCGTATTGAAACTTAGAATAGAACCGCTGTTGGCTTCTGTCTTCAGTATGTGTAGGGGAACCTTCACAGCGTGAGATTTGTGCACACACCATGCTGATATTGGCCCTTTGCAGGGCAGTGGGGTTGTCGCACCATATGGGTAGATGTTTACCGTTTCCTTACGGATTTTTGGTGGGCTGATGAGTGAATTGTATGCTTGCTCACTTATGATGTTGACTGTCGCCACTGTGTCTATGAGGAATTCTAGAGGGGTGTTGTTGACTTGTAGCGTGAGGGTGAGGCTGTGCTGGGTGGCCGTGGCGTTGTTGAGAGCCCACACATATCCTTTTTTTCTTTGGTCTTCCTCTGATGTCTGAGATTCACTGCTGGATGTAGAGCGCATCTCGATGTATCTGACGAATATCCTCCTTTGGGACCTTCTGGATCCATCTGATGGCTTCTTATCTTCAGATTCTGTCCTCCCGTCTTTATATCTCTAGTTCTCCTTCGCCTCTGCTAGCGGGTGGGCTGAGTCGTGAGCTTCTCTGTCTCTCCTGGTGTCTCTGCCTGCCGGGTGCTGGTCCTGGTGCATTCTTGCATACGGCTCTGTAATGGTCCATTCTGCCACAGGCAGCGCATTGTTGTCCGACAGCAGGACATTCACCTGGTATGTGGATATTCGTACCCACAGCGATAGCATGTGGCGTCTGTGCATTTCCCACCTTGCGTGGGGGTTGCATATAGCTTGTTGATGTTGACCGTGTTGGAGGTCGGCTGTTGAATGGTAACTTTACCTAGACTGTCTAATTGTGATTCTACTGCTGCTTCCATCCGAGCTAGAGCGAGAATTTCCTCCATGTACTGTTGTTTTTGGAGCAGTTGTTTTCTAAACGGTTGGGAGATGCAGCCTGCGATAAACTGGGATCTCAGTGCCTCTTCATTTGAATATTTGTGGAACTTGCAGTATTTTAGCTTGATGCGTAGGCGCATCACGAAGTTGTCCATCGATTCGCCTTTTTCTTGTCTCGTGGTATGGAATACGTGGCGCTCATAGTCTATATTGGTGTGGGGGGCGAAGTATTCTGATAACCTGACATGCAGTTCTCCATATGTTACAGTGTCAACGTTCAACAGTTCACCTGCTATGCCTCTGACGGCTGGGCCTACTGCCATGAATAGCGTGTTTTTGAGTCTTGCGTCGTCTGTTAGGCCAATCACTCCTGCGTAAAATTTGAAGTCCCGTAGCCATCTGACCCATCAGGGCCCCAGGTTGGAGGTGACTCTGACGTCAAACGGGCCTGGCATGGGCATTTTCTGTGAAGCTCCGCCTGCTCCTTGGGCCTGTTGTGTGTCATCAGCTGTTGTTCCAGCTCCCCCTGATGAGGATGCCACCGGGCTTGATGGATCCAACATGTAGGCTGGCGCCTCCGGTGTGATGTGTTGTGGATTTTTCCTGTAATCTGAGTCACTCTTGGGCCACGTGGTGGTCCTGCAGCATTTGCCTCTTGTGCTTATTTGTATGTTGTGGGTGCCTTGTGGGCCCACATGTGCTGCGCCGTGTTGAGGCGAGAAATGGCCGCCTCTGCGGGCTGACGTGGTGTGTGTGCGCTTAGCAGGGCCTACCTTGGCCACTGTGGTGCCTTCTTTGCAGAGCCCACTCTGGGCTGTTCTGGAGCGCACTTGTCAGGGTCTTCCTGGCGCGAGCAGGGCTTCCTGCACCTCCGCCAGACTCCTTTAGCAGGGCCTTCACGGGCCGCCATGGAGCCACTTGAGCAGGACCTTCCTGGGCCTTGGCAGGGCTTTCCTTGTTTATTGTAGGGCCCACGTGACCTGCATATTTCAGTACGAGGGGGGGCAGGGCTGGCTGCCGACGCTGGGGGCGTGGCTCTGGCTTTACTCCATGGGCTGGCCGGGGTCCTCTTACCTGAGGAGCGCCGACACGCCAAGCCGCTCGACCGCGGTCCTCTGACTGACTCTGTGCCTCAGGGAGTCGAGGTGCGCCGACGCGCAAAACCGCTCGACTACGGGCCTCTGACTGGCACGGGTGGGTGTCGGACACCCCTCGTCGCCAAGTGTGAGGTTTTGCTCGGGCCTCAAATTGTGTCAGGAACACACTACGCGGGAGCCAGTTAGCCTATCAACTGGTTTATTTAACATCCAGCCAGTAACTGCTGGAAAGACCCTCAACCCCCACCCTAACCCAACGTCACTTCCCTCAAGGGAAAAGGACCGCAACAGCGGTCTACCCACATAACGATGTGGGTGAGCTGTGTGTGTCAGCCGGAACAACCTGACAGTGTCCTTCTGTTCTCTGAGAACTCTGACCAAGGGAGCACACAGGGAGTAAGGGTCAGAGGTCCCCAAGATTTTCCACACCATGCATCACAGGTCACTGCCGAGCATCAAAAGGCCACAGCTCCGAAGGAGCATGACGCCTCTAACCCATAACACCTCCTTCAAAAAATATTCCCCAACATTGGTTGCAGTAATGAAGTGTCTTGCAAAGTCTCACCCTCCAGCGTTTTCACCACAAACTGCAATTGCCTTGCTAAGTAATACAACTCAAAATGGGTGTCATGAACCCAGTGAGAACACAAGACACACCCTCATATGGTAATGTAGGAAGGGACTGGACATTCAGGCTGGCGCAGGCATTTTCTAGGAAGCTACTACGACCCACACCAACATGGCCGCCAAGTTAGGACCTGCTGTGGAACTCAAGATGACCCCCAGCTGGCCCGTGAGCCTGAGATCACTGGTGGTCTAGTGTTACAGGGTGCAACCTGAGGCTATAAAAACACGCCCTGAGCCACACCCTGTGCTTAGCGTTTCTTCTGCTACCAACAAGAGCAGTGTAATGCTTAGCGCTCCAGTTTCCACGTGCGCAGAGACTTTTACTTACCGGTGCACGCCCAAACTCATCTGCATTTGGAATCTGTCTTTGCATCCATACTTACCTGAAGACTTCATCGACCGCGCTCCATAGCAGCCTCAGTTCTTGATACTTACTTGAAATCTTCATTGATTGGGTCCCGCGGCAACTGCAGCTCCTGAAACAAAGAAACTACAGTAAGAGTCTGAAGTTTAAAGACAATGCCCACCTGAATTCTCCATTGAGAACACACTTACCAGAACAAGAGGTCAGCCGGCTAGAATCCTGCTTGGTTGCCGCTTCAATCATTCTTCATGCAGCGGCCCGATCCGGAACAGCAGTTCGCGTGATCCACACCTGCAGAAAGGAAAGTAGAAAGAGACTTGTTAAGCGCACCGCGCCACCAGACACAAATGAACCATATAAAACAAGCCATGCTTCCCGCCACAAGCTGCCAGAACTGTAACACAGAGCTATACAAAGACTTACCTCAGCACCCTCAGCATCACGTGTGCAGCACCTGGCCTGGGTCACTACTCCCAGTGAAGCAACTGGAGTGGGATGCTTACCTGGCACCTTCAGACTTTCTTATTTTAAACACGGTGAGCACAACCGCCTGTGCGCCACCCAGCATAACTAAAGGATAGATAAGGGGGAGGTGGGAGGAGAGTCGGGAGACACATACTGAATACCTGTACTTACTTGTCTTTAGTTGGTCTCCATCCAGACCCCCTCGCACACCTTACAGAGGCTCAGAATCCTACCGGGCCGCTCCCAACCACACTGGCCACTGGGCTGCCGATCTTCAGTGGGATAGTGGGGAAGGAGTGATTTGGGTGTCCTTCATAACCAGTCCATCCAGTGGGGGCAACGCTTTGGAACAGACCGGACCAGGCACCTCTGCAGGGCACCAGAGGTAGGCATTACAATGGGGTACCCTAAGTCCTCCACTTCTATAATCCCTCTGCAAAGCACGTAAAGCGGTTCTATTTCTCCCTCTTCCCCATAGAAAGTCCTGGGCCAATGTATCCAATGACTGGAAGAACCTTCTGGGTTATTGTAGGGTACATTGATGAAATGGTACAGGAGTCGCAGGACACTACCATTTTTAGCAGAGCCACCCTACCCGGCACCCCCAGGGGCAGCTTCTTCCAGAACCCCATGGAGCTCACCACGCCATACAAGGCTCTCTGAGTGTTTTGCTGATGCGAGGAAGCAGGGCTGTCACAGGGTGAGGTAAGGCCCGGGGCAAAACATTTGGTGAGGCCCCTTCATTTTTTGCACTTGATCAGTGGCACCATAAATAAGTGAAGCGAGAAATCTCTACTTGAGTTTATTTATGGAAGAACTCAAATATGCTTTATTCTTATGACTGCAAATCAACTAAAGCAAAGCCATGTTTCTAAGCTGAAGAAAGGTTTATTCCAGACTTGGTTTTGTATCATGCACATTAAATATAGATTTGCATGCATTTTATTTTTAAAACGGACTTTCTGAAGTAACTTGTATTACAACTCTAATATATGTCAAAAATTGAATATATGAACACATGCCACCCAGCTTTCACCGCAAATTCCACTTTCAAACTTTCTTCTCTGCAAATGAAGAAATAATTCTTTTGTAGTCAATTTTGGAAGCCAGTGCATTGTCAATTGACAAAATAGATAGGCTATTTAATCTCTCTTGGCCCATTGTTGACCGGAGGTAGTTCTTGATTAATGACAGTTTGTTAAAAGAACGTTCCCCTGTAGCAACACTAACTGGGATTGTTAGAAAAATCCGAAGTCCTATACACACGTGTGGAAATACATTTCCCACATTTTCCTTGTATATTGTGTTCAATAAATGTAGAGGATCAGGTTCTGTACAATATTTGAGGTTCAGAAGTGTTTTCCCCACACTGCACAGATGATTAAGTTGATCTATGAGCTGTTCAGAAAAATCCTCTTTATAAAATTCGAGCAAATTGGTGGCTTTGCTGTGAATAGATTCTGGATCCATTTGGTCAAAATTCCACAATACACAAAATTTGTTATAAATCTGTTCTGCTGACTTTGAGCGCTTGCTCATTTCTTCAACCAAATTATCAAACACTCTGTAGAACACATTTCTGCGGAAAGTGGTTTCTTCAAGTGTTTCAAGTCTGTCTCCAGGCGCTAATGGCTCTTCTGGTGTTTCATCAAACATTGTTTTCCGTTTCCTTATCCGTCTAGCTGGAAATTCTGGTTGGATGGTTAAATTTGTTGCAATTAATGTTGCTTCATGGAGTATTTTTGGCCATGAATCACGACGATTTCTAAGATCAGACACAAGTTGCTTACCTAGCTGCACTGACTTGGAAAGGGAGAGCTGCTTTTGCTGTAACACTCTGTTCACATGATCTATAGACAGAAGAATTTTAAACCATATGCAGGACATCAAGATTGAAGGAAATGAAGAAAAGTAAAGTTGCAGCGATTTTGCTTCAGCCTTTGCATCTTGTGTTAAATTGATTTCTGCCTGAACTCTCTCAAGTGCTTTAATTACTGATGGCAAGTGTTTGGCGACTGGTTTTACAGCATCAAGTCTTTCACTCCACCTCGTTTGAGACTGTGCCTTGAAGGTAATCTTCATTTCTTCATTAACAATTTTCCATCTTGCTGGATTACAGCTGAAAAGAGTATATAACTTTTGTATGCTTCCAAAATATGTCACACATTCAGAACATATTTCGGCAGCATGTACTCCACAGAGGTTGAGACAATGCGCTGCACAAGGAGAGAAGAGTGCACATTTGTTTTTACGAAGAATTTCAGCCTGAACGCCTTTGTAAATTCCAGCCATGTTTGACCCATTGTCATACCCCTGTGCTCTACAGTCTGCAAGACTAACTTTGTGTTTCTCTAAAACAGAGCACAAGAATGAGGCAATCTGAACACCGGTCTTCTTTTCATTCTCTAGAAACTCAATGAACCTTTCTTCAATTGTCCAACTTTTTGAGGGCATGTCAAAGTCTGTGTATCTCAAAATTATGGTTGTTTGCTCCATATGGCTTATGTCTGGAGTAGCATCACAGATCAATGCATAATACTTTGCTTTTGCTACTCTTTTCATAATTTCTCTGCTGACTTGTTCACTGCACAGTGATAAAAATTCATTTTGAGAAGTGCCTGAAAGATAATGTACTGTCTTTTCTCCAGCTTCCTGAGACGCCTGAATTTTTTTTAAATGGTCTCCTAATAAATTGTCATACTTTCTTAAAAGTTCCAGAAGACCAAGAAAGTTTCCATTTTGCAGACTACCAATTAAAGAACAACTGCCTCTAAATGACAGGTTCTTGCGCGCCAAAAAGATAGTCACATTTCTGGACCTCATCAACCATTGCTGTTTGCATAGCAGCGTCAATGCCTTTTCCCTTTAAACTGCTCCGTCTATTTTGCCACTGTAGAAATGCAAACAAATGAGGTTTGCTTTGCTCATGTATTTCTATTTTTTCATGTATTTTTTATAAGCACCAAATCTGCGAACCATGTATCCATCTGGAAGACATGAGCATGATCTTTGTGCAGGATGTTCGTTAGAAAACAAGCGACATGGAAAACAAAATAAAGCTTGTTTCCTCTCACTCCAGCACAGATAGTTTCGAAACCATTGTTAGCCATTGGGGAGACCACTGAAGAGTACAGTTTTAGGAAACTTTCTATTATCACCATCACTTGGGAGACCACTAGCCTTAATCACTGATGGTCCTTCTTTAATGAGAAAGTCAATTTCACCTTGTGTAAGAATCTCTCCCCACGTTCCTGGATCAGAAGAAATGTTTGGGACTGTTTGTCTTAATTGTACAGCAGCAACCGCTATGTTAAGACATTCTTCTGTACCACTGTCAAGTTGTAATTGAGGATGAGGTTGCAATTCTGATAATTGGGCCAATGGAAGCTGATTAGTTGAACATGTAGGTTCCCGATCTTCACCTGCAGGTTCTTTTACGCTGTCCTGGTGGATGCTCTCTTCCTCATGTGATTGAACAGCTTCTGGTATCTGCTCCTCTGCTTGGGAGATAGGTGCCTTCTTTGCAGTCTTTGTGATAGAAACATTCAAGTAGAGTCCTTCCTTCTTCCTTCTGTTAGGGCCTTTTCACGTTGCAATTTCCTTTGTCTTTTCACAGACCCACTTTCATGCTTTCTTCCGATATCACGTGTACGACCCATGTCCTCCCAGGCAAATAATTCTACACAAAAGGCAAATGGAAATAGATCTTTAAAAGAAAAATATTCATCCATCCTTAGAGAAAGTACATCTTTTGTCTTAGGGATGTTGATGTACTGGGTATTGGCTAAGCAGCATTTCTGAAACAATTTCTAAGCATTGAAAGAGTAAAAGTAGGTATTATTGAATGGTACATCATTTATCAACCTCAGAAAGATGAAAGGCTAATTAGCCCAGCTGACATTTGTACTTGGAAAGTACAGGTATGCCGAAAAAGTAGCATTACTTTTAGATATTGAGTAGTAATAAAAACTCAGTGCGAAGAGAGAGCACTGCACTGCATCTCTCTGGGCTGTGCCAGTTTGATGAGTTACTTTACTATGCGGCTAGTAGTTCTGACCATTGTGGCTGGATAAATATTGTTTATATTGCACAATTTGCATCCTATTTCATCAGAAAACTCCCCCTTGTGGACTAGTCAGTCTGTCATAAAAGGAATGAACAGCCATTTGCGACTATGGCCACTTTTTCATTGGTGCCCAAGACAATTATTTGCCCCAGTCCTACCCAGTCCTACCCTTGTGATGGCCCTGTCTGGGAGATAGGTGTACCGTAGTTCCCCTTCTTCAATGCTCCTCCTCCAATCGTCAAATGTTGCACAAAAATCCTCGATAGGCAGCCACTGCACAGTCTACACGTTTGCCATAGCAATGTGTATGGAGGGTCACTCAAACCCCATGCTTTCCCCCAGTGCCTCACTGCCTCCATTACAAACATTGCTTCAAAATACAGAAAAAACCTATACAAGCCAGTGTAATTTAGTATGAATTTGGGTAATGCAGCCATGTTTATTCAGGCCTGCAATAAGTCTAGCAGGTGAGTTGTGAAAAGGTTGCATTTGGGAGAGGCCTGAAAAGGGGAGCCCTAAATACAGAGCATTGTCATAGTCAAGACGCACAAGTCACAGCAAAGCATTTGGCACTGTTGAAAGTAGTGAATACATTATCTACAAGCGCTTATTAGAAATAAATATGTATATCAACTAAACCTGTGAAGATGTGCTCAGTTGCTTAAATTGTCCCCATCCCGGTTTCACCATTTAACCAAAGTGTGTGATCATGGGCAGATCATTTAATCACACTGTGTCTTATCAGCAGCTCTGTGGTTCACTTCAGAGCTTATGTTAATATATCGTGTTGTTATTTAAATAAAGTCGGTGTGGATGTCCACAGAATGCCTACGCTTGTCCTTTCCCGCTCTCCACTCTGTTGCTTACTTTCTAACGTGTGTTGACAACAAACTTGTAATTATAAGGATGCTGTGATTTGTGTGTTGTTAAACAGTGTGAGAAGCTGACACTGGTGGGCAGTGTGAGGAATTGACACTGGTGGGCATTATGAGGAGTTGACAGTGGTGGCCAGTGCGAGAAGCAGACACTGTTTGACAGTGTGAGAAGCCAGGAATTCTGGGTAGTTGTCACGACCCTTGCCCAAAACCCCTTCTGGCAAACCCATTGGCCAGGTGGAGTCAGGACTCAGGCCTCTAGAGCCTGGCATCCTCTTCAAAAGCCCTCATTGGGCCAGGCTCATACACCATGAAAAACAATGTGCTTGGGAACTACTTTATTGTATTGTCAGCCAACATGAGGCATACACATAGCTTGGTTCCTAAGAACCAAGCTATGTGGTCTAGTGTTTTGGGTGTGGTAGCCTAGAGACTACTTTACCTGGACTATTTTGTTGGGGCTATTTAAACCACACCCGAGCAAGACAACACGCTTCGCGTTACTTTGCAGCTTGCAACGTGACGCTCACCGTGCCCAGCTATTCCCTCGAACCTCAGAGAAGCAGAACCTGCAAGGAGACAAAAGGAACATCATTAGCAGCAGCATCTTACCTGCAGTCTTCATCTTTAAACACTTGCAGCTACTGAGAACAGCTTCCTCAAATATGCACGCCTCCCGGACAGAACGACCTGAAAGAGGAAGATAGAGGCAACATTAAAGAAAGCAGTAGAGACATTTACAAATTACGAACTGCTCAAAAGGCTTACCTGGCTGGTCACCTCTCGGCTGGCACCACTCCGGACATTCCACTCGCGCTGATGAACACTGCGACCTACAAGGAAGGAAAACACAGGTTAGCAAAGGCAAGACTTTGCAGCGTTGCGCATAGCGCTTACTTACCGCATCGTAGCACTCTTAATGCGCCATCATTTACCAGCAGGGCTCAACCAAGCCAGTTCGCCGCGCTGATGCTCCACATACCTAAGGGAGAAAAAAGAGACATTTTAGACAAAGAAAGGCATGCAGGATAGCAACAAAACTGAAAAACAGCAAAAAGACATACCTGAACAATATCAAACGGGCCGGCGTCAGTGAAGTAACTGGATCGCAATCGCCCATGAAAGACAACGCGCCCCTGCAAAAAAGGCAGGACGGAGAGCATGCCTAATTCTACCACAAGGTGAGGAGAGGGCGCCAGAGGGACTGAAATTATACGGGGGTGGAGGGAGGATACTTACCCCAGTCGGTCAGTCTTGAACACAGTCCTCCTGTATTTTCAGGCAGAACCTTCCCCGCAGACCACATCAGGGCAAAGATGAGAAGCATACCAGTGAGTAACCCGGCTGGGTGGCGTCCCTGTGGATACCAGGTGAGCGTAACAGTAGTGTGAGAGTGATGGACAGTGGGAACATCTAGCACTGGCGGTCTGAAGGAATCTCGCACTGATGGGCAGCATTAGAGCTCTCAAAGGTGTAACGGGCAGGGGCGGGCATACTGATAATCAGTGATGCGTGTGTTCATCAGGTGTTGTCGATTCTGAGTATCGGATGGGGATTGGTCTGTGGAATAAGGGCATTTCCTCTAACACTGTTTCGTTCAGGATCTGTGGGGGCAAGCTGGACCTCTGTACACGCCTTACCAAACAGATATCTTTGAGGATTACTGGGCACCTCCCAGAATGCAACATTGTGGGTTGTTGGACTCTGCCCTTTGTTTGATTTTTGGCAAAGGAAGTGTGTCACTGACACACACGTTCAAGCAGTGTTCCGAATTATCCCGCATGAGGTGTTTGTAAGAATTAACTTACAGCGGGGGGTCCACTCACCTAGGACCCAGGAGTTACTGCTGCTTCAGTTTCATACAGAAATGGATCGACTCGCAGTTTCCAAAATGCTATGTTTGCAACCAGTTCTGAGGTTTTGGACTCTACATGCAGACCCGCATAGAAATGTGTTTAAATGCAATGAATCACCAGTCAAATTATGGGAACATGCAGTTCCACGCAAGGGAGATCTAGACGGCCGTAATGGTTTTTGGGAAAACTGTAATCACCTGCATGTGTGATGATTATTCCCGAGTTTCCCCTTCTCATCCCTCGCCTCCTCGTTGCCCTTCCTTGATGGTGTTTACACTACGGACACGTGCGTATCTGTTTTATGGACTGGGTGGGGGTTTGGGGGGGTGTGGTACATGACACTAAATAAGTGGACAGCATAAAATTCTGGCACCATTGGACAGTTTGAGAAATGGCCACTAGGAGGCAGTGTGAGGAGCTGGCACTGGTGGGCAATATGGGCACTGGTGGGCAATGTGAACAATGGAAGTGGAGACCATTGTGAGGAAACCACTCGGCCAGGCAGTGTGAGACTTGCGTTGGTGGGTAGTAGGCAAGGGGTGGCACTGGTAGGCAGGTTAAAGAGCTGGCACTTCTGGGGAGTGGGAGCATCGCACACATGTGGGCAGCGCGAGGAGTGTCTCAAGAGTGAGCCTTCTGAGGGCTCACACTCATGGACAGTATGAGAAGCACACAGTTGTGAGCCGATACCGGTGTCCACTGGGTGCAGCTGGCGCTGGTGGACTGTACAAACAGGCAGTCCTGCTGGGTCGTGTGAGTGGCTGACACTGCTGTGGAATGTAAGGTGCTGACAAGGGTGGGAACTATGACGGTTGGACAGTGGCAGACTATAAGCTTTCACTGGTGCCGTGTGCAAAGCTGTACACGCGTGGGGTGTGAGAAGCTCTCGCTGATGGGCAATGTTCGATGATGGCACTTGTGGGCAGTGTGAGAAGCGGGTCCTGGTCCTGGAGGGTTGTGCTGTGCAGCGTTAAAAGATGATGCCTGCGCAGTGTGAGACACGCACTGTCTGGCAGTGGGAGAAGCTTGCACTGATGGGAAGAATAGCAATCTCACCTGATGGTCAGTGCGGTGCTCAATGCAAAGAATTCACGATGGGTGAAAGGGTGAAACTTTCCCAGTCTGAGCCTGCAGTCTGTACACACATTCCAAAAGTAGGCAATGACTTGGCTCTCATCTTTACAAGTGGGAACCCAAAGGGGTGTACACAGTGAGATGGGGCATTGGCAGAGCTGTGTACTGAAATAGCAGATAATGCCACAGGCCCGCAGATCAGGAGTGAGGTGCATTGGCAGAGCTGTGTACTGAAATAGCAGATAATGGCCACAGGCAGGCCTACACACAGCTTGCAAACTAACAGTGTCTTGTTTGCTTATGGGACACCGACACCTTGTTGCATACACAAACTTAGACACAAACACATTCACACACAGACGCGCACACCACATGCATTGTACATGCAGGCAGACATTTTTTCCCAACTTACCTTTAGTGTGTGCTGCTGCACTGCTGTGGTCCTCGATGGTCTGGGGACTCCTGACGGACTCCCGGCCTGGCCTCCTGGCCTCCTCCTAGACCTGGTCCTGTCCTGGACCAGGTTGTCCTTGACTCTCCCGGCCACGGCCCTGATGTGGTCTGTCCTGGACTCCTGGCACTGTCTGGTCGTCCTCCTCCTTTCTGTGCGTGGCTGAGAGGCTCTCTGCTGCCCAGTCCTCTATGCGCAGGTAGCACCTGTTGCCAGCTACTACTAGTCTACTCTGTCAGGGTAGAAGGGTCAAGCAGAATATAGGGGCGGGCGGGCCCGCAGGCATTGAGGGCTGGTGGCGGCACAGTCTTGCGGCGCTGCATTTTCATTGGCCATTAGTTGCTTTCAACTTTGCAAAGTGGCCGCGTGCAACAAATTGGTTACTTGCTTGCTGCAGTGCAAAGTTGAAAGCAACTTTCATGTGCACGCCGCTTGCCCAGCACTGCAGGTAGCCTCGCTCCAGCCTCCGAGTCCTCCAGCGACCAGACTGCCCTGCCCAGGAGGCCAGGTGTGAATCGCACATCGACACGTCTTTGCAATTGCAAAGAAACACTTGTTGTCTCTTTGTGAGCCCGACGGAGCGGAAGCGGGGCTTGAGCACCGGACCATCCGTTGCCCCCCCCGCCCTCTTGTTGTTTGCATAATGCATGCTGCAAATCAAAGCAAGGTAACAAGTGTTACCTTGCTTTGTTGATTTATGCTGCCCCCGGCCCCAGCCAGCCCAACCCCTCCACCAGGCACAGTTCATCCAAACCGCCCGCCACCGCCATCCTGGCTGCTGGCGGTGGCGTGGGCAAAAGCAACTTGCAACTTTGCAAGGGCTGAATAAGGGCAGTGCCACGCCTGACCTCCGAGCATGAGCATGCGTGAAAGAGAAACACAAACAAACAATGTTGTCACTGGGATGTGAATGATGTTCAATAAAATGCACACAGCACAAAGCCACGAGCCGCAGGCACACAACAGAACAGTGTCAGACACACATGCAGCTGCTGAGCTGCACGACACCCCCCCTGAGCGCGAGGCCCAGGGCAGTTTGCCCCCCTTCGACTCCCTTGTGACGGCCCTGCGAGCAAGCAGGATCATGTTTCACAATGACACCTAAATATCGAAAGTTGTCAACTGTCCATTACAGACCCCAGTTAGACAGCTGTTCCTTAGTGAGCCGCCAGAGTTCCGCCAATGGGAACAAGCAGGATTTCTCCCGGTTGACCCTAATGCCCGAGAGCATGGCAAACAGGTCAATTACATCTAGTAGGTATGGTAGGTTGGTCTCGGGTTGATTCACTTACAGCAACATATCGTCTGCATACAGAGAAACTAGGTTCCCCAACCCGTCTATCACAATACCTGTCTCTGGGTGTCAGTTCTGAGGAAGACAGCCAATGGTTCCAATGCAAGGATGAACAGCATTGGTGACAAAGGGCAGCCCTGCTTAGTGTCTTTCTGTACTTCATGGGTTACGATGACCTGCTTACCGGTCTTCATCCTCGCCTTAGGTACAATATAAATAAGTTTTACCCACCGTAAGAAAGCGGCTCTGATGCCAAAACGTTCCAGGGTTCCCAACAGCCAGTTGCTTCGGACTGAGTTAAAGCCTTTGACTGTGTCCAAGGAGGCAATCGTGCAATCCACCCTCAGGTGGTTAGTGCTGTCTATCACGTGGTGCAGCCTCTGCAAATTCCACGAGGTGCTGCACCCGAGACATATCCGGTTTCGTCTGCGTGCATCAAGGTTCCTATAACTTTTTTTAGTCTATTCGCCAATACTGCCATTAGGAACTTACAGTCCTGATTAGCCATGAAAAGAGGACTGTATGAGCTGCAGTTCTGTGGGGGTTTCCCCTGCTTCCAGATAGGAACTATAGTGGATTCCCTCAGGCTGCTGCACAGCATTCCGAGCTCATTCGCCTCTACAAAGACCTGCAGAAGCTTCAGAGCTGCTATGCCTGTGTATGCCTTCTAAAATTCCCTGGGGAGTCCTTCCAGCCCGGGATCTTGGCAGTCTGGAGGTCCCATTTCACTGTGCTAATCTCATCTAATGTTAGGGGAGTATCAAGCATTTCTGCCTGCTCCCCATTCAGCCTGGGTAAATCTATCTGCGCCAGGGCATCCCAAATGTCTCTCTCCTCCGTCATTCTGTCCTCCAAGTATAAAGACTCATAGAAGCTCGAAAAGACCTCATGAATTCCTTTCTAGGTTTTAACAATAGTGCCACTCTCAACAGCAATAATAATAATCATCATTATTAATAATACAAATAATAATACAAATAATAATAATTTTGCACAAAAGGTAGCAGGCGCTCCTCTCCAGAGAGAACATGGCATGATAACCTGTTCTGAGGTGAGAGTTTGCAGCACACGCTTTTTGCTCACTGTACCTTTCACAGATGGGAAATACCCATTTGCATATCAGTCTTTGTCCCGCCCAAATGGGCAGTCCAGCACCGAAATGCTATGGCAATTCCTCTCTGAACAAGAGTACCGACAGCAACCCCATACACGTGTTTCATCCTTGTTGGGCCTCATCAGTGAAGGGAAGCTGTGCCTCTCTGAGCACAGTGAGCAGGGAGACCACGTCTGGTTGCCCCAGGTAACTTAGGGTGACCAACCACAAGTTCCTCACACATATTTCACAAAAGGTAGCAGGCGCTTGTCTCCAGAGAGAACATGGCATGATAACCTGCTCTGAGGTGAGAGTTTGCAGCACACGCTTTTTGCTCACTGATAATATTAATAATAATTTTGCATTTATATAGTGCTACGAACTCTCAGGTATCGGAGCGCTGCTTAATATTACCCAACGTATGTGGTGTGTACTGCTCATTTATCAACCTTGGAAGGATGAAAGGCTGAGTTTTGCCCTGCCGGGATTCGAAACTGCGTCGGCAGTCTCTGCATGGATGTCCAAAGCAAGCGCTCTACTCGCTGTGCTATCTGACCGGCTTATCAATATTGCTTATCATGTCCCTCGGCTCCTCTCTGTTACACAGCCAAAGCAACAGTCTCCCCAGTTTATCCCCCTCCACATGTAGTTTCTGAGTGTACTTTGCGACGTCTAGTCTGCCCAACCTCTCCCATTCTGCAATACAATTTTGGCGCAACTCTATCAGCTTCGCAGACCACTCCCCTGGCTTCCCCTCCATGCCCTCTGCTGTGCAATAGCATTCTCAGTGATCATTAAAGTCTGCAATATCTCTTTCCTTTGGCCGCCCATCTACCCAATCACATCCCACACGGTTCCTGCCTTTGCAAAACTGCCCGTACTAGTGTTGAAGTACTCCGGAATCCTGTCTTCCAAATAGCTATTAAAATCATCATCTAACAGGGCCTCCGCACTCAGTCATCAAAAGGGTATCAGAGATCTCTGTGAGGTTTCCGGACATGTTTCTATCAACAGGTCACAGTCAGAGAGGACTCTAGCCTTATTGTCTATGGCCACGAACTCGCCCAAAGTCTCTTTCCCAGGGAACACATAATCTATAACCGTATACACTCTGTGCGGGTTGAGAAGTAGGAGTAGTCACGCGCCACGCGCCACGCGCCTCGCCATGCCTCCCTCTCCCTCCAAACATTCGCTAATTGCAGATGTTGCAGTAGGGATCAGAGAGCCTTGGCTGGTGGTGCGGGTCTCTGGCATTTCTTGTCTGATCTATCCAAGGAAGAGTTAAGGGTGCAGTTAAAGTCCCCGCCCAAACCCATGCCGACCCCCTATATGTAGACAATCTCAAGTATAGGGACTGGAACAATGCTGTAGCATCGTGATTTGGGGCATATGTGTTAATAAATCATATCTCACTATTTTCCAGCAGCCCATGTACCAAGACCATTCTGCCCTCATCATCAAGCTTGGACTTCAATGTTTGAAAGGGGACAAAGGGTACCACCCAAATAAGGACTCCTCTGGCATATGCTAAAAATGGAGAACCACACAGTTTGCCACCCCATTTCCTAGCCAACCGGGCTTGCCTATCTGCCATGAGATATTTCCTACAATAGTGCGACCCCATCCTAATCAAATAGGCACGCACCCGCATTCTCTTAATTTAATTATTAAGCCCCCTAATGTTCCAATTAGCCATTGCCATAAAAGAAAAAAGGTTTCACAAGGGCTCTTGTCCCACCATCCCGGACACATGTCCTCCCTTCCTCGTCCCTCAGACTGTCCCCAGACCGGCAGAGCCATGATACCCCACCAAGCGCTTCCCCCACAAACCAAACAATTACATCCACCGCCCAGGCCGCGTACCTAGGTGCCGTAACATAACCAATTCCTGCGCATAACCTTCCAGCATCGCTGCAACCACATTTCAACCTGTCAACAAACAAGTTACTCCCTCTCAGCAGGGGTGCTGCCAACAACCCCCCCAAGGACCATGGAGGTAACCCAACAACATCACCCCTGTCCGAACAGCAGCCCATCAGCAACTCGCCTGCTCAGTCTCAGCCGCCTCCCACACACCCACCTCCCCAGCTCCGGTAGCGTGCAGCAGCGCGATGCCTTGAAACTGGCAGCTTAAGTCACAGCAGGGGTATGTGACAGTTGCCTGTAGTAGTAACCTTCATGGCACCGGTTCTTCATCCCGGTGTTCCAGTTCCACATGCTCCTGCAATCTGTTTTTGTATTCCTCACACCGTTATGTCTATGATATAAGGGAAGGAGAACCGGGAGAAAGCATCCATAATATGTTCCGGCCCCTCAGAACTATGTCACATTATTGCCCCGCTCGGGAGCTGCAGTATCCCATGTACATCCATTCCGAAATTCGCCTCTGTTGTACCATCGAAGATCTTCATTTTTGCTGGATAGATAACATGTATCTCAGGTTTGCCATCGCAGTCACTCCTTAGTAGTCCCAAACATAGCTCTACGCCGCTGGACTAAGGCAGTATAATCAGGGTATATAGCCAACCTTGAAGACCCTCTAGCAATGATGTCCTCCTCCCTAGAAAAGACAAGAATCCTTTCCCTATCCTTGTAGTTCATTATCTTCACAATCAGCGGTCTCAGGGGTGCTCCAGGCGGGGGCTTCTTTGCCAGCGATCTGTGTGCTCATTCCACAGTAAACCCTTGTGTTAGCGTGACGGGGCCTACCTCCTACAGGAGCATATTTTTGACGTAGGCGGTAGGATCATTGCCTTCCTCGCACTCCGGGAAACCAAGAATTCTGATGTTATTCCTGCGGACTCTCCCATATGCATCCTCTGAGCGGTGTTCTAGGATCTTCACTCTATCAATCAGATCTCCTACCTGGGTTTGAGTGTTGGCAATGCTGGTCGTATTGTCTTGCACACATAGTTCCTCAGTGTCCAAGCGGTCCACAAGCGCTTGCACATCCTGCCTCACTAGGCCAACATCTACAATAACGATCTTGTGCTCCAATGCCACCTTCAATGCCGCTATTGCTGCCAGGATGGGGTATTACTCCTGTGGGACTGCCCACAATGGAGCAGCTGCCTCTTTGGTGCCCTCCTGCTGCATCGTGTTGCCCCCTTCCTTCCACGTGAAAGCCTCCATGATCGTTTGTCTGGCCTTCCCCTTACAATTCCTATTCGGCATCTGAATTCAATGACTAAGCATGGCCAGTGCGGGCCGCAACAGCAGAACGTTCACTTTGTCTCTGCCCAGCACCCAGTCTCAAGCTCTGTTCCCCCGGGCAATTAAGGTGTTGTGTGGCCCCTGGCTAGAGTAGTCTCATCTGGGTAGTAGCGCTGCAGGATATTAGGCACCCACCCACTGTGACCTGGGGTGTCGATGCAGAGTTCTCTCCTCACCGGACAAGGCCAGTCAGCCTGCCCTTCCATCTCCTTCTTCCTTCAGCACCCTCAGATCAGCCACCAGCTCCTCTTCCCAGCCTTGTCACCTGTGTGTCTCGTGTCCCCAGTGGATTGTTTTTGTGTCTCGTCCACTCTTTGCACCTCTCACCCTCTCTCTTTGTACGGGCGCTGCACCGTGACCACTGCCCATTGGCTGCAGGAGGCTTATTCCACTTAACACTCCCACCACCCTGCCGATTCTATTGGCCACAGTTCACCCTCTGGGGGTTTCTGGACAATGTTCCACCGCTGCAGAGCTGGTGCAGGCCTAATGCCTCCTAGGCACAGAAGGCAGCTCCCAGCTCCTTCACTGCCACAGCCACATGGGCCCGTTCCCTTCACCTCCTCTCCACAGTGCCCAGCAGCCGCCAGCAGCCTCTCTCCCCCAGCAATGCAGCCTTCAATCGCCCAGTACAGCACTTCAGATATCAATATATCCAGGCCAGGGCCCCGAGTGTCACTTGGTCTGGGGTACAGGTGTATACCACCGAATTATGCCCCCAATGGGGCAGCGAGAGCACAGGGTGTAAGTGCAGACATTCTCAGTGGGGGTTATGCAGCAGCGACGTCCTGGTGTCTGCAGAAAGGCCGGGCAGGGCTCTGGTATTCCAATTTGACTGCAGTGTTACCTCAGCTACTCAACGGGCCATACTGTTTTCCCCCTTCGCATTCCACTCGCCCTGCAGGACATGGCAGTCACGCCCATCCGCAACCCTCCTCCATGGCCCTCGGCTGCGGCGTGCAACACCCTCTGCGTTGCAGCTTGTGGTCTGGCACGCCTGTGTCATCCTACGCCTGCACTCCGGGTCTCCCTTCAGGGCCGCACAGCTGAGCTCCATGCACCTCAATCTACTGCAGCGCCGGCTCAGCGGCTATATCGTGAGCCCGCATGGGGGCTTTCCTGGCCTCTGTATGGTGCAACTCGTACGCAGGCGGCTCCCTGTTGGGGGTCTATCATTGGCCCCCATGCGTGCCCGTGAGCCCCCAACCCGACAGAGCACACACACACACGTCTGTCGGCTTCGGGATCCCCGGTCGCTCTGCTGGCTTCGGGAACGCCCCGTTTATTAACGCTGCATGCGGCGACATGCAACGTCACGCCGCCGCGTGCGCAGCCCTTGCGGGCCAACGCCACACTCCTTTTTCAGGAGGAAACACAATTGCAACATTAGATAAACACGACACATCACACAACAAAACAAACTGCCTGTCCTGAGCCCATGCCCCTTTAATGTCAGCCACCCGGGTCCCATCACTCCGGGTGACCCTCCAACTGTCCCAACACATACTCGCTGAGGTAAGCGGGTTTCCCTCGCCCAGCCCTCTGGGGGTACCTCCCGCTCACCTCCGGCACTGGCAGTCCATCAGCAGCAGCCCCTCGACTCGGAGAGGCCAGGGCACCGAGAGGGGGCCCATCATCCTCAGGTATCTCAGCGACACCAGGGTCCAGAGGGGGCTCCGTTCTTGAGTCCCCCAACTTCTTGAAGAAGCTGACGTTTCGGGTGACAGCCGATCGCCCATCTGAGGCCTTCACCATCGACCCCTTCACGGCGACCACATCCAGGGGCTCTGGTTCGTAAGGGAGGGACAGCTTCCCGTGTGGATGTCGGTTCCGGATGAGCACCTCATCCCCGGGTTCCAGCCGCTGGGGACGAAGACCCCGGCGCACGTTCTCTTGGCTGATCCTGGTCAGTCGGTCGGCCTCAACCTGCTGGTCGTTGATCACACCGAGTTCTTTCTCCTGTACCTCTGGCAGTAGCCCCGGGGGCATCACCGGAATAAAGCTGTCAGATATCCTTAAGCACGGCTCCTTGTTGACCCGTTGTGAAGAGAATATTTCTTCCTATCAATGTGTCTCTCAGGGGTACAAAAGGACAGACTGAGAGACTAATTGATCGGAAGATGATGATGTAGAGTCGTTGGTATCGAGAGAGTTGTGCGGACCTCAGGCTTCACGACAGAAGAGACATCCAGTAACCTTCCAACCACTGCAGAAGACGATAACTGATTAACAACCACATATACCCTCTCTCTGATAAGGACAAATATTGCTAAACCCCAACAGGTAATTTACCTTCCAACAACTTGCATGAGACAGGCTTGACCCAGAAGCATTTCACATGAGACATCCTCTAGACTGTTGGATTCTGGAGACCATAAGGAAGAAAACAAGCAATCAGTACCAGATAGCGAGAAACAGAGAATGGTAAGGAAGGTAAGGTATCTTACCCTGGTTCTCTAGAGGTTGTCGTTTCCGATGTATCCCCTTCCAGTCTTCCGATTGCATACGTGTGAAGTTAATCCTCCGCTGGTCCAGACGGCACGAAGGATTAGAGGCAGTCTTTAATCCATCACCCAGCCTATTCCCGCCGGCACGAGGACGCCTATGAGGTGCTCAGGAAGTCTCTAGTCCAGCACCAAACCTATTCCCGCCGGCACGAGGACGCCTATGAGGCCTAAGACTACCCAGGAAGGGAGGACAGGAAAGCAGAGGAAGGGGAAAAAGGAGGAACAATAGGAAAAAAAGGCAGGAGGTCTCCCAACCTCCCAGGTCCAAACTCTACTTAATCAAAATCACTAGACAAGAATAGGAACAATCCGAGGTCAATAATCCGAGACAAATAAGGGCAATCCGAGAGCGTATCCAAAAGACGTAATCCAAGGTCAAAAACAAACAGCAAAATCCAAGCGAGAGAAAAGCCACTGTCAAGAAACGATCAGAAGCAGCGAGTAACTGGCGCCGGATAGTTAAGTACCCAAACTACCGGCAACAAGACGATCACATGACCCAGTGCGTGCGCTATCAGGTGGAAGACTACGCACCCACTGACGTAACCTCCAAGGCATCTTCCACGCAAAGCGTCGGAACCGCAGTTTCCGACGCACACGACTGCACCGAGCCACACGTGGAGAACCCGACTCCGCCCCCTGACCGTCATTCGATCGTAAAAGACGCTTCTGTCTACGGGGGGACAGAGTAACTGGGGGGGTACCACGAGACCTGGAGCGTTTTCTGACAGTATCCTCCCCCAAAGAAACCCCATGCCCCCGAGAGGCCAGAAACTGGGAGACCAATAACGGAGCATGCACATTTCTCTCTGGTTCCCATGTCCGATCTTCCGGACCGTATCCTTTCCAGTCCACCAGAAAATATCTGGTACCACGAGAAAATCTAGAATCAAGAATAGCATTGACTTCGTATTCTTCCACCCCTTGAACCAAGACTGGGGACGGAGGAGCAACTATCCTGGTACAATCGACACAAGGTTTAATCATGGATACATGAAAAACAGGATGTATCTTCCAAGAACACGGTAAATCTAACCTGACAACCAATGGACTCAAGACATCCTTGACAACATAAGGACCGACAAAACGGGGTATTAGACACCGACGCCCTGGAATACGTAAATTCTTGGTGGAAAGCCATACCCGCGAACCTGGAACGTAAACAGGTGAAGGACGGCGATTCCGATCAGCATATTTTTTGGCCTGCTCTTGGGCTTGTACTAGATGTTCCGAAACCCTGGCATGGACTAAAGACAAATCTTTAATGCAAGACTGCACTGCCGGGCAATCTTCAGGAAGTTGCCAATCAAGGGGGAGAGTACGTGGATGTTGCCCATATAGGGCAAAAAACGGAGATGTTCCCGTAGACGAATGGCTGGAATTATTATATGCAAATTCCGCTAACGGAAGAACGGCTAACCAGGATTCTTGATACTGAAGGATGAGACACCTGAGGTACTGCTCCATCGTCGCGTTAACCCGCTCAGTTTGACCATCCGTCTGCGGATGGAACGCTGTGGAGCAACGTTCATCAACACCCAACGCGGACATAAGATGCCTCCAAAAACGTGACGTAAACTGGGACCCCCTGTCAGAAACCACAATTTCCGGCAACCCAAAGACCCGAAAGACGTGTCGTAAGAACAATTCAGCCAGCTTGGAAGCGGAAGGCAGACCTTGGCAAGGGATGAATAAAGACATTTTCGTAAAACTGTCCACCACCACCCATACGGTATCAAAACCATCGACCAAAGGTAACTCCACTACAAAATCCATCGTAATCATAGCCCATGGTCTCGCCGGTACTGGCAATGGCTGAAGCAACCCCATAGGTTTCCCAGAATGGGATTTACATTGGGCACAAATGGCGCAAGTCGATATATATTGCGAGACATCCCTTCGCATAGAAGGCCACCAGCACCAACGTTGGAGTAGTTCGAGAGTTTTCTGTGAACCCGGATGAGCGGCAATAGCAGCATCATGACACAAGGCAATAGCTGCACACCGGGTCTCCTGATCAGGCATAAAAACACGACCTTGGACATACGGTAAACCATGCACAACGTCCATGTTGTAATCTGCCAATTCCGCAGGACCTTTATCAACCCAGGTTTTGAGCGTCGACTTCAAAGGAGGCTGTAAAACACAACTACAAACCACCTGTGTTGGTAACAACAACGACCCCTCCTGTGGACGTGAAACACAATCCCCAAAACTTCTGGACAGAGCGTCAGCTTTGGAATGTAGAACACCTGGCCGATAAGTCAGCGTAAAGTTGTACATAGAAAAGAACTCATGCCAGCGGGCATGTCTTGCAGTAGTGCAAGTCAAGGACTGTAAGGCCAACAAGTTTCTGTGGTCAGTATATACCTGGACTGGTACTTTAGTACCAAGTAGATGGTGTCGCCAGACCGTAAATGCGTCCCTAATAGCCAACAATTCTCGTTCAGTAACAGTATAATTCCGCTCATAGGGCGTTAACTTACGTGAATGATAAGCGACTGGATGTAACTCCCCAGTATCAGCACAAGACTGAGACAAAATAGCTCCTACCGCAACATCAGAGGCATCTGCTTCGACAAAGAAAGGATATTCGGCATTAGGATGCAACAAGACAGGAGCAGTAGTGAACGCAGCCTTTAAGAAATCAAACGCAGTTTGAGCGCTATCATTCCACAAATATGGTTTCTTGCTGCTGGTCAATTCGGTGAGAGGTGCAGAAATAGTGGAGAACTGTCTAATGAACCGCCGATAGAAGTTGGAAAACCCCAAAAACGACTGCAACTCCTTCCTGGTAGTAGGTATCGGCCAGTTCAAAACGGCTTTCACCTTACTGCTACTCATCTGTACTCCCTTATTAGTGATGTCGTATCCCAAGAACTCGACATGAGTTGTATGGAACACACATTTTTCCAACTTGACAAAGAGATGATGATCACGCAAGCGTTGTAAAACTTCCGAAACATGGCGCACATGGTATTCCATAGATGGGGAGTAGACGAGTATGTCATCCAGGTAAACGATAACAAACCTGTCGATCATGTCTCGGAGAACATCATTGATGAAATTCTGAAAAGTAGCCGGAGCATTACATAGCCCGAACGGCATTACCAAATACTCGAACAAACCATATCTGGTCTTGAAGGCGGTTTTCCATTCGTCCCCACGCCGTATCCTGACTAAGTTGTAGGCTCCCCTAAGGTCCAATTTAGTAAAGAATTCTGAAGACCCTAACTGATCTAGTAAGACCGAGATTAAGGGAATCGGGTACTGATTTCTGATAGTACCTGCATTTAGCTCTCGGTAGTCAATACAGGGTCTTAATTCACCCTCCTTCTTGGGTACAAAGAATAATGGAGAAGCAAATGGAGAATGGGATGGTCGAATAAAACCCAACTCTAAGGCTTTATCCAGATATTCTTTAAGGACGACGTCTTCTTTTTGGGTAAGGGAATAAATGCGTCCTGATGGTACCTTGGCATTTGGTATAAGATCGATTGGACAATCGTATGGCCGATGCGGTGGCAGAATTTCAGCTTTCCCTTTATCAAAAACATCCGTATAACTAGTATACTCGACAGGCAACACGATGCTAGCAACTGCACCGATAGTGACCACAGAATCCAACAAAGCCCGACTAGGAGCTGCAGACATAGACCCCGCTGGATTGCATGACTGAAGACATTGCTGAGAGTTGAAGGTAATAGCCCCGGTTCCCCAGTTAATGACCGGATTGTGGAGCTTAAGCCACGGTAAACCCAGAATCAGTTTGTATTGGGGTGCCATAATGACGTCAAACGTGATGGTTTCTGTATGCTCAATCCCAATAGTTAACTGCAAAGGTATAGTATGCTCTGTAACAAGCCCAGACAGAAGGGTAGAACCATCAACGGCATTCACCACCTCTGGAACATCCTTTGGCAAGAGGGGAATACCCCACTTCTGAACATATTGGGCATCAATGTAGTTACCAGTAGCCCCTGAGTCTAGGACCGCTTCAGCACTCCAGGGCGCGACCTGATCATAACTGAGAGAAACGTCTACATAAAAGGGCATAGACAACAAGGAACCCTGCATGGGAGAGCTCGGAGTAGGGGTTCCTTCTACTGCCGGGCTTTGGCGTTTCCCGACTTGCGGGGTCTTTTTGGACAAGAACTAAGTAGATGATTAGCGGAACCGCAATAAAAGCACAAATTATTCCGTCTGCGATTTTCTCTTTCCTCAGCAGATAACGGGCCCCTAACTGCCCCGATCTGCATAGGCTCATCTACACCAGAAACAGGAACTGAAGAAACGGCAGGATTAACCGGGTTTGCTCTCCTCTCCCCTTTTCTTTCAGCCCGTCGGGCATCAATCTGGAGTACTAGATCCAAGAAGTCGGGAAAGGACGTAGGAACCACCGGAACCGTGGCTACGGTATCCTTCAATGAGTCAGACAATCCTTTATAGAATAAGGCTGCCTTCTTATCTTCCGGCCAACCGGTTTCAGCAACCAAGTGGTTAAATTTAGCCAAGTAAGACAATAAAGAAGCATCCCCCTGACGGAGATTTAACAATTCCAAATCAGTGGCCTGAGTTTTATAACGAGTATCAAATACCCTTGTCATAGCACTAATCAATGCATCACAATCAAACAATAATGGACTGCCCTGCTCCAACAAAGGGTTCGCCCAAACAGCGGCCATACCGCCCAGATTCGATAACACAAAGGCCGCTTTTGTAGTTGCATCAGGAAACGAGGTAGGCCGACACAAAAAATGTAACCTACATTGGTTAATAAAGGTCCGAAAAGATTTAGGATCTCCAGTAAACCTTTCCGGGGGAGCAAGCGGGAACTGAGCGGCCATATAAACATGCGTAGAATCCGGTCTGGCTGAAGACCCTGCCTGACCTGGAGCAGAAGCGGAGGCCAACGACGGTGATCCTGTAACCACTTCCCTGATACCAGCCTGCATTTCATCAATGCGCCGATGGGTATCAGCCTGAGCTGCCGACATATCGGCACGTAGGTCGGCCACTAATTGCACCATAACGGCCAACGGGTCATTAGCAACATCCATGATAAAGGCTTCTGATTCTGTCAGATATCCTTAAGCACGGCTCCTTGTTGACCCGTTGTGAAGAGAATATTTCTTCCTATCAATGTGTCTCTCAGGGGTACAAAAGGACAGACTGAGAGACTAATTGATCGGAAGATGATGATGTAGAGTCGTTGGTATCGAGAGAGTTGTGCGGACCTCAGGCTTCACGACAGAAGAGACATCCAGTAACCTTCCAACCACTGCAGAAGACGATAACTGATTAACAACCACATATACCCTCTCTCTGATAAGGACAAATATTGCTAAACCCCAACAGGTAATTTACCTTCCAACAACTTGCATGAGACAGGCTTGACCCAGAAGCATTTCACATGAGACATCCTCTAGACTGTTGGATTCTGGAGACCATAAGGAAGAAAACAAGCAATCAGTACCAGATAGCGAGAAACAGAGAATGGTAAGGAAGGTAAGGTATCTTACCCTGGTTCTCTAGAGGTTGTCGTTTCCGATGTATCCCCTTCCAGTCTTCCGATTGCATACGTGTGAAGTTAATCCTCCGCTGGTCCAGACGGCACGAAGGATTAGAGGCAGTCTTTAATCCATCACCCAGCCTATTCCCGCCGGCACGAGGACGCCTATGAGGTGCTCAGGAAGTCTCTAGTCCAGCACCAAACCTATTCCCGCCGGCACGAGGACGCCTATGAGGCCTAAGACTACCCAGGAAGGGAGGACAGGAAAGCAGAGGAAGGGGAAAAAGGAGGAACAATAGGAAAAAAAGGCAGGAGGTCTCCCAACCTCCCAGGTCCAAACTCTACTTAATCAAAATCACTAGACAAGAATAGGAACAATCCGAGGTCAATAATCCGAGACAAATAAGGGCAATCCGAGAGCGTATCCAAAAGACGTAATCCAAGGTCAAAAACAAACAGCAAAATCCAAGCGAGAGAAAAGCCACTGTCAAGAAACGATCAGAAGCAGCGAGTAACTGGCGCCGGATAGTTAAGTACCCAAACTACCGGCAACAAGACGATCACATGACCCAGTGCGTGCGCTATCAGGTGGAAGACTACGCACCCACTGACGTAACCTCCAAGGCATCTTCCACGCAAAGCGTCGGAACCGCAGTTTCCGACGCACACGACTGCACCGAGCCACACGTGGAGAACCCGACTCCGCCCCCTGACCGTCATTCGATCGTAAAAGACGCTTCTGTCTACGGGGGGACAGAGTAACTGGGGGGGTACCACGAGACCTGGAGCGTTTTCTGACAAAAGCCTCCGCCGGGGCAACACCAGTGGATGCATGTGGAGTGGTGCGATACACTCTCAGGAATTGATACAAGGCCCGCTCGAGAGGCTGACCTTGTCCCTGCGCAATCCGAAATGTCTTGTTCAGCGTTCGCATCAGTCATTCTGCATCACCGTTGGCCCGGGGCCACAACGGGGATATCTTCCGATGTTTGACTCCACAGCTGGCTAGAAATTCTGAGAACCGCTCGCTTTGGAACGGCGACCCGTTGTCCGAGCATAGCGTCAGGGGAAAACCATGGGTTGCAAATATCTTTTCCACGGCGACTACCACATGCTCGAATGCCACCGACTCCACAAACTCCACCTCGGGGTACCGGGAGTACTCATCAACTATGGCCAGAAAGTGGGTGCCCACGGACGTGGACCCAAAGTCCGCATGAACGACCTCCCAGGGCCTGGTCCCCCGAGGCATGGCTTCGATGGCCGGTTCTCTCGGCACCGGGGAGGCTGCCTGACACCATACGCACGCTGCCACAAAGTCATCGACCCTTTTCTCCAGCTCCGGGAACCAGACCTTCATCCGCAGCCTTGCCTTAGTCTTGGCGGAACCCTGATGCCCGTGATGGGCCAGAGTGATCACATCACCTACTTTGGAGTGGGGGACCACTATGCGATCCCCTCGGAGTAGGAGTCCCGACTCCGAGAATGACAGTTCGTCTTTCACTTTCCACAGTTGTTCAAGGGCGGTCTTCGCCTCCAGGGTCCGCCCCGCGAGAGCTTCCAAAACGAACTTCCAAGATCTGCTCTGCATCGACTGCTTCAGTATTTGGAAGCACCCATCCTCGGCCACTGCAGCCTCCAGCTCCGACAGGGGCATCGCATTTGGTGTTGCTCCTTCCACTACCATCCGGACATGGTCGTCCGCCTCTTCCGCGCAGGTGTCTCCCACCACTCCCCCACGCACTCCGGGATGCCGGGAGAGGTAGTCCGCTGCATTGTTAGCTCCTGGCCGGTACACCAGCGTGACCCCGTACTCAAGCAATGCGAGCATCCATCTCTCAATTCTGGCCGGGGGCTTTGAGGACAAGCCCGCCAGGATCGGGAGCAGGGGCTTGTGGTCAGTCACCACAGTCACCGGGCGCCCCAGCACATAGAGGTGAAAATGTCTGCATCCCCACAGGGCCGCCAGGGCCTCCCGCTCAATCTGGGAGTAACGCTGCTCTGTTTCCGAGAGCGCTTTGCTGGCATACGCTACGGGACGGAGGCTTCCATCCCGGTCCACCTGAGTCAGGACCGCCCCCAGGCCAAACGGACTGGCATCGACCACAATCTCCGAGGGAAGCGCTGGGTCGAAAAACGCCATGGTGTCCTCCGTTGTTAAGGCGCTCTTGATGTCCTCGAACGCCGACTGCTCCAGTGGACCCCAGTGCCAGGCCGTCTCTTTCTTAGTGAGAGCTCTGAGCGGCTCAGACCTTGAGGCCAGGTTTTGGATAAACCGACCGCAGTAGGTCACCATGCCCAGAAAACTTCTCACCTCCGACACCGATTCCGGGGGCTGTGCCTCCTTTATGTCCCGGACTTTCCGCGGGTTGGGTGACACCCCTCCCTCCTTAAACACGAACCCAAAGAATTCTATGGAGGGGCGCAGGAATTCACACTTGTCCCTATGGAGGGTAAGGCCCAATGACTGCAGTCTCTCGAAAGTCTTAGCCAGGCGTTTCAGGTGGATCACCTCCGTGGTGGCAAACACCAAAATATCGTCACTGATGTTGAGTACCCCTTCAAGATCAGCAAGGCCACCTCGGATGATGTTCTGAAACACTTCCGCAGCCGAGTACACCCCGAAGCTTAACCTCTTGTATCTGTAGAGTCCCCGGTGGGTGGTGAATGTTGTTATATACCGGGACTCCGGATGGAGGACAACTTGATGATACCCTGCTCTGAGGTCGAGCTTGGAGAAGAATCTGGCCCCTTGTACCTCAGCGATTATGTCATCAATGGTCGGAGTCAGGTGTCGCTCCCTTTTGATGGCCTTGTTGGGCAGCCTCATGTCCACACATATACGAACTGAGTCTGGCTGTTTTGGTTTTCTGGCCACAACAATGGGGGACACCCATGGTGTTGGGCCTTCCACCTTCTCGATGATGTCTAAGGCCACCAGGTTATCCAGCTCCTTGTCGACCTGCTCCCTCAGATGTAAGGGAACTCTCCGGTGTTTCAGG
Organism: Ambystoma mexicanum; assembly: GCF_040938575.1. NCBI lineage: Eukaryota > Metazoa > Chordata > Amphibia > Caudata > Ambystomatidae > Ambystoma > Ambystoma mexicanum. Next base: position 1,146,819,328 of record NC_090927.1, read on the forward strand.
GCAGTGGGTTGTACTGAATTGTCAATGTGCAGCCTGACTGGATCACCGGTCATTCTCCCAATGCCGTTGAACAGGGCCGCGTACTTGTCAAGTAGATCGTTAATGTCCTCCAGGTACACTGAGTACGCAAAACTGACTATCCCGAGTGCCTCCGCAGCCGCACAGCTCAGCAGGGTGTTGTTGCTTATAGGGGTCACTTAGAACCGAGCCCTGATCATCGAGCCTTCATGTTCCACCTTCGCTACGAACGCCCCGTCCAGCGGTATAGGCTCAAGTCCACCAAAGGCGAAAATGCGAGCTCTTGGCACAGCCAGATTCGGTGGCGGGTCAAGAGCGTCATAATGTCCCCTCGCCATTACATTGACAGATGCCCCTGTGTCCACCAACACGGGAACAGGCGAGCGGTTCACCTCCACCACGCACCTTGGCTGCCTCCTGCTTTTGCCTTTCAGGACCCCCATGCTTGAGACGAAAAAGATGTTTTCCTCCTCTTCTTCTTCAGCCACCTCCATCTGGGTCTCCTCTTCCGCTTGATCTACCTGGGCCACGTTGGACGGCCGGTTTTGGCGCGGAGTCCAGATCCGGGCAGGACCTCTCGGTACCATGACAGGTAGAGCCGACTTGCACACTCTTGAGAAGTGATCAGGCAGTCCGCATCGGCCACATGTTCTTCCTGCAGCTGGGCACTCTGTTGGGTGGGGGAGGTCATAGCCACACTTTTGACATGACTCCCCTGATCTTCCAGCTGTCTCGGGGACCTCCACCAGGCCTTCTTATTCCTCGGCCGCCCCGCCAAACAGCGCACACCTCTTCGGCCTTGATCGAGCGTGACCCCGCCTCCATTTTGTTTGCCCGTGCCTCAGCCACTTCGTGACATCGACCCAGTTCCAGTATGCGGGGGAGAGTGATTCCCGGCTCTCTGAGGACCTGTCTCCTCAGTTTGCCGGAGGAGCATGCTTGGATCAGCATTGTTCGTATCATATCATCCGCATCCCCCCACGCACACCCTTGGGAGAGGCGGCGCAGGCGGCCGTAAAAAGTGTCCAGGGTCTCATCATCCTTTTGTTTGGCCGACAGCATGACAAACCTCTCGAAGTCCACGTTGGCGAGGGGAAGGAAATGTGCAAGGAGAGCCGCTTTGGCCTCACCATAGGTCTGGTCAACCGGTGTCAGCGACTCGAAGATCTCCTGAACCGCTGCTCCCGCCGAGTACAGCATGGTGGCTACCATGCTGTCGTCGTCCGTCACCCGAGCAGCCCTAAAGTACATGTCCAGGCGGGCCACCCACCTCCTCCATCGGGGCCCCAGGCCGGACGGGGGGCCCGTTGGATCAAATTCTGGTATCGGTTGTAGGGCCGCCTGGGCTCTCGCTTGAGGCATGATGGGAGCCCCTTGTGGAGCGGCTGGCTGCGCCCCTAGTAGTGCCTGGGGTGCAGGCGCCTGACCTTCGTCCTGAGAGTCTTCCACAGGGTCCGCAGCGTCGCCGTCCTGGTCGCTGTCGTACATGGGATTGAGCGCACAGGCACCCCCACTTCAAGTCCTGGGGCCGCAACTCAGATTCCCACCATCACCATGCAGGTGGATTCACCCCCACACCAGGCACAGCAATGGTCCAACTTGGAGAACGGAGACGACGGTGAGGTGTGTGTCCTTCACTGAGCACCACTAAAGAGTCTTGCACACAAAGAAGCACCAACTGCCACCACCTTGTGATGATGAAGAGGATCAAGAGAATGTGAAGCACCAACTGCCACTACCTTGTGATGATGAAGAGGATCAAGAGAATGTGTCCTGATGATGAAGGGGCGAGGAAGTGCCTTGTCGCCCCCCTGCAGCAATGCACCGCAAAGTAGAGGTCCCAAAAATTAAGCTATGTGGGTGGACTGGACTAAGCAGGCCCTGCCATAGTAGTCCTTGTCCTAGCTTGCACTCGACGTAACAGTCCCAAAATATGAGTAAAACACACAAATTAGGTATGGGCGTGCAGGTTATGCAGTCTGCTACCATGAAATCCAAAAATTAGACCCGGATCACCTTCTCGTTCCGAACCGGAGCCCCGAGAAGTTCCGCGGCCTTGTGTCCAAAATGGCCACCAGCCGTGTGTGCGGTCCGCAGCCACGGCGTGAAACGAAACGTCCGTGAACGTTCCGTTATTACGAAAAATTCCGGACGCCTTTCACCGCCGGGCCCGGGCATCCGTCACCACTCGTCGCCACTGTTGGGGGTCTATCATTGGCCCCCATGCGTGCCCGTGAGCCCCCAACCCGACAGAGCACACACACACACGTCTGTCAGCTTCGGGCTCCCCGGTCGCTCTGCTGGCTTCCGGGAACGCCCCGTTTATTAACGCTGCACGCGGCGACGTGCAACGTCACGCCGCCGCGTGCGCAGCCCTTGCGGGCCAACGCCACACTCCCCAGAATGTGTCTTTCCAGAGTTCCTGCCTCCTGCGCACTGAGTGCCACACAGCAAGTTGAGTGGGAGACCCCGCCATGAGGACATAAGACACTGCCCCTGCCACCTCAGAACATCCAGAGCCAATCTTGCAATGGACATGGCAGTCGGCGTCCCTGCCAGAGCAGCATCAGCACAGCAGCCCAGCCGAAGCAGCACCTAAAGGCAGCGGAGGAGAGGAGAGTTAAAACAGTGGCCAGTGAACAGTTAAGCTTCAGAAGTGCTGCTACAGCTAGCTTTATTTATACTCCTTCCTCTCTCTCTTATCATGCATTTTTATTTACTTTTGCTTCCAGTCCTTTATCTCTCCCAAGATACATCTACTTGATGTGCATGACTCCCATATGAAGACAGTAGCACATCAACAGTTTTCTAAGCCTAAACCTCACCCCTTCTTGACTATAGGATCTCAGCGGGTAGACATTGGCTCTTTCCACTCCTTGTCTTCCCCCATCATATAGTGTGCCACATAGCTATTCCTTATCTTCACTCCTCTGTATTCTTTTTTATCTTTCCTTTGTTACAAGTTATTTAATATTTCTTATCACTCCTAAACCAATGATATCAGCTTTATATTCTTATATCTGGTCCTACAAAATTGGTTGCTAAACCTGATCTTTGTCTAAAGATCATCCAGATCATAAGGACCAATAGTTGGCTTCAAATTTATCACAGCAAAACTGAGCTCTTGATGCTGGTCCTTTCCAAGTTCAGCAAGCCCCAGTCTTACCCCCCCCTTTCATTTTTCCCAAGATTAATTTAGCACTTGCACTCGTCCACAACCTTGAAATTCTTTACATTTTTTTTACTGTTTTTAATCATTTATTTCTTGCCACAACACGAAAAAAGCAGTTCATCACACACCTGCCCCACAACCCCTTGTTTCACTGCCCCCACTCGACTGAGCATAAGAACAAGTACCACCAAGGAGATGTTAAACTGAGCACTTCCAGGTGGAGGGTTAGAGGGCAACACTGTTTATTCAGGCCTTCCTGCCACCTGAAGCGATACACTTCTATGTTGCATGAAATGCATGTGTTATATTTGAATTAGGGCTTTCCAAACTCTCTCTAGGTCATAGATTCTTGCACTGCCTAAAAGTCAAGCACTGGATTCTCCTTAAACTCCTGTGCCTCTTCCATGAAATCCTTGGCAGGGCTGTGCATGGTTATTTAGCCAAAACCATTAATATTTATACCACCCCTACTCAGATCCATAGACTCCAGCCTTGTCACTTTGTCTTATGTGTAAGATGGCATACTTCTGTAAGATGGTCATTGCTTCTATACGCATGTGACCCTAAAACCTGAACAATCACCCCATCACCTTAGACCGGATATTCTTGCTGCATTAGGGCTGTTCTTAAAATCTATCTGTGTAATAACTAGGTACAGATTTGTGTGCCTGTGACTTGGTCTGAACTAGTCGCCTCTGCAGTGATGATCAGAGGCAAGAGGGTATTCTACTGCCATGTTGTCATTAGAGGATACCACAGCGTTTTCCGGCCTTCCCTGAGCCTCCTTAGGCCTGAGTGAAGCAGAGATAGGTCACTGCGCTTTCAAATTTGATACGACAGTGCAGAAGACACGTGCCTGTCATCTTTACATAGTTATAGCTCTGGCTCTGTCAAGTTCCAGCACTAACTCTCAGCACTGATCCTGCTAACTTTGCAGGAGTTGTGGCTGTGTAAAACTGACAGGCTGATGACTGCACAACTGCCGGGCCGTGCTGTCAGGAAAGGGGTGAGGAATCTAATTTAGGTAGGGGTAGGTGGCAAGATCCAAGGCACTAGTTGTCTTCTAAGTCTGCAGATACAGACACCTGGGAGGTAGGGTTGGGTGATAGGATGTCAGTTATTGATTGTTCTGGGTTTGGGGAGAGCAAACATAAGGTAGGTGGTGGACACTGGGTATAAGTCAGGTATTTTTTGGTTTTGTGGGATGGCAAACCCAAAGGAGGTAGGAAGGGTGACAGGAAACCAGGCATTATGTTGCTTTTTGGTGAAGGGGGAAGCCAAGCACGAAGGAGTGTCAAGAATGGCACTCTGTCAAGAGTGGCACAGGGTACCCAGGTAGGTTTTGGGTGGCTCTGCTGAAGTAAGGTAGCAGATAAGCACACACAGCAGGAAGTTCAACAAGAAAGAAGAGTATGAAACTGTAGCTGTGAGCCAAAAGGGGCAAAAGATACAAAAGGTACAAACAAACTGGATTCCCTCTTGGGGTGTATGCTGAAATGGGAAAGAGTGTTCCACGAACCTTAGGAAACTCCAGCCTTCTGCACAGATTGCTATCACAGAGGCCCACGCTGTATGCGCATGGCTGGGAACAACAGCAGTGGGTGTCTGTAACACTAAAACGGGACAAGGGAAGGGGCAGAGGTTGCCTGCCGGAAACCAACAGGCAAGCTCTGTACAAAGGGATTACATAAAACACATGAGAAGACAAGAACAGATATATCCAGCGAAAAGGAAGTCAATGAGCAATCTAGCAGAAGGAAATGAAGGAAAGGCAGTTAGAGTACAGAGGACTCTAGGAAGAGAACAAGGGAGCAGCAGTCAGGAAAACAGAAGGGCTGCAAAGTAGGAAGCAGGTCTGCAGTCAAGAGTGGCACTAGGTGCAGGCAAACTGTAGTGGACTGCGGAGGTCTGTAGTAGGCTGCAAGGCAGGGAGTCCAGAAGAACAGGATAGAGAGAGATTAGTAGTAGGCGACAGACAGAGAGCCCAAAAGAATAGGGCCGCGAGGTAGTGGGCCCAGAGGATCAGGGCCGTAGGTAGCTAAGTGTAATACAGGCTGTAAGGCAGAGGAGTGTAGCAAGCTGCAAGGCAGGGAGCCCAGAGGACACGGGCTGTAGGCAGCGGAGGGAGCTGGCAGCAAGAAAGGAGCCCAGAGGACAAGGGCTGTAGGCAGCGAAGAGGTGCAGGCTGCACGGTAGGGAGCCCAGAGGACAAGGGCTTGGAGACAGCAGAGGGTTGCAAGCTGCAAGATAGGGAGCCCAGTGGACAAGGGCTGTAGGCAGCCAGAGTAAGGCAGGCTGTAGGCAGGGAGCCCAGAGGACAAGGACTGTAGGCAGCCGGAGTGAGGCAGGCTGCAGGGCAGGGAGCCCAGAAGACAAGGACCGTAGGCAGCCAGAGTGAGGCAGGCTGCAGGGCAGGGAGCCCAGAGGACAAGGACCGTAGGCAGCCGGAGTAAGGCAGGCTGCAGGGCAGGGAGCCCAGAAAGGGCACTGGATCAAAACAGGATAATGGAGCAACAGGAACAGCATACAAAGAAGCGGGTCTAGGCAAACAGGAGCGGGGAGATCTCAAGATGCAAGACACTGTGCTCCTGCAGGCAGCTGCTTATATACAGCCCTGCCCTGTTCTGAGGCAGGCTAATTGACAGCACCTGTAGCAGCACACCTGAAGACAATCTGCCTCCTCCCTCTCTGGTCCTGAGCAGGTGGAAGCAGCACTGGCCGCTAGGGCTTCTGGGGATTGTGGTCCCAATAACGATGAATGAGAATAGCCAGGAATTGAGGACTGCAGCCAGGTGCATTATGGTAAATGTAGTTAATTGAATAAAATAAGAAAGAACCAAAGTTGAGCAAATGGAAATAAAAGACCAAGTCGTGAAAAGGAGTTGTGCAAGGAGTATTAGGAGGATAAATGAGTACCAAGTAGTCCATGATGGTTGCCAATGCGTGCGCCAGCGGCGCGGGCATGACAGTATGCCCCTCTCCATGCCCCCTGAAGACTGACCAACAAGAAGAGCACGTCCAAGTCCTGTCACACCGCGAGAGACTCTTATACCAAAAAGGCACATCATGAAGCACCAAAAACTGTTTAATGCTGCAAGGTGAGAGTCTTGAAGGGAGGAGACATTACCAATGTTTCGAACCTTTGAGGTATAATTCAGAAAAGACAACTTCTTAGGGACCAAAAACCCAACAGCGCGTTCATGAACTGAGGAACTGTGGAGATGTGCTGCAGACTCCATGGCATATATTGCTTTGAAAGAAGTGGTCTTCCTTAGGACTGGCAATGGTACAGTGCTGAAAGGTGGAACCAGAGATTCAGCTGAATTAGTTGCTCTAGGACGTTCGTCCAAATAGTCAGAAGCAGCAATGGCAACATGAAGATTTGCGACAGAGACTTCAGGAATAACAAATGTTGCAGGAACATCAGGAATGGCAATAGGAAGTTCAGATGCTGTAACAGCTGGAAGTATAGGTGTCACAGGAGCACCAGCCGACAGGGACGCAACTGAGACTGATGACGTCGTGACTGGTAGTTTAGGTACTGCAGAGGCACCAACAGGATCTACCGGAGCTGTAGCCTTAATAGGAGAACCTTTAACTGGCTTTGCAACAGGTACTGTCCTTGCAGGCAGAGAGGAAGGGGGTGCTTCGACTGCAGTAGGAGTGATCTGAGATGAGGCATCAGTAGCAGATTCAGGAGTACTAGCAGGGGGAGCAGCAGAGATTGGGCTAGCAGATCTTGTAACAAGTAGCATGGTGGATGTAAGACCAGGAAAGGGTAAGCCTTCCGAAGGCTGGCCTGCAAAGTCTTGTGTGCCCAAGTTGATACATGGATCTGGGGTATTGACAGTAGGCAAAGTTGGATTCCAGACAGGTACTGGGTATGTTTCAGGATCTGACTCATGGTCAGGAGTGCCAATGTTCATAGAAGCAGAATACATCTCAGATCTGGTCACTTCAGTAGAGGCTGTAAGTGGGAGTAAAGGACTGACATCAAGGGCAAGAATGGAACAATCCTTTGACTCAGCGGAATGTCCAGTCAGATGATTGCACTTGATCTTTGGTGTAATGGCCGTGTGAGCGATCTGGCCCACTGGAGGAGTCCATTCTTCACTATCTGAACGACAGCCTGTGTTACTGTGGCTAGTAAGTGAATGAGCGGTGTCAAGCTTTGACTGGTATGTATATGCCAAGTTCAGGTCTTCCAACTGCTCTGTGTAAGTCTGTATCCTCTTCTGTGTTACCAGTACAGGCCTTAATCTGTTAAACTCTAAAGACAGAATGTCGGGTGTTGGACATAGTGTCAAATGGTCTGGTAAATTGTGTCCCTTAGCTAGATTCTTATAATGCAGATAGACAAATTCATCATAGAGGTCTTCGGTTTGTCTTTTAAGGCTTAAGAGTTGTTCTTGTAACAGGTATGTTCCATTAGCATGTTCTACAGCTTCAGAATCTGGTGCAGCAGAAAATTCGGGTGTTGCAATAGGAAGACTGACCTTAGAGTTATCATGGTTAGTAGTTACTGGGGAGGCATTAAGACAACCGATGGTCAGTATTGGTCTTTTGTACCCAGGGCCAGCTGCACTAACCTCAGGATACTGAATGCCTTGTCCGGTTAAATGAGTGTTTACAGCAGTCAGGGGAGGTTGTGTAGCTTGCCAAGCTGATCTTGAGCATATCACATTGGCAACAGCGTACTCTAGTTGAGAGTCTGCCACAATGAGTGCAATATCTTTGGCTGTAGCAATGTTACGACATTGGTCCTGAGACAGGGTAGCCTGGGATAAGGGAATACAAGGTTTGTGTACCGGCTGAATGTCGAAGGTAGTGTCAGAAGAAATGCCAGAAACCGCATGAGTGTTTTCCACTGGTTGGGCTGACAAAATCTGCAGGAATTCATTTTCTTGCTGTAGCTCTTCTATAGATAGAAACTGCGGATCATAGTTGCAAATGTCATAATAGTTACACATGGAAGGGTCAGCGAGCCAGTGAGTGTAGTACTGTGCTTGTAAACCTTTGTTTACTAGGGCGAGTCTGTCTTTTAAACTATGGTTTTTGTTTGCAGTCCTTAAGAAAACTTTAGATTTTTGCAGAGGTTTCTTGAACCGAAAAGAAAGCATCTTTGATCTGTGTGTGCCCTTCCTGCCTATGGAACAAGAATCTTTTTGGTCTTGCATTCTGTCAAGAATGGCACTCTGTCAAGAGTGGCACAGAGTACACAGGTAGGGTTTGGGTGGCTCTGCTGAAGTAAGGTAGCAGATAAGCACACACAGCAGGAAGTCCAACAAGAAAGAAGAGTATGAAACTGTAGCTGTGAGCCAAAAGGGGCAAAAGATACAAAAGGTACAAACAAACTGGATTCCCTCTTGCGGTGTATGCTGAAATGGGAAAGAGTGTTCCACGAACCTTAGGAAACTCCAGCCTTCTGCACAGATTGCTATCACAGAGGCCCACGCTGTATGCTCATGGCTGGGAACAACAGCAGTGGGTGTCTGTAACACTAAAACAGGACAAGGGAAGGGGCAGAGGTTGCCTGCCGGAAACCAACAGGCAAGCTCTGTACAAAGGGATTACATAAGACACATGAGAAGACAAGAACAGATATATCCAGCGAAAAGGAAGTCAATGAGCAATCTAGCAGAAGGAAATGAAAGAAAGGCAGTTAGAGTACAGAGGACTCTAGGAAGAGAACAAGGGAGCAGCAGTCAGGAAAACAGAAGGGCTGCAAAGTAGGAAGCAGGTCTGCAGTCAAGAGTGGCACTAGGTGCAGGCAAACTGTAGTGGACTGCGGAGGTCTGTAGTAGGCTGCAAGGCAGGGAGTCCAGAAGAACAGGATAGAGAGAGATTAGTAGTAGGCGACAGACAGAGAGCCCAAAAGAATAGGGCCGCGAAGTAGGGAGCCCAGAGGATCAGGGCCGTAGGTAGCTAAGTGTAATACAGGCTGTAAGGCAGAGGAGTGTAGCAAGCTGCAAGGCAGGGAGCCCAGAGGACAAGGGCTGTAGGCAGCGGAGGGAGACAGGCTGCCAGGAAGGAGTCCAGAGGACACGGGCTGTAGGCAGCGGAGGGAGCTGGCAGCAAGAAAGGAGCCCAGAGGACAAGGGCTGTAGGCAGCGAAGAGGTGCAGGCTGCAAGGTAGGGAGCCCAGAGGACAAGGGCTTGAAGACAGCAGAGGGTTGCAAGCTGCAAGATAGGGAGCCCAGTGGACAAGGGCTGTAGGCAGCCAGAGTAAGGCAGGCTGTAGGCAGGGAGCCCAGAGGACAAGGACTGTAGGCAGCCAGAGTGAGGCAGGCTGCAGGGCAGGGAGCCCAGAGGGCAAGGACCGTAGGCAGCCAAAGTGAGGCAGGCTGCAGGGCAGGGAGCCCAGAGGACAAGGACCGAGGCAGCCGGAGTGAGGCAGGGCAGGGAGCCCAGAAAGGGCACTGGATCAAAACAGGATAATGCAGCAACAGGACCAGCATACAAAGAAGCGGGTCTAGGCAAACAGGAGCGGGGAGATCTCAAGATGCAAGACACTGTGCTCCTGCAGGCAGCTGCTTATATACAGCCCTGCCCTGTTCTGAGGCAGGCTAATTGACAGCACCTGTAGCAGCACACCTGAAGACAATCTGCCTCCTCCCTCTCTGGTCCTGAGCAGGTGGAAGCAGCACTGGCCGCTAGGGCTTCTGGGGATTGTGGTCCCAATAACGATGAATGAGAATAGCCAGGAATTGAGGACTGCAGCCAGGTGCATTATGGTAAATGTAGTTAATTGAATAAAATAAGAAAGAACCAAAGTTGAGCAAATGGAAATAAAAGACCAAGCCATGAAAAGGAGGTGTGCAAGGAGTATTAGGAGGATAACTGAGTACCAAGTAGTGCATGATGGTTGCCAACGCATGCGCCAGCGGCGCGGGAATGACAAGGAATTGATAGAGGGGTGCAGGAGGCCAGGTATTTTTTCAGGGGGTGAGGATAAGTGAGGCTGTTCCCCATCTATGTTGTATATGCGTCCCTCAGATCCCCCCTTTCTTCTCCTTGCAGTGCTTGTAGATGGGGATAGTGCAGTGGACAGAAAATGGACGTATAGAGAGACTTCTCTCAACATAACACTATCGGTAACACTGTGCATTTCACCTTGAGGTTCAGAGTGGTATGCACAACTCAAGCATCAATCCTGTCATTCAACAGTTGTATCTCAGACCCCTGGTGTGAGTTATCAACACAATTTCTTTCACGTCATTTCCTTCTTCGCTGACATCATACCGTTTTTTTTATTAGCAATTGTTCTACATTGCAATACATCAATCAAGTATTGAAAGGAGAGTGTTAGTGCGGTCCACACCGTTTCCTTCCCTTCTATTCCTTTGCTCCACTTCTTTATGTGCAAACTTTTTCTTTCGGTTCTTCTTCCCCATCAACCATTCTGAGAGCGATTAATGATCCTTCGGTTTCACAGCCCACCTTCCTCAGCTCCGCCTCAAGGAAATGTCCTACTTTAAAAATAATGGGGCGAGGGAGTGGTTCTTCCCACTCATGTCCACCTTCCCCATGTGCTCTGCACCAGCATGGACTCAGGCAATCTGTCCTGCTGATTGTGGCCATGCTAGGCTTAGCAGCTTTAGCATGACTCCATCTCAAATGTGTTTTTTAAAAAAAAATGTTTATTAGTATTATACAGCCAACAACAATCAGCTTTTAATCCACTAATCAACATTCCATTGATAAAAAAATATATAAAATACATCATAAAAAACCAAAGGCAAAAAATGCATAGCAGCTAAAACCACAATTCAATGAATTACAAAAATATTTCAAATGTCTCTAATATGCTTCCAAAACCGCATCAGATGGTAAATATAAACCTCATTATTTCCATTCCTGAAGACATTCCAGATCTCATCAATAACTTCAAAATAATCCAGGCCGAAGCCAAGAGCTGCTAAATGTTTTTGTCTCAAAAGTGAAATAGAAGGACAGAGCAATAGGAGATGTTTAACACTTTCAATCTCCTGTTCACCACAAAGCCTACAGAGTCTCTCTGTATTAGGAATCCCATGCCAGGCACCAGTGGCTTCAAGAGTAGTGGTGTGACGAATCAACTTCCGGGACACCAGTGGCCCAGGGATGAATATCGGTTTCTAAACCATCTATCAGCCCAACACCTGTAGTACACCAAAAGGGATCCGAACAGATTGGAAATACTAGGAAATTATAAACCTCCTTGTCCAATTTTGGTATCGTGGATGGAACAGCAGGCTTATCTCCACAAAGTCATGGATCATTGGTTAGTTGCAACACAGCGAAAATACAATTATTACCTAATGATAAAAAGGGACTGTTCAGTAAAGGTTGTATACAAATATCTACTTTATTATTATTATTACAACAGACAGTTTTAGCACACTACAAAATACAACCCACTCTGTAAAGTAACACAGAGAACAGACAGTTTCACGAAGTAAAGGGATGCATTCTGGATACTAACAGGAGGGTTGTCAGTAAAGCAATCATTCTTAACTGTTCAAGGTTATTTGGTTTCAGCACCAAGGGAGCAAGGGGTCCTAAATGTCATTAGGGGCCTTTGGAGAAGGACCAGGGGGACAGAACCACAATGTACCTGGTACTTGAGATGATCTTGACGCTCAACAGCGTCAATTCGGTTCCAGGATGCTTTGCAGCACCTGCAACAGAGTTCAAGATGGGAGAGCATCGTCTCTGTGCTGGTTGGCGGATCTGGAACGCTGGTCGAGGCAGCTCAGACTCCTTTAGTGACTGCAGCGTGACAACAATAAGTGGTGCAGCCAGTCATGGTTCGAGGGCTCGATTGCCTTGAAAATGTCCTTTAAAGATGAGTGCTGGGTGATGCGTGTTGTGGCATTTCTCCTAGCTTCTTCGCTGGTCACGTGTCATCCTTTAAGGCAGATAGCCCAAAGCTGAGGAGAGTGTTTTGCAGACAACGGCCTTTTCCTTTGGTCAGAGACTCTCTGGCACGTCCCACCTAGGAAACTTGTGTAAGGGAGGAAGGGTTGTTTTGGCCCCCTTATACATTCGGCACAAAGGAGAACTACTGCTCAGGCAATAGTGGGGAGACATCTTCCATTGGCCTTCCCTGGGGACCGTGGAAGCAGGGCTATTGCATGACACATTTGTACTCCATTTTGTGTCTCTCCCGACTCCATTTTTGGACTAGGCCACACATTCTGATCGTTGCAAAGCCTCCTCTCCCCTGTCCAGTGCCGCGCACAACTAACACGGACAGCCCCCACCTCCCCCTCCCGTACCTGCCTTGTCCAAGCTCATTTCTCACAGATGCTCTGGCGCAAATTGTTACAAGTATAGATTGTATTCCTTTTCCTTTCCTCTGAGCTCATTGCTGTGTGTGACCGGAGTGAGTCTTGCCCTGTGGCCCATTCGTCTCCACAAATCTGCTCTTGCTCCTCTCACCCCCACCTTTGGAAGTTAATGCCTGCAGAACCTTTTGCCCCTCAATTCTCCCTTTGATTAAAAAGAAGTGTGACCCTTCCCCACTGACCACTCCGGAGTGCGCCCCATATAACTGGTTTCATGTCATCATATATTACACTTAAAACCAACACCTATGAATCTGCCCATTCATGTTCTGTGGCGCCTTGACCAATAAATCCCAGAACAAGCCCGATGATAACGCACCTGGAGGGCAAGACCCTCACACCCATTATTTCTACAAAGGCCTGGAGCAGAAATATGTTTATAGATGTCTACAATTTATAAGTGTTCACACATTCTAAGCATTGTTTTATGTTTTCATTATTCTTATATGTCAGGAGATGTTATGTTGCTTAGTTAGAAAGAATGACCCCCTGCTGTGGAGCTGATCTGACCTTCACACCGCCCAGATGAGCCCAGCCGACCCACGTGCCACGCAAAGCAACAGTTCCAAACCAACCTATCCAGTGAAGCCGGCCCATATATTTGATATACTGTATTGTAACGTCCACCAATCCTGATGTAGTCTGATGCACCTATAGGGAAATGTCACTAGTGATGTTTCCAAAGCTTAAAATGTATCATGCTTGTACTGTTTGGCAGAGCGTTCTCAGGCAGCAGAGTCCTCTGCATGCAATTATATTTATAAAGAACTTTGTCTTGCTCTAAACCTTTCTCTTGGTCTCATTCCCTACTGGGGTGTGTCCTTTATTATACGTTTCATAATTGTGTTTGGGGAGTGGGCACATTCACTTGGTGACCCCGGCTACGTGATCGTGCGTGATCCGACGAGGCCCCTGTGTCGTGCAGAGAGATCCGGGTGCCCCCATTAAGATGACTGGCACCTATGGCTGACCAGGAGAGCGTACGCACCAGAGAGGTTCCAAGGATCCCGGTGTTCGCAAATACCCAACTGCTTGCCGGAGCCGGCCACGGCTTGATTGGGGGGCGGCACCCTGATTGTGGATAGACCATGATTGGAGGCTCTCAGATGACCTCAGACATGTGCGTATTGGTTTGCGAGCAACTTAAAGGAGGGGAAGTTAAAGGGGTAAAAAAGTAAAAGTTTCATGGTGAGGGAACGGCCTGGGAGTCAGATTAAGTGTGCATGGGAGTATGTGAGTATTGACTAGTGTGCCTTTTCTTTCTCTATTCTCATATGGCCATTAGGTTTTTTGCGAAGAAACAACGGTATAAAAGGCGAATACGGGAACCTAGCTCCGAAAGGGGGTGGAAGGCGGCGCTGCGTATCATTGTCTCGACCAGTGCAGGATATAAGTGGAAGGAAAAAAGGAAAAAAATGTAGGAGTCTTGTATATTGAGGAGATTCGGGAGATATTAGCAAACTCTTTTTCTTGTGTGTAACAAATAATGTTAGAGGTAGGCCCAGAAGGGGCCCAGGGATAGGTGAATTTGAAGAGTGAGTGTGGGGAAAGAACCCAACAGCTTTAACGGGGAAAGGATAAAAGCAAAGTGTTGTTGATATTTGTTATCTGTTCATTGTTGTTAGTGAAGTACGTCAGCTTGTACAAATGTCTATCTGTTAAATGTTTCATGTGCTACTGTTTCTGTTTATGAAGTATTCTGAATCGAACAAGGTGTAAGTGAAAGTGTTTTTGAATTGCAATGTTTTAAAGTTTAATCTCGGTAAAGATAACATTAGCTAATGTATTTTTTGTGGTATTAGCACACACACAAGCACACACACATGCAAGTTAGTGGCGAAGCAAAAGCCACGGGGGCAGACACTCCCTTAATGCATATTTGTCAGCACCTCCCTCTGTATAGTGAGAAGATGAGGAAGTATCATGACCAGTGGCTTACTGAGATTAAGAGGAAGGGGATGTCCCAAGTGTGACCGGAAGGAGAATCATTTGACGAAAGGGTATTAGATCTTGCAACAACATATTTGCTAGCCAAGTACAAGGGGAAACAGCTCCAAAATAGAAGGGAGGTCCTAGATCTCTGGAGGATGGTTGAAGAAACACATCCTTTTACTGATAAGGGTAAGGTAGTGCCAACCGAGGTGGTGTCTGTGCCTACACGAGGAGAGGGAGAACCAACAAAATTGTACCCACTACTAACCAGACCTGCTGAAAGTTATAGTGACCCATCGTACCTGCTCCAGCCAAGTGCGCCCGCTACAGCCACAGCAGCACCCCTGCTTCCGTATGATTCCAGGGGGCTGTATGGACCTACATGTGCAACACCAGTAAACATTGCAACTTTAACTAGGGATCTAGAAAGACAACTGACCACTTCACAAGCAGAATTAACACGGTTAAGAACACTGTGTGATAGGAGCCAAATGCTACCAGGAGGCAGGGAGACACCATCGCCGGCCCCATCTAAAAACACCTCCTGTCTAACAGAGAACGAGTGGACATCTGGAGAATTCTTCCACCTCATTAACATCCCAATAAAATTCCTATGTGTAGATCAAGGAAGCGACAAAGCAAGTGATGAACAAGGTAGTGTAGCATCCGACAGGGAAGCAGAAATAGAAGAATGTTGGAGTGACTTAGACGAATACGAGGAAGGAGTGGCCAGCGAATGGTCCCCAGTACAGCATGGCCAGCTACTGAATGATATGATAGAAGCGTTAGCTGAACCCTCAGTGATTGCTTTAGTGAAGTGCCAGGCCCATACCAATAACAGTGACATCATCTCATTAGGAAACGGGCAGCTGACACAGCAGGCAGCGTACTTTCACAAACCACAAGCAGCAGAATGCATACTCAAAATAACATAACTGAAGGGAGGGAAGAAGGATACAACTTGTTGCCCATCTCACAGATCATTGAGTTACAAAAACGCGTACCACATGCAGAACAAGATATGTGGGTAAGAAGGGATTGCAAACAGTCACCCACGGATCTCATTAGGCGGCAAGAGATAACTGGGAAAGTAGTAATGCCTGTGGAATTGTTACACATAGCATTCCAACAGATAAACTTCCCGGCACACACCTCTAAGCAACATATAGCTGCAGATATCCAAGAACAATGGTTTGTTCCAAATCTTCAGGAACACCTGACAAAAATGACAATAGAATTCATCACTTGCCAAACATATAACTCGGGAATGACACTCAGAACGCAGCGAGGAACACTGCCGTGCCCTGTTGGACCTTCAGAGATCTGCACATCGATTACGCAGACATGGGCGAACAATGCAATGGCGCGTGATACCTTATAGTAGTAGTGTGCCCCTTTTCTCACTAGGTGGAAGCAGGACCTTGTGCACACCCAGATGCGAAATGTGCTGCCAAATTTTTGGTAAGAGAGGTGTTCCAACGGTGGGGCATTTGTGATGTCATATGGTCAGATAACGGGACCCACTTTGTAAACAACCTTTGTAGAGAGGTGACATCACTGTTAGGAATAAAACACAAATTATGTTTGATTTACCACCCGCAAGCAAATGGAGTGGCCGAGAAAATAAACGGCCTCCTTAAAAGCAGACTGTCCAAACTATGCCACACTCTAAAAAGGAATTGGGCGTATTGCTTGCCCCTAGCACTGTTCCAACTCACGACTCAGCCAAGCAAGGACCACCATTTGTCTCTGCACGAAATAGTGACGGGAAGACATATTCAGACACCACTGTCTCCAATAAGAAGGCGATCAGACGCTCATAGAGCTGCCACAATGCTGGGTGACGAGTTCAAGGAATATCTGACACAACTCACGAGGGCAGTACGAATTATAGCCAGACAGATAGCACCCGCATTCACAAGGGTGGAAGAAACAGACACGAACACCCCAACAGCAGACAGTCACACCTCTCAGTTAATGCCCAGGGAATGGGGGTATGTGCGCAGCTTTGTACATAGATGGAACTCTCCAAGATTTAATTTCATGGCCCTTATGAAGTAATATATTGCACACCTTCCGCAGTGAAGGTTAAGGGCCTGAAGTATTGGATACATCTATCTGATGTAAGGAAAGCACATGGTAACGGGGACAGCAACGAGAAAAAGAGGTAGCTGTACCCTATTGTTGAAAATGATATAAAGGTAAACTCAGATGTATATAACAGCATAGAAGAAAAGTGTAAATATTATTATTATAAACGGTTTCTAAAAGTATGTTATGTTAAACAGCGATTTAAAACGTAAAATATTTCTCTCTCCCTCTCTCCTCTTATTTTCACCTTCTCTCCTTCTCTTTCTCTCTCTCTCTCTCTCTCTCTCTCTCTCTCTCTCACTCTTTCTCTCCTTCTCTCCTCCTCTTTCCTTCGTAGTGAAAATGTGCGGTTTTATGGTAATTGTGTGTGTACTTAACCCATTGTATTACCCTCTTCAAGTTCAAACATGGTGGCAAACATGGTGGCAACGAGGGCTCTCACTAACAACGCTACAGATTTAGATAGCAATAGGGGAAGTGTTAGTGCTACTACAGCTTATTCATATGGCTGCAGGCTTTATTGTGTGGCTATTGTATTCTCCACAATGTTATTCTGCGTGGGGCTCTATTGGAGTATATGCTTTATATTGGGTGATATAAAGCAAGGGGGGTTGGCCACTCTTTGTACACGAAGGAACCCAATTGATATGGGACGGGGTAAAGCTAATGTGGAATCACAATGCCCCGACCAACCTGACCTCTTTACACAAGAACTGCACAATTCAAGCACCATGGTCTGAAATGTTGAAAGTAACCAATGTGACAAATCAATTTTTTGTTTATTATGATGATAATGCAATTGTCGATGTATCAGTACCGTCACACGTATATACGCCAGCAACTGATGAAGCTACCTCAAATGACGAGTACATGCACTTTATGTCCCAAACACCCACCCCACAAATGTATTCTATCGCACAACCTTGGCAGAGCAATGTTGAACACAATGATGAGATATGGTCAGGTATTTTTCCCATTAGGTACCAAACATTATTGAAGTTACAGAATGGTCTGGGGGGAATGGAAGGTGGAGAAGGGGGACGGAACGCAAAAGGTACGACACATATCATGGCCTGGGATTAGACGCAGTAGAGTATCCCCGCAACCCTGACTAATCCAATAAATGGTACTCGATATGAGTGCCATGGCCAAACAGACAACAAACGAGAGTTGTTATGTCTGTTCCTTAATACCCCATGCCTTAGGAATGCCCAAGGTCCTAATACCCCAAGAAGGACCTTTATCAGATGCCCAGTGTCTAATTCATCTTACCCTCTGTAAAATTCGGAGTACCTTCCAAGCACACACAGTAACGTTACAGCTGCTACAAAACGAGAAGACCTGACAGAGCAAACCTCAAGGAGTACACTGCATAAAGGAGCCCTTTTTCAGCATAAAGGGGACAATGTTTGCAGCCCAGCTTAGTCTCAACACATCGCCAAACTGACATGGATAACAGCTCTTGAAGAACCCATCAAGATCCAATGTGAGCTCCAATATGAACTCTGCTTTCACAGAGAAGGAGAAGTGCCCATGGGATCAAACAAACATTGCAACAAAACACTCATCCTCCCAGACATGAAGAAGGGCACAGCAGCACTGATGAAGCACTGGATATGCACCTACCACCATCATGGAGAGGCACCTGTGCCCTGGCCACGCTGCATTCAGCCCTTATGGTAATTCAGGAGAGCCATGTCCAGGGGGAGAGGATGCCCATCAGACCATCTCCGGCACCCCAGTCAACAACCAAAGAACACCTCACATATGACATCCTATCGAAAGATGAACTGCTGGATAGGGTGTCTCGCAAAAGGAGAGCATTGAATTACCTCTTCAAAGAACCCTCTGAACTTTTGGATCAGATACCCGACCAATATAAGCTATTAAACACAGCAGAGACATTTTTTGCATCACTCGTACCAAGCATTCAGGCCCGAGCAAACGCCAAGTGGCTCTAGATCATCCGGTGGGAGCTGATCCAGTTGGCCAACGACACTGAAGAAGGGTTCAACGTCATTATAGTGGAACTCAGAGCCCTGCTGTTGATAACCATGCAAAATCGCTGGGGATGGGGGTAAATACATGACCTGCACCCGGATGAGTACACCAGGCGGGGTCAGAGTTTAAGGGGTATATGAAGGGCTTGGATGCCCATAAAGGAACCCCTGCCTGGTGGAGGCGGTGAAGGAGGCAGAACACTGTACGAGTATTAATAATATTAAAATTAATGTGTTACTTTAGATGTAATGAAAAGGGGGAATGTAAGGGAGGAAGTGTTGTTTTGCCCCCCCTATACATTCGGCAAAAATGAGAACTACTGCTCATGCAATAGTGGGGAGAAGTCCTCCATTGCCCTTCCCTGGTGACAGTGGAACAGGGCTATTGCACAACACGTTTGGACTCCATTTTGTGTCTCCCCCGACTCCATTTTTGGACCAGGCCACACACTCTGATCGTTGCGAAGCCTCCTCTCCCCTGTCCAGTGCCGTGTATAGCTAACACGGACAGCTCCCACCTCGCCCTGCATGCCTGCCTTGTCCAAACTAATTTCTCACAGATGCTCTGGTGCGAATTGTGACAAGTATAGATTGTATTTTTTTCCTTTCCTCTGAGCTCATTGCCCTGTGTGTGACCGGAGTGAGTCTTGCCCTGTGGCCCATTCGTCTCCACAAATCTGCTCCTGATCCTCTCACCCCCACCTTTGGACGTTATTGCCTGCAGAACCTTTTGCCCCTCCATTCCCCTTTGATGTAACAGAAGTGTGACCCTTCCCCACTGACCACTCCTGAGTGCCCCCCCATATAACTGGTTTAATGTCATCATATATTAAACTTAAAACCCACACCTATCAATCTGCCCATCCGAGCTCTGTGGTGCCTTGACTAATAAATCCCAGATCAAACCCGATGATGACGCACCTAGAGGGTAAGACCCTCGCACCCATTACTTCTACAAAGGCCTGGAGCAGAAATATGTTTAAAGATGTTTACAATTTATAAGTGTTCACACATTCTAATAATTGTTTTATGTTTTCATTATTCTTATATGTCAGGAGATGTCATGTAGCTTAGTTAGACAGAATAACCCCCTACTGTGGAGCCGAGCTGACCTTCACACCGCTCAGATGAGCCCAGTCGAACCACGTGCTACACGAAGCAACAGTTCCAAACCAACCTATCCTGTGAAGCCGGCCCACATATTTGATAAACTGTATTGTAACGTCCCCCAATCCTGATGTAGTCTGATGCACTTATAAGGAAACATCACTAGTGATGTTTCCAAAGCTTAAAATGTATCATGCTTGTACTGTTTGGCAGAGCGCTCTCAGGCAGCACAGTCCTTTCTGCATGCAATTATCTTTATAAAGAACTTTGTCTTGCTCTAAACCTTTCTCTTGGTCTCATTCCCTAATGGGGTGTGTCCTTTATTATATGTTTTATAATTGTGTTTGGGGAGTGAGCACCTTCACTTGCTGGCAGAACCTAGCAGGGCACGTGGTGTGCTTGCTGGTTAGCAGTACTGGAGCAGCTGGACGGGCTCTCTGAGGTCGATAGCTCCCTCTGTTCCCTGGGATATGTTTAGGGGAGGGATCTTGCTTCCCATTTGGAAATCCTGGCCTTCCTTCACTGGCTGAAGCTGTAAGGCAGACTGTACCTTCTGCCAGGGTCGAAATGAGTGGTTCTTATTCCTTTCAAAGTCATCAGATCATCTGCTAAGAGAGGGGTTCAGCTGTCTTTTAAAGCCAAATGTGCCTCAGTGATTGGTGCAGGCTAAGCCTACCTTAATGAACCAATCCTGGGTCCCCACCAACAATCTTCTGTTATGCGTGAGGTCATATCCAGAGTGCAACAGGAAAGGTAAGGGGTGGCAACATGTACTACTAAGTCCCATCCATCTTCCTGTCTGTTGTGGATCAAAGTGTCTCTCTGGTTAATTGAGCTCTGTGTGGCTCCTGATCAAAGCACAGGTCTCCCTTGAAGTTTGTGGCGAGAACAGTCTTTCTGCTTCCATTAAATCACATACTTATTCCCTCTGAAAGGAGGTCCCCTTGCAGGGGTTGCCTACTGTAAACAGTTGTCCCAGACATGACATTCACTGCCCGTCATACAGAGTGGTGGGAGCTAGCTTCAAGCTGACACATTGCATATCAAAAAGGTGTTTGGGTTTCCTACCGTTAGGTAGTTATGTGACCAGGCCTCTTTGCAGGCCTGCTTCAGTTAACTCTCATCAGTATGCATTGCCACCACACTGAACTACAATGGGCAGGGTGGCTCCATGGAGCCTTTGATATTTATTTAGGATGGCCATGACAGCAGGAAGGTGTTGCCGCCCCCCTTCCTGAGATGCTTTCATGTACTCCTGGCTGTTGTATACCAAATCCTGTCAGATAGCACAGCGAGCTGAGCGCTTGATTTGGGCATCTGTGCCCAGCCTGCCAATGCAGGTTCGAATCCCGGGAGCGCCAACTCAAACTTTCATCCTTCTGAGGTTGATAAATTGAACACCACGCAATACCATACAACATTTTTAAAAAGCCCAGGCAAGCGCACACTGCCTGTGTGGATGGTTGAATTCCTCAAAAGTGGTGGTATTGAATTTTACTTTTAAGTATTCCTGCACTGAATAATTGCCCACATAGGCCTTTATATGATTGGGTGTAGATATTCGACCCATAATATAATTAGTACATTCTTCAGTGATGCTTTAGTGGCTAGCTCAATGAGTACTTGTTCTTTACAGTGTGTAAACAATAATGCGTGTGTGGGCATTTCCTAAAAACGTTTGATGTGGTACTGAAGACATTCTCAGGCAGATGTATGGACCAGGCCTTAAAATCTTTCTGTATTTTTACAATAGTGCTTTTATTCAGCAACGAACTATGGGACTCTAAAGCCTTTCAGAGTATCTCCTGGAACCTACGACTAGTATAATTAAATAATTTCCAATATAAGGAAAAGCATCACGCCAAATGCTTTGCTGGGGTGCTCCTCATGTCGAATTTCAAATAGATGTATTCAACCGGGACATTCCTATAAAACCACAGGAGCCCCCTCAAAGTTTAGCGCTCTAGTTTTGCAACTTCGTGGATCATATCTATGGCCGAGATTTCACAGGGAGAATCTTCGTTAAACACAACCTAGCGATGATTCCAACAGAGTATCCCCCACAGTGGTATGAAAATATTTTTAAAGACTCAGTCAGCTGGGACACTTTGATATTGAACTGTTCACAATGGGCCACCAACTGAGAGAGGAATCTACCACACGCCCCAGGTACTGATTTCAACTCACCTCTTCAATAGGTACAGAGTTAAGTTTCCAAATAAATTTCACTCAACTGTTAGTGTACTTTGGCTTGAATACCATAATTTTGGTTTTACTGATGTTAATCTTCAAATGATTGTGCTCTGCGTATTTATGCAAAAGAACCAATGACATCTGCAGTCCCTTAGGTGTGCAATCTAGTATCACAACGTCGTCTGCATACGTGAGCCATTGCAAACCAACATTCCCTAATTTAGGGGAGGAAGAGATCGAATTGCCCAATCCAGCTTCCAAGTCGGCCAAATACAGATTTTACGGAGTAGGAGCTAATATGCCTCCTCGTTTGAGGCCGGTATTGGTTTGGATCCATTCAGTCGTGGAACCATGATTTTCCACTCCTACCTTCAAACAAGTATTTTGGTGTAATGCAATAATCATGTTCAATAGACCAGCAGGGACATTCCAATTCCTCAGTTTGGTCCACAACCTGTCCCTCACTACACTATCAAATACTGCAGTATAGTCAATGTACGCTACATAAATCATTTGCTTACAAATGAGCCATGATTTTTGAATGGCAATGACTAACATCAACACATTATCAGTGTTAGCCGAGCCTTTCTGAAAAGCTGTTTGATTAAAAGGGGTGATGTTATGATCCCTAATCCAGGTGTCCAATTTCCTGCAGGAGAACACATGCAAAGATCTTAGCAGGTGGATCAAGCATTGCCAGCAGGCGATAATTACCAGGATCTGCTCTATTCTTTTTCTTAAATACGGGTACAATTGTGCTCTCCAACCAAGTGGCAGGTAAATAATTTGTAAGGCTAATCCAATGAAATAACCAATCAAGAGCCCAGGCCCAGATGGCTAAATTGGCCTTAATCAAGCTGTTACATTGCCCATCAGGGACAGTTGCTCTAGATGATTTGATGGTCCCAATGAACATAACAAGATCCCTATAATTCAGACATTCACCCAACTATCAGCATCATTGCAATCAATGGTGCTGTACGTCAGGTTTTTGCTCAACAACTATTGAATAGATACTACCCATGCCTGCCCAGTTACCCCACCAATGGTATTATGATTAGAATTGTCGATGACATGCTAAATAGACTTAAAATCATTAGTTAGAGAACAAGCCACCAAGGCCTCCCATTTAATCTGCTCAACAGTATTTGTATGTCCTCTTAACCACGTCCTATAGTTCGCTCTTAGAGACTTAACCACTTCAACCTGACTTGTAGTGGAAAGATTAGTAGTAGCTATTTTGCATAGTTCAGCTCCTAGTTTTATCTTCTTATCACTGAGTGTTTTCTCAAAACGATGGGCGTGAGGGCCTTTTCTTAACCCAACTGCCGTCCTTGCTTTAATGCATTTATTTTTCAATATACTAGATTTTACCTCAAGTATATAATTCTCATAATTCTTAATAAACATTATTATTTCCTTAGCCACAACCCAAATATACAAAGTGTTTTTTGAAGGTGTACTTTTATAAACTGTTTGAGCCTGAAAGGATAATTCTACATTTGGAACTTATTTATGTGCCTTAACGGTACTAAAAGTCACTGTTTTAGAACAGCAAGTTCTTTATTCATGTGTGCTTATTTAGCAGACTCAAACAACCTTGCCTTTATTGCATCGGAAAATATATTGAATAACTAGGTGTACCCAGTTTAGCTTCATATCTCCTCCCTGTGCACAGTCCCCGGTCTGTGCTCGATTCTCTGTCGTCCTCCCGTTCTTCTGCCTCATCTTTCAGCTGTTTATTTATTTAACATTTATAAAGCGCTCACACAGCCCACAGGCATCGAGGCGCTGTTACAGGAATTGTTTGTTTTTCTTAGTTGTGTAATTGTGTTGATTTTTTTGTCTTAGTTACATATTTATAACGCGCTTAAACACCCAGAGGTTTCTAAGCGCGGACCCGGTGATCGAACCTGTTGTTGCTTCGTGTCGTCTTGCTTCCAAGACGCGCACGCTGCCGCTGAGCTATCCTCCCGGGACGTCTTGTTGCTTGTGACCCACCACAGGCATTATGCTCCTTTTCCCTTCCACCTGCCCAGCCTCCCTTCCAGATGCCCTGCTGCATGTGTACGGCCACTGGCGTTCTTCTTCCCCGCGTCCTTTCTCTGTGGCCAGCTCTCTATGAGTTTCCTCCTTTTCTCCTCTTCTCCACCTCTTTTACGTGCCCCACTCAACTTTCCTTTCTCCTGCCCCACTCCTGATTCCTTCCATTTGTCCTTCTCCTCCGCCTCCCTTCTACCGGTTTTCCCTGTGCCCAGCTCTAGGTTCCCTCTTTTTCTCCTCCCTTTCACCGGCCCCACTCAGCATTCTTCTTTCCTCTGTGTCCCGTACTGTGTGTGTGGTCTGCTGCACGTAGGGGCGTAGTTGTGCGATGACTTGCTGTGGTTGCGGCAGAAATGTGTTGTGCACAAGGTGTACATTTCTGAGGGGCAGAGGCTGCACAGACATCCTTAAACGTTTATATAGTTAGGATCAGTGGCGCCCCCAGAATTTTTTCATAGAGTGGCCTGATGAGGTCATTGGGGGTGGCACACCAAAACTTACACATAGGGACAGGCATGGGGGGGCAGTGATTTTTTAAGGGTGACCATGGCCCCCCTTGACGACCCCTTTGTGGCGCCTCTGGTTAGTATAGGAAAAATAACCCAGATAGACTACAATCATTGACTATTACATAAACACGAAGCTGCTAATGTTCTAAAAATGTTCTAGAAATCGTAAATTTCATGCAGGGGAACCACGTGTGGTGGGTTCCTCGACATGCGGTTTTCAACACTCTCAAAGCAGACAGTACAAAATAAAGGGTAAAAACGGGGCAAAATCACCTTTACTCTTCTTTTTTACTCCGAGAGGTATAAAACACAGCCTGCAAATACGCCTTGCAGGTAGCGTTTTATAATGGATTCCAATTTAATCCGCCAGCTATACAGGCAAAAGCAAAGCGTATTATATTGGAATCTTCGGTTTTACCCCTGAGCATGTCAAATCAAGTGCTCCCCTTAAACAGAGGAGGAAAGCAGAGCAGTGTTGCTATCTCAGCTTGCTGCCCTCCAATGTGCCGGGTCAGCTGTAAAGTGAGATGGAGCTCCAGTTCATTCGAAACTGACCCCCCCAAATGTTTACAGCTCTAAAGCGAATGGGGAAGAGTATGATTGAACAGGGAAGGGGTAAAGGGGTAATCTGTGACTTGTGAATGGCAGTAGTGTTGACAAGGAATACATCATTTGTGAAGTTGTACATTTGTGGGTGCAGGGCCAGGTCATAATCCTCCATGAGGGTATTCCCAAGGCTACTTTGAGGTTATCTTCTTTTGTTTAATTATTTGTATTTTTGTATGAGCTACTTTGCATTCAAGATCGATTTAAACCGAAGGAAGGTTATGTGTGGGTGAGACCAGAGACTGTCGTAGCTAAGTCCAGAAGCTGCAATCTAGGGTATAACTAGGGAGGGAGACAAGAGGAGAGTTTAAGGACCTAGGTAGGGGAGAGACAGAAGATATCCGCAGTTAAACCAGAGACCACCTTCCTGGTCCTCACTGGGCAAGGACGGCTAGAGTATGTATAAGAAGAAGAGACAGGAGATGTTCCCAGGTAGGGTTGGGGGACAAACTCCAGGTCCTGACTAGGGTGGCAGAAAAGGAAATGGTGGAGAGAAGAGAAGTGAAAGTTAGAATGAGCCCAGAAGTGAATCTTTGATTGTATCCCTGCGGATAAGAGGAATGGAGCGGATGAAGAGTATAAGGGTCACATTGGGGGTGGGGGGTGAATTTGCGTTGACAGAGTAGGTCTTGATTTTGTGGGAAGTTATGTTATGTTACTATGTTTTTGTGACACGCCGAATCACCACCGCAGTAGTTTCAAAATGCTGTAAGGACAGGAGATCGTTGTATAAAATGCAAATGCAGAAACAACACTGTTGTAAAATGACAGTACAAGGATAATCCTGAACTGGGGTTAGGATTTAGAAGGAGCAGTTTCACGCTGAGGTGAGGTGCGCCCAGGTGTTTCAGATGTTAAGGTGGCATTGGTTGAAAGGGGGTCATTGCAAGGCAGTCTGGTGTCACTCTTGACTTATTTCGGAAGTTAGTCACTGTGGGGGTCCATGTGAGTTTGCTGATTTCATGATGTGAGAACCATTGAGCTGGGCAGAAGCGGAGGACAGGATGGGCCGGTGAACAGGCAACCAGGTGGCACCCTTTCCTTTTGCCCGTTCGATGGCCGTCCAGGCACAGCCACCCTGTGAGGGGGACTCATAAAAAGGGGGAACCCTGTCCATTGGATATTGTGTGGTGGCCCGCTCAGAGGAGATGTGATTCAAGGTATACAAGACTCAAGGCGTTCTGGGGCCCTCCAGGTTGCCACTGTTTCTGGTACATGCTGGTGTTCGCAGGGAACCTTGATGTTCAGTTTCTCTCACAGTAAGTACATTTTGTGAAGCATGACCTAGTTCAAGAGTAGCTTACCTGGCCCCTTCAAAGTGCCTTCCTCTTCACCTGCAATGATTCCTTGTTGTGGGCTATGCCAACTGCGCCAGGTAGAACATGCAAGCCAGAACATCTGAAGCTAAACCGGTTAGTTATCCCTGCCTAGTCTCATGCTAACAAAATCATGGTTGATGCTCTACATAGCCACCTCGCAGGAATCACTTGCTCTACAGATTGTTGATGTCATATGGGATGTTATCGCTGATGTCATCTCTGATCTCATGCGACTTGCCTGAGCAGTGGAGAGTGGTTTGCGTAACCAACCATAACCAGTGAATTTGATAGGTTTTTAGGTTTTGTGCCAGCAACCATGACGTCCTTTCATCTGAAATGTGTTCAGTTAAATTAAAAGGTTTTCATAATACAAGATAGAAGGTTTTTGTTAATATTTTTTGTAAATATAAATTATTAACTCAATTATAACGTTCCTAGAACAAAATGTGAATATGCACACACAAACTCACATACACACATATGCATATATGTATTGTGGTTCGGTACAACTGCAATATTTTCTCATGCCAATTCGTAAGGCCTCTCGGCCCTCATATCCTGATGTGTATGTTCTGTTATTGCCAAGTTGAACGTAACCGGTTGGAAACAGCGCCCGGATGCACTAGGGCTTGGGCGCTTTACAAATGCAAATAACATAAATAAATAAATGGAAATGATTTTCATTTAAAAAAAAATGTAAAGTATTTCTGGGGGTATATTTTCTCCATAGTAGATGGTGCAGGAGAGACGCTACTAGAGACATTTTCCCGTCAACTGTGTGCCCACTGGACACTATTCTGAGAGATCTTGGTATCTGGTGAAGGAGTGTATGGCTGTGCTGTCCAAAAGAAACATATTGAGATGACGGCTATGCCCGCGAGAGGCAACCAGCCAATATTGTTGGGTAGCCTAACGCCTAGTACTCGTGTGCTGTACCTGCGCGAGCTCTCTAGGCGAAGGCCACGTGACCGCTTTAGTTTCTTGGCTCCGGCTCACAAGAGTCAAATGAAAGAACACAGATCTAAGGCAGCATAAATTAGTGCTGCTACCTTTTTGGACGCCAGACACAAGGGGAATTTCCCATCTTTAAATGGGAAGGAGGGGAAGTACATAAGTTGGGTTTGAACGCGCCATGCCATTTGGCACGCAGCTATCTCCATGTTTCCGAACCCCTCCCCTTTGATGAAGCGAACCCTGAAAGAGAGTATTGATGGCCCCAGCTGAACTGCACGTTCTGGCGAGTACGGGTTTTAACATGACTAAACACCCTTCAAGATTTTGACTGAAGGACGGCTTCAAAGCTTCCTTTCCCTTGCAGTCTCCTAGCACTTTCTAAAGGCATAGCCACCGAGTTCACGCTGCACGTTCTGATTCCCCGAAGGATGGGCTCTACTTCCGTGCCACGTAGTGCGTGGCTGCCAACTAGATGTACAAGGCTGGATGCAAACAAAGTAGTCAGCCTTAAATGTTTAAACGTAAAGAGGTGACCAGCCGTGTTACAATCCACCATTTGACACTCACTATGGGCTGTTTGCAGTGCCAGATTAACACCCTCTCTGGGTCCCTAGGCGGCAGGAGTTTGAGGATCCCTCAGGATAGTTTGGTTAAAAATGTTCTTATAAGTGGTGGCCAGGTAACGTTTCAATCAGTGCAGCGTCAAAGCCTGCCAAGAATATTAGCAAACACACCAACTCCAGGGGGGCTCGGGAGGACCTATGTGTGGAGAGAGTTCCTCTTCCAAGAACGTTTTCAGGGTAATTGCCCACATGGTGCATTTAACAGCATTTTATTTTAGAACATAGAGTTTGAAAAGCCATAAGATTTCTAACATTTGCATAGGCGAACACAGGCCTCCGATGCCTAGTCTGGCACAGTAGCATTAACCGAGACTTCCGATGCATAGTCTGGCACAGTACACAGCATTAACGCATGCTTCTGATGCAATGTCTGGCACAGTACACAGTAACACTAACACAGGATTCCGATGCCAAGTCTGGCAGAGTACACAGTGGCATAAACACAGGCTTCTGATGCTAGGTCTGGCACAGTACACAGCATTAACACACGCTGCCGATGCTAAGTCTGGCACAGTACACAGTAACACTAACACAGGCTTCCAATGCCTAGTCCTGCACAGTACACAGTAACACTAACACAGGATTCCGATGCCAAGTCTGCCACAGTAAACAGTAGCATTGACACAGGCTTCCGATGCTAGGTGGGGCACAGTACACAGTAACACTAACACAGAATTCTGATGCCAAGTCTGGCACAGTACACAGTAGCATTAGCACAGGATTCCGATGCTAGGTCTGGCACAGTACACAGTAACACTAACAAAGGCTTCCGATGCCAAGTCTGGCACAGTACACAGTAGCATAAACACAGGCTTCCGATGCTAGGTCTGGCACAGTACACAGCATTAACACAGACTGCCGATGCTAAGTCTGGCACAGTACACAATAACATTAACACATGCTTCCAATGCCTAGTCTGGCACAGTACACAGCATTAAAGCATGCTTCTGATGCTAGGTCTGGCAAAGTACACAGTAACACTAACACAGGCTTCCAATGCCAAGCCTGGCACAGTACACAGTAGCATAAACACAGGCTTCCGATGCTAGGTCTGGCACAGTACACAGTATTAATGCAGACTGCCGATGCTAAGTCTGGCACAGTACACAGTAACACTAAGACAGGCTTCCGATGCCTAGTCTGGCACAGTATACAGTAGCATTAACACAGGCTTCCGATGCTAGGTCTGGCACAGTACACAGTAACACTAACACAGGATTCCGATGCCAAGTCTGGCACAGTATACAGTAGCATTAACACAGGCTTCCTATGCTAGGTCTGGCACAGTAAACAGTAACAATAACACAGGCTTCCGATGCCTAGTCTGGCACAGTATACAGTAGCATTAACACAGGCTTCCGATGCTAGGTCTGGCACAGTACACAGTAACACTAACACAGGATTCCGATGCCAGGTCTGGCACAGTACACAGTAGCATTAACACAGGATTCCGATGCTAGGTCTAGCACAGTACACAGTAACACTAACACAGGCTTCCGATGCCAAGTCTGGCACAGTACACAGTAGCATAAACACAGGCTTCCGATGCTAGGTCTGGCACAGTACACAGCATTAACACAGACTGCCGATGCTAAGTCTGGCACAGTACACAGTAGCACTAACACTGGGTTCTGATGCCTAGTCTGGTACAGTACACAGCAGCATTAACACAGGTTTCCGATGCTAGGTCTGGCATAGCACACAGTAACACTAACACTAGCTTTTGATGCCAAGTCTGGCACAGTACACAGTAGCATTAACACATGCTTCCGATGACTAGTCTGGCACGGTACACAGCATTAACGCAGGCTTCTGATGGTAGGTCTGGCACAGTACACAGCATTAACACAGGCTTCCGATGCTAGGTCTGGCACAGTACACAGTAACACTAACAAAGGATTCCGATGCCAGGTCTGGCACAGTACACAGTAGCATTAACACAGGATTCCGATGCTAGGTCTAGCACAGTACACAGTAACACTAACACAGGCTTCCGATGCCAAGTCTGGCACAGTACACAGTAACATAAACACAGGCTTCCGATGCTAGGTCTGGCACTGTACACATCATTAACACAGACTGCCGATGCTAAGTCTGGCAGAGTACACAGTAACACTAACACAGGCTTCCGCTGCCTAGTCTGGCACAGTACACAGTAGCATTACCACAGGCTTCCAATGCCTAGTCTGGCACAGTACACAGTAGCATTAACACAGGCTTCCGATGCTAGGTCTGGCACAGTACACAGTAACACTAACACAGGATTCCGATGCCAAGTCTGGCACAGTACACAGCAGCATTAACACAGGTTTCCGATGCTAGGTCTGGCATAGTACACAATAACACTAACACTAGCTTTTGATGCCAAGTCTGGCACAGTACACAGTAGCATTAACACATGCTTCCGATGACTAGTCTGGCACGGTACACAGCATTAACGCAGGCTTCTGATGGTAGGTCTGGCACAGTACACAGCATTAACACAGGCTGCCGATGCTAAGTCTGGCACAGTACACAGTAATATTAACACAGGCTTCCGATGCCTAGTCTGGCACAGTACACAGTAACAATAACTCATGCTTCCGATGCCTTGTCTGGCACAGTATACAGTAGTATTAACACAGACTTCCGATGCTAGGTCTGGCACAGTACACAGTAACACTAACACAGGCTTCCGATGCTAGGTCTGGCACAGTACACAGTAACACTAACGCAGGATTCCGATGCCAGGTCTGGCACAGTATACAGTAGCATTAACACAGGCTTCCGATGCTAGGTCTGGCACAGTACACAGCATTAACACACACTGCCGATGCTAAATCTGGCACAGTACACAGTAACACTAACACAGGCTTCCAATGCCTAGTCTGGCACAGTATACAGTAGCATTAACCCAGGCTTCCGATGCTAGGTCTGGGACAGTACACAGTAACACTAACACAGAATTCTGATGCCAAGTCTGGCACAGTACACAGTAGCATTAACACAGGATTCCGATGCTAGGTCTGGCACAGTACACAGTAACACTAACAAAGGCTTCTGATGCCAAGTCTGGCACAGTACACAATAGCATAAACACAGGCTTCCGATGCTAGGTCTGGCACAGTACACAGCATTAACACAGACTGCCGATGCTAAGTCTGGCACAGTACACAATAACATTAACACAGGCTTCCGATGCCTAGTCTGGCACAGTACACAGCATTAAAGCATGCTTCTGATGCTAGGTCTGGCAAAGTACACAGTAACACTAACACAGGCTTCCAATGCCAAGCCTGGCACAGTACACAGTAGCATAAACACAGGCTTCCGAAGCTAGGTCTGGCACAGTACACAGCATTAACGCAGACTGCCGATGCTAAGTCTGGCACAGTACACAGTAACACTAAGACAGGCTTCCGATGCCTAGTCTGGCACAGTATACAGTAGCATTAACACAGGCTTCCGATGCTAGGTCTGGCACAGTACACAGTAACACTAACACAGGATTCCGATGCCAAGTCTGACACAGTATACAGTAGCATTAACACAGGCTTCCGATGCTAGGTCTGGCACAGTACACAGTAACAATAACACAGGCTTCCGATGCCTAGTCTGGCACAGTATACAGTAGCATTAACACAGGCTTCTGATGCTAGGTCTGGCACAGTACACAGTAACACTAACACAGGATTCCGATGCCAGGTCTAGCACAGTACACAGTAGCATTAACACAGGATTCTGATGCTAGGTCTAGCAGAGTACACAGTAACACTAACACAGGCTTCCGATGCCAAGTCTGGCACAGTACACAGTAGCATAAACACAGACTTCCGATGCTAGGTCTGGCCAGTACACAGCATTAACACAGACTGCTGATGCTAAGTCTGGCACAGTACACAGTAGCACTAACACTGGGTTCTGATGCCTAGTCTGGTACAGTACACAGTAGCATTAACACAGGCTTCCGATGCTAGGTCTGGCACAGTACACAGTAACATTAACCCAGGCTTCCGATGCCAAGTCTGGCACAGTACACAGCATTAACCCTGGCTTCCAATGCTAGGTCTGGCAGAGTACACAGTAACACTAACACAGGCTTCTGCTGCATAGTCTGGCACAGTACACAGTAGCATTAACACAGGCTTCCGATGCTACGTCTGGCACAGTACACAGTAGCACTACCACTGGCTTCCGATGCCTAGTCTGGCACAGTACACAGTAGCATTAACACAGGTTTCCGATGCTAGGTCTGGCATAGTACACAGTAACACTAACACTAGCTTTTGATGCCAAGTCTGGCACAGTACACAGTAGCATTAACACATGCTTCCGATGACTAGTCTGGCATGGTACACAGCATTAATGCAGGCTTCCGATGGTAGGTCTGGCACAGTACACAGCATTAACACAGGCTGCCGATGCTAAGTCTGGCACAGTACACAGTAATATTAACACAGACTTCCGATGCCTAGTCTGGCACAGTACACAACATTAACACAGTCTTCCGATGCTAGGTATGTCACAGTACACAGTCACATAACTCATGTTTCCGATGCCTTGTCTGGCACATTATACAGTAGCATTAACACAGACTTCCGATGCTAGGTCTGGCACAGTACACAGTAACACTAACACAGGCTTCCGATGCTAGGTCTGGCACAGTACACAGTAACACTAACACAGGATTCCGATGCCAAGTCTGGCACAGTACACAGTAGCATTAACACAGGATTCCGATGCTAGGTCTGGGACAGTACACAGTAACAATAACACAGGCTTCCGATGCCTAGTCTGGCACAGTACACAGTAGCATTAACACAGGCTTCCGATGCTAGATCTGGCACAGTACACAGTAACACTAACACAGGCTTCCGATGCTATGTCTGGCACAGTACACAGTAACACTAACACAGGATTCCGATGCCAAGTCTGGCACAGTACACAGTAGCATAAACACAGGCTTCCGATGCTAGGTCTGGCACAGTACACAGTACCACTAACACAGGATTCCGATGCCAAGTCTGGCACAGTACACAGTAGCATAAACACAGGCTTCCGATGCTAGGTCTGGCACAGTACACAGCATTAACACAGACTGCTGATGCTAAGTCTGGCATAGTACACAGTAACATTAACACAGGCTTCCGATACCTAGTCTGGTACAGTACACAGCATTAAAGCATGCTTCTGATGCTAGGTCTGGCACAGTACACAGTAACACTAACACAGGCTTCCAATGCCTAGTCTGGCACAGTACAGAGTAGCATTAACACAGGCTTCCGATGCTAGGTCTGGCACAGTACACAGTAACACTAACACAAAATTCCGATGCCAGGTCTGGCACAGTACACAGTAGCATTAACACAGGTTTCAGATGTTAGGTCTGGCATAGTACACAGTAACACTAACACAGGCTTTTGATGTCTAGTCTGGCACAGTACACAGCATTAACGCAGGCTTCCGTTGGTAGGTCTGGCACAGTACACAATAACATTAACACAGGCTGCCGATGCTAAGTCTGGCACAGTACAGAGTAACATTAACAAAGGCCTCCGATGCCTAGTCTGGCACAGTAGCATTAACACAGGCTGCCGATGCTAAGTCTGGCACAGTACACAGTAACATTAACAAAGGCCTCCGATGCCTAGTCTGGCACAGTAGCATTAACACAGGCTGCTGATGCTAAGTCTGGCACAGTACACAGTAAGATTAACACAGGCTTCCGATGCCTAGTCTGGCACAGTACACAGCATTAACACAGGCTTCCGATGCCTAGTCTGGCACAGTAGACAGTAGCATTAACACAGACATCTGATGCTAAGTTTGGCACAGTACACAGTAGCATTAACACAAGCTTCCGATGCTAGGTCTGGCACAGTACACAATAACACTAACCCAGGCTTCCAATGCCTAGTCTGGCACAGTACACTGTAACACTAACACAGGCTTCCAATGCCTAGTCTGACACAGTACACTGTTACACTAACACAGGCTTCTGAGGCCATTATGGGCACAGTACACAGTAGCATTAACACAGGCTTCTGATGCAGAGACTTGCACAGTACACAGTAACATTATCAAAGACTTCCAATGCCATGTCTGGCACAGTACACAGTCGCATTAACACAGGCTCCTGATGCTAAGTCTGTCTCAATAGCATTAACAGGCTTCTGATACCAAACCTGGCAGAGTACACAGTAACACTAACACAGGCTTCTGAGGCCATACCTTGCACAGTACACAGTATCATTAACACAGGCTTCTGATGCCGAGACTGTCACAGTGAACAGTAGCATTAACACGCATTTCCAAGTCTGGCACACTGCACAGTAGCATTAATGCAGGCTTTGGATGCCACGATTGGCACAATACACAATAGCGTTAACACAGGATTACGATGCCAAGACTGGCACCATACACAGTGACACTAACACAGGCTTCCGATGCAAAGTTGGCACAGTACCCAGAAGCATTAACACAGGCTTCCAATGCCAAGACTGGCACAGTACACAGTAGCATTAACACAGGATTCCGATGCCAAGTCTGGCACAGTACACAGTAGCATAAACACAGGCTTCCAATGCTAGGTCTGGCACAGTACACAGTACCACTAACACAGGATTCCGATGCCAAGTCTGGCACAGTACACAGCATTAACACCGGCTTCCGATGCTACGTCTGACACAGTAACAATAACACAGGCTTCCGATGCCTAGTCTGGCACAGTATACAGTAGCATAAACACCTGCTTTAATTCTGTGTACTGTGCCAGACTAGGCATCAGTAGCCTGTGTTAATGTTACTGTGTACTGTGCCAGACTTAGCATCGGCAGTTTGTGTTAATGCTGTGTACTGTGCCAGATCTAGCATCGGAAGCCTGTGTTTATGCTACTGTGTACTGTGCCAGACTTGGCATCGGAAGCCTGTGTTAGTGTTACTGTGTACTGTGCCAGACCTAGCATCGGAATCCTGTGTTAATGCTACTGTGTACTGTGCCAGACTTGTACAGGAATACATTAATTGCATACAGAGCTAGTGATGAATTTTCTCTAAAATGTTTTATCTGACTTGTTTTTCTATTGTGTCTCTATATACGCTAGCTCTGTATGCAATTAATGTATTCCTGTACATTGTCGCATCAACATCATTGACACCTCAAGAAAGATATTTGTTTTCTCATGTATCGTTATGCAACCATACTCTCCTCATTAGATACTACGGCCATATTGTGCCTCTCTCCAACTTAAACTTCCACCAGAAGTGAATTAAGTGCTACCCTTAGAACATTTTTCTGTTCCTCAAACAATGTAAATCCAGAGTCACCACATCGTAACTCAGATGGCTGATCTCTTTTTCGTATTGATATAGTTCCAATCTAATTGACTTGAAACAACTGCAACCGCACCTACACTCAGTGTGTTTCCATCCACCTTTAGACATTTTTACACCTTCCAAGATGGCCGCCGCTTTTAAGCGTGTGTCCACTATTCCATTTCACTCATATTCACCCTTATAGTCCTTCTTCCATTGTTATGCATACCTACCTTGCTTCACGGACCGACGCTGCATTGTGGGTCTTGCAACTCTGAACGAGCGTCTTGCGCATAGCAACAGTCTCTGGGACATCCTCTCTGCTGATTGGGCTTGGGAAAACTCCGTTCACTCCGCAGCTCACGATTCATGACCCGATGGCACATCAATCACAGGCCTAAGTAAGTAATTATTAGCAACACAAGGCGTTTTTTGCCGTGACTCTGGCTTCCGATGCCTAGTCTGGCACAGTACACAGCATTAACCCTGGCTTCCGATGCTAGGTCTGGCACAGTACACAGTAACACTAACACAGGCTTCCGCTGCCTAGTCTGGCACAGTACACAGTAGCATTAACACAAGCTTCCGATGCCTAGTCTGGCACAGTACAGAGTAGCATTAATACAGGCTTCCGATGCTAGGTCTGGCACAGTACACAGTAACACTAACACAAAATTCCAATGCCAGGTCTGGCACAGTACACAGAAGCATTAACACAGGTTTCAGATGCTAGGTCTGGCATAGTACACAGTAACACTAACACAGGCTTTTGATGCCGAGTCTGGCACCGTACACAGTAGCATTAACACATGCTTCCGATGCTAGGTCTGGCACAGTACACAGCATTAACACAGGCCTCAGATGTCTAGTCTGGCACAGTACACAGCATTAACGAGGGCTTCCATTGGTAGGTCTGGCACAGTACACAGTAACATTAACACAGGCCTCCGATGCCTAGTCTGGCACAGTACACAGCATTAACACAGGCTTCCGATGCTAGGTCTGGCACAGTACACAGTAACATTAACACAGGATTCCGATGCCAAGTCTGGCACAGTACACAGTAGCATTAACACAGGATTTTGATGCTAGGTCTGGCACAGTACATAGCATTAACACAGGCTTCCAATGCCTAGTCTGGCACAGTACACAGCATTAACGCAGGCTTCTGATGGTAGGTCTGGCACAGTACACAATAACACTAACGCAGGCTTCCGATGCTAGGTCTGGCACAGTACACAGCATTAACACAGGCTGCCGATCCTAAGTCTGGCACAGTTCACAGTAACATTAACACAGGCCTCCGATGCCTAGTCTGGCACAGTAGCCTTAACACAGGCTGCCGATGCTAAGTCTGGCACAGTACACAGTAACATTAACACAGGATTCCGATGCCAAGTCTGGCACAGTACACAGTAGCATTAACACAGGATTTTGATGCTAGGTCTGGCACAGTACATAGCATTAACACAGGCTTCCAATGCCTAGTCTGGCACAGTACACAGCATTAACGCAGGCTTCTGATGGTAGGTCTGGCACAGTACACAATAACACTAACGCAGGCTTCCGATGCTAGGTCTGGCACAGTACACAGCATTAACACAGGCTGCCGATCCTAAGTCTGGCACAGTTCACAGTAACATTAACACAGGCCTCCGATGCCTAGTCTGGCACAGTAGCCTTAACACAGGCTGCCGATGCTAAGTCTGGCACAGTACACAGTAACATTAACACAGGCTTCCGATGCTAGGTCTGGCACAGTACATAGTAACACTAACACATGCTTCCGATCCCCAGTCTGGCACAGTATACAGTAGCATTAACACAGGCTTCCGATGCTAGGTCTGGCACAGTACACAGTAACACTAACACAGGCTTCCAATGCCAAGTCTGGCACAGTACACAATAGCATAAACACAGGCTTCCGATGCTAGGTCTGGCACAGTACACAGCATTAACACAGACTGCCGATGCTAAGTCTGGCACAGTACACAGTAACATTAACACAGGCTTCCGATGCCTAGTCTGTCACAGTACACAGCTTTAAAGCATGCTTCCGATGCTAGGTCTGGCACAGTGCACAGTAACAATAGCGTAGGCTTCCGATGCTACGTCTGGCACAGTACACAGTAGCATTAACAGACACTCCTGATGCTAAGTCTGGCACAGTACTTAGTAGCATTAACTCAGGCTCCCGATGCTAAGTCTCGCACAGTACACAATAGCATTAACACAGGCTTCCTATGCCTAGTCTGGCACAGTACACAGTAGCATTAACACAGACTTCTGATGCTAAGTTTGGCACAGTACACAGTAGCATTAACACAGGCTTCCGATGATAGGTCTGAAACAGTACACAATAACACTAACACAGGCTTCGAATGCCTAGTCTGGCACAGTACACTGTAACACTAACAGAGGCTTCCAATGCCTAGTCTGACACAGTACACTGTAACACTAACAAAGGCTTCTGAGGCCATTATGGGCACAGTACACAGTAGCATTAACACAGGCTTCTGATGCAGAGACTGGCACAGTACACAGTAACATTATCAAAGTCTTCCAATGCGTTGTCTGGCACAGCACACAGTAGCATTAACACAGGCTCCTCATGCTAAGTCTGGCACAGTAGCATTAACAGGCTTCTGATGCCAAGCCTGGCAGAGTACACAGTAACACTAACACAGGCTTCTGAGGCCATACCTGGCACAGTACACAGTATCATTAACACAGGCTTCTGATGCTGAGACTGGTACAGTACATAGTAACATTATCAAAGACTTCCAATGCCATGTCTGACACAGTACACCGTAGAATTAACACAGGCTTCCGATGCCAAGACTGTCACAGTGAACAGTAGCATTAACACGTGCTTCCAAGTCTGGCACACTGCACAGTAGCATTAATGCAGGCTTTGAATGCCACG